>NC_140365.1:4205000-4890000 GCF_054491055.1 Hypomesus nipponensis
CCCTCTCTCTCCACCCTCCCTCCCTTCTCTCTCCACCTTGCCCTCTCTCTCCACCCTCCCTCCCCCCCCTCTCTCTCTTTCTCTCTCTCTCTCTATATCTGTCCATCTCTCTCCATCCTCCCTGCCCATTCTCCGCCCTGCCCACCCTCCCTCCCTTCCACCCTCACTTCCCTCTCCCCACCATCCCTGTCCACGGACCGATAGGCCATCATTGAGGATTTGTGAAACATACGTCCTCTGGTTGGACACACACATCCGTATACACTCCAAAGTTCAGCCTGTTCCTACTCCGTGTCACGGATGGAAGTCCAGGGAGCTGCAGAGGCTTCAATACCTCAAAAAGAACGACACTCGTGCGAAGCACTGTCTCTAGTAACACGCTGTAGTGAGTGCACAGGGTGAGCCAGCGCCCAGGGGACTGACCTCTGACAGACAGCCCAGGTGCCTGTACCCTGTCAGCAGCTGATGTGCTCACATCTCAGTCGTTAAGATGAAGGAGTCTGTCGGGGGGGGGGGGGTGAGGCGGGTACCGAGCACAACACCTGTCACGTCACACAGGACCTGGGGGAATGGAAGAAAATAGAAAAATATAATGGAAAAGAACACGGTGTTCCTCTCGACTCCGACTCCCTCTTCTGGAGTGGAAGGACTGGATGGGAGGGAGGGAACACAGCCTTGCTCTACACAAACGACACGGAGGGACTGTGTCTGGGAACTGATACTGCATACACCTGGACCACAGAGAGAGACTCGAATCAACACTAATTGTGTGTGTGTGTGTCCACGCCTCCCTGTGTCACCCCCCCCCCCCCTCCCCCCACAGCCATCCATGAGTTTCCTGAAGACATCTTCACCAAGGAGGAGCGGCGAGGGGGGGCCGTGCTTCTACACGTGCTGTGTGTGAGTACATATGTCCACCTCCCTCCCAACCATCATCCTGTCAGGTGGTGGAGCGGTTAGGGAACCGGGCTAGTAATCTGAAGGTTGCCAGTTTGATTCCCGGCTGCGCCAAATGACATTGTGTCCTTGGGTAAGGCACTATACCCTACTTGCCTCGGCGGGAATGTCCCTGTACTTACTGTAAGTCGCTCTGGATAGTCTGGAGCGTCTGCTAAAAGACTTAATGTAATGTCATGACTGGATCATGCAGCTGATGTTTACTCACCACACAGTCCTCCTGTTTCCTGCTCTGCTGAATCTCGATCTATCTCCGTCTGTCTCTCTGTCTCCCTCCCAGGCTATCTACATGTTCTATGCGCTAGCTATAGTGTGTGACGACTACTTTGTTCCGTCTCTCGAGAAAATATCAGAGGTAAGAGACAAGCTCAGATGGCCGTGTCTTCCTGGCTGTTTGTGACTCAGTTGTTGTCCGTCTCTGTGGCAGGCCTGCTAGCGGCTAGCAGCATCCGACTTCTAGCCAGGTCCAGCCACAGACATATATATAACAGCTCAGGGACTTTTACATATTAGGGTTTTTAAGATGTAGTTGCTGCACTGGATATGAGTATGTATGTAAGGTGTTCTTTGTCTCTCTCTCTCTGTCAGAACCTTCAACTCAGTGAGGATGTTGCCGGGGCAACCTTTATGGCCGCCGGGAGCTCCGCCCCTGAGCTGTTTACCTCTCTCATTGGTCAGTGTCCGATTCCAACCAGACTCTTAGGAAACTCTCACTCGTCTGTGACATCACTGACTGATTCAATGCCCTGTAATTAACTGTGGAATGTATCTTCAATCCCTCGAACACATGTAATTCCTTTAATGTCCTGTAGATGTCAACCTTGTCAATAACAACCTCTGAGTCAGGCCCTTGTCCCTTTCGCTCTTTCTCTGTCAGGTGTGTTCATCACTAAGGGGGATGTGGGGGTTGGCACCATTGTAGGCTCTGCTGTCTTTAACATCCTGGTCATTATTGGCGTCTGTGGAATCTTTGCAGGACAGGTACACAACTAGAGTTATTCTAGTTAGCTATTCTATTAGCATATTGATGGGGTTTATTTTCAGTGGATACACTAATCTCTCTCTCTCTCTGTCCCTCTCTGTCCCTCTCTTTCTCTCTCTCTCTCTCTCTCTCTCTCTCTCTCTCTCTCTCTCTCTGTCCCTCTCTCTCGGTCCCTCCATCTCTCTCTCTGTCCCTCTGTCTCTGTCTCTGTCTCTCTCTCTCTCTCCCTCTCTCTCCCTCTCTCTCTCTTCCCTGTAGACGGTGGTTCTGACATGGTGGTCCCTGTTCAGAGATTCTCTGTACTACATCCTGTCAGTGCTGGCTCTCATCCTGGTGAGACACCTCCACCTCCACCCTGACCCTAAACCTGCTCACGTTGGTTTGCAGTCCAACATACCATAGTGTACCCAGGAAACAAACTATTCCCCCTGATCTAGTTTATAACTGCTGTTCTCAGCCCAGACAACCCTGTGTTTCTAGTAAAACAGCTAGAAATCTCCCAATGGAACAGTTGCATCTCTCTGTTGCTTTAAACGTTGAATCTCTCTCCCTGTAGGTCATCTATGATGCCAAAGTGGTCTGGTGAGTACATGTCTGTGTGTAGACTGTCAGGTTTTAGTGTATCACAGCGTGTGTGTGTAGACTGTCAAGTTTTAGTGTATCACAGTGTGTGTGTGTGTGTAGACTGTCAGGCTGTAGTGTATCACAGCGTGTGTGTGTAGACTGTCAAGTTTTAGTGTATCACAGTGTGTGTGTGTGTGTAGACTGTCAGGCTGTAGTGTATCACAGCGTGTGTGTAGACTGTCAAGTTTTAGTGTATCACAGTGTGTGTGTGTGTGTGTAGACTGTCAGGCTGTAGTGTATCACAGCGTGTGTGTAGACTGTCAAGTTTTAGTGTATCACAGTGTGTGTGTGTGTGTGTAGACTGTCAGGCTGTAGTGTATCACAGTGTGTGTGTGTGTGTCCACAGGTGGGAGTCTCTGATGCTCATCTCTATGTATGGAGTCTACATTCTGATCATGAAGTGAGTATGATGAGCCCTGCAACACAACACGCCACACCTGTATCTCCACCTGTATCTCCACCTGTTTCTCTCCTGTATCTCCACCTGTATCTCCACCTGTATCTCCACCTGTATCTCCACCTGTACCTCCACCTGTATCTCTACCTGGTATCACCGGCTGGTACCTCCACCTGTATCTCCACCTGTATCTCTACCTGGTATCACCGGCTGGTACCTCCACCTGTATCTCCACCTGTATCTCTACCTGGTATCACCGGCTGGTACCTCCACCTGTATCTCCACCTCTGACACAAGTGCGTGGTCTCAGGTTCAACTCTCAGATCCGGAGTTTTGTGGAGCGTCGGCTGGAGGCTTCTGGGCCGTGCTGCCGGGGCTCCGAGGCCCTGAGGGAAGAGCAGGCGGGAGAGGACGGAGCCAACTGCAACACCTCCATGACGCTGCTGAAGAAAGGTCTGCACCCTCCATACGTCACCAGACAATCCCAATACACCTGTCCTAGTTACAAATGGCCAGTAAACTGGAACTTAGAAGGGGTTGTTGAGAGCCTGTTCAGGCAGAGCTGATGTCTGATTGGCTGATGGCCCCTCCAGGGTCGTCAGGCCCGGGGCAGGAGTCTTCTCCCGTGGTGATGGTGGACGAGCTGCTGATCCTGAACCCTCACCAGCTGTCCTTCTCCGAGGCGGGGCTGCGGATCATGATCACGCCCCACTTCTCCCCCCGGACCAGGCTCAGCATGGCGGGACGCGTGCTCATCAGCGAGGTGAGCTCTCCGCCGGACCCGACACGCTGACACTGTGTCACATGCTGCGACACAGTACTGTTGTGCTCTTCACCTCCTTCTCTCTTTCTCTCTCTTCCTCTCTCTCTCCTTAACTCTCGCTATGTCTCTCTGCCTCTCCCTCTCTCTCTTCCCCTGTCATTCCCCTATATCCCTCTCCCTCCCTCCCTCTCTCCCGCCCCCATCCACAGAGACAGAGGTTGATCCGGAGCCCCAAGAGCCAGCAGGACGCCGAGGCCAGCCCCCTGAAGGGCTCTGGGGGTCTGGAGAACGGCGGCAGCGTGGAGAGGCAGACCCCCGAGGGGGCCGGGGCGAGGGCCGGGGAGGCGGGGGAGAAGCCTGGGGTCGAGGGCTGCCGTGCGGACGAGGAAGAGGAGGATGACGACGAAGCTCCTTTCAGGCCTTTCCACCTCCCGGGTGAGCGTGGGTCCTGTTGCTGCTTACTGATGCAGCTGGGGGGGTCATGAACGAGGCACGTCCAATCACAGTCCTCCACGTGACGTAAAGCGTGCCGCTTAACACGTCGAGGCAATCTCACCGCGCGGGTAAGAAAACGTAGCAGCGATCGTGGCCTCTGGCTTACCTGTCTGACCTCTCCCTTCCGACCTCTGACCCTGCGTTTCAGGCAGCTGGGCTGCCCGGGCCAAGTGGCTGATCTCCTGGCCCCTGAGCACCCTCCTCTACTGCACCGTGCCCAACTGTGTGTGGCCTCGCTGGCATCGCTGGTTCATGGTGTCGTTCGTGGGCTCCACCCTCTGGATTGCCATCTTCTCCTACCTCATGGTGTGGATGGTAAGGACCTCTCGTCTGTCAGCTCCCTCTCTCTTCTCCTACCTCATGGTGTGGATGGTAAGGACCTCTCGTCTCTCAGCTCCCTCTCTCTTCTCCTACCTCATGGTGTGGATGGTAAGGACCTCTCGTCCCTCAGCTCCCTCTCTTCTCCTACCTCATGGTGTGGATGGTAAGGACCTCTCGTCTGTCAGCTCCCTCTCTCTTCTCCTACCTCATGGTGTGGATGGTAAGGACCTCTCGTCTGTCAGCTCCCTCTCTCTTCTCCTACCTCATGGTGTGGATGGTAAGGACCTCTCGTCCCTCAGCTCCCTCTCTCTTCTCCTACCTCATGGTGTGGATGGTAAGGACCTCTCGTCTGTCAGCTCCCTCTCTCTTCTCCTGCCTCCACTTTTCCTACCAAGGAATGACCATTTGGAGGTTTTTAAAGTAACATTTTGGGGGTGTGCTTGTTCTGTATGTGTGTTGTGTCTGTATACGTGTGTGTGTGTGTTGTGTCTGTATACGTGTGTGTGTGTTGTGTGTGTGTGTGCCCTCCAGGTCACCATCATCAGCCACACTCTAGACATCCCAGACTACATCATGGGCATCACCTTCCTGGCTGCCGGCACCAGCGTGCCAGACTGCATGGCTAGCCTCATCGTAGCACGGCAAGGTACGCTCCCAACAACTCTCTCTCTCTGTCTCTCTCTCTCTCTGTCTCTCTATTTGTGTCTCTCTCTCTGTCTCTCTCTCTCTCTGTCTCTGTGTCTCTCTCTGTCTCTCTCTCTATTTGTGTGTCTCTCTGTCTCTCTCTCTCTCCGTTTTGTTTCTTGCTCCCTCTCTGTCTCTTCACCCCATGGTGACTAACCCTCGTCTATCTTCATTGCTGTTCCTTTGTTTCTTGTCCCTCATTCTTTCATACATATCCATCTCTTTCCGTCTCTTAACCACGCAGCAACTTAACCTAAATCCATTTTCAATTTGTTTCTGTTTCTTCCATGTTTCTCTCTATCCCTTCCCTCCCTCCCTCCCTCCGCAGGTATGGGCGACATGGCGGTGTCTAACTCCATCGGCAGCAACATCTTTGACATCCTTTTGGGGCTGGGATTCCCCTGGGCTCTGCGTACTCTGGTGGTGGAACACGGATCATCGGTAACTTCTAACTGTGACGCCGTCTAAGTAGGATTTTTTTGGGGGGTTGACAATGTCAGATATATGACAGCCCTGTTTGTGGTGTCTCTTATCAGGTCTACATCAACAACAAGGGGCTGGTTTACTCTGTAGTCCTGCTGCTGGCCTCTGTCTTCCTGACCGTGAGTCCCTGTGTGTGTGTGTGTGTGTGTGTGTGCTGCGGTCCTCTGTCCGTCTGACCATGTCGTACATGCACACATACACGTGTGTGTGTAGTGTGTACACAAGCTAAAAGTAGCCTACACGCGTGTGTGTGTGTGTGTATGTACACTGTAAAGTTGATTTTTATTACTATCATATTGACACCTTCCCGTGACACTGGGCCCTGAGTATAATTCATTACACCTCAGACCTGGCTCCACACACAAATATACTGGGTTGGCAACGTTTTATTGGAGCTGCTTTACGAGGCATGGTTTATGACAGACATGGGCCTGAAGTGGGCCTCCCAGGACACCCTGATAGAGAGATGCTCAGGTATTAAAGTAGTCGAAACATCCATACAGCAAACCTCTCGTGTCTCGCCTGCCTGCACTACACAGACCTACTGCACACGCGACACATCTGCCCTCCCTTTCCTACGGTCACAGTTCAGGTTGACCCCTTTAGACGCTACACGCGCTCTTATCCAGAGTGACGTACAGACGCTGCGTGCTTCTTCTTCTGCCCTGCTGCGTGTGCGTGTTTGCTCAGGTGACGAGTGTCCATCTGAACCACTGGAAGCTGGACCGCTGCCTGGGGCTGGGTCTCCTGTCCCTCTACGCTGTCTTCCTCCTCTGTTCCATCTTCTTCGGGAACATGTGAGGCCGTCGACGTCAGAGGTCGACCCTGGCAGGCCCCTTCCTGTCACATGCCACGCTGAGCGACGTCCTCCCCCTCTGACCCTTCCTCCTCCGGTCATGCCAGAAAGAGTAACCTGCACACCTGTGTGCTGTGCTGCTGTTTGTGCGTACCACAAACGGGATATGAGATGGTGGTGAGAAGCACATACTGCACGTTGTGTACACACACACACACGCAATTACCCACTCATGCGCAAATGCACATAGGCACACACACGCTATCATGCACTTACTTACACCCACACACACACACACACAGTAAAAAAATGTTTATCAGTAAGTTCATTGGTACAGTGGTGTTTCAAGAGCCATTAAACATGGAGTAACAATAGTACAGTCAGTTTGTTTCCTTGTTTCCTGACGTTCACCCGGGATCAATATATGAAGGATGAGACATGTCGCTTGATTACCCATGAACTTTGGCATATTTTGCAGAAGCTCATGGACACCAAAAGGGAGCCATCTTCAGCTCACTGATTGCATTACAGTCTGATGGATGACCTCTAAGCGGATATATGTCCACATAGTTGGCTGGCTTGTAGAATTTCACTAAATTAAATGTATTTGTTTTATAACAAATTGCATGATAACTTGTTTGTTTTTTTACAATCGTTTGCATATTTTTCATATATTTCAACGAGCAACAGTTGGCCACCATTAGCTTGTAGCTTATTTAGGGTTCTGTTGCTATAGGTTACGAGTCACTGCTAGTCCCATGAAATCCAAACATCCGCGTCCTGATGACGTGGTTGTCTCAACCTTCATATATTCAACCTTAATGTTTACCTTTCCATGTTTGTTTATGACGTACACCCTAGCTGACTTTGCCTAGTTTTGTGGTTAAGCTGTGTTTGCGTACAGATGAGCAGAACATTAGAGCTGTGTAAGACACGATAATAAAGTCAATAAACTTCTGAAGATTCCGTTATGTGAATATATTTTGTAAGTGACTGATAGAGTTCGAGTGAGGGTCAAATAATTAATTTTGCCTGACCGACTGCTTTTGAACAAGTGTCACAAATGACGTAAATAGATTAACGTGACATAAAAGATTTATAGCATTTGTAGAGATATGATATGTAAAATATATGTTTCTATGAGTGTCACCACCTTTGATAACATGCGTACGGGTCTGTTGTAATAGTTCACCAAGTTTAGGTACGATCAATGTTTGTAAAAATTAGGAGTTTCCCAGTATTAGTATACAACTATTACTGTCTTCAACACTTTTTACTGTTTCTAAATGTTTACTAAATATAGTTTTACAAAAAAAATGAATGTCAGACAGAAAATAGATTAGTGATGTTTTTGATATTTATAAGATCTAGATGACGTACTTCCTATTTGTGAATATTACACACTGTTAAAGATATGTATATTTTTGTCACTTGGTTCAATAATACAAAAAAAGACTGACACTTGAGATCGGCATACTCTTATTCGATAAGAAGGTTTGAATCTGATTGCATGTGTGTCTTCAATGTCACTTTCCACTGAAGGTTCAATTTAGCACCTAAACTTTGATTCATGATATGTATTTATTATTTTCTAACTTTTTTTAGGTGTCTTTGTTTGTGACACCAACAGGCAATGGTTTGCCCTGCAAAAGTGTTAGAAGTATTTTGTATTGTTATTTATTAATTCATTTAACACAGAAAACCCATTGAGTGCAGTAATGTGAATAGTATCTTGAATATTAATAATCTGAGATTATTTACATGTAAAATGTCACAAATAAAATGCAAGATAGTCCTGCAAAAAAAAAAAAAAAAAACATTTTAAAGATCCACATGGACAAAAAACTAACAGGAAATGCTAAATGTTTGTAGTATAAGAATGGCAATAACAAAATAATTTTATAGCAGAAAAATAAGCAATTTTGATACATTAAGATCATGTACAATTTGAGGTATGAGTACTGAGGATTGAGACTCAAACAAGCCTGTTACTGGTGCTGTCTACCTGCTCCTTGTTACATGACTGCTGTTTTCTCTTACTCACCCCCAACAAAGGGCAGAGACCTGTGGGCCCACAGTTGAATCCAGCGCAGTCATTGGCGCAATGGAGATATAAAGTCAGATGTTGACACCCTGCTCTAATCTCAGTCGTGAATCTGGCCCTTCAATAACAGAGCAGTTAAGAAAAAACATTTCCAGCTGACAGAAACCTCTTACAGTATCTTTGAACAGTGTTCTTTCCTCAATATTTTATTCTGTTATGGTTGGAGCCATCAGATATTTTAGCGCTGAGATTTCTTTATTTAGAGATGGTATCTGATTATAGAGAAATTTTGTATGTCGTTCAGTGCAATAAATTAAATCTGTGCAATAACCATCCATTCTTCTCTCTTATTTAGTATCCTGCACAACTGTGTTCCGTAGTCATCCAAGATCTCTGTCCTTGTCTCTGTCTCCCCTCTCTTTCCCTCCCTCTCTCTCTCCCACTGTCTCTCTCCCTCCCTCTCCCTCCCTCTGTCTTTCCTTCCCTCTCTCCCTCTCCCTCCCTCTGTCTCTCCCTCTCTCTCTCCCCCCTGGAGCTGTGTTGTGACCCTCTCTCTCTTGGAGCAAACACATCCTGTGATAAGCACCAAGGAGAGAGAGACCCCCATCCCTGCTGCATCCCTGCTGTATCCCTGCTCACGGCACTTCACCACAGAGTAAAGCCACACTCACACAAGCTGTACAAGGGCACATTACACTTCCACAGGTTTTCCAATATCACAGCACGTCGATACACACTCTACACTGACACAGCACTCAACATCTCTGACCCTTGTTCTGGTGATGAAACCCGTTGAGTGAATTGAACTTCAGTCTTTATCTTAATGTGGAGAGACGGATGAGTGGTTGAGGGGGGTGCAAAAGGAAATTGAAAAAAATCTAGTTAATTAAATGTCTGTTTTCACAACAGACAGATGTTTTACAGTGTGTCTAGTTGGATGCAATTTCCCAATTACACCGTAATGTTGATTTTTTTGGGGGGGGTATTTATAAATTAAATCAAACTTCAAATAAAGTATTTAAACATGCTGCAATGTCGGTTCAGTTGTATATTTGCCCTTAGGTAACGTAAAAAAATGTAGCGACACCCCATGAAAACTATTGTTTTTCTCTAAATATTTGAACATTTTGGATGAACATTTGATATTAATTGAAACGATAGGTTTGGAGGTGATGTAGTTAAATAAACTGTCCCAGCTGCGGCGGCCGAAAGCACACCACAATTTCCCCCAGAAATACCCTCTCTAGTTTTAATTAAGTCAATGTTGACTTTAGTAAAGGTAATTTGTTTATTTACATGTGTTCAATTAAATGAGAATGGAGCAGGAAATGCGAAGAGGAAAATAACCTAGAAGGATGTAGCTAAATGCCAGGCGACTTGAGTTTGTACAGGAGGTTGCTTGACATTGTCTACATGCGTTACGGCAGTGGCTTTTCATTTGAAGCCTATATCTGTTTCGTGCTGCTTCTCCCTGCACACAGGACCTCGCCATATGAGGAGCAATAATTCAAACTGGAAACGTTTCCCCACAATAGGAAAGCTCAAACACTATCAGCGTTCAACAACAGGGCATAACTTCATAAAGTTATATAGACGGCGTAAGGTCATCCTCACTACAGCGCAACCAGAGGCTACAAGCGAGCACCACTCGGGTAGGTAGGCTAAGTACATGGTTAAACGTTTCAACAGTTGTTGCATTGTTTAAGAAAGGTACATGGCACAGAAAGATTATAGACTACAGGAAAATAACATTTGTGTTAGTTGGAAGTTTCAGTATTGGCTACAGCATTGTCAAAAGAATAAAAAGCGTTGCTATTGCGGCAAATGTCATTCGTACTTTAATCAGTAAAATAAACCACCATTTAGTGATGAGAATTATCCGTTTTTTAAGACAACAAAACGTGTACTTACGCGTCCAGGGTCTCTAAGAATAGTATTTGAGTTAATTTGTTGAATTTTAATTAACTTATTTTTCATGAAAAGCGAACTCAGTTCAAACTGCATCATAAGGAATCGCGCATCGGGATTCCAATGAATGTTTTTGATTCAGTTGAATAAATACTTTTTTTCACTCACACCAGCTTTATGGAATATGAACAACTGTGTCTCCCAGACCAGCAGCAACCAGACAGCAGACCCATTGGGGGGTCATGAGGTATGGGAGGTGCTGGTGATAGTGATCATCACAGTGCCCCTCTCTCTGCTCACCATCCTTGGCAACCTGCTGGTTTTGATCTCCTTCCGGGTCAACAGCCAGCTGCGCACCGTCAGCAACTACTTCCTGTTGAGCCTGGCGGTGGCAGACTTAATCCTCGGCGCCGTTTCCATGAATCTGTACGCCGGGTACATCATAATGGGCCGTTGGGCGCTGGGGAGCCTGGCGTGTGACCTCTGGCTGGCCGTGGACTACGTGGCCAGCAACGCGTCCGTCATGAACCTGCTGGTCATCAGCTTCGACCGCTTCTACTCCGTCACGCGGCCGCTGACCTACAGGGCCAAGAGGACGACGCAGCGGGCTGCGGCGGCCATCGTCCTGGCCTGGGCCGTGTCCTTCGTCCTGTGGGGCCCCGCCATCCTCTTCTGGCCCCACGTGGTGGGCAGGCCCTCGGAGCACCGGGACAGCTGCTCCATCCCCTTCATGGACGACGCCGTGCTCCTCTTCGGCACGGCCATCGCCGCCTTCTACCTCCCGGTCACCGTCATGGTGATCCTCTACTGGAAGATCTACTGGGAGATCGAGCAGCGCTCCCAGGGTCGGGAGGGGCTGCTGGGGTCCGTGAGCAGCACAGGGGGTCCCCAGGGCTCCGGGGGGAGGTCCGTCTACTCCAGTAGCACCAAGAGCAGCTTCAGCAGCGCCCGAGAGGGCCCAGGGGGGAGGGATCCATGCAGGGAGGACTCTCAGGGGAGAGGGTCGGCCAAACCCTCCCTACCTCCCGCCACGGGCAGCAATGGGGAGGGCTGCGCGGGAAGCAGCTGGGCAGGAGGGAGGGGCTCCGCCGCCTCTCTTTCCTCTGAGGAGGAGTCAGAGCAGAGGCAGGGGAGGCCCAGCACGGCGTCGGGTCCTCCGGTCTTGCTCCCTCTCAGGGAGGCCCCGGACACGGACACCCCCCACAGAGACCCCCCGGCCCCCAGGGCGGAGGAGCTCCGAGGCCGGCAGCCTTCCCTCCGGGGCTCCAGCTCGTCTGAGTCCAGGCGGACCAGACAGCCCAAGGCCAGGCGGAGGAGGAACAGGATGATCACGGAGAAGAAGGCAGCCAGGACCCTGAGCGCCATCCTGCTGGCCTTCATCCTCACTTGGAGCCCCTACAACATCATGGTGCTGGCCTCCTTCTCCTACTGTGTGCCTGAGAAGCTATGGCAGTTGGGCTACTGGCTGTGCTACATCAACAGCACCGTGAACCCCATCTGCTACGCTCTGTGTAACAAGCACTTCCGGGTCACCTTCAAATCCCTGCTGCTCTGCCGGCTTGGGCAGAGGGACTGGGGAAGGACTCGCCATGGCAACCACGCCACGACCCGGATGCAGAGGACGGGCAGCACTGTGAGAAGCCCCCAGGACCCTTGACCTCTGACCTCACCCGTGGTACAGAATTTGACTGCAGATCTTGAGGTCGCAGGTTTGAATTTGCCCCCTGTACCTTACCTTGGCAGCTATCTGCTAAATGAATCATTTTCAATAAGACATTTAACACAATTTCATATGTTTACAGACTACCGAGTCACTACATACAGGGTTCCTGCAGGTTTTAGTATGTCAAATTTAAGACCTTTTTAAGACATTTTAAGACCATAAAGATTTAAATGTAATCGTGAGGTACCAAAAGATTCCTACCCCTAATAGATGGTAAGCTGTACATTTTTGTTTAATATTTAACCGTGTTGCAGAAATAATTACGTCTATTCAAGAAAAGTCTACTTATCGTCAATGTATTTTGTGAACGAGTTCTTAGAAATCCTTCAGCAAACTTTCACTTGCTTTGTAAGTATGATTAGAAGGTTTTATAACTTGGCATTGGCAGAACAAAACATATATTGTCCTTTGGCATTTAGTAGGTCCATAAGGGCAATTAAACCGTCTTGTATAAGATAACTTTGCAGGAAACCTCTGCGGCTCAGTGGGTGAGCATGTGTACCATCGAGTCTACTGCCAAACACAGTACCCCTGGTTCAAGTCTCGCTCAAACCAATTGATAATTGATTTAACTGTTAAGTAATATACTATATATATATATATAGTATATATATATGATATACTGTAAGTAAATACTGTTAAGTATATATATATATTTATTATTTCCAAGTATATAGAAAGGGGACCCTGTGGTGTAGTGGGTTGAGAACAATAACCTATCCTAAACAACCTGGGTTCAAATCCAGCACACAGCGTAGTGCCAAACACATCCGTGGGCCCAGATCCCTGTAACCACAGCGCACTCCCCGACTGTCCAGATCCCCTCTCCCAACTGTCTTTCCAAGTATAACTGTCCCACCTGGAAAGATAGTTGGGAGAGGGTATCTGGACTGTTGGGGAGTGCACTGCGGCTACAGGAGTCTAAAAAGAAATTGACCCATTATCAGTTTTATTTATAAGTCAATTTTTATTTATAATTCGAAGACCCCTCCCATAGTAGCCCACATCCTAAACCACTGAGCTATCAGGGATCATAATAATCTCCACTCAAAATTTAAATTTGACATTGAACTATCTTGTTGTAACACCTTTACGACCTTAAATTTAAAGTTCAGAATATAGACTTAAGACCCCGCGAGAACCCTTTATATAATGTAACCAGTGCCAAATCATTTATTTTCATGGAAGTAAATGACAAAACCACAAAAGAAACATTTCATCACAATCAAAAACAAATCCCAGAAATGTCTTACATCAACTGAGTATATACCATACATGAATGTTTTTTTCTTCCTTTTTTACTTGAACAGCAATATTCTAATGGCAGCTGTTTTCAAATACACATTTAACATTGCGGTTAGAAATAAAACCAAGTTACATGTTTAATGCTTCAGTATATGTTAGTTGGCTATGGATATAATATGATAATGTACCTAAATTGGCCAGGTTTCCCAGATTCGTTAAGAAGCTCTTAACGCTAAGAACTTCTTAACGAATCTGGGAAACACGGTCATTATATCACAACTTCCCAACACATTGACCAAACCAGAGTTGAGTGTGCATGAGGGCACACACACATCATGCATCCCCTTCTGTGTTGGGTTTCCCTACTGTCATAGATGCTGTACAGGCTTCTTCAACTACAGCCGCTAACTTCAAGCACAACCTGTGGAGACAGAAGCACTGGTGTTCCTTGTCCGGAGGACTATGACTAGTTGAAACTGACATGGAGACATATTGTTAACTGCAGTGTTTGACCTTGCTTAGAAGAACCCAGTCAGCCATCTCTCACAGCTACTCTCTTGCCTGGCTCATCGCTGCCCTCCTGTGACGGACCCTGATAGTGCGCAGGCACAGACCATCTCAACCCAACATGGGCTAGGAAATGGTGAACCAGTAAAAGGGGACATGGGCCCTGATGAGGTCCCAATTGCACAGGATACCCCCCAGAGTATTACTGAGGGGTGGGCTTTTAACACATACAGTATCTCTCTTACGGGGGTCCCCAAAACTCAGAAAGTGTCCAGGACCCCCCCCCCCCCCCCCCCCCCCCATAGGACCCCCCTGTCACATAGTCACATGATCTACTCAGTCACGTCACATGATCCCCTTACCGCCCTTCACAGAAGCCTACTATCACACCAGAGAAACAGGAAGTGAGCCACAGCAGTCTCTTCTAGGCAGATCAGATCAGAGAAGCTGCTAGGAGCTGGGCCATTATGCCTGGATGCCCTCAGCTTGCCTTGTATAGAACCTAGAGTGATGTTGTTGGCTCATATTAAAACCATGTTTGGCAACACCTGGAGGTGATGAAATGTGTTCTGTTCATTCGACAGCAATGTCCTTCCCCTCTGAGGGACGTAGATAAGATATTGTGTCAAAGGCTATAACAACCACTATCATTACAACATATAAATCATTCAAACCCTTTATAAGCTATACAAATATATAATTATACAAAAACGTTTGTTACTACGAAGGAGCATTGGCATTCTAGTTAATTCCAACTATTTTCTCTGTTTACTAGATGCCAAAACTGATATATCGTGGAATAAAAGGAGAATTTCATTCAGGACTCTTGGGACTGTTTAGCCCAGACGTGAGACTGTTTAGCCCAGACGTGAGACTGTTTAGCCCAGACTTGGGACTGTTTAGCCCAGACGTGAGACTGTTTAGCCCAGACGTGAGACTGTTTAGCCCAGACTTGGGACTGTTTAGCCCAGACTTGGGACTGTTTAGCCCAGACGTGAGACTGTTTAGCCCAGACTTGGGACTGTTTAGCCCAGACTTGGGACTGGGCTAAACAGTCAGAAACCCGAGCCTGTGGGTAACTTGAACTGTGTAACAGTGTAACAGTCATATGGAGCAGCCCGAGGCGTATATTGCACAGGTGTTGCACAGGGGTTGCACAGGTGTCGTTCCCTTTTCACAGGTTCGTCTGTGGTACCAGCTTCTCTGCTGCCTCTCCACCTCTCCCCTGACAGAGAACCTTACTGCAGGGGTGTGTGTGTGTGTGTGTTTGTGTGTGTGTATCAAGACGGAGGGGCATTCTGGTTCTGGTATATAGAGGCCTTGTCTTTCAGGAGGTCCAAGCACAGACGGCAGCTCCAGCTCCCTGGGAGGAGGGAGGACAGAGGTCAGGACCACACAACTCTACAACACACACACACACACTCACACCATTACTGCACGTGGCAACTTCAGATCCTGGCTTGGTCTCATCACCGGGGACTAGCCCCCAGAGACGGGCTGTTCAGACACAGCCTAACCCTCCAGCGGGACGTTCCAGCTCACCTTCTGGGGGCTCGTTCATGGGGGGGCTGAGGCAGTACATGTGGTAGCCTCGGTCACAGTCGTCGCAGAACAGGAGCTGATCCTGAAGAACACAGCATCAGGTTAACCTAATAACTCTCCCAGCAGCCTGCTCACTGCACACATACACAGGACACTGTAGACTTCCACACACCCACAATGACAGATAGAAGACCTGTACCTCCCCTAACATGCAAAGGGTCTGTCCTGCCATCATGTGTGTTCTTTTATGAGTTCTTTTGGCCACAATGAACAATCTGAGATCATTTGGAGATGTCTGCTCTTTTCTAGCAAAAGTTACGGAGGAGATACACATACATGCCGTTTTTTGACCAGATATAATGTGTACCCCCTCAAAAGTGATGTGTTTACAACCCCAGGCCAGTGGCTACAGTGGAGCTAGCCGTGTGTTTCTCCCGCTCACTCACGTCGTTCTCCGAGGTGCCACACATGTTGCAGCACTTGCACTCGATGCACTGCCAGCGGTAAGTCTTCACTGCTGCCATCATGACCGGGGTGAACTGCAGACAGGACGGGTGCCCTGGGGGAACAGTCACAGAGAGACTAGCACATAGAGAGACTAGCACAGAGAGACTAGCAGAGAGAGACTAGCACAGAGACAGACTAGCACAGAGAGACTAGCACAGAGAGACTAGCACAGAGAGACACTCGCACAGAGAGTCTAGCACAGAGAGACTAGCACAGAGAGACTAGAACAGAGAGAGACTACCACAGAGAGCACAGACTGACAGACGGAGGTAGTTTGACCCTCAAGAATGTGTGTGTGTGCAGATGTTCCTGTACCTGAGCGACCACAGTCTGAACAGGACACCAGTTCTTCTGACTGGCCCGTCTTGTGGTTGGTCTTGGAGTCCCCCAGGCAGAAGTCACAGTAGTTGTTTGGCAAGGCCAGCCCATCCGGCCCTTTTTTGGGGGCTGGGAGGGGGGAGAGAGATGGAATACAGGTCAATGGGTACAGCCCAGCAGAAGCGCATTTGACTGCAGATCAAGAGGTCGCAGGTTCAAATCCCTTTTTAACTCTGCGTTGCTGGTTAAAGATGTGTCTACTGAAGGATTACATTATTATCGATAGGGACGGAGGTCATGAGTGTGGGAGGTGGGGTAGTCCTGGTATCAATGGGTCTACACTGTAGCACTCTTCTGGTTTACTGTGACTGCTAGCTGAGATGAGGTTACTTGTACTGTGGCTGGTAAATGAAAGAGAGAGAGCAAGAGAGAGGGGTCATATGGCTGAGCTGTTAGGGAGTCTAATAATAAGAAGGTTGTTGGTTCGATTCCCGGCCGTGTCAAAATGACGTTGTGTCCTTGGGCAAGGCACTTCACCCTACTTGCCTCGGGGAGAATGTCCCCGTACTTACTGTAAGTCGCTCTGGATAAGAGCGTCTGCTAAATGTAAATGTAGAGAGAGAGAAAGAGAGGTGGGGAGGGTGTTACTTTTGGGTTCGTGGGGCAGTGGAGGCGGGGTGTCGTGGACCTCAGCCTCCTCCTTGTCCTCGCCCTCCTCCTCTGCCAGGTGGGAGTGAGCGTAGTGGTAGCTCAGACCCGGACGGTTCTTGTAGCGCTTCCCACAGACTGCCAAAGAAAGACGGGAAGAAAAAGGGAAAGGTATGAAAACAAAAACACGCGTGGAGCCGCCCTGTCCGCCCTGAAAACACAGGTGAGAACGCAGAATGTTTTTTGTGATTTGATGCATTTCGAATACGCATCAAAACACATCATATCTGTTCATTGTATGCGTTCAGATGTCACATGCCTTTAAGAAACTAGATATGAGACTGGTCTAGAGGTGAAGTGAGAGAAGTTACCAGAATAAGAACTACAAATCGATACATTTGTGGTTGTGAAGAAGCACAATGAGCTGTGTATGTGAGAGGGGGGGGGGGGGGGCAGCAGCCAGCAGAACCCTTCCTCTACTTCCTCCCTCAAGCTGTTCCCCACCCAGACTCATACACCCTCCCTCTGGTAGGGCCACTAGCCCCCACCCTCTTCCCCAGCTGGGTGGACATGACCAGGCCTGTGTCGGGCCCTGGTGGGACAGTAGCCAGGACACAGACCAGGCCTGTGTCGGGCCCTGGTGGGACAGTAGCCAGGACACAGACCAGGCCTGTGTCGGGCCCTGGTGGGACAGTAGCCAGGACACAGACCAGGCCTGAGACACTGCTATTCAACTGTGGAACCGTGGGACCCACAAACCCCCAAGGCTTGAGACAGGTTCAAGACAAAAGCACAAAGCACCATTTCCCTCTTAAGTAAGAGAGAAGAGAAACCGGGAGGGGGGGGGGGGGGGGGGGGACAGGAAGGCAGCAGATCAGCTGAAGGATTAACACTGATATGCAGATTTTCTGTGTACAGAGAAGCTTGAGTCTCTTGCTGTGGTCAAGAGGTTACGCAGTGGGTCTCTGACAATACACATATAGATTAGAGGAATGTGCTACTTTCACCTTTGGAAAGAGCAACATGCAGAGAACTAAGACACGAGACAAGACACAAAGCCAACTGATGACTTGGAGGAACACATGCTGGAATACAGAACCCATGCATTTCCTGAGGGGAACTGTATTGGACCATGTGTGATTTAATCTCCATGACAACGCACGTCTATGGCAATTATCTTGCTGTCTTTCTCTCGTGTCTAATTTCATGTATGATGTGAATAACAGTATAAACTACATGTCACAGTCCATAACTAATATCAGGAATAAGATTAAGCTATTAGATAAGCTCTAATAACATGGCAGCTTTGTAAGCCCTTTAACACAAAAACACACACACATACACACAAAGACACACAAGCGTGCCACACACACACACAGACACACACACACAGAAACACATAACAAAAATCTCCAAACAGGCAGTGAGCAGAAGAGAAGCGAAAAGGAGAGAGGCAGGTCGGAAACAAAACAAAAAAAAGGAATGAGAGACAAATATACCTCGTTCGGAAGGTTTGGAACTATGCTTTTGTTTGAAAGTGTCTGAAAGAGAGGGAAAGAGAACAGGGAGACAGAGAGCACAGACAAGCCTCAGACGGGGAACTCCAACCTGGCCGGTCAGAGTTTGAGCCGCCAAGACGCTCTGTGGAGGGAAGAGCAGCAGGGAAATGGGACAGAACATCTCAAGCAGCTTGTGGCGAGAAATTCTACCAGAAGATGATGTTGTCATCATATATATATCGTCATCAGTCATCGATATAAATGTGTTGGGTTCACCCATTGTATGGTCGACTGTGTATTCCCCATCTTTGTGACGACCATGTGGCTCAGACCCATTTAGCCCGACACAGAACTCAAGAGGCCACAAGGCCAGTAGAGAAGTGTTTGGTCTAAGCTGTGTAGATCACCACCCCATAAGGCTCCCCCCCTCCTCTCCCCCTCCCCTCCCCCCTCCCCTCCACCCTCTCCTTCCCTCCCCTACCTCCCCTCCTTCTCCTACATCCCCCCTCCCCTCCACCCTCCCCTCCACCCTCCCCTCCCCTCCAGAGACTCACTGTCACAGGCGTAAGGCTTGTCCTTGTCCTCCAGAGCTGCTGCAGCATCCGGCTTCTTCCTGCTGCTCGCTCCTCGACCCTGAACACACACACATGACATGTCACATTCACAACACATGACATGTCACATTCACGACACATGACATGTCACATTCACGACATGTTACACACATGATATGTTACATACCTGTAGCGGACACTTTCATCAAGAGCAACGTACAGAAAGCCCAGCAAAAAAATAGAGAATGGGAAGTGCGTAGTTCTAACACTATCTAACGGTGGCCAGACGATGTCAGTATTTACAAGGCACAGTGTAAAGTAGGTCTCCTCCACTCATCTCTCTGAGTAACCATGACAGCCACCGCTGGCCCACAGTAACCATGACAGCCACCTCTGGCCCACAGTAAGTAGTCCTCCAGTTCCCCTACACTGATCTCCTAAGATGAACGCCCTCACCTTCCCTTTCCCTTTGCCTCGCCGCTTCGGGGTGTCCTCCTCGTAATCTTCATCGTCCAGATCATCCAGGAAGTCATCCGGCTCCAGGACTCTCTGTGTGGCGAAGGAGGCGGGGTCAGAAAGGATGATATCATTGTCCCTTCTGTCCAGCCCCCTTCAAGACTAATCAAATCAAATGAATTTAGAATAGCCCTTTTTTTGGAAGAAAAGTCGCAAGGGGGGCTTCACAGAAGTCCACAAATCAGCATGTGTAACCGACCTAGACCCTCAATGAGAAACTGTTAATGATGTAGGTGGAGACTGACTCAATGTGACGAGACCATGATAAGGTGATGTATTCATTCTACTGACCTTTCCTACCCCGTCCCCAACAGTACCTTTCTGATGCGGGTGGCGGGGGTGGTGCTTGTCGAGTAGTCCGACAGACTGGGGTCTTCGTCTGGGACCCGCATATCCGGGGGGCCCCGCTTGTCCAGGGGCTCCCCCTTCAGGAGGGCTTCCAAACTGCTGCCATCTGAGGTCCCCAGGACATCCCTCTTCAAGCCCAGGTCCAGCTCTGGAGGAGAGGAGACACACAGAGCCACACTCAAGGGGGTGGACCTCGCCACTTTGACACAGTGAGCCGTATCATGTATACCTAACCAGGCCTACCTGGTTATAAGGATAGGTACAGCTCAGTAGTAAAAGCGTTTCAGTACAGATCAAAGGTCGCAGGTTCGAATCTCCCTCCGCACGCCACTTTGGATTGCAAGCGTCTGCTAATAATGCACCCTTTTACCTGACTTGAGAGAGGGGAAAGCCAGTCTGGGGTCCTCCGGAGGATGGGCTCTTCTTCTCTTCCTCCACCTCCTGGACGGATATGTGTACAGCTGCCCAGGAGCCATGCCTGGGGGCGGAAACAGTAGAAGAAGAATGACTGTGGCGCTGTGGGAAACATACACCTTGACACTCACCCCCCCCAGTGTGTGCGTGTTTCTCACCTGGGCCCCTGTGTCGCTTCTCCATCCAGATGTAGCAGTTGCTCTGCGCCACGCCCGTCTGAGAGTCCAGGAAGGGCATGCGCACGCTCCTCTCTGCGCACAGCCGGGCGTTGTAGTTATGGCATTGCTCCATGGCATCTCTATAGTACTGCTCTCCCAGCCTGCAGTCAGCAAAGCAAAGGGACAGGTCAGCACATTAATAACAATGCATAGTAATGTATTCATTTAGCAGACGCTTTGGTCCAGACCGACGTAAAGAGGGGATTTGAACCCCCAACCTCTCGATCTGTGTCAAATGCTCAAACACAGCTTTATCGCTCCTGGGAAATGACTACCTGATGGGAGTAGCTTTAGAGGACCACCAGAAAGGTATTAGTGGAGTTCTGGTTGAAACCTTAAGGTTAGTGCTGGCGTCTGGGAACAGCAGTTCCTGGTATCTGCTGTGAATGCGTCAGCAGAAATACATTTCCATTGGTAATCATAGCTGGGGTATATTTCCTCAGAATGCGTTGTCATGGAGAAAGAAAGGTATTGGTTCGCGTTCGCTGTACGTTTTGAAAGACGAGTTTTAAGAATATTGTGTTGAGAAGAACGTCAGTTATTTGTGTAAATAACTGACGTTGTCCTCTTCTATTCTCTTAACAAAAAATTTGCAATGTGAGACGGCTGTCTCCCCTCCCTTTGGTTGCGATCCATCACTTTTAGATTCGAGTGGTTTGTGCCCGCGCTCCCACGAGGGGGTGCTTTTCAGGGCGGGGGTGAATCTGGGGGCACATCACCGGATTAACTCATTCTAAAACTACTCCAGTGGAAATAAATATAGTTTAAGTGATAACAAATGAGATTACACTGATTTGGGTAAGGTGTTGAAGGTACGTTATACACCATTATATACACTATTTAGGGTATCCGTTGGTCGTTATATTATAACCATAATATAAGTGCATATTCATGGCTTATCTACAACGCTACGGTGGTACTAATGTCTGGGCATTAGTCCAAGAATAGCTGTCACAGTTCTAAAGCAATCTAATATAACTAAAAACAGCATTAGAAGAGTCGGATTACTCTCCACCTAAATGGCCATCTATAGAATTAAAAAGGTGTTAGCTAGCAAGCTATCTAATCCAATTTGGCATTGCTATGGTAATGAATGTTAGACTAATGGTGTCGCTACGGTAATTATAGCTAGGCTAGCTACAGTAAAGCTATCGTAGCTGCAGCCAACCACCGAAAGGTTGACAACTTTCGGTTACTTTGCCAATACAATGTAACAACTATATATAGGTACATATACGTTTTATTAAAACAGTTAGTGTAAATACAGTCCAAATGTAGCTGTATTTGAACACTTTAGGTATCTGTAGAAAAAGAGAATCACTCACAGTTTGACAACATTTTCAACAACCGCCGCCATCTTGGTTTTGACTCATTGTTGATTTGCGCATGCGCAAACTATTAACAGAAAACTTTCGTAAAACAGTAACCAATACTTCAAAAAAACATTTAGACTCGGCAGATTGCTGAAAAATTCTGTCAATTCAAGAAGTTAAATTCAGATTATTGATCACACTGACGTGTTTTTGATCCAGTTATATATAGATCCGGCAGATGTCGTTCTTCTGCCTATAGTCTAAAAATGAAAATGTTTTCATATCCTACTTGGCATTTAAGTTACATCTAGGCCTACTGTGTATTTATTATTTTTGATTGTGCAGCCATTTGATTCACAGCGCATTAGTATAAACATATTGCACTGTACACACACATTAAGCTATATTTTCCAATTTACCGTCACACAATAGTACAACAACGACTGTTGCTGCCCTGCACTGCAGCGCGAAGGGAACTGAGAAATCACCTGAAGTGATTTAAACTACGGGCTTCAGCCAGGCATTGATGATGTCCCGCAGAATCCCTTTTAGCGTTTGGCCTGAAACTTTATGAGGTTGTGATTGGCGGTAGCAGTACACAATTAGATGTCTTTATATATTTTTTGACCAATAGCTCTGCTACGGGGGCGGTAGTTTAACATTCCCGGTGATTGAACCAGTGGCGGCGGCTTACAAACTGTCAGGTAGGTCTTGCTACAGTAGCTTGGCAGTGTCTTTCAGTTGATCAACAATTTAGTTAGCCAGCAAGGAGTAATCTGTTATCCAATGATATATTTGATACAATATACCGTTGGAGTGTACTGTGGATCGTTTTTCGAGGAAATCACTAGGACGGGTATGCTGTAACTTGCTAGCTAGGACGAGCTTAGCAAGTTAGCCTTCTGACTTTGTGGCTGTAATGTCTCGAGTCTACGAAAGACAGAGAGGCTACACATTTATAGATGCTAGAGTGGCAATGAGGATTAAAACACAAGATGAGACTGATAGCACAGAGAATGTTGGGTAGTTTACAGGTCTAGTCGACAATCATCAGGAGCCAGGAACTCATCGTCCAGCAATTTGTAAATGTTTAGCTAGTTAAAGATAGCTCTAGCTATTTTGTTAGCCAGCTAGCTATGCACCAGCTGTGCTGCGTAACGTTAGACACTAGCTAGCCTGCGGTGGCAATCTTGAGTCCTTTTAATCAGTCAGATAGTATGCAAATTGATGGACCAGAAGTAGCGAACCTTATCCAATATTGCAGACATGCAATGGCGTTAGCCCATTTTGTAGAGAGGTGTGTTGCATTTGCATCTACCTCGTAGTTAACGGCTTCACCTCCAAGAGTATTGCCGTGATCAATAGTGTAACACCACCGGTAAGGTTAACTACGCTAATGTGATTTGCAGTGAGGTTGCCAACGTGCAAACGATTTGAGAACTATGGAGGTGGGCTCTACGGTGTTGGAGGATATTGTTTTCCGAGGAGTGGAGTTTTCCGTCAAGATAGAGCTCGAGGAGAGGATACTGGTTGTCGAAATTTCTGACCCAATGACAGCTGATCAATGGAGAGGAGAATTTGACCCTGCATGTAAGTAAGCATCCATAACATCAATGTGTTTTATAACGTACAGACCACCGGGGTGACTGGCATTTTATTTTCCAGATATTGAGGATCTGACTCGCAAAACTGGCAACTTCAAGCAGTTTCCCATCTTCTGCAGCATGTTGGAGTCTGCAGTCAGAAAGGTAAATTCTGACCTGCAATATAGATTCTAGAATCTATATACATGTAAGATTAGTTATGAGTGTGAGTTGACAGCTGTGTGTTCCTTCAGACCAGCGAGTCGGTGACCCTTGACCTTTTGACCTACGCTGACCTGGAGCTCCTGCGCAACAGAAAGGCTGGAGTAGTGGGTCGTCCTCGTGGCCAGCAACAGTCTCCTGCCTTGAGTGCTAAAAGATACCTCATCCTGATTTACACTGTGGAGTTTGACAGGTGTGTCTTCCAGACGTATTCGCAGACATACCTTGTTTATAACTGCTAATTACTTACACATCCAGTTGTTGACTTCCATGACTGATGTGTGATAAATGACTGCTTGATGTTACCATGTCACTGCAGGATCCACTACCCGCTCCCCCTGCCCTACCAGGGCAAGCCTGACCCTGCAGCCCTGCAGAAGGAGATCCGCGTCTTGAGGGCGGAGCTCAACGCACTCACCAATCACGGAAGTCACAAACCAGCGGAAACAGAGATTTGTCGTCTACGGGCAGAGTGAGTGCCCCCCCCCCTGCATCCCCCCGTACATCCATCTGGAATATTCTTATATTCTAAGCCTTACGCAGCCTCAGGATCAGGTGTATTATTAGGCTTTGTGGTTTTCAGACTGGGTCTGGTGAAAGAGGAGAAGGAGGCCCTTGCCGTGGCTCTGGAGAGGCTGCGGGGGGTCGGGGCAGGGGCCACCCCAGGCGGAGGGGCCCGTGGCCTCCGGGACGTGGTGAGGGGCCTGGAGGAGCAGCTGGTCAGGGAGAGGGCCAAGACCCAACGCTCGGCGAGTAAACGAGGCCAGGAGCAGCGCTTTCTGGTGGAGCAGGTTGGTCGTTTTTCCATTTACATATATATAAAAATATAACGGTATGATCTTTTGGAGGCATATATGAAGGTCTCTGTAACAGTGCTTGTAAACAATTTGATTTGTGAATAAAGCAGGACGTACCTTTCTAATGTAGCATGTTATTTACAAGAACTAACGTCAAAGGTATCTCCTACAGTGAAGTATTTGTTTTGATAATGAAATACGTAGATTTAAATTGTTCTGGTTCATGAAAAAAAACTGATTCTAAAATGTGGTTGCTGTTGTTTCTCGTAGTTGGAGGAGCTGAGGGCATCGGAACGCTCTCTCCGGATCCGTGTCAAAAGTTTGACCAACGAGCTGGCCTTGCTCCGGAGAGGGTTAGACAATCTAAGCATGTATATCTTTCCCTTCTCTCTCTCTCTTTCAGTCATTCACTCACAAACACTTCCTCCCCGCCGTCCCACCGCCCCTCTGTCTGATGTGCGTCATGCGTGTGTCTTCAGCAGGTTGACTCCGACCCTCTCGGGCCGCAGTAACTCCCGCGGGGACGGGGAAATCCGACGTTCGCTTTCTCGCGAGCGGAGTGTGGGCCGCGTGGTGGTCAGGGCTCGTTCGGGGTCGAGGGAGCGGATAGAGGACAGGGGTCGGAGGTCGGAGGACCGGGGGCGGAGGGCGGACTCCTCGGGGCCTCTGGCCCACATCCGCAGACCATCACCGTCTCCCACAGGTCCGCTCTCTTTCTCTCTCTGTATCTCTCTCTGTCTCCTTCTCTCTGTCTCTCTCTCCCTCTGTCTCCCTCTCTGTCTCTCTCTCTCTCACCCCCCCGTCATTCGGATTCATATTGGAAGTTCACTATTTTACCAACAATCAAGTGTAAAGTCGTCTCTTATGAGACTTAGACTTATACAACTTGTTCATATTTAGGATTGCCGGCACCGCGTTTCGACCCCACCGCCTACATCCAGGACAGACAGCGCAGACAGAGAGAAGCAGAGCTCAAAAGGTTTGTTCCTCTCCTCCTCTTGCCGTCTGTTTCTTTGTGTCTCCACCCCTCCCCCCTGTCCTTCATCCTGGCTGGGCTGTGATCCTCCCTCGTGTCTCATGCAGCCAGAGGAAAGTCCGGAGGGACATGCTGGCATCTCCGGTCGTCCTGGAGAGAGGGCGCTCCCGCTCCAGAGAGGCCTATCAGCAGGTCCGGACGGGCAGCACAGGAAGAGGGAGGAGCTTGTCTGTGGAGAGCAGGAGGAGCAGACAGTCTTCTGAGAACTCCTTAGCAGACATGGATGAGTTGGCCCAGCCTCTCACCTCCAGGTAGACGAACACCTGTCCCGCTCACTGGTCACGTGACATACGGGTCTTGGTTTTTGAGTCTTGTTTTGTGTGTTTACAGAGGGAGGAAGCAGACGTACAATGGCCCTACAATGGTAAGTGAGGATTTAAAGGTGACATCGGCTTCTCCTCATAGCTCACCGTAGATTGTACCATCTCCATAGCAACGTTGAGTGACTGTCATGTGTCTGTTCAGCCCAGAGGAAGACATGTGACCAGGAAGCCACTATGCAGCACTCCCACTTACAGGATGCGACCCGAGAAAGGTAAACAATCGATCCACAAACGAAAGCAACGGTCAACCAGAGAGTAGATGCCGAGGCTGTGAATGTTCCTGGCGATCGCTTAACATTTATCCCTGCATTTTTCTACCTGAACCCTGGTATGACAGTCTGCTGTTCTATCCTCTCCAGAGAGCTCCTTGGATGCAGGGACCGATCTCACCGAGATTGATGCCAGACTCCAGGCTCTCCAGGACTACATGAGGGATCTGGACACAGGACACTAACACCATGAGCTCTACCAACCTCACGAGACACTTGAAGAGACATGAAGCCTCTCCTCGCCTCTGTTGAGCCCAGACACTCCCAAGCATGAGCCCAACTGTCACGGGTGAACAATGCTCTCTGTCACCTCATGTTAAAGTCCCCAATGGTGACACAGGTAGCCTCCCACTGTGAAGGATATCAAGCCTCTGGTTGTTCGTACTGGGCCTTCAGGACCAATACATGATTTTGTATCACAATTGTATGTGTATTTTGACTTTTAAAATAGATTTCCTCTTTTGCACAATATTTGGCTGATGAATGTTAGGCCTGTTGTTTAGTTTTTTGTTTTTTTTACATGTTTGAGTCTGTAAATAATACAACTTTATTTTTATCATTTTGGGGGTGTTCTGTTTTTTGTTTGTTTGTATTTTTTTTTTTTTTTTTTAAGGTTCCTGTTTTTGTTAATGAAACGTGTCTCTTCATTTCTCACAACTCTTATCAGTCTGCATCAATAGAACAATTTTACAAAGTGTGTTTGCCTTTACCTCCTACATGGATGTTAAACTGTCCCTAAACCATCACTCTCATCTCTCAGTGTTTTGTATTGATGGTAGACAGGAGCTAAGATGTGAGATTTAGTCTACTAAACTGTTAAGAAACTTGTATGTACTATACCACCAACACATCTTCAGTGCTGGTCACTGATGTCTGGAAGATAACAGACTTCTTGCAACTAGAATGCTGTGTAGAGAACATTTTCCAGTTGCAAGAATGATGAGGCCTATGAGTAAAGAGTATTAGGAGGCTATACTGAACTCAGTATAATTCACTCCTATTCTGCTCTGTAGGGTCCAGATTACAATGTGCTCTCTCATCAGCGCACACCGCTGAGACACAGATTGGCTTCAGGACTGACTGCATGTATGTGGTTCTCTCAGTTCGTTGAGCTGAAGGTTTTCCCTGGGGCTGTGAGTAGGGAACAGCTGCCTCTCCAGCTGGCTGAGTCTCATTAATGAACAGCCCCGACCTTCTCATGGACTCGCCGCTCTCCTGGGAACATCTGGGCTCCCCTCCCAGCTGCTCATCTCTGCCCTGATCTGCTGAGAGCTTTGTACACTCACTATAGTTACTCTTAATACTTTAAATAACATTTATTTAGCAGACACTTTCATCCAAAGGGACGTACAAGTCATTTGTATATAGAGAATACAGTAGAAGATCAAGGATCAGAAGTGCTGAGTTCTAGCTAACAGTAACAGTGTGGTGGTCAGACTTAAGGACTGGTCTGTATTTACTATCCACATTGTATGGTAACATCTCAGCTACCAGTGAACAAGACTGAAAATTGCAAGACGTATGTCTTGAGATTTAAGACATATTTGTCTTATATGGACTGGTTCCTGTGAGATGTTTCCCCTTATTTGGGCACTGACATACACAGGAGTCAGGGGAAGAGTGCCTTTTTGGGGCAAATTTATTGACTATTAATTGCTAAATCTATAAGTGATTTGCTTACAATGTTTAGTTAGAGATTAATGCTCTCCCAATTTAAAAAGTGTGAACTATTTTATTTGCTATAAAATAGTTTTCTAACACAAATTAGGACACTTGTGCTTTTTTTGAAAGGGGCAAATTTGCTCATTGCATTTCCAGCAGTTTTGGAGTGGGTGTGGTCCCGTGGAAGACGCCTGATGACAAATACATCCTGATCCTCCCTCTGCCCTTCTCTTCGTTTTAATCTGACGCTGCAGCTTGTGGCGGGTCTCATCATTGATGCAGCAAGCAATATCCACAACTTGAATCCTGGCCGGATCCCACACACAGTCCTCTTCACGTCCTGACTTAATGGAAGTGATTCCACTATTGGGAGGCACCCAGGCACAATCATACTCCAGATGCCATGTTTTCTGGAGGGGATGGTTATTGATGTCAATTTTCTTTACTTTGCCCACCCTCACACTTAATTTGAACACCACAGCATCTTTTTTGTCAGCCAGTGGCGGATAGCACTTTGCCTTATCGATGTTGCGGCTCACGTAGACACCCGCTCCCAACAGTCCATCTCGGGACCTTTTAAAACCGTTGGCGATTATATCCTCAGCATTTTTCAGATGTGTACCGTGAAACATGGTGTACACACGACCCGATGTGGGCTCCTGTGCAGTACCCAGTCCCATCTTCTCTTCCACCGCTTCCCAACCGGAGAAATTGATTTCCATGTCGACAAACTTACACCAATACGATATTTCTGTGGGCAACATAATAAACAAAAGTGATCGATATTGACTTGTTAAAGCTTAACACTCCTGACACTCCCTATATATAGAAAGTTTAGCATTATGCGTAGACCTAGCTTTTATAACAACACTCACCTGTTGAGGGGCAGGATATGCTATAGCCTACTTTCACTTTTGATTCTTACGTTGGGACGTTATCTTTCATTTGTGGTTGCGTTTTTAAAGGTGCATTACCCTATATGCATAGAAAATAACATTTCACACGCTGCCTTAATACATGACTTGTGGCAGGCCTAGGCCTACATGAATTAATAGAACACGCTCTACAATTAAGGAGATTTAGCGATCGCACTGCTGTCACATACTTTTGTGGTCACTAAATCTTGGCATGTAGGTTTAGCGGTGACCCACACATGGTCTGTAACTGTCCCATTTGGGAGTTAAACAAAATTATCATTGCCTATATGTAGGCCTTTATGTGTGTGTATAGGCCTACAGATATACCCAAGCAAGCTAGATTGGCAGACACACTCCAAAGCTCAGCAATTAAACTTTGGTGAAGGTGTAGGAAGCTTGTGGGCGCTTCGCGTCTTCCAAGCGCAATAAGTGCACCTGCAGGAGCAGGACCATGTTATTATTCTAGGCCATTCCTCCAATAGGGTCGCGACGGACCGGAGCCATGCCCGTACCACCTGAAGAGGGCGGCAAAACATTGTTGTAGCGTCCAGCACATGACTCGGAAGGGAAGAAGAAGAAGACGACACCTGGATCAGTGAGCATCTCAGTTGCGCAACCAACCCATCCGTGCTCATGACCTTGCCTTAAGTAGTACCATGGCTTGTGCAGTAAGGAAGACTAGTCTGTGTATTAGAGGCATTAAACGTAAGTTTAAAATTTAGAATGATTTATGTGTTTCGCAAACTATTACCACAATAGTCTAATACATTTGTGTCGTGAACGAAATGTCAAATGGGACAGCTCTACTGTAGTTTGCTAGAAATACAATTTTGCCGCTCATCCCTTGTGTCTGAATGTATGTAGCCTAGTTTAACAGACAGCATTGGCACATAGATTTGCCAAATAGCCTACGCCAAATATTAACGTGCAACCAGGCACATAATTGTAGGCTGTATTTTAAGTTGGGAGAACACATCAATATGTAGGCTAAATATTGTTTGCGTGTCTGAAGTCATTGTTTCTAAGCATATGCCTATTGTTTATTTTCCTCCTCAGCTCTGTGTCTGAACAACTCACTCTTGTCTCGAGGACTAGTGGTGGCAAGCAGAAAGAGATGGGATGGAGAACCGCACAGACTCGCGACAGAGAACAGACGTTCCGTAACAACCCACTCAGGTAGGCTAAATTGTGCACCGGTTTGTTTTGGATTAAAACATATTGTGTGCGTGCGTATAGGTCTATGGGAATGCCAGAAAAAGACCAGCACTAAACTCGTTCTTGTATTTTTAAAACTTAGCAGCTGCTTTGGTCTCCAAGGCCGCATCCATGCACTGGACGAGTGAAAGAGTAGTCAGCGTCGTGTTGCTGGGAATGGCCCCCGCAGCTTACCTGTACCCAGGCGCAGTGTTGGACTTCTCCGTTGCAACAGCACTTACTCTCCATGGTCACTGGTAGGTCAGCATCTCTCCTTGATTTGCATAGGAGGAGAACATAGCTTACTACTACGGGCTAAAGATGAGGCTATGCTATAAACTTGTCTGAATGTGTCACATACTTGCTGATGACAAGGCTTTGGGTTAACTTTCACTGAACTAACCACTTGACTCTCCACCAACCTATGACATTCTCAGAAATGCATGTCTGGGCCTTGATGATCTGATATTCTTAATAAATACACAATTTGTATTTTGGTAAGGATAAATATGTCTGTTAAATGAATGGTCTAAAGATGTTATGCTGTACTTATGGACTGTGTGTATGAATAAATCTTCTGATCAGTGAAAAACTGTGGAGTAAAAATGCCCTAATGTTTCCTTCCTGGTGGTTCACAGGGGGGTCGGCCAGGTAGTAACAGACTATGTTCACGGTGACCTGAAGATCAAGCTGGCCAAAAGCGGTCTGTTTGCCACCTCCATGGTGACCTTCGCTGGTCTGTGCTACTTTAACTATCATGACGTTGGCCTCTGCAAAGCAGTGGCCATGCTCTGGGGTCTGTAGGCATGACTGACAGAGGAGAGAACATTCACTGCTAGCTTGGACCAATATATCTGGACCTATGTTCAGACTCAAGGGGTGTGGCGTGGGTGTGGCGTGGGGGGGTTATATTGTTTGCAATGTCTGTATGTTTTGTTTCAAAAGTGCCCTCAAATAATGCACTAGCAGCATCTGTGTACATAAAAGATATAGAATAATCAATTTTTGAAATAATCTAGATCTAATAATCAATTGTGTTCTTGTCGAGACACGCTTGCATCTGTAAAAACCTGTTGGGGGAAGTGCACATATTGTAGATTAGTTTCCTGTATAGAGGTTGTTGTTTTTTTTTTGGGGGGGGGGCAATGTATGTCTACCACAGTATAGGCCTGTAGTTTATGTAAAGAAGTGGAGATTACCAAGCATTTCCTTTGTTGAGTTTGTAGTGACACTGATCACTGTCAACCTGTGAACAAAAATAACTTTAGCCTCTGATATGCTGCAATAATTATTTATGTAAATAATAAATTATGAATGAAGGAACTTCTGAAACCAAATACAGGCCATGCATGAATCACTCTGAATCACTTTACCATTGCCTCAATGTCAAATAAAAATGTAGTAATTGCATGGCTTTAATAACTTGGTTATTTGTTAAGATTCTTCATTTTGTTTGTTAAAGCTCAGTGAATCGGGACACCCGTGGAAATTGATTGCTTTGTACGGAAACCAAAATATACATATAGCCTAAATGACAAACGATTATTGTACCATATTCAGGGGCGCCGACAGGAATTTTGGGCCCCCCCCAAAAAAAGAAAAAAACGTTTATCATTTCTATTAGTTTTTACAATTTTTTGGGGCCCCGGTCAGGGCCCTTAAAATCGTCCTAACTTTTCCCCCTATACGGCGCCCCTGACCATATGACTATGATTGTTACAATTAGCTCTAAGTAGACTATGACATGTAACATACATGTAAAATAATTGTACAATAGCCCATCTTAAGCTTATGTAACACCAGTTAAAAAAGACAGCATACATATTTGTTCGTAACTGTAAATAATTATGTACTATATGTTTTGTAAGATGTAGCCTATTGGGTTAAAATTACGACAAAGGAGACAACATTGCACAGATCTCCAGATACATCCATGTTTATGAACCATATTATGTGGACTAGTTCTGACTACTTGAAAATGTGCCGTTCAATGTATCGCGTTTCAAGTTCCTCTGTCACCAAATCATGACGTATGTAACGCGGAGTTACACTATATAAACATCCCACCAGTGTGAGACAGCAACTTCCTCTCTTCTAGCCGTAGAAATCGTTGGTCAGTCATGTCACCCGTGAAAGATGAAATTTTGGGTACGTAATTATAATTTTTTCATACTTTTGTACAATTACGTATACTATTATTTAATCGTATGTGCTGTGACATCTCCTTATCTCGATCTACGTCTGCTGTAGCTAAAACTCGTTATGTAGCCTAATGTAGGCATTATGGAACCAAAAAACATGCTTTGCAAATGCAACAGAAAATCCCGCACGAAGCGTTTTACTGGTGACTAGTAGCCTATTGGCAACAATAACAAGCGTCAGTGTAGGCTACACGGTCACAAAAAAATAGGTTTAATATCTTCGTTTCTTCACGTAGCATAGGCTACTAACATTGACCATGTCAGAAGAGTAACTTTTGAAATAAACTATAGGCGATTAAGGCTTATTTAGGATTCACATTTCAGAATATATTTTTTATCAAACAGTAGCTGTCACCGCAAAGCACGAGCCGATGGCTCTTCAGAGTGTAGGCTACAGTAAACCAATTTCTGTTGAAGTAACGCCTTGTAAACACCGCTCATTTAACCCTGTGCTATACCGAGGGTTAACAGCAGTACCGTGATTGTAGAACTCTAAAAACCCTATGAAGATGTTGATAAATGGGCCACCGCTAACCACCTCTGGAAACCCCATCCTTCGATGAAATAACTTCCTTCATTATATCGTAATTAAGTGTAAGCTATATAGCAAGTTATTGTTACATGATTGTGCAACCTGCAAAGTGTTGTCTGTTGTGCTACAAAGTTGGTATGTTACCTGTAAAATGTTGCCTTGGACAAAAGCGTGTTGTAAGTGAATAAATCGTAACGTAAATGTCTATCGTACATCGCGTCCTACTGAAGACACCGAGCCCTCGGGTGGTGCCAAGCATGAGGAAGCCACCTGTCCGGAGCTGAGGGGGCTTGAGTCCATCGCCCCCCTAGTGCGCTCCGTGGAGGAGACGCTCGAGCCCATAGCTACGGAGGTGCGGGGCAACATCCCGTCCTGGATCTCCGGCAGCCTGCTCAGGAACGGACCTGGGAAGTTTGAGTTCGGAAACCAAAAGTGAGTCGACTCTTCTTTTATGCCCATTTTTGTGAAAAATACTATTTCACCAATAATTTTTTTTTCAATAAATGTGTTGTCAAAGTGAGAAAGGGAGTCGTCTTTTCAAAATAAATATCAACCATTTAAAAAAAAAGAAAATAAATGTTAAATGAGACAAAATGATACCTCTGACAGCAAAGTGAAATCTGGTGAAACAGGGAAAAGGTGTTAAATATTCAGTGTTGACATCCCTGTTATGGTTTGCCTTCTACAGCTTCAACCACTGGTTTGATGGGATGGCTATGCTGCACCAGTTTAAGATCCAGGACGGTCAGGTGACCTACAAAAGCCGTTTCCTGCAGAGTGACGTCTACAAGAAGAACAGTGAGAAGGATCGCATTGTCGTGTCCGAGTTCGGAACCCTGGCCTTGCCGGACCCTTGCAAAAACTTCTTTCAACGTTTCCTCTCTCGCTTCGAAATGATCCGTGAGTTACTGTGTGGGGTGAGGGCAGGGGGGAGCGTTGGGTAGGGAGAGGGAGAGGGCAGGGGGGAGTAGAGGGGAGTGTTGGGTAGGGTTTTTTGGCAGCTTTTAGATTCTCGTTTCTCCTCTTTGATGTTTTTTTGCTTTTCTTAACTCAGAAGCACAAAGTCCCACATTGTGCATATAGATAAGGAGGATGTGTCTGTGCTGTACTTGCAGTCCTACACTAGTGCTATGGTGGTATTTACCACATTTCATAACATTTCATGTGGAGAGGCTTCTGAAAATAGAACAAATCGCAAATAGATATGTCCATGTACTAATACAGCACATAATCCATTTTGAATGGTGCTACAATAGTAATAGTATGACCTATATACTGAGCAGAAACAGAGGAATATGTTTTCTCAGATTTGTGGTTGAGGTTATTTGTGGATTCCATCAGTTAAGCTATTAAGTTTAAGCGTAAAAAAAACAATTTACCAGTGCAAATTGATTTTTTTCAAAAGTGGAAAAAGCTTTGTCAGCACATCGGTGAAAGAAATACAAAATAAAAATGTTCAAATGAGGAACCACTCTTGTTTCCGTGGTTTCAGCTCGTAGATTCAAGTGGAAACAAAGAAAAAGGGAAGAGGCCAAGGAATGTGTCAGGGGAATTCATATTTCAAACATCCAGAAACATAGCTCCGTAACGCAGGATGAGGAGTCAGAGGCAGAAGGGTGGAGGGGAGGACCCGCTCCAGGGGCAGTAGGGTGGAGAGGAGGCCCCGCTCCAGAGGGTGGAGGGGAGGCCCCGCTCCAGAGGGTGGAGGGGAGGCCCCGCTCCAGAGGCAGGAGGGTGGAGAGGAGGCCCCGCTCCAGAGGGTGGAGGGGAGGCCCCGCTCCAGAGGGTGGAGGCTGGAGGGGAGGCCCCGCTCCAGGGTTGTGTAATGTGCTTGTGTGTTCACATGAGACGAATCAGGCTACAGCAGACTTGACTTTCCACCATAAGTGCAAGCAGAAAGTAAAAAAACACGTTTGTAGAAAGTGTACCACAAATGTAATTACACACACTTGTAAAAGGTTAATTTTGATGTTAAATGTTAACTTGTCTTGTGTAGAGCCTACGGATAATGCGAGCGTGAGCTTTGTCAAGTACAAGGGAGACTACTATGTCAGCACCGAGACCAACTTCATGCACAGAGTGGACCCTGACAGTTTAGAGTCCGTGGAAAAGGTACTGGCAAATATTACTCATATTATTTTAGATGCTATTTATTGCTATGTGGTAACATGTTAGAACTATGTCATGAAATGTTGTAGGAACATATTGAAGTAACCTACATCTACCCATTCTCTCCAGGTGGACTGGAGCAAGTTCATAGCAGTGAACGGTGCGACGGCCCACCCCCACTACGACCCGGACGGCACCGTGTACAACATGGGGAACTCCTATGGAGCCAAAGGTCAGAGCGATCCTCTCCAGGGTTATAACGGCTCCGTTAATACAGGAGACGCCTTGTCGTTGCACATCGCTGTCTTGCTGGAGTCAGAGTGGAGACTTGGCTGCTTAGAGGGGGGTTCTTTGGTGACCTCACAATCTGGCCTGAGCTCTCGCGCCGTTGCCGTGACGACCCCCGAAAAAAAAAAAAAAACATACGCTCACTCCTCGAGAGGAACACAAACACGGAGCTTAAATCGCCATGGAAATGTACAAATACGCCGTGGTCGTCTGTGGAGGATGTGAAGTAGGACGTAAACATGGCAGACACAGCGCGGGCCTCGCTTGACAGGTGTTTATGTGTTTCCAGGTGCCCTGTACAACATCATCTCCGTCCCGCCGGCCAAGAACAACTCCCAAGACACTCTCCACGGGGCAAAAGTGTTGTGCTCCATAGTCCCAGCAAACAAATCCCATCCTTCCTACTATCACAGCTTCGGTAAGCCAGCCATCTCACTCGTTACAGAGCGGTTCTGGACTCTGACCAGCTGTATGCTGTTAAACTACACACTTCAGATCCTTGATTCTCTGGTGTAATGTGAGATGGGTATAGCTAAATGAATACAATGTAAATGTCCCACACTGTCCCCGCCCCCAGCAGGGCGGCCCCGGGGCGCGTACCCATCTCTCTCCTCTTCCTCCCTCAGCCATGTCCCAGAACTACGTGGTGTTCATCGAGCAGCCCATCAAGATGGACCTGCTGAAGATCGTCACCTGCAAGCTGAGAGGCAAGGCTCTGAGCGAGGGCATCTACTGGGACCCCGAGCAGGACACTGTCTTCCACCTGGTGGACAAGCACACGGGCAAGGTGAGACGCCCGCCAGCCTGGTTGTGAGCTCATGAATAAGGTCTAATGTTGTTTGTGTAGACCCTTTTAACAAGCAATTGTAACCGAGTTGATTGGGTTCAGCTCACTCCTCAGTGTAAACATCGCCCACCCACACCATTGAATTGCCAGATTTGTGATGGCGTAGCTGGCTGAGAGGTGTTTGGGAAGGGTTGTCGCTGCGCGGGTGAGTCAGAGCAGCCTAGAGTGGGCGAGTGAGGGAGGAAGACTGATGAGAGACTCCATGACACCTGTCACATGACGCCATGACACCTGTCACATGACGCCATGACACCTGTCACATGACGACATGACACCTGTCACATGATGCCATGACACCTGTCACATGACATCACAGAAGCCCACAGATCCACACTGACAGCCTTCCTAACACCTGCCTTGTTCCCCCCCCCCCCCCCCCACCTGTCTTCTCTCGCTTCTCCCCGCAGGTGAACTCAGTGAAGTACCACACCAAGCCCCTGTCCACCTTCCACCAGATCAACGCCTTCGAGGAGGACGGCTTCTTGGTGCTGGACATGTGCAGCTCTGACAGCGGAGAGGCCATCAATAACTACCTGATCCAGAACCTGCGGCAGTCAGGGGAGGCCTTGGACCTGGTCCGAACACACACACACACACCTACATACGTAACCCCTCACGCACATGCCTAAATAGGAATGCTTTAACGTCTTAAATCCTGAGCGTGAGGACTGAGACGACGGTAATGTCCCATGTGTTCTTCAGGTTTACAACAACATGAACAAGGTGTTTCCCCGGAGGTTCGTCTTGCCTCTCGATGTGAGCGCCGATACGCCGTCAGACGAGAATCTCAACACCCGGCCCTCCAGCCTGGCCACGGCCGTGAAAATCAGCAAAGACAAGGTAGCCCTGAGGTGCGCTCGAGCATTTGAAATAGTCTGTGACTTTATTGGGGGAAGTTGTAAAGCCTTTTCGCGCTACGAAAAAGAAGAAAACATATGAACAAACCAAGAGTAAAAAAAAACAAAGAGAAACGAGAGAGAAACAAAAAAAGGTGTTGGAGATTCTGTTCTCCCCTGGGATGATGAACACACTGGGTTTGAAACCAGAGCTGAACACATTCCAGCATTCCTTCCCAATTCAAACACAGGTACTGCATGTTGTTCAAAGTTCAGTTTGTCTACAAAACTGAGCCATATTGACTTCAGTTGGTTAGAGTTTAACTTACTGTAGATTGCTAGTTTAGAGTTATTTGGAAAAGGCTATGATCCGTAGGCTAAAGGTCACTTATAACACCCCATGAAACACTGGTAACGACGAGAAGTAATCCACCTACTTTAATTTTCTAACTTCACAAATCAGCCATATTGATAGATTTTTTTGTTGTTTCTTTTGTCCAGAGTTGTCCTGAAGATTTATCCAGACTTGAACAGACTGTTGATCATAGTTATCCAAACACTAAAGGGCTAAAGTGGTAAAGCAGTTTTTTTTTACACAACACGCAGTTGTTGATCCCTTTCAACCCCTCCCCCCCCACACACACACACACACACACACACACACATCAGGTTTTCTGCCATCACGAGGATCTCCATGGCAACGACCTGTGTGAGTACGGCGGTCTGGAGTTTCCTCAGATCAACTACAGCAGGTGTAACACCCGGCCTTACCGCTTCTTCTACGGCTGTGGCTTCAGACACCTGGTTGGAGACTCCCTCCTCAAGATGGACCTGGAGGACAAGACCTTGAAGGTAGGCCGGCTAACACACACACACACACATACATTAAGCCATTGAGGGTGTTAAGAAGTGTTAAATATAGTCAACACATTGTGTTTTTGCAAACTGGGTAGAGTGAACAACATCATCAGCAGCAGTGCGTGTCTGTGTGCACGTGTGTTTTGTGTGTGTGGTGTGTTTGTGCGTGTGGTGTGTTTGTGTGTGTGGTGTTTGTGTGTGTGTGTCCCCTCAGGTGTGGTACCAGAAGGGCTTCTTCCCGTCAGAGCCAGTGTTTGTCCCGTCCCCTGATGCTGTGGATGAGGATGATGGTGTCATCCTCTCTGTGGTCCTCACTCCTTCAGAGGTGAAGACCGGCTGGTCTGGGGCTGGGCTGGGGCTGGGCTGGGGCTGGGGCTGGGGCTGGGGCTGGGGCTGGGGCTGGGGCTGGGGCTGGGGCTGGGGCTGGGCCTGGGGCTGGGCTGGGGCTGGGGCTGGGGCTGGGGCTGGGGCTGGGGCTGGGGCTGGGCCTGGGCTGGGGCTGGGGCTTGACTGGGGCTGGGGCTGGGGCTGGGGCTGGGGCTGGGGCTGGGGCTGGGGCTGGGGCTGGGGCTGGGGCTGGGGCTGGGGCTGGGGCTGGGGCTGGGGCTGGGGCTGGGGCTGGGGCTGGGGCTGGGGCTGGGGCTGGGGCTGGGGCTGGGCTTGACTGAAAAACAGCAGCTGTCCAAGTCATCATTGCAGGCTGCACAGTACTGATAAAACAGAATGTGAAGAATGTCAACTATTTAGATCAGCTGAACTCAGGACAGAACATCAGCTCATCATATTCAACAACAAAAACATGCCCTGCTCTAAATAATAAAATGGCCCAGAGATATAATTTTTGTCTGTGGTTGGACCTCACTAAAACTGGTTCGTGTTCATTGCTGGTTCCAGTGTCAAAAGGGTTTAATATATAATATAATAAAGTGTTTTTTGTCCCTCCAGGACAAGGCGACGTTCCTCCTGGTTTTGGATGCAAAGACCTTCGAGGAGTTGGGGAGGGCCGTGGTACCTGTGAATATTCCTTACGGGTTTCACGGAACCTTCAATGCAGCTGTTTGAATCTGCAGAACACCAGACCACCAGTGCCAACACCCTAACCTCTGACCCCTAACTCTAAGCTGCACCTCAGTCGACACCCTCTCCAAACTCGAAGAATGTGCGAACAGATGTTCTTGTGTTGGAGGTCTGTGCTCATACTTACTGTGAAGAACAGAGGTTCCAGTTCAAGTATTATGTAACCAAACAGTTACTGTTTAGTTTAACCAACGTTTGCTAATGTGTTTACATGTGTGACGGTATGTAACGGACGTGGCCACGCTCCGTCACTACAAGGCGTCGTTCGCCACTCGCTGGGCTCGAACGCACGACCTCTGACTTGCCAAGCGCGACCACTACCAGCTACGCCAAAGAAAAGCTAGCTATTCGTTGACGCAGGCAGCCTATTACATACCTGAGGAGTGAGTTTCACAGGTTCACACCCGTTACACATGGTTGACAATTCATTGTAGTATGAATGTTGGAATCCAATGTATAATCAAATTTAATGCTTGACTAACATGAATGTATATTACATAATCAAGCTCTATATCATGTTATGTGCTAAGATTTGGCCTCTTAATTTGGTATGTTTTGTACTTTTGTTTAAGTTTGTTGTACTTTTACCTCTGTTGCCTTGAAATACTGCATATTTTTCCAGTATTTTAAGCTTTTTTTATGAACGCAAGTCAACCACTTGTTAATTTGGTTAGTTGATTATCTACAAACTGTTATCAATGCTTTCTTTATAACCACGTTTTTGGCATTATAAAGTTTGATATCCTGGTCTTTTTTATAACTTTTATAAGAAAATGATCTTGTAAAACATTTGGAACTTTGTCACCACACATATCAAGACAGGACAAGCTCTTTATGATGAAACAGCTTCACAGTAACCTGGCTTTAACCACATTTTATTATTCTAGCTGGTCTCTACTGCCAGAAGTGGCAGTAGAGGACCACTAGGGGGTGCCACACCCCCACATGAAATGCAATTCTCAGATGTTTCAAATAAAAGTTTTGTAATTTGATTACGTTTTACCTAAAGACACAAAAGGATCTGCTCTTTGTTTTGTGAAACTTAAAAAAAATGAGTGAGTGACTTGGAGTATTATATTGAGAATATCACAGCAGCTGTGAGTACAGTATTCACTCAATTTCTATAACGTCGGTTCCAACCGTGGGTTATCTCAGAGGATAAAACACAAATGTACGATACATGTGTGAGACATACATGAACCATGAATTCATAGGTTATGTGTGAGCCAGACTGTGTGTGTGTGGTACTGTAAAGATCTTTGACAAACAAACCCTCTCAGATTACCCATAATCCCCTACATCAAACACCTCAGGAGTCCTGTTCTCAGAGAGGCCTTCAGAGCTCTTCACTCACCGCCATGGAGTCCACAGATCCTGTTTCCTTCCAACAGGCCCGCTTTTATTCTCCACCTGGAATATCCCAGCACACAAACCTGCGTGTGTGTGCATGTGTGTAATGGCCGTGTGTGAATGTGTGTGTTTGTTGTGTGTGTGTGTGCGTGTGTGTGTGCAAGTGTGTGTTTGTTTGAAGGAGGGGGGGAGAGACAGAAAAAGGACAACAGTCTGTCTGTTTCACCCACAGTGTCTGACGCCCTTCTGTTGCACTTTGGTTATTTTGAGGCCTCATCCATTAGTGTAGTCTTCAGGCTCGAGGCTGCAGACAGACATCACCACAGAGTGAAGAGATTAGTCCGAGCGCATGGGTGCCCTAGAGTCTTCCAGGCTCAGACAGATGCAGGGAGACAAGAAGAGACAGTGAGACAGGGAGACAGGAAGACAGATAGATTATTTGTTCCTTTGTCCTATTTTTGAAAGTAAGAATTGAAAAAAAGAAAACTCAGGGAAGCCAGGCTGTAATTTCTTCATCTGCCACTAGAGGCCAGGATAGGGGCAGATTATAGGGATGGAAAGGTGGTGGAGAAGTCCTGCACCTGTTGGAGGAGATCAGTTGGTGACTAAAATAGAAGACACAAAAAAACGTAGAAATAGAAGAAATAGACTGTAAGTAATCAGATTAAGGAGGTGGGATTAAACCCTGGGGAAACTGTTCCTTGGCTGGCGTACTCCAGATTACTTTGATGTTGAAGTAGTGGTTCAGATAATTCCCCCCAAAATGTAGGAATGTGGTTAAAAAATCCATAAGAGTGAAAGAGGACATGAATGAGTGGCGAACGATGTGATTATGGTCCAGTACTCTACACCTTACTGAGAAGAAACTGGGTCCTTTCTGCAGCTGTGAGGCCATTTCACTTTCATTACGTGTGAATATGGTGTGAATTTAGTGTGAATAGGGTGTGGGTGGGTGTGTGTGTGTCTGTTTCTGTGTGCATGTGTGTGTGAGAGAGTGTCTATGTCTGAGTGTGTGTCTGAATTTGGTGTGTATGTGCCAGGCAAATCCCCACCAAACACCTGCCCTGGCTGCCCCCCACCGCTGCTGCATAGCCACATCAAACGCACCCCGCCACAGAACGGAAGCGCAAGTACACAGAGGGGGAGAACAAAAGACAGGGAGAATGGATTGAATGCTTTCTTTCGTAGTTTCTCATAGCCAGTTTAAGCTTCACAGCCCAACCACTTAAGAATGAAAGCTCTAAATCTAGCTATTAACGGTTACCGAATCTTTTCTTGCCGGTGATACTTGCAGGGAGATGCTGAGTTACTGAATGGAGTCTGATGCTTTCAGAGGGCTTTCCTACCTTAGCTGCACATAGACCGCAAAGACACACACACATTTGTAGAACAGATGATGTAGTATTTCTTCAGCAATCAAGCTATATATGTATATATATATGTATGGTCTCTTAACTGAGTTGTAGGGGAAAACTAATTAAATCCTAAATTTGATGCAGCTGTTACAGGCATGGACAGACAGACTTGCTGGGACCGACTTTGCAACCTTTGTCAAGGTCAACCTGTGCACCATGACAAACCAGAAGAACCCAGAGTGTAGATAGAAACTGTAACGCTACCAAATGAGATGACTGACAAGTGCAGCTTCTCTTCCCTCTACTCCCTCTGGGCCCGCTGCAGTTTAGACAAATGAATCGGCAACAAAAAAAACAACTCAATTATCCAGAAACACATGACCGTCTAATTCTCACAGTTTTACGTCTGTGTACGTTTGTTCACAGCATCCTCATGACTGAGCTCATGTGTCCTGTGATGATTCTATTTAGTAGACCAGATATGTGTGTGTGTGTGTGTGTGTGTGCGAGTGATTATGAGTGTCTGTGGTTGAGTGTGTATGTGTGCATGTTTGTGTATGTATGGTTGTGTGTCAGTATTGATGTATGTGTGTGTGGACTATATTCTTGAGTTAGTATGTGTGTGGTTGTGTGTGTGTGTGTGAGAGAGAGAGAGAGAGCGAGAGAGAGTGTATGTAACTAAATCCTCATACTCCTGCCTAGCACATGGCCAGACCTATGCCAGTAAGAACGAGAAGAGTCTTTTCTGACTCATATTTTCATACTATATAAGATCGACTGTACAAGCATGTACACGCTTATTGCTACACTCAGACACTCCCACATACTCAGTCCCCACCATGGTCTTTCGATACATCTACTCTGTGATTCACGTTAACCCATAAAACATGTCTGACATATTAATCAGGTTCCTGTGCAGTCTGCTCTACTGTCACGAGAGGAGGGCTCTCATTGGGCCTTCGTAGCTTCCTAGCAGCCAATGAGAGCAGGCTGCAACTCTTCTCTCCTAGCAACAAGACTCCTTTTCTCTTTAAGCAGCGCAGTGAGCAAACCGACACCCATAATATTACGACATGAATAATGGCAACTTAACAGCTTTGTAGCGGGGGGCAGGGAAGCAACCAGCCCCCCCCCCCCCCCCCCCACGCACACACACACTATAGTCTCTCACTCTCTTCCTCTTTCCCTTTCTCTACCTCCCCCTCTCTGCCGCCCTCCTTGTTTCCCTCTCCATTTTTCTTTCTCTCTGCCTTCCTCTTTCCCTCTTTCCCTCCCTCTTTCCCTCCCTCTTTCCCTCCCTCCCTCTCTGTCTCTCTCTCTCTCTCTGTCTCTTTCCCTCCTTCTCTCCCTCTGCATCCCTCTCTCCATCTTGGCTGCCTCTCTGTCTCTCCGAGTGCATTCAGTCCACTCCTGTTTCACTGTCTTAAAGGAACAGCCCTGCATATTTAAATCCGGTCTGCACAGGGGAATTGTGGGTAATGGTGTGCACTCGTTGACCTCCCCGCGCTGTGGCTGGGCCCCCTCCACACACACACACACACACACACACACACTCTCTCCCGGAGGGGAGACACTGGGCTGCTGCGCAGGGCTATCACTTCCCTGAGACAAGGCACACACACACACACACCCTCCATTTGCAGCTCCACTGGCTTCACATCCAGCTTCCTACGGTCGCCTCAGCAATATGTCAGAGTAAAGACGTACCGACAGAAAGGAAACAAGCAGCTACAGGCTAAGGTACTTTGGTTCTTCTCACTAAACCCTACTGGTTCAAGTCCAACTGCACCTGCTGGAAATCCTTGTTATCGTCAAGCTGTCCACATTCAGTGATATGTTTATTTAATGTTTTCTATAAAAATCCCTCACGTGAACATTTGTACAGGAAAACCATCTATGACAGCACAGCCATGAAACTTAAACCCAAGCAGATTTGAGCTTTAAAACACGCAAAGCACTTACAGGATGATGGCAGGCTCCTACAGTACGCCTCACATCGATTTCTAATCAAGACGACCCGTAAATAAGGTCTGTGAACAGCGAGGAGAAGCAGAGAGTAGCCAGAGAGTCTGGCCCGTGGCAGACTCTGTCCTTCCTCTGCTGTTCTAGAATGTTCTACAGAACCTGTTGCCAGGCTACAGCAGACCACTTAAATCACAGTAAATTGTCTTTCTGCTGCCCCCTTCACAGCTAGGGGGAGGGAGGGGATGGGGGATGTGGGGGTGGGGGGGGGGTTATGGGGTTCACACACACAGGATGTCATCACGTGATCTCGTTCATTGGCTTGTGAATCAACCAGTGCCAATATGGAAGTGTGAGTGTGACTGTCAGAAGGTCTTTTACACCTCCTCAGGAACCTGTGTGTGAAGTCTTGGTGTGTTCCCTGTAGCCTACCATATGTTGTACCAGGAGCTGCCAAACTGCTAGCGCTCATACCACAGTCCCACAGCCAAGCCAGCCAGCACTCGTCCCACAGTCCTGCAGAAAATCTAGCATTCAAGCTAGCATAGTCAGGCTAGCACTCATGTCACTGTCCTACAGCCAAGCTAGCTATCTCCTCCTTTCACAGTCCTACAGTCAAGCTAGTGTTCAAGCTAGCACAACCAAGCTAGCACTTTTCGACTACAGTTCTACAGTAAAGCTAGCTCTCTTCTAGCTTGGTCTCATAACACAGTCCTGTAGCAAGTTAGCACATCCTTCTGTAACAAAGTCCAACAGCCTTGCTTGTTAGAAACATTCCTTCCATTTTAGGAAGTTCAGCAACTGTACCTACAGCCAAGCGAACACTCGAAATGGCCGGGGGGGTCAAAATGGCCGCTTTCCTAATATGCTTCCCTTTGCAGGTTTGTTCTCTGTTGTCCTGGCTGGTGGAGCTGGCTCGCTGGGCGGGTGGCTTGTCTCCTATCTGTGTGAAAGGAGCCAGTGTAGCACTGAAAGCCAGGTGTTTCCTGAGCCCTAGGCCTCAGTGTCAGTGACAATGCCCTGGCTGGGACAAAGACACCATTGAGAGGCCAGTCTAGGGCCTGGGACCGAAGTATAGGCTTACACACTTTGTCTGGTAAAAGTCTCGGACGCTAGATATCAGAGAACAGACTTCCCTGGTTCGTAATGGGTTGGTCAACGCTGTAGTGAGGAAGTAGGTGTTACGATGTCTGCGAGTGTTACGTGTCGATGTGGGTGGAGACTGAGAGGTTACAGAGGGGTATGCCAAGGGAGTTTTAGAAGGATCATCCGCTGTCTCCTGTACCCACCACCCTCGTCAGCCCCATCTCTCCGGACTGACCAGTCTGACCGGGCGGCCGACCACTCCCTCCCCTGCCTCCGCTCCCTCTCCCCTCCGCCCACCCTCCGAACAAGGCTTGTCATCTCTTCGGCTGTCAATGAGCCGAGACAAGGAAGAGGCTTTCCCTTTGAAGCGCGCTCCCTCCTGGCCCACCCTCCTGGCCCTCCCTCCTGGCCCACCCTCCTGGCCTTCCCTCCTGGCGCTCCCTCCAGGCCCACCCGCCCCCCCGCCGGCCCCGCCCCCCTGTCTGGCAGATCAGACCGTTACAGGCAGTCAGTCCGCCCTCCTCTGCTCTGCACCCACGCTCAACCTCAGTTGACCCCCCCCGCCCCTCCACCCCGCCTCTCTCTGTCCCTCCCCCTGCCTCCGCCCCCCTCCGCCCTGCCCCTCTCCCTCTCATCCTCCACCTCCCTCCCTCCCCTTTCCTTACTCTCTCGCCCTCTCCCTGGACTCTCTCTCCCCTCCCTCACCCACCCGACGCCCTTCAACTCTGACACCCACCCCACCCCCCCACCCCCCTTCCCAACCGCTGGAGGTTTAATATTCCCTGGCCCCGTGTGCCCTCCGACGTGGTGGAGCGGCGTTAACGCGAGCTGACACCCCAGATTAGCGGCAGACATCAGGAATGCCGCGGCGCTTTTGAGCCACGTGGACCCCTGCCAAAAGAGCCCCGGGACGGAGGGATCGCGGAGGAGACCTGGGAAACAGGGAGACGTCCAGGACCATGGAGACGCATTACTCTCACACACACACACACGCATCACACACACGCATCACACACACACACACAGAGTCAAACACCGCACCCCAGACACCCCAGACGGTGTAGAGGCTGACTCTGCAGTCAGGTTGAGAGGTTTCTGGGTGACACCTGAGGCTCAGCAGGTCAGTTCCACTTCAGTCGTTTCAGCAGCGGTTTCTCTGCCACCTAGAGACCCCCCCCTCCCCCCCCTCCCCCCCGCCTCTCTGTCATGCTTTGTTTCACCAGCCACAGTGGTGTGAAACTGAAGGCCAGCTCTTCTGTCTCTAATCCCAGAGCCCTGTAGTCCGTCTGACGAGCTTGAAGGAGGGGTAAGGGGGTGCATGAGAACCTCTTCACGTGGGGGTTGGGGGGCTAGGGGGGTGTGGGCCACCCTGCTGGCCTCAGACACCTGGCGTTTTGTTGGTGGTCAGGGTTGCCGTGGTTACTCAAAAGACTTACCTTGGTCCCCTCGGTCAAAGGATTGTTGGACACCATTGGTGCACATGACTGGGCTCTGTGTGTGTGTGTGTGTGTGTGTGTGTGTGTGTGTGTGTGTGTGTGTGTGTGTGTGTGTGTGCGTGCGTGCTGGGGAAAATGTGGAGGGGGGCCATAACACTTATAAAGGTGTAAGTACTGACTAATATTTTTTCACTCAAATTGAAATAAAGAAGTATGGACTCTGACATATACTACTGTAAAAAGTTGCCATTACTACTACCTATTTTAGTGTCACTCTTAGGGTTGCCAACTTTGTCACTATAACATACGGGACAAAAGTTGGACTGCCGCGGCAGTGCAGGTATTGTGCAGGTATAGGTTTTGTATTGTTTTAAGCCATTTGTTATAATGATAGCTTATTGGCGAATTGGCGCATTTACTTAACCTATACTGATGCGCGTGGGTGGGCAGTGATTGGATGATGACAGGTTCCGGTGATCATTCTCAAGTGCCGTGATCAGCACTGCTGCTGTTGCTGCTGTATCCGTCTGTGGATAGATCAGATGTAACCACCCATAATGGGACATGGGACGTCACACAAGGGACAAATCAATTAGGCCCAATATAAGGAACGTCCCGTCTCATACGAGACACTTGGCAACCCTCGTCACCCTGGTAACTGGACCTCACATCATATTAATTCCTTTAATACACAAAAAGACACGATGGACATGCAGCGCATTTGCCAGGAATCCTTTTTGACACCCTGACAAAGGAATGTCTGTATTCTCAGTCGACATTGCTATAACTCCAGAAGAATATTCAACCAGGAGAGAGGAGGAGGCGAACAGGGGAGAGATGAGAAGAGGAGAGGAGGAAGAGGAGGAAAACAAAGAAGAGCAGGGATGAAAGAGGAAAGGATGAAGGGACCAGAGAAGAAAGGAGAGAAGGAATGAGACCGGGGACGAGAGAAGAGGCGGAGACAAACGGGGCGATTGTGGAAAGATAGGCCCAAAAAAACGGAAGGATTAGGAGGGACGTGAAGATGAAAAGGGTACAGTAGAGAAGTGAAGGGAGGGGAAAAAATGGATGAGGAAAAAGAGGAGTGCGCACTGAAGTGTTAAGGAAGTGTGAAGGAGGCTGGGTGAAGGGGAACAGAGGGTGGAGAGGAGGTGGAGGAGGGAGAGGGGAGGGGAGGGGAGGGAGAGAAGAGGGGAGGTGGGGGAGGGAGAGAAGAGGGGAGGGGAGGGAGAGAAGAGGGGAGGTGGGGGAGGGAGAGAAGAGGGGAGGGGAGGGAGAGAAGAGGGGAGGTGGAGGAGGGAGAGGGGAGGGGAGGGGAGGGGAGGGGGGAGGTGGGGGAGGTGGGGGAGGGAGAGAAGAGGGGAGGGGAGGGGGGAGGTGGGGGAGGGAGAGAAGAGGGGAGGGGGGAGGTGGGGGAGGTGGGGGAGGGAGAGAAGAGGGGAGGGGAGGGGAGGGGAGGGAGAGAAGAGGGGAGGTGGGGGAGGGAGAGAAGAGGGGAGGGGAGGGGAGGGGGGAGGTGGGTTTTGGAGCGTAATGAAAAGAGAAGGCAGTGGAGTTAAACTGGATGGAAGGAGGAGGAGAAAAGAAAGGAAGAAAGGGAGAGAGAAAGACAGGCAGTCAGAGAGAGAGAGGCCCTCTGAGTTAAGGGGCCAGAGAGAGGAGAGTTTGGAGGTGGGAGAGATGGGGGAATCAGAGACAGGGTGCAGAAATTGGGAGAAAAAAAAAAGAGTATTTCTTCTGTGCAAAGAGAAAACCAGACAAGACTGGCCTGGCTAGACCACTGTGGAAGGTTTGGTTACTACTGGAGTTCTGTTCTGCTACTAAGATACCCCAGCTGACATCACATGACTGTTGCACTTGAGATATTCTCCTCAGAACCGAAAAAATCGCTTTTGAATAAAAATAACGTAACAGAAGTGCTAGGGTTTGGCTCGTAAACATATGTTAAGAAAAAGAACACGCTTTCTTATTTGTTATAGTTATGCGTCTATTCAACTTAATTAACTCAATTGAATTACACGGCTATTCTTGAGGTTGTTCACAGTTGTGACATCATTAGAATGCCCAAGACAAACTTCAGTCAGACACAATAAACAAACAATAACAACTACATTTAAAAATGAGTCATATTTTTGGAATGTTGATAGCCCAGAAACAGTGTCCACGGAGGGGACTGATTAATATTATGTAAATATAATACAAAGGAACTGTATTCAATTAATTGTACAGACCCCAACCTTTCTATGAAGAAGGGTTTGAATACATATAACATTTACGTGTTTCATGATGATAATAATAATTCTTTGATGAGCTGGAGTTCTGCCTCCTGTTTGTCTTTCCCCTGATACTCCACAGAGCTCCACATCTGGGTCTAAACAGCAATAACTCAGTTTAATTTGACATCAATAGCCTCTTCTATGTGAGCAGCCAGACTCTAGGGTTTCCACAGCACCAGGGCCTGGGGCACAGTGTGGTTTGGTCACCATCATCATCATCATCATCACCATGCTACAATCTCCCATCAGTACAGTTCCGTGTGTCTGTCTGTCACTGGTTATGCTTGATGAAACTGTCGGTTTTTGATTTGAAATATACTCTCCGTGTGTTTGTGTCATGTTTTACATTTTGTAACATCAATAAGATAGATCTGGTCCTAATGAATACGTGAGGGGTCTAAACCAGGTCCTGAGGAGGATATTAAGGTGGGATTCTGTTCATGCGCCAAGACAGAACCCTGAGCCCGCTCTCCCTGTCACTGTCTCCATGGCGAACACGCACACACACAAATACACGCACACACACACATTCACGCACACACAAACAAACATGCACACACACACGCACATGCACAGACACACACAAACAGACACACACAGAAGCTTGGCAGCAGGGAGAGTGCTCTATAGCTCTGTGCTCTGGTCTGTCTGCTAAAGGATTAAGGAGCTGTGAAGACCTCCCCACTCTCCCCCTGAAACACAGGGCTTTGAAGAGACCCTGCTTTTACTGGCCATGAATAGTGTGTGTGTGTGTACGTGCGTGTGTGTGTTCCCTAAAGGATTGCAAGAACAGGGGACAAAAGTAGCCACCCTTAAACTGGAATCCAGCAATTTATTGAAAATGTACTTGAAGACAAAGAAATATAGACAGAGGGGAATATTTTGAATAATTTAAACATTCATTATATTTAGAATTCATTATATTCATTATATTTTACTGTTGATTGTTCTTCTACAGGTACACTCCTGCACTTTTTGAGTTTCATGTTGTTTAATTGTAACTTGTTTAACTGCATTCTCTCATGGAACTTCCCTTTGGCACTTATTTGGTTTTTCACGATAAATGCTTCATGTTTGGCTGCTTGCAATGTTCGGGGCTACCTCGCTGTTATGATTAGTGACCTGTGCTCTTTTGTAAAGCTCTCTCTTGGAAGTCGCTTTGGATAAAAGCGTCTGCCAAATGCATAAATGTATGTGGTATTATGTACCAAGGAAACATTCTAGTGTTTTTCATCAATGGATATTTGTGAATGTGTGTTTAAAAGCTTCAGTTCTTACCAGTTACTGTAATATAGAACTTCTTCTTCATCATATTACACGTCTTCATATCCTTAAAATCATTCTCTGTTAAATGGAAAGACTGAATAAGACAGCCATGTAATTACGTTGTTGAGAGGAATCCTTCATGAGAGACGGCAACAATAAAATATAAATATTTTATGACATGACAACATGACAACAACATGAGCCACATTCTTCTTTCTCTGGGGTAGAATGTGACAACAGCTTGATTTGAACAGTAAGGCAGGTCTCAGGTACAGACTGTTCTAGACTGACACACACACACACACTCATGCACATACACACAATCATGCACACACACACACACTTGGGGACAAACTGTTCTGTGCCAGGGAACCTGCCTTACAAGGCCCCTCCTATCTCCCTCTCTCCTCTGGACATAATGAGACTCTTGAAAGAGGAGGAAGAAGGAGAGGAAGGAGAGGGAGGGGAGGGAGGGGGAGCAGTGGGAAGAAAGGGAAGATAGGAGGGAGGAAGGAAGGAGGAAAGGACTGAGGGAAGGAGGAAAGGAGTCCACAACATATTTAACACTCCTGACCTTCTCTTTAAACACACACACACACAATGGCACGCACATGCACACACACACAAGCACACACACACAAGCACACACACACAAGCACACACACACAAGCACACACACACAGGTAAAACAAATAAAATCTGTCTAACCCCATACTCCCAATTACACAACAATCAAAGTCAAAATTAAAAATATCAGTTTGCATTCTTGACTATCCCAGATCTGCTGGCTGAGTGGAGGTCTTTTCTCTGAGAGCTGAAACGTTAGATACTGTTAGTTAGGAAGGCCTGGAAGGCTGGGCTTGGCTCTGGTAGCTCTATTCCAGTCCCGGGTCCAACAATATTCCTATACATGATGACATGATATTTTAATGACAAGTAAAATAGGAGACTATGCACATTTACCTACACACCACACACACACACACACACATACCTACACACCACACACACATACCTACACACCACACACACATACCTACACACCACACACACACATACCTACACACCACACACACATACCTACACACCACACACACACATACCTACACACCACACACACACACAAGTATCATAGTACCTGTATGGAACAGAGGAGAGGCAACAGAAATGATGTCATCATCCCTGGACAGAACACGCCTCCATGGTTGGTCCATTACCATGCTGTCAAAACACACTGACTCACAACCAAGCAGAATTAGAGAGAGACAGAAATGAAAGCAAAACACTGTGACTCAAAAATAAGCAGAGTTGAACATGAAAACAGACTGACTCCCATCTTCTCAAAAGTCCCTAAAATCATTCTGGGAAGAGAACACTCACACACACCACATATACACACTGAGCCTTCCTCACACACACATGGAGGGTACACACACACACACACACACACAAGCAAGCCATAATATGCACACCATACACAAATAGGAACAGTCCAGCTCCTATGACACACATAAGTTAAATCCTCTGATATGGTTCATGACAGGATTATATACTATGGAGAGGAGGAACAACAACAAATAGCCCTCTCTGCCCAACCCCTCTACCTCCCCTTCCTCCCCCTGCCTCCTCCTCTCTGCCTACCCCTCCTCCTCCTCTCTGCCCCTCCCCCTCTGTCCCTCCCTCCTCCCCCTCCCTCCAACATATCCTCACTCTGCACTTCATCCCCTGCATAAAGGACCGGTCTGTATACACACATGGATTCTAAGCACACACGCACGCACACACACGCACACACACACACACACACACACACACACACACACACACACACACACACACACACACACACACACACACACACACAGCATAGAAACACAGTTAAAGTGAAGATCAGAATCCATGTCTTGTATTCATCCTCCCCCATTGCTGTTTGATTTGATCGACTGACATAGATGCCGCTGGTACCTGTCTGTCATAAACAAACTGACCTGATAGCTTCAGTTCCCGTGGTTACGCTAGGACAGAGCCACAGCAGGTTGTGGACGGGGCTCCGCGAGCTGTAGGATCCGGTGCCGTCACGGTATAGGAGATCTATGCACCCTAGTGATCGCACACACACGCACACGCACACACACGAACAGAGTCAGGCTTGTGCACCAACACAGAAGCCATCTTTGATGTCTGCCTAGCATTTCGGGGACCTCCCCTCTCTAATAAGCTTTACTGTCGGGAGCGGTCAGAGCTGTCCCTCCACCGCTCTCTAATCCCTCCTTTGATGCTGCGGGAAGCAGGGAGAGACACTGAGACCCTGGAAGTCTGCTGGGACACGAGACAGAACAACCTGCAACACTGGGAAGAGCATCAGACACTTTTCTCTTTACACCCATCTATTATCTCTCTCTCTCTGTGTCTCTGTGTGTCTCTCTCTCTGTGTGTCTCTTTCTCTGTCTCTGTGTTTCTCTCTCTCTCTCCCTCTCAGAGAGACAGACACAGCAGTGAGATAAGACCCACTCTTGATCAATAGTGCTTGGTCTGAGAGCAGCTGTGGGGGCAGCGATGTGGCAGTGTCAACAGACCATCTAACAGCATCCACCTGTTCCCACTAGCCCTGACCCTGGATCAGTATCCAGCCCTGCTCGACAGCAGTCTGGACTGCCTGGCTTCTGCTAAGGCAGGTCCCAGATCAGCCAGTCAGATCCCCCAGGGGATCTTGGGTCACACCTGGTTACAGCCTGTTACACCTGGTTACAGTGTAACCGGTGTGTTACAGGTGTAAAAGGTGAGTTACGGTGTGATAGGTGAGTTACAGGTGTGTTCTAGGTGTAACAGCTGAGTTACAGGTGTAGGAGGTGGGTTCCAGGTATAATAGATGGGTTACAGGTGTGACAGAACAGACCTTTGTGAGCCTGCCAGAGACTCCTAGATAAAGATCATCAGATTAGATGATTTGAGTCCTGGTTAAGGCCGTATGTTTTTCTTAGGTCTACAGTTTCCATCCCGATCTCTTTGGATCCCTTTCTAAAAGGGAGAGGGAGAGAGAGAGGAAGAGAGAGAGAAAAAGAGAGAGGGACCGTGTTTGAGAGAGGATGAGAGACAGAGAGACAGAGAATGTTAGACAGAGGTGGAGAGAGTGAGTGAGAGGGAGAAAGAAAGAAATTGAGAAAGAGTGAGAGTTATGTACAGAGTGAGAGAAACACAGGGAGAGAGGGTAGTGGTGAGGGAGGGAGGGTGTCATTTACCCACTTGAAAAAAAGAGAAAATCACATACAGGGCTCCTGTCTGGTTTCCATGGCAACCTGAAGGCTATTATCGTACCTTGCCATTCATTATGAAAGGACTTCGGTGGACAGAGAGAGAGAGGGAGGGAAGGGGAGGAGGGGATGGATGAGAGTGGTGCGTTCTCCTTGCTTACAGCTGAGAGACAGAGAGAGAGAAGGAGAGAGGCTGAAAAAGGAGGGGGGGGGGTGTGAAGAGAAGAGGAGGGGGAGGGGGGGTGAAGAGAGGAGGGGGTGAACAGGTTGGCTTTTGTGCTCCTTTTTCTCTTTGATTTGATCACTGGCCCAGTTAGATGCAGCTCAACACTAAAATTACCATGAATCAATCTCTCTCTCCCTCCCTCCCTCCCAAGGCCAAGGCCAAGGCTGCACAAGCAGGACAGAGTAGCATGCATTGAAAAGTATACATCTCAGCTGACATGTGGGTTGTGAGTGTGAGAGAAAAACAGACAGAGAGAGAAAGAGAGAGCGAGGTTGCGAGAGAGAGAGAGAGAGAGACAGAGCGAGAGAGGAGAGAGAGAAACAGAGAGAGATAGAGATAGAGAGAGAGAGAGAGAGAGAGAGAGAGTGGGCGAGCCAGCATGTGAGGTGTAAGAAGAGGCTGTGAGGGCTGCTTCTCGCTGGTGACTCAGTCAGGTGTGAGAAAGGTTTAGTCATTTTCAACATCCCCATCCGTGACTGAGAAAGAGAAAGAATGAGAAAAGAGATAGATGGATAGAAAAGAGACTGAGAGAGAAATGGAAAGAGAGAGAAAGACAGAAGAGAGAGAGAGTGCGGCCCCCGGGGTGCGTTCGGGGGCCCCTGAAGGGATCAGCTCAGACAGACATATTAACATTCTCCTCAGCTGCACTGCGGGGTCTGCCTTCAACGCCATCTGACCTCAAACAAAAGACAGAGTGTGTGACACAGAGGCGAGCGTGTGTGTGTGTGTGTGTGTGTGTGTGTGTGTGTGTGAAACCCGGAGGAAGAGGAGAGAGAGAGAGAGCATGAAGAGGGATACATAGCTGTAGAGGAGGTGGCAGGAGCAGGAAAAGAAGAACATGGCACACACACACGCAAACACACACACGCACGCACACACAGTCCTATACATTCAACTCACCCTTTCAACTCACCTTGTTCACCTAAGGTGGCAGTGTGGTCCTTAGGGTCAGGGGTCACCAGGTCACCGGGGACAGTCAGACCTCCTGCCCCCCCCCCCCCCCCCCAGCAGCCTGACACTCACCACTCAGCAGCTGCTGTCTGACTCATTCAGTCACACGCTCTGTGATGTGAGCAGAACGAGTGAAGCTCCGAGGCTCCGTGTGTTGCAAACGTCTCGCAAACAATACGGGGGACAGGATGGAAGCACCTTATGAGGGTTGAAGAGTGACTGGGCTGTTTTTAGCTGCTGCCTGCCTATCTGGCATCGTTTGGTTCTCCCTGCCTATCTGGCATCGTTTAGTCCTCCCTGCCTATCTGGCATTGTTTGGTCCTCCCTGTCTATCTGGCATCGTTTGGTTCTCCTTGTCTATCTGGCATCGGTTTGGTTCTCCCTGCCTATCTGGCATTGTTTGGTCCTCCCTGTCTATCTGGCATCGTTTGGTTCTCCCTGTCTATCTGGCATCGGTTTGGTTCTCCCTGTCTATCTGGCATCGTTTGCTCCTCCCTGTCTATCTGGCATCGTTTGCTCCTCCTTGTCTATCTGGCATCGTTTGGTTCTCCCTGTCTATCTGGCATCCTTTGGTTCTCCCTGTCTATCTGGCATCGGTTTGGTTCTCCCTGTCTATCTGGCATCGTTGGCTCCTCCCTGTCTATCTGGCATCGTTGGCTCCTCCCTGTCTATCTGGCATTGTTTGGTTCTCCCTGCCTATCTGGCATCGTCTGCCACTCCCTGCCTGTATCTGGCATCATCTGCTCCTCCCTATATTCCAGGAAACAGTCTGCCTGTGACGAAACACGGCAGTCACACTGCTGAGTCACTCTGATCAAACAGGGCTCTGATTGGCTCCCAGCTGGTGGGAGCCAATCAGAGGGACAAGACAGCCTCCAGTGACCTGTAAAGGAGAGTGTCAGACCCAGCTGTCAGAGCAGGATAAACTACACACCCCAAACAACAACCACAGTCTAACACACGTCAAATACAATACATGTTCTGTATGCGGGAAAAAACAGATAGCATTAACACATTCAAACCAGACCAAGACAGGCCCAATGTGATGTGTTCAGTAAGAGCTGTCTAGGACGAGGAACCAGCCGTGTAATCTGTAGACGATCTGTAGACGCAGTCTGATGGGAGTGAGCACCAGACAAGGGGATATGCAGAAGAATTGAATTCTTCTACATAGAGAGCAGTCTGATTGGCTGTCCTGTGCCTCTCATTGCAGGGTGTTCAAATTAGTACAGTGTAATATAGAACTACAATATAATACATATAATATACACGTAGCATGATTTAAAATTGAACATAAGTAGTATATATATTTGGTTTTGGTTACCATACGTACATACATTACATCATGGTGATACTCACACTACACCAACTGTGCTGACATTGTGTATAAAAGCGCCATTTAACAAGCTTGAACACATTTTTTCTATACTTCAGAATGCTGCTGTGCTGGATAGTGAGTGTATATTTCACTGGGTGCACAGAGGAGTATAATCAAAACCTGTTTATTTAGATTGTATGGAACCTCTTCAGCATTCAAGCACCTCCGAACAGTCACCAGCTCTAGCATATGTCAACTGCAACATGTAGAAATGACTGTTTTGTTTATTTTGAATAAAAACATGCTTACAACATGCAAAATGGTGAAATTGCATTCTGTTTCACACAATTAACACATCCAACCAAAACATTGAAGGGCTTTGTTTGAAAATATGTGAGTATATATATGTAACAGATCTATACACAGCCCGTATCTATGTGTGTAGCCATGGAAGCTGTGTATGCATGGACAGGGATGAAGAGGAGGCTGGAGAGAGAGAGAGCTAGAGAGAGGAGAGAAAGAGCTAGAGAGAGAGAGAGAGAGGGAGAGGAGAGAGAGAGAGAGAGAGAGAGAGAGAGAGAGAGAGAGAGAGAGAGAGAGAGAGAGAGAGAGAGAGAGAGAGAGAGAGATGTAGCTGCATGTAGTGAGCCAGTGATGAGCATATGGCGGAGCAGTGGAGTGTCTGCCAAGCAGTCATCAGTCTCTTCTTACTGCTGCACACACACACACACAACAAACACACACACACACACACACAACAAACACACACATACACATTGACACGCTCTGTGACATTGACAACACAGTGACTCACGGCGCGCGCTTGGCACAGACGAAGACGAGCCCCCTGACGCAGCACAGAGAGAGAGTCGAGACGTCCATCAGGACGGCTGCTGTGTGGGGCAGAGCCCCTGGACACGGTGCTGGGACTGTGTGTGTGTGTGCGTGTGCGCGTGTGTGTGTCTGGTGTGACGGCGTGTTCGTCTTTGCTCGCGAGTGTGTGTCGACATCCAGAGTGTGTGTCTCGCTGCTCCACAGAGTGTGTGCCTCCAGTATGTGTGTGTGTGTCCCTGCTCCACAGAGTGTGTAGCTCAGTCACAGTGTGTACTGCGGTAAAAAGTGGGCGTTGGCTGGCTGTGGAGAATCAGGGCTTGGTGGTTATGGCTGGCGGTGTCTGTGGGCGATGGAGGGGTGGGGGGAGGCTGGTGTGGGTAGGGGCAGGGGGATGGGGGATCTGGCATGGGTATAGGCCAGGGGTGACGGCATGGGTAGGGGTAAAAGTTGGCAGTGTCTGGAATGGGAAGGGGGCCGGGGTGATGGAATGAGGAGGGGTAAGAGCAGGGAGGATAGTGGGGAGGTGGGGTTGGCGGGGCGGGAGGGAGGGAGGGGGGGGTCGCTGGCGTTCTGGGCCGAGGACAAGGAAGGACGTCTGGCAGCAGTGAAACATGAAGGTCCTGCCAGGGGGAGGGGCCCGAACGCCACAGACACCCTGCAGCTGGAGTCGGCTAGGGGAGCTGGACTGTACTAGATTAGACTGGTCTAGACTGGTCTAAGGCTGGGCAACACAAGTCTGGGCCAGGGCATGGCAGGCTGGCATGGTGGGCAGACAGGCGCCAGAGCCTGGAGGAACAGGGCCAGGCAAGGAGAGCGGCGGAACAATGGAATCCCAGACAGAACTGCCGTACTGCAGTGATAAGGGGGGAGGGGGGGGCGGTGGGGGGGGGAGCTGGTGCTGTGGCTAACTATCCAACCACAGAGAGGAAACGAGGCAGAAGAGACACAGCCAAACAGAGAGGCTTAGAGAAACCCAGTGTTTCACATCCCAGCCTCTCTCAGCCTCTAAACCTCCTTGACTTTCAGCCTCTATACCTCACTGCCTTCAGACTCCCAGCCTCTTAGGCGGGGTGCCTCCACCCGAAACATCAGTCACACGATCAAGGTGCACAACTCTGGTCTCAGGGGGGCAAGGAAAAGGCAGACGATGTCATGAATCCATTTAGGTCTCATGCTAAAAATAAAGTCCTGGACGAGGTGAAACATTGAGGCTTTAATCGTGTAAAAAATGCATTACCAAATAGCAGAATCTCTGCAGAGAACAGTTAAGAGGGTGTTTGCGTATTCCCACAGTCCAATCAGAGGATGCCTTTCTCTCTCCTCTTACCTAACTGAGAAAATAAAGGCTTCATATAAACAGATGTATGATACGTTTATAACCGTTTGTAATATATTTCTAATTTACGTTTCTAACGTTTATGAAAGGTTTCGGGTAGACGTGAAGATGGGGGGGGTTCACCGGCTGTGAGAGGAGACAAGTACGCAGTATTCTGACAACAATGACAGTCAGGACACATGATAGCTTCTCCCTTTCTGAATAATCGACAGCCACACCATTCACTATCGTAAAACATTTAAAATGACCAAACAGCGTACACACATTCTAATACAGCATGCCTTTCAATGGGGCGGTACCAACTGGTTCTGAACAGCGTCGATCAAACGGCCCCGTCGGTGTCGTAGACGCTGTGTGAACCTGGCGCTGTGACAGGGAACAGGGAGATGCGAGCGCTGTGGACAGGCCGCCATTTTACAACGCTGCAAATATCTGGGAGAGACTGGGACATACACACACACGCACACCCAGAAAACATGCGTGTGCACACACACACGTGCGTGCACGCACACACACGCCCGCACACATCCACACACAATGTGGTCACAAAGCTACACGTGTTTGTGTGATCACACTGCAAGTCCACCCTTCAAGATTATTAGTGCGGAGTTTGCACAGTAATTAAGGGCTTATAGGTGTAAAAACGAATGGCAGACTTGCTATCTCTCGTTTAGTTTAGCTAGAGTACCATCTCTCCTGTTATCCCTGTCTCGTTCTCCCCACCCCCCCACCTCTCTCTCTCTCTCTCTCTCTCTCTCTCTCTCTCTCTCTCTCTCTCTCTCTCTCTCTTTTTGTCTCTCTTTAACTCGCTAACACCTACCCTTCTCAGTTCATAGATCCATACCATCGTACCGCTAATGCTAACCCTTCACTAGCACCGCCATCTCTAACCCTGGCCTGCTGCAGACTAGCAGCCCCTAACCCTGGCCTGCTGCAGACTAGAAGCCCCTAACCCTGGCCTGCTGCAGACTACAAGCCCCTAACCCTGGCCTGCTGCAGACTACAAGCCCCTAACCCTGGCCTGCTGCAGACTAGAAGCCCCTAACCCTGGCCTGCTGCAGACTAGAAGCCCATAACCCTGGCCTGCTGCAGACTAGCAGCCCCTAACCCTGGCCTGCTGCAGACTAGCAGCCCCTAACCCTGGCCTGCTGCAGACTACAAGCCCCTAACCCTGGCCTGCTGCAGACTACAAGCCCCTAACCCTGGCCTGCTGCAGACTACAAGCCCCTAACCCTGGCCTGCTGCAGACTACAAGCCCCTAACCCTGGCCTGCTGCAGACTGACTCAAGGCAGGGAGACCCTGTGAAACCCAGAGTACACATGTCAGCAGACCATGCTGCCCCCTCTCCAACACACACCACACACACACCACACACACACAGAGCATACACAGAGCATACACACCACACACACACACACCACACACACACAGAGCATACACACCACACACACACACACCACACACACACACACCACACACACACACACCACACACACACACACAGAGCATACACACCACACACACACACACACACACCACACACCACACACCACACACACACACACACACACACCACACACACACAGAGCATACACACCACACACACACACACACACCACACACCACACACACACACACACACACACCACACACACACACACCACACACACACACACAGAGCATACACACCACACACACACACACACACCACACACACACACACACACACACACACCACACACACACACACACACACACACAGACCATACACACACAGACCATACACACACAGACCATACACACACAGACCATACACACACACACCCACACGTTCACACTCCTGTGTGAAATGTTAAGTTATTCATTTTTATGAATAAGCAAAGTATTTTCACAAACACACTTACATGCAATATGTATAAAGACACTCAACAAACATTGCAGACACTAAGGAATTGAACAGATGGCATGGCAATACCATACATCCATCCACACACACACACACACACACACACACACACCACAGAAATATGTCTGACATGCCTGATGAGGTCACAGGGCTATATTGAGACGGAACCCAGACTGCTCTGATGGAAGCCCAGCTGAACCTCAGTGGACCTCACCCATCCTTCTGAAGTTAGCAAGCCAAACACACCACCCAAACCAAACACACCGCTGTGACAAAAGCAACACAACACTGTACAACACACACTCCTTAAACACAGCACACACCATTGCACCACTACACACACCCCTGAAACACAACACACACCACTGCAAATCCGAAACACACCTCCGCGACAGAACACACAGCCCTCCAACACAACACACACCATTGGAAAGCAACACACACCACTGCGACAAAATACTATTCTGCAATATACCACACTAGAGCACACACTGCATATCCAACACACGCTCCTCCAACACAACACAGCTACATACCTGTCGCTGGGTTGTGCACTCATCTACCCTTTTTGTTTCTTTGGTTGACAATCCCCGTCTCTCTTCTACACAGTCACATGGGCTGGCTCACAAAAAGGCCCAATGCACCATTAGGTCTTGTGGGGCGAATAGACACCCAGGACAAACACCTCGCTAGGAACCAGGACACACGCCTCGCTAGGAACCAGGACACACGCCTCGCTAGGAACCAGGACACACGCCTCGCTAGGAACCAGGACCCACGCCTCGCTAGGAACCAGAACACGCACCTCGCTAGGAACCAGAACACGCACCTCGCTAGGAACCAGAACATGCACCTCGCTAGGAACCAGGACCCACGCCTCGCTAGGAACCAGGACCCACGCCTCGCTAGGAACCAGGACCCACGCCTCGCTAGGAACCAGGACCCACGCCTCGCTAGGAACCAGAACATGCACCTCGCTAGGAACCAGAACATGCACCTCGCTAGGAACCAGAACATGCACCTCGCTAGAAACCAGGACACACGCCTCGCTAGGAACCAGGACACACACACAGATCAAGTCTGTCCAACCAGCAGTGGGACGCAGCTGGCCTCTCTACCTGGATCTCCACTGAAGTCCTCCTCCTGTCTGAGTCTTACATCGCCATCAATGGTCTCTGTCTCTGTCTCTGTCTCTGTGTCTCTCTCTCTCTCTCTCTCTCTCTCTCTCTCTCTCTCTCTCTCTCTCTCTCTCTCTCTCTCTCTCTCTCTCTCTCTCTCTCTCTCTCTCTCTCTCTCTCTCTCTCTCTCTCTCTCTCTCTCTCTCTCTCTCTCTCTCTCTCTCTCTCTCTCTCTCTCTCTCTCTCTCTCTCTCTCTCTCTCTCTCTCTCTCTCTCTCTCTCTCTCTCTCTCTCTCTCACACTCACACACCTCAAATACAGGTACACACCGACAGACAGACAGACAGACACACACACCTCCAAAACAGATACACACACGGTATCCTGTATCCTGGGCACACAGGTGAGCAGATGAAGTTTGGGTATGAGGTCAAACACAAGTGTACCGAGCTGATCTGAGCACGCTCTCACCAGTACTTTGTGCTGCTCTCAAAACAGCGATCACATGACCACAGGGCCTCAGCATGGACACACAGCAGCAGGACCACACACACACACACACACACACACACACACACTGGGGAAGGAAAACAGGATAAATCTGCTAGAGAAGAACGTGTCACTCCCTCCACACACACCTGTTCCTCCAGCTCTCTACTGCCCCTCTCTACTGCCCCTCTCTAATACCCCTCTCTACTGCCCCTCTCTAATACCGCTCTCTACTGCCCCTCTATACTGCCCCTCTCTACTGCCCCTCTCTAATACCCCTCTCTACTGCCCCTCTCTAATACCCCTCTCTACTGCCCCTCTCTAATACCCCTCTCTACTGCCCCTCTATACTGCCCCTCTCTACTGCCCCTCTCTAATACCCCTCTCTACTGCCCCTCCCAACTACCCCTCTCCACACCACCTCCACATCACTACTCCTTGCAGCCTACACCCTCCATCCTATTCTGGATTTCCAGTATCATACACCCTACGACCTTTACCCTACACCCTGTACCCTACACCCCATCTCCTGCACTCTACTCCCTATATATTGTCTTTCTATATCTCCTTCTCTCCATCTCTCACCTCTATGTATGTCTCTCTGCATGATGTCTTTACTCCCCTTCACTGTCTTTCTCTCTTATCTGTCTCCTCTCTGTCTCCTTTGATCTATATCCTTCCATCTCTCACCTGTCATCCCTGTCTCGTTCTCCCCATCTCTCGTTCTCTCTCTCGTTCTCTCTCTCATTCTCTCTCTTTCTCTCTCTCTCTCTCTCATTCTCTCTCTCATTCTCTCTCTCTCTATGTGTCTCTCTCTCTCTCTCGCCTCGGCCTCCTCCGTGGGGGGGGGGGGGGGGGGGGGAGGTGCGTGCGCACCCCTCGCAGCTCCCGAGAGCCCAACCCGTGCACAGCAGAACGTCACAAGTTAGGGTCTCAGGGAATGAGAGAGGTGCAGGCGGAGTCAGGGCGGTCCGGGCGCCCGGGGTGGCGGAGAGCAGAGAGAGAGAGAGCGAGAGCGAGAGAGAGAGAGAGGGCGAGAGCGCGGAGGCTCCCTGGCAGCATGGTGGCGTGGTGAGCCGCACGGCCTCGAGACGCCGCCGGTTCCGGAACAAAGAGAACGACTGGACGGAGAACGGATAGATACGAACGGGCGAATCCACGCACGCACGGTCAGAAGCTGAACCGGATCCCTCGTGGTGCGCGAGGACACGGATGTGGCCGTGCATGCGTGTGCACATACGACCACACACGAAGCACACGAGGGGGGGGGGGGGGGGGCGCTGCTGTGCCACGGTGACGAGCACACAGACTCACACCCCTACAGACACACACACACTATCACCACGCAGGGTCCAGTACCACTCTAGTTTAACACTCCCATCGTGGACCGAGATCACAATGAATCGCATTGATCTATCTTGCGCAGACACACACAATGGCAACTAGAGCAGAAAGGGTACAGCAGGCAGGCGGCACCGTCGCACCAAACACAGACTCCCAGGTTCGGACAGAAGACATCCAGCCTCTCCATGCGAGGGATCCCAACACACCACCCGCAGCAGCCCAGGGACAGGAGACCAAGCCCCGCAGAACAGCACAGCTAGACGGCAGGTCGCAGACGGCAGGTCTCACGCTAAGTCTGTCTGGCAGGGAGAGGAGACAGGAGGAGAGAGGAGGAGAGAGGAGGACTCACCCTTCTGGCTGCGATGTCTCAAACTGACGCAGTTCACTGTGTCTGTCTGCCGGTCTGTCGAGAGGGAAAGAGAAAGAGAGGGAGAGAGAAAAAGCGAGAGAGAGAAGGGGTGAAAGACAGAGAGAGAGAAAGTGCGAGACCAACAGAGAGTGGGGTATTGAAAGAGAAAGAAAAAGATGAAAATGAGAGGGGGATGGAAAGAGAGCAGGAAAAAGGAGGAGATGGCGAGCTTTGTCGCGGGGGTCCTGAGGGCTAGTGCATGAGACTGCTCAAACCCACTGTCTGGCTGTCTGCTACTCAGACATGCAGGGGGAAGAGAGAGAGAGAGAGAGAGAGAGAGAGAGAGAGAGAGAGAGGGGGGGGTGGAGGGAGAGGGAGGGAGGGAGGGAGAAAGAAAGAGAGAAAGAGGAGAATTTGGAGGGAGAAAGAGAGAAAGGGAGAAGGAGAGGGTGAAGGGGATAGAGAGAGAAAGAGAGGCAGAGAGAGAGAAAAAGAGAGAAAGAGAGGGAGAAAGAGAGGGAGAGAGAGAGAGAGAGAGAGAGGGAGGGGAGGAAAATGCTGAAATACAGTACATGAGAGAATAGTGAAAGAGGAGGAGATGGAGGGAGCTACTAGACAGGGGAGAGCAGAGGGTGAAAGGAGAGAGGGAGAGGTTGTAGGATAGGAGGCGACAGACGAGAGAGTGACATTAGAAATGTGAAGATTAGAGGAGCGATGGGAGACACGGTCCGTGATAGAGAGCAGAGAGAGAGAGACAGAGAGAGAGATATCTCTCCCTGGATCGATAGGCCTGGAAGTGCTGACTGCCTCTAAAGACGAAGAAATGAGCGACAGCATGGGGAGAGAGAGGGGCAGGAGAGAGAGAAATAGAGAGGCAGGAAAAAGAGCGGAAGAGAGGCAGGAAGAGAGAGGCGAAGGGAGAAAGGCTAGGGAGGAGACGAGCAGGAGGGAGAGGCGGGCAGGAGGAGAGAGAGAAGCAGGAGAGAGACGAGAGAGAGGGCCTCACACAGCACACTGACAAGTTCCTAGTCCTGTCAGTAACCTACCCATCCATGTCCAACAGTACAATGCATAAGACACGACCACACAGACACAACACCCCCAAACCCTTTTCTCTGTCCCTCCCAGTGCTTCCCATGTAAAACAGTCCAGCTCGCAGGCAGGCTGGCGGGCGGAAGCCTGGAAGTCATCAGATCTTTGTGACAGAAGGTAAAAGAGAAAAGATAACAAACAGAAACAGAACTGGATAATAGGAAAGAATGTGTCAACGCCTGTTGTCCCTCCCTCCCTCCCTCCCTCCTTCCCTCCTTCTCTGTCACAAAAACCCTGTCTCTCTCCTTCTGCCTCTCTCTCCGTCTCTCTCTCATTCTTTCTTCTCCTCCTCCCCCTCTCTCCCTGCCCCCCCCCCCCCCCCCCCCCCAGGTTCCAGCCGGGGTCTCTGGGGAGAGAGAAGTGCTCTGCTTCAGGCAGCATCCCACAGCACGCCTGGATAGAGAAATAAATATCATTCATTCATTTCCTCCAACAGCTGAAACCAGTTAGACCAAGAGGTCTCCTACACCGAGACAGGGAGGGAGAGAAAGAGAGGGGGACAGAGAGAGAGGAATTGAAGGAAAGAGGGAGATAGAAAGATATACAAAGAAGGAGAGAGAGAGGGAGAGAGACATAGAGAGGAAGCGCACGGGAGAAGAAAGGAGGGAAGGAGAGAGGGAAGAGAGAAACACAACCGCTTCCCGCCTTACAATGTCCCTTTTCATGCTCCTGTTCTGCAAAAAAAAAAATCCTCTTCGAGTCAGCATGTCCGTCTCTCTCTTTCTATAATTCCTGCTTTCCTCTGCTCCAGTCTCGCTCACACTCTCTACCCTGTCTCTGTGTGCAACTGGCTCTGAGTGTGTGCCTCGCGGAGAGAGAGAGAGAGAGAGAGAGAGAGATGAGAAAGAGAGAGAGAGAGACAGAAAGAGCAAGCGAGGGAGGGAACAAGAGAGAACGGGTAAAATGGGGGAGGGACCATGGGAGCGACTGCCTGCAGAGAGAAGACGGAGAGTTTGAGAATGAGGCGGGGGAAACGACACCTCTTGGCTCTCTGGTCAGGTGATATGTAACTTCTTATGAATGTAAAATTCTAGGTTTGAAGACGGACAATTAAAGGACAGAGAGGAAAAGAGGAGGAGAGGAGAAGGTAGGACAGCCAGACAGAGGGGGAGGAGGGGGAACCTGCAGTGGCAGGGGACTGCCGACGGACGACATGAAATGGGCACAGATCAGCGACCGCTGAATAACTCCCCATCTCTCAGTCCGTTTGAACGAGGTCAATCTGGAATTCCCTGAAATTTCTTTCACCTCAAATGTATAAAGCTGTGGACGTCCTACCACATCTCCTCACTATATTGCCCTACTTCCTTCCTTTCACCCCTCCATTCCCTCCTTCCATCCTTTCCTCCTTCCTTCCTCTCCTCCCAGCCAGCCTATGTGAGCGGTTAGAGGAGTGTGTGTGTTTCTAGGTTAATCTCTCTCTGGTCATACATCACATGCTGTTTGCTCTGCTCACAGTGGGCAGTTAGTCCACAGCTCATACCAGCCCTGGGCTGTAGTGCTTCGGTCCTTCTATCCCACCCCGGACTCCCCCAACCAGCCCTGTTTTCCCCCGGCTACCTCCCCCAGTGTCTCTCCTTGGTCTCGGCCCACTGTTACCTTGACACATCCTCCATCCATCTATCCGGCACCTCTGCACACACACACACACACACACACACACAGATGCACACACACACCCACACAAGCGCAAACACACAAACTCACGTGCACACACAAGCGCTGACACACACACAAACTCTGCCTCCACCACTCCAAACCCTCAACCTGAACAGCGAGGGAATACTGCGGGGAGCACAATCATGTTCAAGACCGCCTCGCGTCGTCTTCTTTGTCATGTGTGAGTGGCTAACTCTTAACCTCCCTCCCGTCCTCTTCTGATCACCCCTCCCTCCTCCTCCTCCCTCCTTCCTCATCCTCAAATCCTCCCCCTCCACCTCCCCACCAGCCTGTGGCCTTGACAGAACAAAGAAGCAGAACGGAAGCTCTCTCCCACGACACACACACACCCACACCCACCACGACACCCACACCCAGCACGACGCGCACACACACACACCGCAACACCCACTGCACTGGGACTAAATGGACTGGGATAGCACTACAGCCAGCCACCAACAGGGGGCGCCCGCTTCTCTTCTCCAGTGCCTTTGGTATGACAGACGGGTTGACGGCAGGACCTACCGTGTCAGGCTGGGTGGGGAGGTGAGCCAAGGAGCTGAACTATTAGCCTGTTGCTTTGGTTAAAAGCATCTGCTAAATGACTAACATGGACAATGTAGATATAATGTTCAAATCAATACTGTTAGTATGGGAAACACCTTTTAAAATCATATTACAGCTTTCCCTGTACCTGAACCTTAGTAGCAGATGATACACACACGAGCCCACACACACACAAACCAAACACACACTCTCTTGGCTGAGTGCTGTCATTTTGCAGATGAGTGTGCAATTATGAACATTTGCAAATCTTTGACTGTATGCACAGGTTTTGTTCCATGTGACCTGTGTGTCCAAACCGGCCTTGATCCTGTGTCTACAAGCACGCACAAACAAACAATAAACACTTTCCATCTGGAGAATAATGTTGTGTTTACAGTATCGTGAAGGTCATCATTTGTTGGTGGGTGTGTCTTAATGATGGGGTTAATGTTCTGCAATTACTCTGTTCCAACACCTGCTAAATACCATTTTTGTTTTTGCATTTGTTAAGTAGCAAAGGGTCGTGAAAAATATTAAATCTAATGAATATAATAGCGTTGAAATTTACAGATTTTTGCGACGACCTTCCAAAAATTCAAGCATTTACCACAATCTGTTGGTAACATTTGGGTTTAAAGATTTAGGACATTTTGGGTTAATCCTCTTTATAACACCTAACATTATAATTCTATACTCAGGACCGCTATACACAGCAGCATCACACAAGCCTTGATACAATATTAAAATACATACATAGAAAAAATCAAAGCAAATAAAAACATTTTATCAACCAACATCAAAGGTATTTACATATATTGTTTTATCAGTGTAAATTCCTTATTATAATGCTAAAGGTCTGTTGGAAATGATAATGAAGGTTATTTGTGTTATAAATCATTCTAATGGATGCAATTTTGGGGGGGTAACCTCAGGAACATTTACAGCAAAAATATTATGATCATGGCTAACCCTATACCCAAATGGGTGGTTATATTACTGTTTAGAGGAAGTCCAGGGGAGCCTGGTTGGTCGGGCCTAGCCTTGTTCTGTCTTGCAGGTTTGACTCTGCCTGATGGTCTGCATGCAGTCATTATTGCTAATATCAAAAGGATTGAAGCAGATTTTTGCTCTTATCAATGTATTTTGTTGTTGTATGTTTGTCTACGTGCTTTATGAACCTTGCTGTTTGTTTTTATTCGCGTTTTGAACGTGGTTTGCTTCTCTTTTACGGCTACAGCATGGCTGAAAGCACGAGCATAATTTCCAGACAATAAAGTTAATTTTGAATCTTGAGTTGGTCACACCCATGCTGAGCCTGTCTGAGAACAGGAGAGTTCCTGGTTGAGGATTAGGCCGAGTGTTCCGTGGTAAAGGGACAACATCTGTCGCTATGGTTGCATACTTTTTGGGGGAGACGAACGGAACACATTGGGGGTGGGGTGGTTCTGTTTGATGTCATTACGATTTCCTCAGAAAAAACAGTCGATCTACACACACGCAATTTGAAATGTGAAACTGGAAGCAGCATGCCACAACTCTTATGAGATGTGCTGCTGAGAAAGCTGAGAATGGGATATCGGTATGGGTTTGCAATGTATTTTAGTGGATGTCTGTTTCCAGTTCGTGTGTTATTTACCAATTGTGCAATTTTTTAAGTAAAAGTAAAAAAAGTTTTAAGAAAAAAGAGAACGATGAGAACAAATGAGCACAGCTCAGTGGTCGAGTATTTGCCTGCAGATCAGGTTTGAATTTGTTTTACGTCTGCTAAATGACATGAATGATAAACAATCCTATGAGGTTGTTGTGTATATTCGTGCACAGCAGCAGAGTAGGTAGGTTTACTATGTACAGTATTCAGTGGGTTGTATTCGGTTACATTTGAAACAGGGATGTGACTCATCAATGATACCCAGCTAACGGAACCAATGGAACTATTGATTATTCACTAAACATTCTGAAAATGAGCAGTGATCTCACTAGGCAAACATGTTGGCAGAGTCACGTTCACCATTGGGACATAAAGAATCTATTGTTGGACGACACACTAACATCTTGTATGTTGAGATTAACCCTTAACTCGAATTCCAACACCTCTTACGGCAGGGAGGGAAAAAATGATTTAATAAACTTGACGAAAAATGTTTGTTCACGATCATTAAAGCCCTGCAATATCATCGTGTAACTGTAATAATATACTGTGTAACATCAACAGCAAAATCAAACCAGTTTAAACCTGCGTAGGAGTGATTTTCCTTCTTTAGTTCCCTATAGTTGTTCCTCTCTTTAATTAACCTGGCATGATCCTCGCTGCTCTGGCATGTTGGAGCTACAGGTCCCCTCTCCTGGTCTCCTTCCAGAACCTTCTTTTCTCTCTGTCAGTTATCTTCCTCAACTCATCCGTCTGTTCACCTTGCACACACACACACACACACACACACACACACAAACCAGCATGCAAACTACTGCGCCAACGTTTGTTTAAGAAAAAAAACGATGTTTCTGTGTAAGTAGTGCAATTATGAGCTGTTGGACATTCAATTGGTGAACAGTGGTTGTCTTATTGTTTCCATTGATAGCTTGCAACAATTCTTAAAAAACAAACAAAAAAAACTCTCCTTCCTGTGCTGAAATAAAAAAACTCTCCTTCCTGTGCTGAAATCAAATTTTCTTACTGAACCAAACGAAATGCAGGGAAAAAAACTATCATATGTAAATAGTTCTAACTGTTTACTTGCTGTGAACTAACTGACAACATTTTTGATTAAAAGTTTCATATTAACTGCCAATTAATAGCACCCACAATATACAGACACCAGAGTAAAAAACTATTGTTCATATCACTGTCATCCAGGCCAGGGGATGTCATCCTCATGTGGTGAGGTCATACAAGGTGTGTGGTGACATCATCCAGGTGTGGTGAGGTCATCCAGGGCGCGTAGCAATGTCCTCCAGGTATGGCGACATTGTCCAAGGTGTGTGGGGACGTCGTCCAAGTGTGGTGTTCCCTCAGGGAAAGCTAGGAGGCTGTACAGTTATCTCCTGTGATGTCACTCTAAACTATACAACCTACTACCTCAACCTGGGACAACAGTGTGATGAAGGCAGGACATCAGGGTGATGTCCTGTGATGGAGGACATGGAGGCTGGCGGGGACTTGGGTCGGTAAAAGCTCAGTGTGAACGTGAAGACAGAGTGGGCTTTCCACCATTTCCGAATTGATCGTCATTCTGAGATGGTTTGAAGCAGTGACCTTGGACGCGTTGGAGAACATGTTCGCGATGATGTTGGGGGTAGGTGTGGTTTGTTTGGGAGATGAGATGGGCCTCCAGAGGTCTGTTGCTGGGCAGATTAGTCATAGTGAGGGTGGAGCTTCATTGGCGTGTCTTCTAAAGACATGTGACTGGAGCGTCGGTCTGCAATCCCCCCTCTTCATCAAGCAGCCACGTCTACTACAATCTTACCATGCCACCAAACCCCATCTCCCACAATGCTACCAAGCCACCAAACACCATCTCCCACAATCCTACCATGCCACCAAACACCATCTCCCACAATCCTACCATGCCACCAAACACCATCTCCCACAATCCTACCATGCCACCAAACACCATCTCCCACAATCCTACCATGCCACCAAACACCATCTCCCACAATCCTACCATGCCACCAAACCCGTCCTCTCCTGACTGAGCCCCCCCGGTCCTTCAGGCCTTAAACTCTGATCTCAGTCCTGTCAGGTCCAAGAGGACGGCTTCCCGCGGTGCTGCCCGGGCCAGGGAGACACATACCTATAGACACGAGCTTGTGCGGCCAAGTCACCACAAGTTCGGATCTACGGGTTTGTGGCGGCTGGCGATGTCCTCACCGCGAAGGGGAACCTCAGAAGACGGAGTCCAACGTCTTTTTTCAAAACTTTAATAATCCCTGATTGGTCCTCAGGAGTATGGAGTCAGACAGAGCAGCTGGAGGAAAGGTGGATGACCCGGGAGGAGAGCAATCTGACTGGAGGTCAGATGAGGAGCGCAGACGAACACACAGGGCTGCAGCTTCTCTGTTCTAACCAGCACTGCGTCAGTTAAAGTCTCTACACGCCCCACATCACCTATCAGGACAGCAGTTCCTGTCTGGTTAGAAACAGCTTTATAGCAACATGCGCTTTCATCCCACTCATCCTCACAACAACCTAAAGGGTCAAAGTCAATTTTCTTCAACATTAAAAGACAATAACTTTTTAAACAGCATGTTGTACTCACGTTTAGAAATTTCAAGATAATGTTAAAATCGCTGTAACGAACTCAACCCCCCACAGACAAGCCACCATTACTGAATCAGGATTGAAGTACCACATTTTTGTTATGAACAGTTGACTGAATGGTCTGTCTCTGGAATTTGAAATGAAACGAGATGCACCTCATCAAATGATTTTAAGACCTTGAAAAATATAATTGAAAAACCTTTACAACCCATAGGTCACACTATCATCTGGAGGAGAGAAAATACATTTTGTTGAGCACGGCACACTGAATTACACACATAACTGTCAGATGTGCAAGAAATGATCTGTAATTTCTGTCTTATAGTATTGCTTATATCGAACTCCCGAAGAGGAGAAAGATCAGTGAATATTATTATATTCAGACTGTTATTTAGTGTGATCGCTATTTAGAATTGCAGTGAAAAAGTCAAAGAAATGTAAACTCCTTGCTAAATTCATATATATTTGACTTTATTGGAAATCGCAAAACATTTATTTTAAGACCGAATCAACTTCTGAATTCTGACGGAGGTTCACTTCACATAAAAAATATCCATAATCCAGATTTAACTTGACTTTGTTCTTTTGTGTACTGGCACTGAAACACTGCTACCAGGAAGGCAGAGATAAAAGGACGTATCTACAATCAGATAAACAACCACAGGCAGACACTATTTGCCACACATCTAGCTGATACTGTATCAGAGTATTCAGTGACTCCTTATGCATCATCCTTCCTTAGAGTCCCAGGTCATTTCCACAACAACATTCCTCTTCCTCCAGCTTTTCTACAATTCCAGCAACGAATAAAGATAAAAATATGCCTATTCAAACAGAAATGTGAATGTGGATGTTTCTTTGAGTCACTGTATGCACTGCATAGTGACAGTTCATGCTGCAGAGACTGAGGAGTTATGTAAATCCACCAAGACTGTACATAAAAAATATGGAAGTGTAGACACAGCTACGAAACACATATTTAACATATACAAATAGATTTTGGGGATCCTTGTATTTGAACGCCATTTCAAATATGCGGTTAAACAGAACATGAATTTCAATTCGAAAAAAATATGTTTATTTGGAGACACTGCGCTAATTCTTTGATTAAGAGCAAATACATATTTTTTATCACTGCGGTTTCACACAGATAAACCACATTTCATCTGCTTTAGGTATTGCGTGTATTACTGAAGAATCTCTTTGCGCAATTTAAAACCATATGTGCCATGGTCAATTGAAACCATGGAAGATTTCAGGTAAAAATGTAAAAGCAAGGTCGGTATTCAGATCCCATGATAAAGCACATGCAGAAGGTCAGTTAGAAGAGAGAAACTAAACAAAAGACAGTTATAAACGTACCAGAAAGCCACATATCAGAGTCCAGAGGAGACGTGGGGGTGGTCGGACAGATCAGTCAGCGCCTGGCATTAAAATGGAGTCAGGCTTAGGGTGCAGAGTAGGCCGGCCCTCCAGCCAAAATGAAGAGACCTAAAGCCAACACACACAGAAACAGTTAGCACCACGCAGAGAAGGCAGCATCGCAGCCCGACTATGAAATAAGATACACACACATGTACACACACAGACACACACAAGCCCAGACAAACACAGTCCCAAACATGTGCCAACACAACTACACCAAGAAAAACACACAGAACAGTGCCTCAACTACAAGAGAATAACATTTCCGTTTTAAAACAAGAGTATACCGAGGAAATTTTACGAAAAAGGTACTGTCTTCCTCTTTCTTTCTCCCTCTTTCGCTGTCCCGCCCAGTGGTCCGTCCTCATTTACGGGGTACAAACCCTGGAGATGGGTTTGAGATGTACGGAGAGAGAGAGACGGCAAAATGATGTGGCGGGGGACTCTGTGCGCTGCGTAAGGTTTTTTTTTTCTGTGCCGCTTCGTCCTGCTACGTTTTTTTTTTTTTTTTTTTTTTTACATCCCAGCAGGGTCCTTGGCAGCAGGTCTAATTCTCCTTAGCGAACCAAAATAAAGACATTTCCTTTTGTCTTAAACTCTCTGGGACAAAATCAAACGGGGAAATGACAACAAAAAAAACACACAGCCTAACACGGACAGGGGCAAAATGAACCCGCAACAAGAAAACAGCAACAAAAGTTAGAGGAGATAAGAGGGAGAGACGGACTGACAGCACTAAGGCAGAAATAAAAGAAGCTGAACAGCAGCCTTGGGGAAAAAAAGAACTGAACATTCTAAAGGAAAGCAGAGAGTGAAAAGGACTGCTTTCCAACCGAACTTTTCTCTGCAAACATGCCATCACCCAAACGTCTCCTTCTGTCTCCCCTCACAGCACCCTCGTACGAGCCTGTCCAATCCAAGCCACGTAGTGAAAGAGAGAGAGAGAGTGTGAGAGAGAGAGAGAGAGAGAGAGAGAGAGAGAGAGAGAGAGAGAGAGAGAGAGAGAGAGAGAGAGAGAGAGAGAGAGAGAAAGCAGACACTTTTTTTCCCCTTTTCAAAATGGCTGAGGGCCGGGGCAGAGCGGAGAGGAGTGAGTGTGGAGCACCCTGTCCTGTTAAAAGGAAGCCTGGGTGTCAAAACGCAGCCTCACCCCTGTGTTCGGGGCATCCCGCTCCCCATCCTGCTCCCCTCCCTCTCCCTTTGTCCTATTCTCCTTCCAGGCCAAAGCAATGGCACACAGCTGTGACTAGCCCGCCACGCTAGTCAGCCCGCCACGCTAGTCAGCCCGCCATGCTAGGGGGAACTATGCCAGCCACAACGACGAAGCCTGGAATCTGCACGCCTGCCTGCCTGCCTGCCTGCCTGCCTGTCTGTCTGTCTGTCTGTCTGTCTGTCTGTCTGTCTCTGTCTGTCTGTCTGTCTGTCTGCCTGTCTGACCATGTCTGTCTCTGCCTGCCTGCCTGCCTGCCTGCCTGTTGCTATGACGCTCCTCCTTCAACAAGTGTGCATGACTGGCGTGTGTTGTGTGTGACCAGTATGCATGTGTGGGGGTAACGCCCTGTGTGGGTATACTCTCTCTGAGTCTCTGCGTATCTACCATGGTTTGTATTCATCCACCAGAGGCCTCATCAGGATATGAGGACCCTAGACAGTCCAGATGGGAGGGTATCATTCCTGAGTGACCACGCTGGAGAGCAGCTGCAAATGACTTCCTCCTCCCAACAAGAAGAAGAATGTAATTGACCAAGCAATGATGCAATTGACAAGCATAGCAAATCTCTCGTCCTTTAAATAGATTGGCGGTAAATGACCGTATTAAGACCAGATAGGACCTTGTTTACATAACAAGCACACCTCTCTGACATTTCTGACAAGTCGTTTTAAAACTGCAGGGTAACCGCATTGTAAGAAATGCTCCATTTTCAAGAAATACATTCTTGCTGACAAGAGGGTGAGTCAGCTTTATTCCATTATCATGACATCTACATTTGATCTAATCTGAGATGTTATAATTATGCAGCCTTACATATATTCTTAAAAAATAAATGTGTTAATGATATTTTACAATGTCAATTTATGTTGACTGTGTAATCTATTCTTTTCAAATAGGAGGTGTTTGAATTCAACCTAAAACAAAATCTACCAATTGAAAATGAGGTCATTCAGGACAACAGACACAAAAAGATACAGCCAATTGCCCATTTGCTTTTCCAGAGTCCTTTACAATTTGTATACAATAAAGCTTCAAATTGCATTAAGCATTATTGTCCTTGCAATTGATCTTCATTCAATTCAACAGCTACATGCTGCTGAATACTTGTTTACTACTGCATTTCTCCACAATAATAGACTTGTTTTGTGTCTATTCATCCAAAGTAAGTGCATACATACATGTCAAAAGAAACAAAACGTTTCGCGGGGTGTCTGGATGTAGACATGTGAACGAGCAGAGAAGGGTAATGAGCGACCTGGATCTGGGAACCAGGGAGACGGACGAGGTCTTCTGTCTCCTCCACAGTCACCACTTGAATCTAAATGACCAGATTTGACTTTCAGGCCGCTGCCAAGCCCCCCGTCACAGTCCCTGCATGGAGACCGGCCGGGGGAGCGGGGGGGATGGGGGGGTGAGTGCTGCAGCCAAGGGTACAGCCCCGGAAACCTGGCACAGAAGCCCGCCACTGCTCTAATACCCTGCCAGAGCTCTCGAACCCTGCAAGAGCTCTAGAACCCTGCCACAGAACTCGGCAACAGCCCCGGAACCCTCCCTACAGACCTCAGCCACAGCTCTAGAACCTTACCACCCCTCTAGAACCTTGTCACGGCTCTAGAACCCTGCCACAGAAAGAACCTGATAACAGATTGTCCCAGGACAGGGAGGAGCAGGAGGGGAGAGGAGGTCAGATGAGGACAAACGCAGGTATGAAGGTACAGCACAGGAGGGCCTTGACTCACAACCTCACCCAGCTCCAGCCCTCCCCTCATCACATCAGCCAGTTCATAATGAACACAGAGAAACTGGCCACGTGCCAGGATAGCATCAGTGACATTTAGGGAAAAAATATAATTTGCTTCCTTCAGTTGAAGCAATTATCAATTGATAGTATCATCACCAGCTACGACTGATCCAAAAATACTTGGATCTCTTCAGATGATACTATAATACCACTCCTGACAGGATAACCCCACACAGACACACAAGAACAAAAAGTAATGATAACAATAATACATTATTTTTCCATATTTATAATATTACCTTTCAAAAACGGAATATTAGTTTTCTGATCACCTTTCTTATTTTCTTCTTTCCTCACTCTGCTTCTTTACAGATCCCCAAACAAGCTGCAGGAACAATGAACACGAGAGAAGAGAGAGGGAACTCGAAACCGAGGAGAGGGAGAACCCAGCTGTTCCCTGCTTTGTTCCTGTAGCCTCATCCCTCCGTCCTTACATGACCTCCCTGGCCTCATCCTTCCATCTCTCTCCCTGGCCTCATCCTTCCATCTCTCTCCCTGGCCTCATCCTTCCATCTCTCTCCCTGGCCTCATCCTTCCATCTCTCTCCCTGGCCTCATCCTTCCATCTCTCTCCCTGGCCTCATCCTTCCATCTCTCTCCCTTGCCTCATCCCTCCGTCCTTACATGACCTCCCTGGCCTCATCCTTCCATCTCTCTCCCTGGCCTCATCCTTCCATCTCTCTCCCTGGCCTCATCCTTCCATCTCTCTCCCTGGCCTCATCCTTCCATCTCTCTCCCTGGCCCCATCCTTCCATCTCTCCCTAGCCTCATCCTTCCATCTCTCTCCCTGGCCTCATCCTTCCATCTCTCTCCCTGGCCTCATCCTTCCATCTCTCTCCCTGGCCTCATCCTTCCATCTCTCTCCCTGGCCTCATCCTTCCATCTCTCTCCCTAGCCTCATCCCTCCGTCCTTACATGACCTCCCTGGCCTCATCCTTCCATCTCTCTCCCTGGCCTCATCCTTCCATCTCTCTCCCTAGCCTCATCCCTCCGTCCTTACATGACCTCCCTGGACTCATCCTTCCATCTCTCTCCCTGGCCTCATCCTTCCATCTCTCTCCCTGGCCTCATCCTTCCATCTCTCTCCCTAGCCTCATCCTTCCATCTCTCTCCCTGGCCTCATCCTTCCATCTCTCTCCCTGGCCTCATCCTTCCATCTCTCTCCCTGGCCTCATCCTTCCATCTCTCTCCCTGGCCTCATCCTTCCATCTTTCTCCCTAGCCTCATCCCTCCGTCCTTACATGACCTCCCTGGCCTCATCCTTCCATCTCTCTCCCTGGCCTCATCCTTCCATCTCTCTCCCTAGCCTCATCCCTCCGTCCTTACATGACCTCCCTGGCCTCATCCTTCCATCTCTCTCCCTGGCCTCATCCTTCCATCTCTCTCCCTAGCCTCATCCCTCCGTCCTTACATGACCTCCCTGGCCTCATCCTTCCATCTCTCTCCCTGGCCTCATCCTTCCATCTCTCTCCCTGGCCTCATCCTTCCATCTCTCTCCCTGGCCTCATCCTTCCATCTCTCTCCCTGGCCTCATCCTTCCATCTCTCTCCCTGGCCTCATCCTTCCATCTCTCTCCCTGGCCTCATCCTTCCATCTCTCTCCCTAGCCTCATCCCTCCGTCCTTACATGACCTCCCTGGCCTCATCCTTCCATCTCTCTCCCTGGCCTCATCCTTCCATCTCTCTCCCTAGCCTCATCCCTCCGTCCTTACATGACCTCCCTGGCCTCATCCTTCCATCTCTCTCCCTGGCCTCATCCTTCCATCTCTCTCCCTGGCCTCATCCTTCCATCTCTCTCCCTAGCCTCATCCCTACATCTCTCCCTTTCTCTCCCTCACCTCATCCCTTCATCTCTCCCTTTCTCTCCCTAGCCTCATCCTTACATGACCTCCCTGGCCTCATCCTTCCATCTCTCTCCCTAGCCTCATCCCTCCGTCCTTACATGACCTCCCTGGCCTCATCCTTCCATCTCTCCTTTTATCTTCCTAGCCTCATCCCTTCATCTCCCTCTATCTGTACCTCTCTCTCTCCCTCACCTCATCCCCACTACCTCTCTCTCTCCCTCACCTCATCCCCACTACCTCTCTCTCTCCTTGGCCTTATCCCCACTACCTCTCTCTCTCCCTCACCTCATCCCCACTACCTCTCTCTCTCCTTGGCCTCATCCCCACTACCTCTCTCTCTCCTTGGCCTCATCCCCACTACCTCTCTCTCTCCTTGGCCTCATCCCCACTACCTCTCTCTCTCCTTGGCCTCATCCCCACTACCTCTCTCTCTCCTTGGCCTCATCCCCACTACCTCTCTCTCTCCTTGGCCTCATCCCCACTACCTCTCTCTCTCCTTGGCCTCATCCCTCCACCTTTGCCACTCTGGTGTTCTCATCCACCATCTACTAAAGAGTGACATGCAGCACTGCAAGACCCAGTCCTGGTGTGAACCTCTTCAATACTAAGATGAATAGCATACAATTATTATTTACATTTACATTACATTCACATGTATCCATTTAGCAGACACTTTTATCCAAAGCGACTTCCAAATGAGAGCTTTACAAAGTGCATAGGTCAATGATAATAACAACAAGATAGCCCCCAAAACATTCCGGGTAGCCAAAACATGAAGCACATATTGTACACAACCAAAATAAGTGTCAAAGGGAAGAACCATAAGAGCATGTAGTTAAACATTATTATTGTTTACCAGGCCGGAGACTATGTCTGAGAGGTTAACTAACATCAGACATGGCTGAGATAGCCACACAAAGAGCATGCACTAACATGGAGCAGCAGCCCCACTAGTTCTGGGGTACCGCATATCCAGTAAAGGCAGTAGAAAGAAAGTTTGTATTTATCTGTAACTATGAAGCATCAAACCTACGTATCTTTTTGGAATATCAATATTCCAATCACACACATCTATTTTATGTTGTAAAGATATTGTTGGTATGGAATAACTGAGTGTGTGTGAGAGCCGTGTCTCTATGGGGTCTCATTTCATTCTCTCTCTCCTTTTATCCCCTCATCTCTCCAGTCTCTTTCACTCAGTCACTCCCTCGCTCGCCCCTCGCTCGCCCCTCGCTCCCTCCTCTACCGTCCAGCCTCTCTCTCTCCCTCCCTCCGTCTCGTTCAGATATTCTGCTCACGCACAACTGCGACACCCGTTCCCCAGCGCTCCCATTACTCCACACCTCAGACGACTGGGGCCACCGCCGTCTCCACACTCCCAGCATGCATTGCTGCTGGCTAGCATCCTCAGTCGAGCCAGAGAGCTGAGGTCTGTTTGCCACGCACAGGCCCCCCCGCCCACCCCCCCCCCCCCCCACACACACACACACACACAAACACAACACTTCTTATTGTTTGTTGCAGACGGTTATTAAATAAATGTATTGACTAAGAAGTAACAAAGAAAATATATCCAGTGAATTGATGTTTGTTTTTGGAGAAAACGATTACAACGATACTTAATAATGTGTGTAGAAGTTTTTCTATAAGCTCTCCAAAAATATTGCTGAACAACAAAAACAATGACATTTGAATATACTATACTATGGCCAAAACACAAAATATTGTATAGTCCCAAATTCTTTGAAAAAATATAAAAACTCCATTCACATTTCAAGGCTTGTTTACCTCCACTAGACCGACGACAGACAGGTCACCTAGTGAGACATAATATATCAGACTGGATTCTAACAAGAACCCAAGGATCCCCTGAAAACAAAAGAACTATGCAGCATCAGACTTGGAGAGGGTGTGTGAGGTCGTCGAAGAGAAAAGGTGGGGGTGAGAGAGGGGGGGGGGGGGTCCACCCAATTACTGTATAAATCACTCTGTAATTGCTATTCATCTGCAGGAGTTCCTTCCTCATGCTAATCACTCAGAGAATGCTGCCAAACGTTCCAATATTAACACATCTAGCATGACAGCCTGGAGAGGGGACGTGTCCCTGATGAAGAAACGAAGGGATTTACAGAGAAATTAAACTGACTAATGCAGCTACATGGGCTACGGAGCAAAGGGGTGAGAAGAGGGGTGAGGACAGGGGTGAGGAGAGGGGTGAGGAAGGGGTGAGGACAGGGGTAAGGAGAGGGGTAAGGAGAGGGGTAAGGGGAGCAATGAGGACAGGGGTGAGGACAGGGGTAAGGGGGGTCGAGTGGAGAAACAGGGAGCTGCTTTCATCTAATGCCAGGTTTTATACGACAGTGTTTTGCAGGCAAGATGGAGAAGGATAAGTACCTCGGAGATGAAGCCCTCCTGGAGTTAACACGCTCCACCTCTCTGCTCTGAAACCAGGCTCGGCCTGGGCTTCATTGAAGGGGTTGGAAATAGCCCACAGTGGTTCTCATCAGCCTCACCTCCCCCTTTCTCTCTCCTTCTTCTCTCCCTCCTCCCTTCCCCTCCCCCTGCTCTCTCTCCTCCTCTCTCCTCCTCCTTTAACTTCACCCTCTCTATTTCTCCCTCCTCCCTTCCTCTCAACTCACCCCACCCTTCTTTTTCTCTCCCCTCCTTTAAAATCCCCCTATCTCTCTCCCTGCCCCCTCTCTCTCTCTCCCTCACCCCTCTCTTTCGCCCCATCCTCCTCCTCCTGCCCTCACCCCTCTCTCTCTTTCTCTCACAGTTTAATTTTGAGCCCTGTTCTGGCAGACGGGTGGAGAGGGTAGCACCATGGTAACCTGGCACCAGGCCATCTCATTACACCGCCAATTGATTTTGGCCTGCCGCCATGTCCGCTGCCCCCCTTCCTCCTCCCCCCTTCCCTGCCCCTGAACCCCCAAACCCCCAGCAACCACCTTCCCATCATGCACCTCCAACTGTCTGCAGTGCGGGAGGAATTCGGTGCATACACTCAGCCACAGACAGCCGTTCGGTTCTCACACACACACACACACACACCATAACACAAACCAAAACTACAGCAACAACAACAAACACCGCACACAACTAAAGTGCGAGGGTGCTTATGAAAGTTAATTCGCTTTTAAATAAATATACAGTAAAATGATGCAAAGTTATAGTTACAGCGGGTGACTGACTGGGTAGATCGGTTACAACCAGGAGGCAAGAGACGAGACGAGAGTTTGAGGAACAACCGGTTCTCTGCTCATAGAGGAACAAGCAGACAGGATCCCCTGGTCTCCCGAAAACACTGCATTCCCAGCCCGACCAATCCAAACCCATAATCAGTGTCACCTGACATCCTCGGCCAATCAGAGGTAGAGTGTGTGTGTGCTAGGACCCCACCCTGTCTGTACTGGCATCTGTGTAGTCGTGACCCATAGAATCTGCCTGTGCTTCTACCCCTCATCCCTCTGTCCAAACCCTCCTACCCCCTCAACCCTCTCTTCTACCCCCCCAAATCTCCGTCCTGTCCCACAACCCACCCCTTTACCCCCTCATCCCTCCCTTCTGCCCCTCGCCCCTCCCTCATCCTTCCTTCCTACCCTTCATCCCTCCCTCCAACCCCTCATCCCTCCCTCCTCCTCCTCATCCCTCCATCCATTCTGTCCATATTTGGTGGCAGATGCCAGGGTCACAGCCTCGAGGTTGAGGGGAATTCCAGGGGAATCAAAGACAAGCCAGTCATTTCCATGTCAGTGTGTGTGTTGCCTCTGTTATCGTACAGTAGTACATGTTCAGTAGAGCTACAGACCAGCTACAGCACAGCTACAGTTCCAGTCTAGCGACAGTACAACAGCAGTCTAGCGACAGTACAGCAGCAGTCTAGCGACAGTATAGCAGCAGTCTAGCGACAGTATAGCAGCAGTCTAGCGACAGTATAGCAGCAGTCTAGCGACAGTATAGCAGCAGTCTAGCGACAGTATAGCAGCAGTCTAGCGACAGTACAGCAGCAGTCTAGCGACAGTACAGCAGCAGTCTAGCGACAGTACAGCAGCAGTCTAGCGACAGTACAGCAACAGGTCTCCTACAGTACTGTAGCAGCTACAGCCAAAGCCACGTCTACAGCTACATTGCGGCTACATTAGAAAAACAGCTAGGTCTGCTCGCAATGCTATAATCCAAGGACTGCCACAGCGATTTACAACCAGTTGAGCTACAGCTACAGTACAGGTAGGCTAGCACATGCTGTTAAAGAGCCTGGGACAGTGATTTACAAGCGGCGCAGGAAGCCAATGCAATTTGCGGTCCCTGTAGTGAACATCTGCATCAGGTTCCTCCTCAGCTGCACAGCAGAGGCCTCCTCACTGGGCCCGCTAGATGCAGGCCATTCATCTGCACTGATCCTGCTAGATCCAAATGCTTGAACGTAGACAGAAGGGCATGGAGTCTGGAACACATCACTACACATCCACACTGGATGTGATCCTACACAGCTCCTACAAGCAGGATTCACTTCTGCCGGAACACACTCACAGACAGGGGCTTACTTCCTGTTTGTAGGAGACTTCCTGTTGGTATTGTTGTTTGGGACTGGGAGGTGTGCATGTGGTTGATTGCGCTAATTAACATTTAGTCATTTAGCAGACGCTCTTATCCAGAGCGAGTTACAGTAAGTCCAGGGACATTCCCCCGTGGCAAGTAGGGTGAAGTCCCTCGCCCAAGGATACAACATCATTGCAATGCCGGCAACCTTTTGAGTAGTATTAGAGGCAAGATTAGAGCCAGTATTAGAGTCTGAAGCAGTATTAGAGGCTGGATAGACACAGTATTAGCGGCTGAGGCCGTATTAGAGCCAGTATTAAAGGCTGGGGTAGTATTAGAGGCTGGTTGTAGGCAGTATGAGAGGCAGAAGTGGAGCAGCCTTGAGGGCGGGAGGCTGGTCGGGCTGGGAGGTGGGCCTCCCCAGATTGGGGCCCCTTTCCTGTTCATGAACATGGGTTGTCTGAGGACACGATGAACCGGACTACCCGAACCAGGGAGGGGGCCCAGCAGGGGGGGCAGCGACGGGACGGAGGCTGGAGGAAACTCTCAGGAACCATGAAAGCTTAAACCACAGGCAGAGGGCTGGAGGGAGGGGGGGGGGGGGCTCTGTCAGAGGACGGGATTGGTTAGTCTGGCTGGAGGGAGGGGGGGGGGGGCTCTGTCAGAGAGCATGGGATTGGTTAGTCTGAAAAAATGAGGTTGGGCTATGAGGAGGACGGTTTTATTTTGTGCCTCACTCCTGAGCGCGCAATGGAAGATTTGGAAAACAGACAAATGTATTTTGCATGCATATAAATAATATTTTGAAGGGAAATGATGCAGAAGCCTAAAAAATGTTTTTTTTTTACTGAGCTAACAAACATTTATTCTGTGCTCAAGAAACATATTTGCATGTTTGCTTTTATTCACATTAAGGTGCAATAATAACAGCTCTCAGTCAGATGGACTCATATGGAGCCCGCTGCACGCTAGCTCACATGATGTCTTTCTCTCCCTCAATCTTCACTCTGTGCGTCCTCTACACTGCCCACACACTGGCTTAACCTTGGCACAGCATTGCAAATGTGCCAAAAGAAATCAATGACAGGATTGGAAAAGGTGAATTCAGTTTGTTCGTGATTTTATTTCCAATCACGATGCTTAGTAGACGAGAGGAATTTGAGATTCATTCAGGTTCAAATGGTGAAGAAAAAATAAATATTTTATAAGGTCAGGTAACTTACATTTCTAGTTTTGTGATGGGTTCTTGTTAGGTCAGGATTGAACACCCCTGCTGTAGATAGTTCTGCTGGCGATCTAATTGGAGACGAAACAGACAATCAGAATTGACCTTCTGCATTTCTCAGATTGGTGGATTTTGTGGCCCATTTGTTACCAGGTTGATGTTTGAGTGAATATGTAGGCAAAGAGTTTACTCAGGAACAAGGTGCATATATACCACGTGAGGGAGGAAGATGGGAAGGAGGGAGGGATCAGAGACAGAAAACACAGGTATACAAAATACAAAACAAGCCAGTCAATGCAACAGTTGTATCTAAAGGCTGTCTCTACTCTCACCCCCGTGCTCACAGGGTTGTCTGTGTGATCTACCTGACTACTTTCCACCCATCACACCTGCCTGGGGAAGAGACACAAGCCACCTCGCACCTCGCACTGCACTCCTCTTCTCCCTCTCTCTTTTTCCGTTTCTCTTTCACTCTCTTTCATTCTTTATCTCTCCCTCTTTCTTTATCTCTCTCTCTCCTCTGTGTGTGTGTTCTGCTGTGTCTGTGTGTGTGTGTGTGTCTGTGTGTGTGTGTCTGGGCCCTGCTGGAGGGTCTTTGTCTGGGAACACTGCAGCCCAGGCCAGTCTGCAGGGGCCAGTCTGCAGGGGCCAGGGACATGAATACCCACACTGTGAGACCAACCCTTTCACTTCACATCGCTTTCTCTCCAGGAATGCCTGAGCAGTGAGGTAAGACACACACACACACATTCACACACCTACACACACCATTCAGGCAGACACACACACACCTATACACATACCATTCAGAGACACACACACACACCTACACACACACACAATTTACATTCACACACTCCCCCCCCCCTCTTTCTCACACACAAACACACACACACAGACACACAAACACTACACACACACAACTGAAGTGAGTCATGCCGTGATGAAAAGCCAGTGTTTTGTGTGTGAACCCTCTCACCCCAGACTCTCATCATGAGGGCCTTTCTCCTGCTCTGGTCCCTGTAGCTCACCCTCTAATTAAAGACCATTGGGTCTAATAGCACAGGTCCTATCGCCCCAAACCCCTGCCCCTCTACCCCTAGCCACCACAGACACAGGCCCTACCCCAAGCCCCTTCCCCCAGGCCCCTTCCCACAGACACAGCCCTTATCCCTACTCCTACCCCAGTCCGTATCCCTAGGCCCAGCTCCTACCCCTTCCCTAGCCTCTGTCCCATCCCTCACCCCTAACTATACCCCTATCCCAGCCCCTACCCCAGTTCCAACACCCAGGCCCAGCCCCCAGGCCTAGCACCCAGGCCCAGCCCTCAGGCCCAGCACCTAGGCCTAGCCCCTAGGTCCCTACCCCTGCCTGGCTACCCAAGCCCCAACCTCTGGTAGAGTCAGACAGAAAAACAAGCTGTCAGAGAGCGGGGTTGTCAGAGAGACAGGCATACATCAGAGAGACAGGCTGGCAGAGAGACAGGGGGAGGTCTAAAGAGTGTCTCAAAGACATCACTCCTAGGATATGGCATCAATAGAGCCTTTCAGCAGGGAACAGCAAACTCAACACATGTTCACCCAGAGGGAGAACAGGGGACATTACTACCACCCCCTCACACACACACACAGACAGACAGACAGACAGACTGACAGTCAGGCAGACAGACAAGCAGGCAGAGAGACAGGCAGACTGACAGTCAGGCAGAGAGACAAGCAGGCAGAGAGACAGGCAGACATGAGAGGACATTACACACCTTCGTGTCAGACAGGGAGGATCCACCCGCATGCTGACTCACTCTAACGCCTGTCGGGGCATTGAAAACCAGACTGAGATCCACATGGCTGCCTCTAGTCCCTCTGCCTCTGTACCTGCCTCACCCTCCCTGCCTCACCCTCCCTTCCTGTCCCAGAGGCCTCACCACTTGGGTGGGTCTGGCTTGGATTGAACACATGATTCAATCCACTGGAAAACTACCATATGAGGAATTATGAATGGCTAACTTTCTGTGACTGAGCACTGTGTGTGTGTGTGTGTGTGTTTGTGTGTCTCCAGTGGGGGTGTTGTGGGCATGTTAAGTGTCTGGTGACTCAGTACACTTTCACTGCTGGCTAGGAAGTAAATTAACCCCGTCCTTCCTCCTCTTGAATCCTTTTACAATCAGTTTTCACCACCGTGTCTTAGTCATATCCTAGAGGCCAAACACACACACACACACACACACAGCATATGCTCGAGGGTGGACACACATTAAGAGCTCCTCTCCTCTTTCTCTTTGTTAGAAGCCTGACAGACAGACACACCCAGCCCCCCCCCCCCCTCACACACACACACACACACACACCCTTAACCTCGACTCATAATATAGGGCAGTGGAGTATGATACACACACACACACACACAAACACACGTTCCTACTGTACACACACACACACACACACAAGTGCATTTACAGAAGCTCACAGACACGCCCACACGCCATCCTATCCCCTGAGTCATGTTGTGAAGCCATGAGTTAGAGAAGGACAGATGTGTCTGTGTGTGTGTGTCTGTGTGTGTGTATTTGGGGGAGATTCCACAGGTCAGTGGTACTTTATGGGAGTCGGTCACAGCTCTCTGTGACTCATATCCAGACCTCCCGATCCTCCCTCTTGCACACTGACCCCGGACTCTGAGCATGCTGGTGTGCAGAGTGTCTATTCTGGACCTCCTGGTCATCCTCCACACCCAGGCCCAGACCCAGGCCCAGGCCCAGGCCCAAGACCAGGACCACACCCAGGCCCAGGACCACACCCAGTCCCAGACCCAGACCCAGACCCAGACCCAGACCCAGACCCAGACCCAGACCCAGGACCAGGACCAGGACCAGGACCAGGACCAGACCCAGACCCAGACCCAGGACCAGGCCCAGACCCAGGACCAGGACCAGGACCAGACCCAGGACCAGACCCAGGCCCAGGACCAGGCCCAGGCCCAGGCCCAGGCCCAGGCCCAGGCCCAGGCCCAGGCCCAGGCCCAGGCCCAGACCCAGACCCAGGCCCAGACCAGTCCACCCTGAGGCGCTGCTCTTCATGGGTTAAGGAAGGCAGGGGAGGGTGCAGCACATTCCTGTTCATGCTCAGCAATAATCAGGAACAATCTCAACTATGTGGCCGCCAGCCCAGCAGGGCTTTGAACAGCGCTTAAAAGAATAATAAAGAAATATTAGCAGATACAAGCCAGATGGGAACAAAAGTGTTATGCTTCACTGTTCGGAACCCAGTGGTTATTATCATCCGCAGAAAACTACCAACTGCTGTTAGTGGCTCACTGGGTAAGAGAACATACCACTAAAACAAAGGCAGAGGGGCCTGGGTTCAAATCCAGCACAGGCCTTCCTCTCTCACCCCCCAAAGAATAAAATAACATCAAACTACCAACCGGGAGAGGAAGAAAAGAGAAGGCAGCAACCTTCAGCCTCACCAACATTAACGGGGCTGTCTATTTAAGACCGTTAACGGGGCGGTCTATTTAAGAACAAGGAGCTCTCATGCTCTTCTGCCACTAAGTGCTGTAAGTGCGTTACAAATGCTACACTTAATTTAATTATGTTACAAAACACTCTAATTAAAGAATTGTAATGTAGGTACGGTAGGTAAGGTAGGTAATGTGAGTATGTTAGACTGTATTAGGGAAATGTGCTTTATGTAACTGAATAAGTATTATATTTGATCACTGACTAATCATAGTTAATTATGGAAAAATACTTTTCCCATAATGAATTAACTTGATCATTTTTATGACATATTGTTATCAAAATGTAAAATATCTAAAATGACACATCATAAGTAGATTAACATTCAAATAAATGTGCTCAGTGCAAGCCAGGTTGACAGGTATGTCAGAATTGACGTGAGATGGTTAAATGTGCATTGGTGGGACTGTTTAGAGAGACGAGGCCACACAGCACTAGGAGGAACTCCCCCTCTCCACCTGTCCCCCCCCTCCCCTTTATACCTCCCTCCCCTCTCCCTCGCCCTCTCCTTTACCTTCTCCCTCCCTCCCTCCCTCCCTCCCTCCCTCCCTCCCTCCCTCCCTCCCTCCCTCCCTCCCTCCCTCCCTCCCTCCCTCCCTCCCTCCCTCCCTCCCTCCCTCCCTCCCTCCCTCCCTCCCTCCCAACCTCCTCAGCAAAACATGGCCCTGCTCCTTCAAAGGCACCGTCAGGGCGGGGGAGGATGAGAGACGCGCAGCCCTGAGAGGAACACCAAGGTCAGGCCTGATGTGGCGCCCGGAGCGCTCGATAGGGCTGAAGAGCCGGAGAGAAAGCGTCTCCCTGAGACAGAAGCGCCGCGCTCTCGACGGTACCTTGAGGAGAGACGCGGGCGGGGAGTAGGGATCGCCCTGCGCCCTCGCAGAGAAAGGGAGGATGAAGTGGTTTATTGTGCTTCAAGATCAGCGCCATGGATTTTCGCTGCTGCGTTTCAGGGGAGAGTGTGTGGGGGGGGTGGAGCTGGTGGCAGAGCGGAGCGGATGATGCAGGGTGTGAGACAGGGATGACAGCCTGTTTAGGGTCTGACTGACTGCTCAGACGCTGGGTGATGACAGCTCCCCTCTGGGACTGGGTGGAGGGGCGGAGTGGAGGGGCTGGGTGGAGGGCGGAGTAGAGGGGCTGGGTGGAGGGCGGAGTAGAAGGGCTGGGTGGAGGGTGGAGGGGCTGGGTGGAGGGTGGAGGGGATGGGTGGAGGGTGGAGGTGATGGGTTGAGGGGATGGGTGGAGGGGCTGGGTGGAGGGTGGAGGGGATGGGTGGAGGGGCTGGGTGGAGGGTGGAGGGGATGGGTGGAGGGGATGGGTGGAGGGGTTGGGTGGAGGGGCTGGGTGGAGGGTGGAGGGGATGGGTGGAGGGGATGGGTGGAGGGGATGGGTGGAGGGGTTGGGTGGAGGGTGGAGGGGATGGGTGGAGGGGATGGGTGGAGGGTGGAGGGGATGGGTGGAGGGGATGGGTGGAGGGTGGAGGTGATGGGTGGAGGGTGGAGGTGATGGGTGGAGGGTGGAGGGGATGGACACGGTGGTGGAGGGAAGATGATGTAACTATGGTGCAGGCTGCAGTGTTTTTCTCTGCCTACCTGCCCTCTTCATTCCTTTGTCCGGGTCTTATGACACACAGTATATCTTTTACTGTTCCATGACATCAAACACTGTACCGCTGTCGAAACTGTTGCATTTATACTCTTTAATTATCTGTTGCACTTATAGCACTCTTGGATAAGCATCTGCTGAATGAATACATGTTCATCTATCCATCTGCCACTACATTTCTCTCTCCCCCTCTCTCCTCCTCTCTCCCCCTCTCTCCTCCCTCTCCTCTCTCCTCCTCTCTCTCCCCCTCTCTCCTCCTCTCATATTTCTCTCCGGTCTCATACTGCCGCTGCCTGTCCCTGCACCACTGCCCTGTGATTGGATGAATGCCTGCACCACTCTCCTGTGATTGGCCAGATGCCTGTCTCAAACCCCCACAACGCCAATATTGGCTGTTGCGATGCCCCCTGTCCAGGACTGGAAGCTGGTGGGAAGGGCTGTGCTCCTCTCTCTGTGCCCTGGCAGGGGAGGCTGTGTGGGGATGTCCACACAACCAGAGCTCCAGGCTGCAGGGCAGGACAGGCCCGACGTTCCCACACTCACACAGACACCCAGATCCAGCTGTCCAGTCCCGGAGCACCCAGGTCTGGCTATCCAATCACAGAGCACCCAGGTCTGGCTATCCAATCACAGAGCACCCAGGGCTGGCTATCCAATCACAGAGAGACCATCTACACACAGACACACACACACACAGCTCTGTGGCAACAGTGTGGTCAGGGGTGAGGTGACTCAGAATCTCATAGAGGAGGGCATAAATCGTCATGTACTTTGAATACTTCCTCTCTCACTCATCACACTGGGTGTCCATACGTTCTGCTGCATCATGGAGAAGGAGTGGGAGGGGAGGGGAGGAGGGTGTGGTAGGGAGAGAAGAAGGAGGGAGGGAGGGGTACGGTAGACAGGACTGGGAGAAGGGGAGGTACAATGGGAGGGAGAGAGAGCAGACCTTTTCTACATCTGATAATGGTGCTCTGATGGCAGAGCAGGAGAGGAGGGGGTGCGGGGGTGTGACTGACACCTGCAGGCCAGGCCTGGTACTGATCCCAGTTCACCCCAGACACTCACCATGACAACGGCTGGTTTCAAAATCTCCTCAATTCACCTCCCCGGCGGCCTCTGCTCCGCCAGCCTCCATCACCTCCTGAGGATCACGGGAGGAAGGCTGGGTTAGAGGCTGAAAGATGACCCTTTAAGGGAGTCCTAATGTACAGCTCATTCAGACAGGGATATTGTTTTTCATAGCGGTTCATATCCTTCCATACAGCTTTTCACATTCATAATATGTAAGTGCCCTAATGCTAATGTTAGTAGATTATTATTATATGTTGAGTCATAATCGGATGTGAGGCTGAGATGGAGGCTGAGATAAAGGCTTGAGATAGAGGCTGTGAGGATGATGAAGGAAGTTCATCAGGCTGCAGAGGAAGAGGGAGAAAAAAAGGAGAGAGAGAGGAGAGTGAAAATGAAAGATAAGAGAAAGGAAAGAGAGAGGGAGAGGGACAGGGAGACAGAGAGGGAGAGAGAGAGGGAGGGAGAGAGGGACAGGGAGAGAGAGAGGGGGAGAGAGAGAGAGAGAGAGAGAGAGGGAGAGAGAGAGAGAGAGAGAGAGGGAGGGAGAGAGTTCTGCAGTGTCTGAGTTGACAGCCTGCGGCTCTCTGCAGTCATGAGGACATAAAAGATGTCTGTGTGAGGCCAGCCTTCCTCCCTCCTCCCTCTCTCCCTCCCTCCTTCCTCTCTCTCTCTCTCTCTCCTCCTCTCTCCCTCCTTCCTCCCTCTCTCCCTCCTCCCTCTCTCCCTCCCTCCTTCCTCCCTCTCTCCCTCCTCCTCGCTCCCTCCCTCCTCCCTCTCTCCCTCCTTCCTCCCTCTCTTCCTCCAACCTCTCTCTCTCCCTCCTTCCTCCCTCTCTTCCTCCAACCTCTCTCTCTCCTTCCCTCCATCCCTCCCTTTTCCCTTGCCCTCTCCCTCCCTCCATACTCGCTCCGTCCATGCCTCCCTTTCTCCCCAATCCCCTCCATGCCTACCATCCATACTCCCCTTCCTTTCCTCCCATCCTCCCTCCCTCACTCACACTCCCTCCCTCCATTCCTCCTTTCCTAAACACGCTCCCTCCTACTCGCTCCATCAGCGCTCTCTTCATCCCTACTATCCCCCTTCCTCAACCCTCTCTCTCTCTTATCTCTCTCTCTACCCCATCTCTCCCTCCCTTCCTTCCTACTTCCCCCCGTTCCCTCCCTATCGGCTTGCTCCCCCTGTTTTGCGCTGTGCCTTCATCTCCTCGCCCCCCCCACCACCCCCCACTCTCTCTTCCCCTCCGTGTCCTCACATGGCCTGACGTCTCCATTGCAACATTTAAAAAACGATGTGTGTGTGTGTGGGGGGGGGGACTTTGTGTCAGGCTGTGTTCGTGTTTGTGAGTGTGTGTGTGTGTACGAGTCGGAGAGACAAAGAGACAGAGTGACTGGGTCTGCCTCTGCAGCTCTCTCAGTCCTCCATCTCATTAGCTTGCTGTCATCCTGTCATGCCTCCTCTTCTCGCCCCGCTCTGACAGGGGGGGGGGGCGGGGGGGGGGGGGGAGCCGCAGTGGTTGCTATGACACCAGACAGATCCCACTTCCTCAGACTCGGGGGTAAAAGTGATTTGGTGTGCTAGTGAGCGATCTCCGCGTGGGTCTTTGCATGTGAGCGTGTATCTGTGTGTGTGTGTGTGTGAGTGTGTGGGTGTGAGTGTGTGTCCGTATGCATGTGTGTGTGTGTGTGTGTGTGCCTGCATGTTAGTGTGTGTGTGTGTGTGTGTGTGTGTGTGCCTGCTACGTGCTCATTACTATGAAGTGTATCACTGTACTGATAATCCATGTTTATAAAAATGTACATATGTCATTATCCACTCTCATTGTAAATCAGTCATTATTGGTGAATACATGAGCCTACTGCAAAAAGACAGAGAGAAAGAGAGAGGAGAGAGAGAACAAGAGAATGAGAGGAGAAACTGACTGTAGTCTCTGCACCTCACCTCCCTCCAGCTCCATTAGAGGGCAGTGTCCTTCCATAGTTACCTCTCTCTCGCCACAAACAGCCATTCATATACATAATGTCTAATAACACATCCATATGAATAAGCAAACACCCTCTCTCTCCTGCCTGGACATCTCCCTGCGTTACCACCAGAATCTTCACATGAAAGGTATGCAGTTTGCACCTCAACTGCCAGGTTACAAAAGTTCAAAAACAAGTTATCACATAAGTATTCAAGTTAGTTAATATGTTGTATTTATAAAGTTTTGTTCTACATCTAGACTCAAAATATCAATATTAACCAATATAAAAGTAAAGTAAAATTTTGGTATATCAGCTATATGTTAGTGTCAGTTATATAAGTTTTAAGTCAGTGTAAAGTGAAATTTTTACATAAATGAGTACCATATTTCTTCGATTGAACGCTGCGGCGTTTATTAGACAATATTAATTTTTGGTGCAGCGTTTATTCGAGGGCGGCGTTTAATTAGTAAGAGAGATTCAGTGAATTGTAGCTGCAGTACGGCCACAGACAAACACAGAATATAAGGAGGTCAAACACAAAGCCTAGTGTAAAATTGAAGCAGCATGTGTGTCTAAATTGCGTACAAATCTGAAGCAGCATGCCGAAACGTTCTTACACTAGCTTTCAAACAGAAAGCTAAAGAAGATTTTTTTGGTGCAGCGTTTCATCGAGGGCGGCGTTTATTACACAATGTTCATTTTTGGTGCGCTGTTTATTTGAGGGCGGTGTTTAATCGAAGAAATACGGTACATACTGTAATTTCTATGCAAGTTATGTCCAGGATGAAGACTCTGAGAATCCACAAGGATCCGATCTGAAGGTGTGATGTCAGAGGGTGTGATGTCAGAGGGGTGAGGGGGTGATGTCAGAGGGTGAAGGGTGTGATGTCAGAGGGGTGAGGGGATGATGTCAGAGGGTGTGATGTCAGAGGGGGTGCACAGTGCCAGGCAGAGAGCTGCAGTTTAGACAACGTTACACAATCCTGCCATTTTCCTCTGCTTACAGCCAGGGGAGGATTTAAAACAGAGTTGACAGGTCTTGGTACACTGGCTGCCTCAATGTACATCTAGCGGAGGGAGGGAGGGAGGGAGGGAGGGAGGGAGGGAGGGAGGGAGGGAGGGAGGGAGGGAGGGAGGGAGGGAGGGAGGGAGGGAGGGAGGGAGGGAGGGAGGGAGGGAGGGAGGGAGGGAGGGAGGGAGGGAGGGAGGGAGGGAGGGAGGGAGGGAGGGAGGGGGAGGCTACAGGGACTGGTCTTGTAGCTGTTCTGACAGCTGTGCTAGGAAAGCAGAGGAGAGAGAGGACAGTATGTGAGTGTGTGTGTTTGAGTGTGTGTGTGTGTGTGTGTGTGAACCCATGTCTGTCGGTTTGAACACGTGTGTGTGTGTGTGTGTGTGCACGCATGCGTGTTTGTGTGTGTGTCGGTGGTGTCGGGTGGAGGAGGTGTGTTATTTTCCGCGCTGCGAGGGCCCCATGGACAGCAGGGGGAGGGGGGGGGAGGGAGTGAGGAGGAGGGGGGAGGGAGTGAGGAGGAGGGGGGAGGGAGTGAGGAGGAGGGGGCGTTCCAGATGAACCCAATGCACCGAGGCAACACGGGGCGTGAGGTCACAGAGTCCAGCATTCCTCTGGAGCGCGGTCTGTTTACACTGCAGCGAGGGAGGGCGGGGCCACATACCACACAGCACCCGATAACACTGAGAGCCAGCCTGCCTGCCTGTGTGTGTGTGTGTGTGTGTGTGTGACTTAGAGAGCCTGTCTGTGTGTTTATGTACATTATCATGGGGGGGGGGGCGGGACAAGAAACGATTCATTGTTTCTGAAACCTAGAAGTTAATCGTTGGACGATCTCCCCCCCAACACTGACTTCTGTTGAACTTCTTGTCTTAACGGTAATGTATTAACATGGCCGGTCCCTTGAAGCTAACCCGGGCTGGAGAATGTGACAGCTCTTGTCGTGGGGCCGCGAAGAGGCCTGGCACTGCTCCTCACGTCTAGGTCTGCATGCTGCAGCGGCCCACACTCTCTTATCACCGTAGTGTAAATCACACACAGAGAGATAGTGAGAGATGGTTCTGCTCTGGGCTGTGATATGACTGAGGGAAGGGGAGACTGGGGCCAGGCAGGCGGGTTAGCTCTCTGGACTGAAGGACCTCTATACTCCTCTATCCTCCTTTATCCTCCTCTATACTCCTCTATCCTGCTCTATACTCCTCTATGCTCCTCTAACCTGCTCTATGCTCCTCTATGCTCCTCTATCCTGCTCTATACTCCTCTATCCTGCTCTATCCTGCTCTATCCTGCTCTATCCTGCTCTATACTCCTCTATACTCCTCTATACTCCTCTATCCTGCTCTATACTCCTCTATCCTGCTCTATACTCCTCTTTACTCCTCTGTCCTGCTCTATCCTGTTTTATCCTGCTCTATCCTGCTCTATACTCCTATATACTCCTCTATCCTGCTCTATACTCCTCTATCCTGCTCTATACTCCTCTATACTCCTCTATCCTGCTCTATACTCCTCTATACTCCTCTATACTCCTCTATCCTGCTCTATACTTCTCTATACTACTCTATACTTCTCTATAGTCCTGTATCCTGCTCTATACTCCTCTATCCTGTTCTATACTCCTATATCCTGCTCTATACTCCTCTATCCTGCTCTATACTCCTCTATCCTGCTCTATACTCTATGTTGCTCTGTTCTACTCTGTGCCGCTCTACACGGCCCTCCGCTGCTATTCCCACGTGGCTGGGCCTGGCAGCCAGCTGGACAGCTGCAGGGACGAGGACAGACCCCCCCCGACCCCCGGAGAGACAGTGGACTGACTGTAGCCGGGGGGGGGGGGGGGTGGGGAGGGTGGAGGAGGAGCAGGGAGGGAGAGGTCAGGGAGGGGGGCAGCAGGCAGGGAGGGAAGTCAGGGGGAGGGAGGTCAGGGAAAGAGGCCAGAGATCTCAAAGGATCCATTGTAAGTCAAGGCAGCGTGGCTTCACGCCCACCACATGACTGAGCCCCATCCTAGACTGACCTGGCTTGTCAGGGAGGATGAACCCCCCCCACCCCGCCCGCCCCACCCCACGCCCCCCCCCCCGCCCCCCCGGCAGGTTAAAGAGTAACCGTGTCCGTGTTGTCTCAGGGAAGTGTGTTTATCTAAAGGACCAACACGGAGGCCCTTCTGTTTAACTAAGTGGAGAGGCTCGCCCTGAAAGCAAAGCCCGGGGAACACAGGACCCAGGTGCCACTTCTCTGGTCCATTTCATACTGGTCACGGACCGTGTGACCCGTGTGTGGGTGTGTGTGTACTGTACATGGGTGTGTGTTTGTGTGTGTGTGTGTACGCATGTATGTCCAAGCCTAGGGAGTGCTCAACAATGCAACAGATATGCTGAGACACTAAAGCCCTCAGGCACAGTATGGACCCAGCAGAGGCTCCAATCCTGTGGACTGATGAAAAGATGAAACTAACCCAACATTTCTCACTAAAACTTGATACTGACACCATAATATCTGTGCCTAAAACTTCAACCCCCCACACACACACTCACACAGTGTGCGAGCACACACACACACACAAAGGCGTGCATCATGTCTGTTGTCCTGGTGTTCAAGCGTGTGACGCCGAGTGAAACTGTAGAAGACATCTGAGATGTTTCCACGCTTTACCTTTGACCTGCATCCATTCAACAATGGTACAGTATGTACCGTCCTCAAGCATGTGTGAAAGACTGCGAACATGTCATCCTGCCGTGCCTGACTGGACGAGTGATAAACACACAAAGGAGGTCAGAAGACCAAGAGAGAGAGAGACAAAGAGAGTAACACAGAGAGAGAGAAAGAGAGACACTGGCCAACTCTCACCCGCCCTGTAAAGATTTCACAGATACCCCCCAACACAACCTCCCCCCCCACTAGACCCCTCCACGCCAACACCTGTAGCTAGGGAACCTCGCTCTCGCTGTGAGTGTCATGAGTACACTCATTAATAACAGCAAAGTCTTCACACACACACACACACACACTCACACACAGTGCTGGAGGCTGTAGCTCAGGACAGCTCCTGCACTGACTCGCTGTTTGCTGGGAACGGAAACAGACACACTGCTGAACAGGCTTTCCGTTTCTTTCTACGTTTAGAACTGAAATATAACTGCATCCCAGGAACTGATTGAGTGACAAAGGGTCTCTAACAGTTAGGACTAGGAGTCTGGCTAGGAACAGGGACTAGGACTAGGATTAGGACTAGGGCTGGGGTTAGGAAACCAGAAAACCATGGGCTGACATAATGACTTGTCAGGGGACAGGCCAGAATGACAACCAATCTGGAAAGATTAATGGGTTTCTCTCTCTCTCTCTCTCTCTCTCTCTCTCTCTCTTTCTCTCTCTCTCTCTCCCTCTCGTCCTGTCCCTCTCCCTCTCTCTCGTCCTGTCTCTCTCCCTCTCTCTTGTCCTCTCTCTCTCTCTCTCTCTCTCTCTCCCTCTCGTCCTGTCTCTCCCTCTCTCTCGTCCTGTCTCTCTCTCTGTCTCTCGTCCTGTCTCTCTCTCTGTCTCCTACAGAAGGTCTTCTGCACTTTTACTCATTCCATTTGCGCCTGCGGTATCTTTTTTAGCTGGTGTATGCTGGTGAGAGAGAGAAAGAGAGAGAGGTGAGGGTAAGAGACAGAGAACAAGACATTGAGAGACAGAGAGAGAGACAGAGAGAGAGATAGAGAGAGAGGAAAACAGAGAGGGAGGGGGAGAGGGTGAATGAGTGCAGCCATCCTAAGGGGCTGAGGGAAGATGAAAAGAAACTAAGAGCGAGAGCAGAATCTAGTCTGCAGGGGCCAGTCACAGAACCCAGTCTGCAGAACCCAGTGTGCAGGGGCTAGTTTGCAGGGGCTAGTCTGCTCCGTCCATCCCAGTCTATGTCTATGTATATCGGGGGCGGGAGTAGCTCAGTGGTGGAGCATTTGACTGCAGACTAAGAGGTCGCAGGGTTAGTGTCAGGAAGCAACATACACACACACACACCCAAGACCCCCGCAGCCCTGAGTGACAGCTCAGCGTCCTGGGACCCATCATGCCCAGTGGAGGAGCTACAGGGACTGGGAGATCCAGGAGAAAGTCCACCAGTACCAGCGCAGACACAGGCAGATGCACTAAGTAGGTCAAGAAGCTCTATTTTAGACAAGACACAGTGAAGACACTCTCCTGTCTGCTCGTCTAATAATACATGCCGATAAACAGGCTTCTTTAATAGAGCACGGCCTGGAAAGAGCGTATTTTTAGCTTTTCATGACAGCAGGGGCCTCAGGACAAGGTTCATTCGCTCGTCTGCAGAGCTGTGATGGTGAGAGAGACCTCCGGGCCACTGCTGCTGCGGTCAGACGGCTGGCTGTCGAATCCACACCACCACGTTGGGTTTACTGCTGTTCTTTGTGTGTGTATGTGTGGGGGGGGGGGGGGGGGAGGGGCTTGCTAGCTGTAAGTCCAGAGAATAAAACCTAATCAAACTAAATTATATTGGTAGGATTCTTTGTACAGTCCAAGGGCGCCTCACAGAAGCACCTGTGATCAACCAGAGACGACAGAGGAAAAAATCCACCCCCAAAAAAACGACAAGAGAGGAGAGAAGGAAGAGAGCTGGGCCGGAGCGGGCGGCCGAGGAGGACTCCACACAGGGATGAGCATCTGGAGCAGAGCTCCTTGCCCGCTGGCCCAGCAGGAACAGGCTGACGGGCCATGGGCTCGCTAAGCTGAGGAGATCCTGGGAACACACTCGTGTTACCGACCGTCGAGACCTCCACGGCACAGACCAGAGAGAGAGTTTGGAGGGGGGGAGAGGAATGGAGGGAGAGAGACAGACAGAGAGGGAGAGAGGGACAGAGAGGGAGAGAGACAGAGAGAGACAGAAAGAGACAGAGAGAGAGAGACAGAGACAGTAGGTACTCTGCTTTACTCTTCTCTGCTCCGCTCTGCTGCTGCCTCCCAGGCAGGAAGTCCTAACTGGTTGAGCAGTGTGAACAGTACAATATGTCCTGCATTGTAGACCTGGAGAGAGGGGGGAGGAGACAGAGAGAAAGACAGACAGAGGGAGAGAGAGACTTTTGACTTTTAAAGATACCTTTATTAGGCAGTTGGAGCTGCCAGCTAACCAAGCAGTTTTACCACACCAGCCATTACTTATTCAAAACAAACACATTTCACAATTTTACTTTCCTAGCAAACTAAAACAAAACGAGAGAGAGAGCGAAAGAGAGCAAGAGAAAGAGAGAGAGAGAGAGGGGAGAGAGAGACAGAGAGAGAGAGAGAGAGAGAGAGAGAGGGGGGGGGGGGTGGCTCCTCTCTCCACACAGCAGCTGGGTCACGTGTCTTACCTGTGGAGGTTTCACGTGTGCTACCTGGTGATCCAGGCAGGCAACATCTGGATATGTTCTAGAACTGTAACCCTAGCAACCCCTCCACACTAGACCTGTAACCCTAGCAGCCTGTAATACCCTCACGGTACATTGTTTATTTTGGTCCTTTTCTCTGGTCAATAGGCGGCGTTCTGAGAAACCCTCCCCAGGTAAGAGAGGCCACGGACAGGGGGGCCCTGCCCCGGGACAGAAACAGGCCTGGCGTGTGTGTGCGTGTGTGTGTCTGTGAGAGTGTGTGTCCTGTATATGTGTGTGTGTCAGTGAGAGTGTGTGCACAGTATGGGTGTGTCTGTGTGTGTGTCGGTGAAGGAGTTTCTGTAAGGGCGTCGTCCAGCTCTGTGTGTCACCATGGCTGGACAGCAGGACACACAGACAGAGGTTCTGATAACAGAGCCTGGTCACATGGTGTCCTAGGGCATCGGCACTGATTACATGATGTCCCACACAGGCCGGAAAAACCCGCCTTGCATCAGTCTGGTTCCTCACTGTCGCAAGGCTGGATTTAAGGATTACGGTTTCAGTCTGTCTGCTGGTGACTGTCCATGTCCCTCTTCTCCCCAGAAGCAGAGGAGGGGAACTGAGAGGGGAACTGAGAGAAGAGTGAGAGGAAGAGCGAGAAGACAGTTGAAGTAAGAGTGCATGCCTACTATACATGAGGGAGAGAGAGAGAGAGAGAGAGAGAGAGAGAGAGAGAGAGAGAGAGAGAGGGAAGGATGGACAGAGAGAAGAAGACAGAGAGAGCGAGAGACTGGGGGGATAGTTAGAGGGGGCCAGAGAGGGTACGTTTTACTAGTGACAGCGGGCGTGTGGTCAGGAAGGCAGGCTGGGGTCACTTTATTAGGGGGGTATTTTATGAGGGGCCGGCCTGACCGAACAAAGCCAACATACCTGACAACTCTGGCCTCTGTCCAGACCCCAGTGCAGCCCAGACAGCCAGAACACACAGCATGTGCACCCAAACACGCGTGTCAAGCGTGTGTGGGTGTGTGGGACAGCTGTCATGAGTGTTTTGTTGTCAGGCTTGAAACCGCACTTTCTTGCGCCACAAAGAAAGAGGAGGCGGTGAGATCGTTACCATGGAAGGAGAGAGGGATGAGGCAATCCGGGATTTATGAAGAAAAATTAATAATTGCAGCTTAGAACCTCAGAACAAGTCAGGTAAAGAGATTCTGCCCCTCCTCTGAGACAAACTGTTAAGACACTAAATTAGACACTTTCTTCTCGTCAATCCCGCCACATGCTTCTGACATGTAATTATACATGTCAGAAGCATGTATAATTACTTCGGAAGCACAAATTATACCATTACAATGATACAACACGAATACTCCCAAAACATGATTTATGTCAAGTTGGGCCCCTTATTACATAACACAGACTCGTACACTCCTCCACACCCACAGATACGCAGCCGCTCATGCATGCACGTACACCACCCCCCCCCCCCACCCCACCCCCCGACAAACACACACACACTGTGGTGAGTTCTGGGAAGTATTTGTAAAAGACAGCTTGCTGATCATCTTCTGATTGAGTCACCCCAACTGTGACCTTTGACTGTTTCTCTTTCTTTGTCTGTCTGTCTGTCTGTCTGTCTGTCTCTCTGTCTCTCTGTCTGTCTGTCTGTCGGTCGTTCTGTCTGTCTGTCGGTCTGTCTTTCTCTCTGTCTCTCGCTCTGTCTCTCTGTCTCTCTCTCTGTCTCTCTCTCTCTCTGTCTCTCTCTCTCTCTCTGTCTCTCTCTCTCTCTCTCTCTCTCTCTCTCTGTCTCTCTCTCTCTCTCTGTCTCTCTCTCTCTCTCTGTCTCTCTCTCTGTCTCTCTCTCTCTCTCTGTCTCTCTCTCTCTCTCTCTCTCTCTCTCTCTGTCTCTCTCTCTCTCTCTCTCTCTCTCTCTCTCTCTCTCTGTCTCTCTCTCTCTGTCTCTCTCTCTGTCTCTCTCTCTCTGTCTCTCTGTCTCTCTCTCTCGGAGCAGGCCAGACTTCCCATATAGTCTGCTCTGGTTCCTCTCTCTGCCCGCTCAGACTGCGACCTGTTAGTTCTGGGATTACATCAGCGATGTGTGTTAAATGGTGCGTGGCCAGGCCAGTGATGTGGCCTTTTGAAAGGGCGTTTTACACAAGCAGCACATGGATCATCGTAGGGCTGAGTCCGAATCAGTGTCAGGTACCCCTTTCACACACACAAACACCAATGCACCACTTGGCTTTGAATCTGACCTTTGACCTAGGGACCATGGGTCCCAGCCTTAGCGAACACTGCCCCCTTAATCTGCCTCTGTCGCTCGGACTGACCAACGAGGGAGAGCGAGGAAAGATCTGGTCACGGACGGTGAGACTTTAATACAGGACGTCGCTGATGCTCTGCAAACACTCTAAATGGGTGGGGTCCGTGGAGCTCTGTGAGATATCGCTTGTTAAGTGCTATGAGAATAACATGTGATGATACTTTTTTTTTTAAGAAGACTACTAACATTTTATACTGTTTGACAGACACTCAGAGAAGATGTACCTTGGACTTATTAATGGCAACCTAATCTTGCATTCATTTAACTTTCATCCATCCTAAATTGTCAGACTGTCACCTTTACTTGGCTTGTTGATGGACACTCTCGTGTCCCTTGCTGGTTACCTTGACAACATTGACAGGGTGACCTTCATCTCTGTTGTTGTTCTCCCCAGAGGTCATGAGCTAGGAATGTGAGGTATGTCTCCTCCCTCCCTCCCTCCCTCCCTCCCTCCCTCCCTCCCTCCCTCCCTCCCTCCCTCCCTCCCTCCCTCCCTCCCTCCCTCCCTCCCTCCCTCCCTCCCTCCCTCCCTCCCTCCCTCCCTCCCTCCCTCCCTCCCTCCCTCCCTCCCTCCCTCCCTCCCTCAGACAGTCTCTACATTATCACACCCTCAACTTGTTCTCCTCACGTCTTTGCCATGCACGTTTTCAACTCTCAACCTCTATTCTACCTATACGGGTGGACACAGTGCCAAAGCACTGTGAAAGTAACATGGGTTCATATTCTCTGCTGAAACCTATCTTTCGCAGGTATGTGAGAAAATAGGGGGCTATTTCCATGGGGGGGGGGGGAGTTCCACGAAGGGGGGGGGGTGCTATTTCAGTCTGTCGTTTCCCTGCAGGATTTCCTTTTTGGACATCATGTGTGTTTTCAAACCCTCCAGAAAAACACACACACACACAGCCATGCTGAGGGAACGTCAGCACAGGCATGTCCTGGAGCTTACACACACACACACACTCATAAAATTAACTACAAAAACTAAATTTAACGGACGCTTTTATCTGTACTCTCTGTTCTCATCTCAGAAGTCATGGCGACTCATCCCAAACCTCATCCTGAAGCTGACATGCTGTCATGACCTCCAAATACTACCAAGACAACAGCGTGAAGGTTAGGTTCACCAGCATCTGTGTTTCAGCCAACACTTACAGAAACACCCATTCATGTTTGAGCCAACTCTTCCAGAGACGTGAAATCTTTTCATCTTTCAGCCAAAACTACCGGAAGCATCCATTCATTGTCATCAATCCATGACATTAGGCCACAGCGTCTGATAGACGCCTGGACCGTTTAGTATAGTAACACTGAAGGACTTAAGTAGAATAAAGTGTTAATTTAGCGAATGCTTTTCTAAAGTGTCGCAAAGGGGGGAGATTCAAACTAGCAACCTCTTGATCTGCATTAAAATGCCCTAAAACATCCTCGAAGTGTTCTATTCACTGATTTCATGTTTCCTCTGTACTTCCTGGTGTGGCAACAAGGCTTTGAAAGGTTCCACAAAACTACCAGGAATTCACACACTTGAACTGTTGAGCATTCCAACACTTACACTGTAACATTCAGACGGCCTGGTTATGTGTTCAGACACCAGCAGGAATCTATTTACGGTCCTCTCCACATTCATTAAAATCCCCGCTTCAATGTTTGGTTAAAGAACTGATGAATAAGGTGACCATGACAACACATTTCAGGTAATAATATTTAATAACAAGGTTCTCATTGAGCTTTTATCCAAACAACCTCTTGATGGGCTGCCAAATGCTCTACCATTGAGCTCTACCGATCCTCTTGGTTCTTGCTGAATGCAGCATTAGATCATGAGTTATTTTGTAATCTTTGTTAGTTGGAACCCCAGCAGAACCCCCCCCCCCCCGCTGACCTGGCCCTGACCTGAACAGCATCTTGCTTCAGGTTTGACTTCAAATCTGACCGATACATAATGAGCAAAGCATAGACAACATGACCCCTGATGCTTCTTCACTGTGTACGTGTGTGTCAGTGTCTGGCTGCTTGACGACGTCTGGACACACACACACGCACACGCACGCATGCACACACGCACACACACGCAAACTCCAGCAGAGCAGCTGAGCAGGTATACAAATACAACACCAAGCAACAGCTCCCTAACACACACACACACGCGTGCGCAAACACACATGCACAAACTCATGTACTAAATGTCCAACACTTTGTCTGTGACGGATTGTTAATGCAATGAAAGGAATGGTTGTGGTATCTTATCTCAGGTCCCCCCCCCCCAAAAAAAAAAACACACACAAACAAACTTGAGTAATTAGCAATGGCGTCTCACCCTGTCCCTCCCAGCTCCGTGTTCTGCGCTGCCTGCCTCCGGACGGGGGAAGTTACTTCTTCACATTTCTCGTCTCCTCTAGGTCGGGTGGAAAGGCAGACATTTTCCAAACTCCATCTCGCAGCAGGTCTCTCCGTCGGCTCACTGGAATTATTTCAAATCCAGTTCTGCCATTTCTCCTGTCAGCTGCTCCGAAAAGCTTCCCCCCCCCCCCCCCCCGGCTCCTACCGGCAGAGTAATGACAAACAGAACGTAGAAGAGTTTGAGAGAGGACGAGGGAGAGAAGGAGGGAAGAGAGCGAGTCCATAAAGGTCTGTGCACGCTGACACTAAGTGTCTGAAAACCGAGAGGCAGACCGCTGGCTCCAAACAAAAAGCCTCTCTCTGAAATGAACACGGCTTCTCTCCCACTGACTCCACTTCTGTGGGACTCCAACACCTCCCTCCCCCCCTCCTTCCTTCCCTCCCTCCCTCCCTCCCTCCTCCTGCTGTCCCCCCCTCCCCTCCTCCCTTCACTGCACACTCCTCCCATGCCAGCCCCTTCAACCAGCAACTCCACCAGCGGGATCTCACACAGACTGAAGTCCAGAGTGTCTGCTTCCAAATGTGTTTAAGTGTAATGAGAGCAGTATGAACCAGGAATGGACATGTTAGCAGACGGATGTTTCATGCAGTCCAGGTTACTCAGTATGAAATGAGGGCAGTGTGCAGTTACGAATCCACAAAAAAATTGTCATGTGAAGGTCTAAACGTTTTGGACACAATTTCCCAGAATGCCCCTGTTCAAGATACACTTCGAGCTCATACTAAAAAAGAGCAGCTTAGTGACAACACATCGAGCCATCAGATGCTAACCTTAACCTTACACCTAACACTTACCCTAACCCTAGCCTTAACCAGCTCTGGAATGTCCCTGTTTCTAAGATGACGGAGAAGACTTTTAAACTGGAAATACTAACTCGGAAAATGACAAAACAAGTTCACCTCCTCCTGTGTGGGGCCGTAGAGACTGTCTGAGCTGCAGAGCCAAGCCTCCCGGGGCTCTGTCTGGGCCAGGTCTGGCTGTCGGGAGGGGGATCGTGAGAACGTGAGAGGATGAGAGCAAGAGGATGAAAGGATGAGTGAGAGAGGATGAAAGGATGATTGACAAGGGGATGAAAGGATGTCTGAGAGGGGATGAGAGGATGATTGAGAGAGGATGAGAGGATGATTGAGAGAGCATATGACTATATGTCTACGGTGCTGTGTGTGAGTGAGAGGATGAGAGAGTGAGAGGATGAGAGAGTGAGAGGATGAGAGAGTGAGAGGATGAGAGAGTGAGAGGATGACAGAGTGAGAGGATGAGAGAGTGAGAGGATGACAGAGTGAGAGGATGACAGAGTGAGAGGATGACAGAGTGAGAGGATGACAGAGTGAGAGAGCACAACAATGGTGAGATGGTGTGACTGTACATGACTGTGTGAACTTGTAGTGATGCTATTGTGATCATGTGTTCTGGAGAGGGTCATATATAAAGGAGAGTGTGGAGAGATGTTGTGAGGACAGTTTGTGCTCCGGACAGATGATCTGGGCCGCTGTGCTGTGGCTCTGGGCAGAGTTTTAATGTGACACACACACACACACACAGAGCAGCTCTCCTCCTGGTGGTTCAGCTGTCTACGTGTTACGTAAAGCCTGTCCTAAAAATCCTGCCGTCTAATTCGGCTCACAGCGCTGTTGTCAGACCGTAATCTCTCTCTTTTCCCCTCAGTCATGACCCAGTTTGGGCTGCATCTCGTTCAGAACCAGGCCCACGCTGCAGTGTGACAACCAGAGCTGCAGTTTCCCCTCCCTCCCCCTGACGCTCGCTGCCTCCCTCCTCTCCCCCTCCCTCCCTCCCTCCCCTCCCCCTGACGCTTGCTGCCCCCTCCCTCCTCTCCCCCTCCCTCCCCTTAACGCTCGCTGCCTCCTCCCTCCCTCCCTCCTCTCCCCCTCCCTCCCCCTGACGCTCGCTGCCCCCTCCCTCCCCCTAACGCTCGCTGCCTCCTCCCTCCCTCCCTCCCTCCTCTCCCCCTCCCTCCCCCTAACGCTCGCTGCCCCCTCCCTCCTCTCCCCCTCCCTCCCCCTGACGCTCACTGCCCCCTCCCACGCTTCCCCCCTCCCCCCGCTTGCTCCAAACAGAAAGGCAGAAAACTGAAATAAACAGGGCTTCTCTCCCACTGACTCTCTTGTGTAGAGAGAGTCAGTGTCTCCCACTGACTCCAGCCCTCCCCCCACCAGCCCACCTGACCCGGTTTCGGATCAGACACGTGGCCCCAGTACGCAGAATGAGCTCTTCACAGACAGTCACTCTCTCGCTCTTTATCTCCCCCAGCTCTCTCTCCCACCCACTCTCTCGCTCTCACCCTTTCCCTTTCCCTCCCTTTTGTCGCTCTCTCTCCCTTTCTTCCCTGCTCTCCATCTCTCTTACCAGCCCTATCCCTCTCTCTCTCTCTCTCTCTCTCTCATACCAGTCCTGTCCCATATCTCTCTCTCTTTCTCTCTCTCTCTCCTCCCAGCTTTCTCTCTCTCCATAGCCTGAGGTTCAGGGTCAAAGCCCGCCCCGACCTGGCCAGCCAGGCCCAGTCCTCCCCGCCCCGGCCCTCCCCAGACAGCCACAGCTGCCCTCAGAGGCATGCCCCCCATCCCGGCCGGGCTGGAAATAGAAGCAGTAATCCAGTGTGCAGACGGCGTGTTCTGTCTTTCTGCTGCACACTGACAGCTACTCTGTTTCATATTGATAAACACTGGCAGGCAGGCAGGCTGGCTGGCTGGCTGGGTGACTGGCTGGGTGAGTGACTCGCTGGCTGGCTGGTTAGCTGGGTGACTGGCTGGGGGCGTGACTAGCTGGCTGGCTGGTTAACTGGGTGACTGGCTGGGTGACTGGCTGGGTGGGTGGTTGGCTGGCTGACACATCTCCTCCTAATCATCTCCTTGTCCCTCCAGCTCTACCAGAGCCAGCTGTTGACCACTCAGTAGAGCTTCATGTCACCCATCAAATCCTGTCATTAGCCAGGCAGCCATGCTCCTGTCACCAATAAGATCGCCTCCAACAAACAGGTGCTGTGCACACACACACACACGGACGCACACACCCACATGCACACACACACACACACACACGTGCTATGAAAAAGAAACCGCTGCAGAGAAGCTAAGATGAGTGGATGACTGGTCACCTGCACCACGACCACCTCTACCCCCCCCCCTTTCTCTCTCTCTCTCTCTCTTCATCTTTCTTGCTCACCCTTTCCTTGTTTTCAATGTTCTCTCTCTCTCTGCCTATCTTTCCATCTCTCTCCCTCCATCTCAACACCCTCCAAAGTGACCCCAGGGGGCTTGGTGGCGTGAGGGGTGGAGAGTTACTAACTCCAGACAGCCGCCCAGCTGATACCCAGAGCCAAAGGTCATGGGAAAGGTAGGAAACAAAAGACTTCTTAAGGCAAGAGACCACAGGAGAGAGCTGCTTAAGGCAGACCGCCTAGTTGAAAGTGTGTGTGTGTCTGGTGACAGAGGAAATGTAGCCGCCTTAAGTCATGACTTGTTTATCATTCTACGCTGCAAAGTCTATAGAAAGCGTTTGCTTCCTACCAGCTTCTTCCTTAAAATCCTCTTGGAAATGCAGAACCACCCACACCCAAAGACCCCCGAAAAACCTTGATAGGACACGCGGCTGAATTCTAAATTAATGGGAAACACAGCCTACGGAAAAACGTATGTCGTTTTAATGTCTTCCCGTCCACATAGCAACCGGAGCGTTTATGAGACCCCTTTCATCCTTCCATCATCTCCTCTCACCTGCTCAAGTACACGTTCGGGACAATCGGGACACTGACCTCTGACCTAGATTTAGATTTATGTAAAAGGTTTGTCGTATTCCAAAATCTTCTGTATTTAACATAACATGAAAACCGTTTTGTTTTCTGGCAAGCTTATCGGCATTTGAAATTAATCTCTATTAATATAATATAATTTGAACGCTCACCTGAAAAACGTCCATTTAGCAGCTTTGCCGAGGGAATCGTTGTTGTTCTCTAATAGATCGCAACGGTTTACTTTTAATCAATGTGTTCTTTCTCTTCAAAATAAGAGCCAACTACGAAATACGTTTCAATTCGTGTTATGCTGCTAACTCAATCAGCATGTAACTTTTCATTTCTAGCAGCTGGTATCATCACAATAATACAGCGTTACCTAGCGCCATCTGTCGGTAATACTAGGCATACTGATGAGACGTTGATGCAGATAAAACATTTATTTGCAAACATAATTTACATATTTCCTAAGCAGTACATTATCGACGTCATCAGACCTTTTCACAACCAATATAATTATAGAGGCAGTCATTTGCAACAAAATATAATATATTCTTGTATACTTTGTGTAATGCATACATTTAAAACAATAATTTAGATACAATTTAATTTGACTTTAATTTTGTTTTATGTAGGCTATAGTTTACTTTTCAAGTAAATCGATTATATTCAATTTGCTTGTTTTTGCCCCTTTTGCATGCAAAGCACTTGAGGCAGCTGAGGACAGAAATGTTACTTTTCCTTGTTTTCGTCTTCCTTTTAAACGAAGCTGAAAGCTGGAAGACTGTTCAACAAGTCTCGCGTGACGTAACGAGATCAAGTCAGAAGACGCAGCAAGCTAACAGAAGCGTCAGAAACCCAACTTGACCCTTTCTTGTTTGATGTCAGGAGGGGTTTTCCCCCAGAACGTGACATGGCATGGCTGCCATGGGAGGTTTTAAACGGTACTTCTGATCACAGAAGACAAAAGCCCCATGTCAAACTTCAATGTCAACTATTTCTGACATATCAACATCTCAATGTAGCTGCTCAGCGGTTCAGCACAGAGAAGGAGAGAGTCCTGAAGAGAGGATGAAGTGAGTTTGAAGAAAAAGAGAAAGAAGCAGAGACCAGGAGTAAAAGACAGACAAAAAGGTAGAACTAGAGAAAAGGGAGAGGGTGGTACAGAATCTCTATCAATTTCGCCATCTATTTTATATTCTTGTAAGCCCTAGTTTGAAGCCCATGTTACGGTAAGGAAGGTGGTCCGTTAAGGGGGAACAGAGATCACTGGTTGATCCTGACCATCAACGTGCTCTATCCAAGAACAGTAAGTGCAATATCACACAGGACAGACATACATTTTACAGAATCTATGAAAACAGCGACGGAGACTGACGTGGCAGACAAGAACATGAAAAAAAACTTCAAGTGTTTTATGAAGTGAACGCAAGAAACCAGAATTTGAATTACCGTTACTTGGTAGAGAAAGGGTCTCCTTGGTAATAGATGCGTATAGGTGTTCAAGCTATTTGTGTATGTGTTGTATGCGTTAAGCTAAAAAGGATAATATCAAACAAAAACGTTGGGAATTCAAATGGCGCTTAAAATACATTTAGCTCAAATGTTACTTATGCAACAACTCTCCCCGCTGACTGTGTATAACAGCTCTATAATATAAACTAGTTATATAATCAAAATATCTGTTTAACACCACTTAACAACAGAAACAAACAAGTACATGTCTGGACATCTGTGACAGTCTAATTGGTCTTAAGTGTGTCCTGTCTGTCTAGCTGATATGTAACTTCACATTTCTCAAGATCGTGTCACTTCCTGGTGTCCCACCTGGACACCACCGACCAATAAAAACACCTGGATCAGTGGGTCATTTCCTCACCTACAATGACAAACATGGACTTGTTACCCTTAAATGAATCACATTAATAAATGTTTAGTAACATAGTAAAACAGAACCAAGTGAATATTAGAAAGCAGTAGTCTCAGTTCAGCGGAATGTCAGAACAGGAAGGCTAACCTTTTACACTTCTGAGAGTTTTAAGATGGACCTGATTGTGAGAATTTGAAAGTTTAAATTAAGCTTGAGGGACCGTGGTCAAATTTGAAAGATATTCCTAAAACATGGACTACACTTTATTTAGGTTACATGGCCTACCATGTAACTACATAGCAACACTCTAGGTTACATCATCTACCCATCTGCCAACTACCTATAGTGACAATGTTGTAGGTGCGTGGGAAAGGAACTGTAGTTTGTTACACTTAATTACATAGCGATTCCTATGCACCTCCTCTGTTGTTACTAAATCTATTGCTGTGTAGTTATTTGGTAGTTGTGAAATGTAACCTTTAACCGTTACCAAAATATTGAACTAATACGGAGTGTGGTGTGTATGGATGAGTTTCCGGGTGAGGTCACAGCCTTCGCCTGTCTGATTGTCACAAGGTGAGGTGTAGTTTTGTGCTTTCTATTATAGTCAGGGAAGGGTTTGTGCATGTGAAAATGACTCAGCTAAACAGAGACACAGAGGCATGGAAGACTGGATGACTTGTGCAGCTCTCCTCCCATCACAGTGCAGACATGTTTTTTCTCTCCCAGAATGCCATTGGTGCCAGACTCCTGGGGTAGGGGAGGGGCTCCAGGCAGCACAGCTGCCCAAACCCCCCCCCCCTCCCCCCTCCACACACACACACACACTCCCCTCTCCTGGCGTCGTGGGTGGCCGTGTTTGTGAAGCATCCTGTTGGGTTTGCAGATGCCATCGTGTCACACTAGAAGGTACTTTGTGCTCTGACCACCATCATCACCTCCACCTCTTCCTTCATCATGAACAGTGTGCCGGGACGCAGTGTTAAACAGCAGGCCAGACCCAAGAGTGCGTTCCCGCAGTGTCTAGGGTGGTGAGCCAGGGCATTCTGGGAGGGGCTGAGCGAGGAAGGGGGAAGGGGCTTAGCTGAAGAAAGGGTCACGCTGTGTCTGTTCCGGGGGAAGGGCTGCAGGGCGTGGCCAGGGAGGGGCGTGGCCATCAGTCCTGCAGGAGGGTCTCTCTCCAGTTGAAGCTGTGATTGGGCCCGTGGGTCAGAGGGAGGATGGGAGGGTCGGTCAGCTGCCACACCCCCGTCTCACCCATCTCCTCACACGCACAGAAGCCCAGGTAGGGGATCTGGAGGGGGTTAGTGTACCAGAGAGAGAGAGAGAGAGAGAGAGAGACGAGGAAGTCAATGAAAACAATAATCACAAAATCTAAATCAAACCAAAAGGACAGGGGGAGAGAAGATAGAAGGAGACAGGAGAGGATGAGAGAGAGTGGGAGGAGAGATAAGAGGAGAGAGGCGATAGAGGGAGAGAAAGAGAGAAAAGAAAGAGAGAGAGTAATCATCTCTTGGCAAGCCTCCAGGAGAGTGGGCTGACCTTTCGGACCACTTGCACAAAGTCCTTGGAGTTCTGGGGGCTGAGCCCCTGCATCTGGCGCGTACAGGCCTCCAGGGAGGAAGCGTGGGCCACGATCAGCACTGTGCTTCCTGTGTGAGAGAGGGAGCGGCCAGGGAGCCACATACCGCGAATACCGTGACTTACACTGCATACGGACACCCGCCAAATTCCAATCTCCGCTCGCTACTCACCCGGCGCGGCGTGTTTTACGGCTAAAACAGACCGCTCGGAAGCTCACCTAGGTTCTTACACTCCGCCATGATCTCCCGCGTGACCTGGAAGCTTCTGCTGATGTAGGTGTCGTAGGACTCGGACACCACCAGCTTACTGATGGGAATATGAGGTCTGGAGAGGAACCACAGGACACGGGTCTTCATGAGCGCTGCTAACCTCTGACAAGCCTATGGAGCCCTGTGTAGACCAGTGTGTGTGGAGGAGCGTGCGCGGGACAGTGTGTGTGTGGAGTGTGTGCAGAGCACGGTGTGTGAGGTGTGTGTAGGACTGTGTGTATGATGAACAGTGTGTAAGAAGTGTGTGTGAGGAATGTGTATGAGGACTGTGGAGTGTGTTCAGTCATTCATTTAGTCATTCAGCAGACGCTCCTATCCAGAGCGACTTACAGTAAGTACAGGGACATTCCCCCCAAGGCGTTTCACCCTACTTACCTCGGGGGGAATGTCCCTGTACTTACTGTAAGTCGCTCTGGATAAGCGCGTCTGCTAAATGACTCAATGTAAATCTACCTGTACGTTGTGTCCACACTCAGGTTAGCTGCAGCCAGCTCTGCTGAAGGGATCCAGGCTGGCAGGGTGGTGCCTGATACCCACTTGGTCCACTCAAACAGGCCTGGTTCCACACGGACCTTAGTCTGGCCCTCCAGCTGGAGGCCTGGGAGGGGGGGGGGCAGGGAGGGGAGGGCCATAGGAGGAGACAGGTCTGTACATAGTATACTGCAGCATACTCTACAGTTATATAACAGTGCATGTGGTGCTACAGCGATATAAAACAATGTAAGATGAGCAGTGTGAGTGTGTCCTGGTACCTCTGAGGATGTTGTGAGCTGTCTGGACGCAGCGCAGCGATGGAGAGCAGTACACAAAGTCTATGACTGTGTGACTCTCCTGCAGGGCCTCTCCTACGAACACAGACGGCACACCCACACGCCACATTACACATGGACCGTCTGAAAGGGCTGGGGTCATCAGCTACCTAGCAACCACACCAGCTTGGTACCAGCTAGCTATCTACCACACCAGCTTGGTACCAGCTAGCTATCTACCACACCGGCTTGGTACCTGCTAGCTATCTACCACACCGGCTTGGTACCTGCTAGCTATCTACCAGACCAGCTTGGTACCTGCTAGCTATCTACCACACCAGCTTGGTACCCGCTAGCTATCTACCAGACCTGCTTGGTACCAGCTAGCTATCTACCACACCAGCTTGGTACTAGCTAGCTAGCTACCACACCAGCTTGGTACCAGCTAGCTAGCTACCAGGCCGAGCTGGTACCAGATACTACCTACCTACAAGCCGAGCCTGGGTGGATCCGAACACTGTGATTGGACAGTCTTTATCGTATTCCCGGAAGCCTCCGGTCCGGGCAGGCACGCTGAGCGGCATGTTGAGGTTGGAGCGGATATATCGACCTGCAGACACCCAGAAACGCCAGGCAGAGAGGTGAGGCACAGTGGCATGATGGAAAGAGTAGTCTGCTGCCGTTCCAGTCTGTCTCTCATACTCCAGTCGAGAGAAGAACTTTAAGATCTACTCTGCTCCAGTCTTACCTTTGGCATCAAAGCACTGAGTGATCCAGTGTTTCCCAAACACCACATCCATCCTCTCGCCATGACGACACACAAACAGTCTCCTCTTAGCCAGACCAGACTGGCAGCTGGGTGTCATCATCTGAGGAACAAACAGCAGGGATATGAAGACAGACCTATAGGATAGCAGGATATTGACTTCCATAGTAGCATATACTACATGTTACTATACAGTATGGTAAACACCTTAACTAACACAATCTAAAATACCTAGTGACCTATGAAGATGAGTGACAGATGTACAGTTTAAAGTCCCATCGCTACAATCCTCTATTTTAATATCCACTCGTGGAATGCCTCCTGTCCAATCAAATAACAGGTTCCAAACTGACTGCTGTATGTGTTTCCTGAGGCGGTGTGGTGAGCCTGGATCCTGACTGACGTACCTGGACAGGAGGACAGAGAACACTGAGGCTGGTCGGATCCAAGTGGTCGTCAAGGAGACGGCCGTCCAACTGTCCGTCAAACAGGAGCCCACTGACCGCCCCTCCGGTGTTGGAGGGTAAGGCACCGTGGAGGAAGGAGTGAGACCTGAGGAGAGCACCACACACCAGGAAGGACGTGGTTTAGGTGAGGACTAACGTTTTTGGAACCACCCTCTATGCTAACAATGCACCCCTGGCCTCCCGTTCATTATTAGCAGGGAGGTTTGAATGGTCTCTCGACACATCCCACACCTCCACCACCAGGGGGCAGAAAACATCAGTTCCTCGGTTTGGCTCGCTAAGGAAGGTGTTGTCATGGACGTTGCTGGCCCTCCCCTACCCGTGAAAGACCCAGGTGTCGCACTCGTCTGCCCGGCTCACGTAGTTCTCGGGCAGCAGGCCAGACAGGCCAGAGCCCAGGGAGGTTCCGTACACCCAGCCCTCGCTGGCACTGCCCTGCTCCAGCGGAGACATGAAGATGAAGTCCCCAGAGACCAGCTCCAGCTCATCCTCGTTCTGAGGCACGTACGGGTACATGACACGCAGGGTCTGCGGAGGGGGGCAGAGAGGGGGTAGGGAGGGGGGCAGAGAGGGGGACGGGAGGGGGGCAGGGAGGGGGGCAGAGAGGGGGACGGGAGGGGGGCAGAGAGGGGGACGGGAGGGGGGCAGAGAGGGGGACGGGAGAGGGGCAGAGAGGGGGAGGAGGGGGAGATTATCAACCTGGACGTCTGACAGGAGCGGTGAGTCGTCGAGACATGGCCTCGGAGGGACGACGCGGCAACGCACCTCGTGATTGGCGAATCGTATGTCCCGAGAGAAGAGCACCGCCAGCCAATCGCAGCCCAGGGAGATGTCGACGCCCTTGGCCAGCTTCTCCAGCGCCGCGAGGTGATTGGTCTGGAAGTGGTAGGCCAGCGTTACGTGGAGTTGCTTCTTATGAGGCTCCACGTGGACGTCTGGGGACCGAAGAAACAGGGGTCAGGGAACAGGAGTCCCCCAGGGAACAGGGGTCAGGGGTCGAGTGGTCCGAACTTAAGGGGGCCAGAGAGGTCAGGGTTCTCACCAGCTTTGGCCTCCGCTTCGGTGGCAAAGTCAGCTGCGAAGGTCTTGATCACCTCGGCGATGTGCTCCCCCACAAAGAGGCCGATGAAGTTGGAGGAAGTGTAGAGCTCCAGGGGCAGCGGGGCGGGGAAGCGCCCTTTCCAGCGGCTCACGGTGGCCTGGAGGGCCTCGCACAGAGCCTCCACCTTCCCATCAGCACACTGGCACAGAGACGAGGGCGTGTCACACGCACAACAATGTCGGAGCTAGGACTCTGGGCGCCGGAGACACGCTCAGAAACGAGGAGGCCGTTTGAACTGAACACAAAGACGGGCTCCGGGAGACACCCATATGATATAGAGACACACACACACACTCACTCACTCACCATGAAGAACTGGCAGAGCGTGATGTGGGGGAAGATGTTGTGAGCCTTGTTCTTGGCACAGGTGACGCGGCTCTGCTCCCAGAAGTGGGACAACTGGTGGAGGAGAGGCCCGCTGGGGCGCAGGTACAGGACGTATTCCCTGGGGAGAGGGTCATCCAGGAACGGGTCGTCCACATGGGAGAACAGCCTGGCCGGCGGCGAGAATGGAGAGATGTGTTGGAGAGGGGGTCGTCCAACAGGGGGCAGGAGAGAGTAAACAAAACGTCCTCAGTTCCTCACTGTCGTCGGAACCTCAGTTCTATCTGATTCGGGGCTTTAATGATTACCATGGTGTAGTCTGCCATTGCAGATACCCAGCTTTCTGTGTTTGAAGTGTGTGTTTGTGTAGGGGGAAAGTGCACGTGTGGTTGAGTGTGTTTTTCTGAGTTAGTTTGTGTGTATGCTTACCAATCACAAGCAGCCTGAACATTCTTGCCCCCTGTAGACACCAGAGCTTTTAGCCTGCAGAAAGAGAGAGAGAGAGAGAGGGAGGTAGAGGGAGAGAGGGGAGAGATCAGTGCTGTCACAAAATCAATAGTCTCTCTTCCAGAGGACGCTTATTGGAACTAAGCATTCAGTAGTTTGTTGTGTTTCTGAACAGTAGTGTTTTTCGACACCTAGGAAACAGTAATGTTTCTGCTTTGCCGTGAACAGCAGTGCTTCTAGGCCCATTAACATCCGTGTTTCGAATTCACACGGAACAGTATTGTCCATGGCTAACATGACTACGACAAACCACAACACACAATGAAAGGGAAAACATTTTTATCTTCAGGAAGCATTCAAATAAGCCAGTTGGCTACCGTCGAACGTACATGACCCAATCAAATAAGTCTAAATACGATGCAGATTAATGTGTTGCATGTACTTTAATGCTTTGCGCACGCGGCAGTGCAATAGCCTTATCTTCTATCCCTGATAACGCATGAGCAAGAGGGAAGAGGCCTCTCACTGTGCTTGTCTTGCAGTACATCTTGTTATTAACCAAGGAAAGACCAATCTCAGATAAAGGCTCTTCATTAATGTAATACACCATACGGAAAAAAAGAGATAGACTCACTAAAGCATATACAGTGTCAGCTCAAATGTTTTTCAATTCCAAAAAATAAAAATATGTTTTTCTACAGCCTCCAGCTAGACAAACGTGTGACGGCGCAGGCTGTTCACACGTCTAACACAAACTCATATCCCACAGGTAGATGGTGCTCTGCAAACTAGACGATGACATCACACCTGGGGCTTGGTGTGTTCACCCACACAGGAGAGGCCTGGTCTGACCCGGTCTGGAGCTCCACAGCAGCACGGGCCAATCACGAGGGAGAAAAATGCAAATGCCTTCTGCTCTACATTAGCCCTTGTGTTTTCTTTGGGTCATTCTGACCCATCAGTCATTGTGACCCACCATCGTATTGCGACAACTTTACCGCATACAAAAACAAAGTGAAGCATTTTATTGTAACCGTTGGGCTGTCTCAGACCCCCATATTGCGAAGGTTAAAAGCAAATTATTTTATTAGTTTCTGTATTGGGTTAAATTGGGTAAACGCAACAATGGTTCGTTAATTCTTGGGTCATGTGACCCGAAGGCAGCACAAGGGTTAAGGGAACTAACAGAGAGCTCTCGGTGGAAGGGGAAGGCCCTATAAGCTACATTTACTCCAACCTCCTGACAGCATGTCAAATCCCCTACTGTATCCATGCTAAAGAGGCTACGCTAACTGTGTCGTTCTAATGCTGCCAGCTAACAACTGGAGCCCTTTGTTCCTGAGCCAGGAAGAGCTGATTATGTGACTGTTAATGAGAGCTCGGAATCTAATTAGTGTCTTTTTATAAAAGCTAAAATATCACAAGTTCACCATGTCTCTGTGGGGACCTACTTTTCTGCTAATCAGAAAGACTACCTGGCAACAAGGAGAGGACTCCATATCCCACAATCCCTAGAGGCCTACAGTAGGAGGCCCTCTGTGAAGCAGAGGCTGTAGTCCCCACTGCTCCAGATCCAGATCCAGCCCAGCCCCTGTCCTGGTCCTTATTGATCGCCAGCTGCATGGATGAGACTCTAGTGACACACTGTCTACCCTCACGCAGCCAAGCAGCCATCTCTCAACACCACGTCAGTAAGATGCCTTCCAAAGAAACAACATTATTTAAGTTGAGCAAACAAAGAGTAAACCGACGACCAACTGAAGACTGGCTCTGGGTGCCGGTGTAGAGCTTTGACCTGTAGACTGGCACCCAGAGCCACCCTCTGTGTCTGTGTGCGTGAGTCTGGGAGCAGAGCCCCTGTGTGTCTGGACCTCCTTTCTGACCGAGAAGATACAAACTGAACATAGTGACACTGTGGTGTTCGCACTCAATGATCTATTTATAGCGATGGCCTACAGAGAAGGCCCTAGATACGGCTCAGGCCCCCTGACCCCCTCCAGGCAACGCTGAGCATTCTGGGAAGGGGAAGCCCTCGTTACAAACAACAGACCATAATGCTTACCCTCTACTTACTCACATAGAGAAGTCGAGAGTTGCATGGAGTCTGGGTGTTCACACATGGATTGAGTCAGCCACAGTGTACCCACAAGTACACGTTTTAGACACAAACACACGTGCACACACCCAGTTTACGCAAATACATTTCCACACATGAACGAAACGTACATACCCATATAACCACGAATACACAAACTAACAATTGTACCAGCAACTCAATCATAGATCCCAACCTGATTCTTCATCCAGTAGAGAGGAGGTAAGAGGATTGTCTACGAGCATGATAGGATTACAGCTATCCAGATGTGACAACATGAACCGTGAAAAGGAATCAGAATTAGGAATCACTTCAAAAACTACAACCCATTGTTTGAACACCAGTTTATTTGGCTTTTATTCTTTAAAGTTTTCTAAAATGCACCAAAGTATGTGTGTGTGTGTGTGCGCGTACCCTGTTGTTGTTGCTATTTTGGTCACGTTAAAATGTATTGTTGTAGAAAATAGGCTTTGTTTTGTGGATTAAATGAATTCCTTGTTTGATTCTTAGTTAGGGCTGATGCTTAAGGTCATCTCAAACGTACCTACATCTCTCGGTTCCTACCATAAATGGCTAAACCTGACAGAGACAGATAAAAAAAAAGAGACAGAGCGAAAGAGAGACAGAGTGGAAAAAGAAAAACAGCAAAGAGAGAAGAAGAAAGAGACGGGTGTTTCTTTCAGGGCCCTCCCCTGACTCATCGCCATGGGAAACCCACACTTCCTGTTTACAGACCGAAGCCTGCTCGCGTCAGCGACCACTTATCAAACGGCCGCTGCAGAGAGAGCCCTCACGGTTGACACCACCAGACTAAACTGGGGTGCCCCACGCCCCCAGACAGAGCCTTCTAGGCCCCCATTATCAACACAGGAAGTGCCCCTCCCTCCAGCTGGCCTGGTCCCATTCAGTCTGGCCTCTCCATGGACCTTCGACTCCAGGACTGGAGTCACAACACAGGACACCACTTCCTCCTCCGCAACTTCCGGGCTGCTTCAAGCAGCTGCTACTCTGTTCGTGCTGGCTGACCTGTTCTGTGCAGATCATGATGAGAAAGTTCAAGGGTAACCGAGGGTTGGGCTCAGAGCTGCATGTCGGTGCGTCTCCTTCCACACGAGTCTGGCAAAGACCACGCCTCACTTTGAAGACCCAGGAAGAAACAGCAGACAATAGAACCATCAGATCACATGACCCACCTTGTTCTAATGTGAAGAAATGGGTGTAAAAGAAGAAAGGGAGAGAGAGAGCGCGCGAGAGAGAGAGAGCGTGCGAGAGAGAGAGACAGAGAGAGAGAGAGAGAGAGAGAGAGAGAGAGAGAGACAAACAGAAGGAGGGGAGATGAGAAAGTGGGGAGATAAGAGAGAAAGATAAGAGCTGAGAGACACAGTAGGAGAGAGGAGAGAGAGACAGTAAGAGACAAAGAGGAGAGAGACACAGTAGGAGAGAGGAGAGAGAGACAGTAAGAGACAAAGAGGAGAGAGACACAGTAGGAGAGAGGAGAGAGAGACAGTAAGAGACAAAGAGGAGAGAGACACAGTAGGAGAGAGGAGAGAGAGACAGTAAGAGACAAAGAGGAGAGAGACACAGTAGGAGAGAGGAGAGGGAGACAGTAAGAGACAAAGAGGAGAGAGACACAGTAGGAGAGAGGAGAGAGAGACAGTAAGAGACAAAGAGGATTGAGACACAGTAGGAGAGAGGAGAGAGAGACAGTAAGAGACAAAGAGGAGAAAGACACAGTAGGAGAGCGAGGAGAGAGAGACAGTAAGAGACAAAGAGGAGAGAGACACAGTAGGAGAGCGAGGAGAGAGAGACAGTAAGAGACAAAGAGGAGAGAGACACAGTAGGAGAGAGGAGAAAGAGACAAAAAAGAGAGAGAGATGAGGGAAGGAGGTGGAAGACAAAGAGAAGGAAAAGCGAGATGATTAAAACGCACACAAAGCCCTTTGCTGCGCAGAAATATGATTCAAAACTAAACACTCAACTCCATGTTGGTTGTGTGAGGGATCCTTGTCATACGTTCCCTGGCATTGTGCTCTAATTATGAGCTTTCAACAAGAGGCCCTCTCTCCTCAGCCGGCTCGACACTGTCTGAATCACTGGTGTCTCTTTCCCAGAACCAACAGTACAGAACCCCCTTATCTGTCATCTAAACACTCCCTTCCTCATCTTCAGAAAGACCTAAAGGCTTCACGCTCCCAAAGCCAGAGAAGGCTCGCCTGGCGCAGCAAGGCAGAGGGTGACACCATTGCACTCATTATCAGAGGAGATGTGAAAGAGAGGGAGTGAAAGGATGAGGGAGAGTCACTAGACGGGAGGGTTAAGTGACAGAGCGCAAGCAGGGCAGGAGGTACGATGTCTAACTGAGCTGAGTTAACTGGCAACCACGCCACTTATGAACTTGCATTCATTTAGCAGGCGCTTTTTATCCAAAGCTACGTGCAAATAGCGCGTGTATAAAGTACGACGCAAGATCAAGGATCAGAAGTGCACAGGTTTAATGGTATTTCGGCTGAGTCTTCAAACAGCCTGCATTTACGAGCCAGGTTGTCTCATCTAGCAGACATGATGGAAAAACCTGCATGAACACAACTCGGGGCTCTAGTCATGTGATGTTCTACTGAACTACAAGATCATACCAAGAATAGATCTGAATAGAAGTTAGCTGAGATGCTATTGTTGTACTAGTTGAGATACTATTGTTGCATCGTCCCTGTTAGCTGAGATGTGGTTACTTTGAGATGCATCTGTTAAATACTGAGTTAAAAAAAGTTAAATACTTTTTCTTCTTCTGCAGTACTTTCTAAATGCAATTCATGTACGTTTCTTTTGATAAGGGAATCTGCTAAATGAATAAAAATGAAAATGTAATGTGATAGTGTGAGAATAGACAGTCTGTGGGTTGAAGGTATAGTTTGTGGATCCTACACAACCAGTTACTTATACTTCCCTGACATTTCATATTAGTATTCGTATTACCAGTCTTAGTATTTAGTATGCGTCAGTACTGTATAGTGGGCGAATCCTCCACAACCCATTGCTCATACCTCCCTGACCTGGGCAGCAGCAGAGATCAAACAGAAAAACAAACGTTGATGAATCTTATCGGTGGAAAACGTTGGATGTGTCGGAAAATGACGGGCGGGGCTCAGGTGGTTCAAATCGCTCAAATCGAGTTTCTGTGCTTAAGTAGCACTTGGTTGTACGGTGACTCAGACACAATACATATAAAACTGTCACTTGGGGCTAGATGAAGAGGAAAATGTACACCTCTTACTTCATGTATTTACTTGAAGTAAGAGGGCATTTCAACAACAGAAAACCCATCTGAGTGACATCATCTTCCATACTGTGTGAGTCATTTCAATAAGAACCCAACATGGTCATGAGTCAAAGACACTCAATCGGAACACCTGATGAAGTCTTTGAAGCTTACTAATAGTCCACAGAAAATAACCCAACCAACAGATCTTCTGTCAGAAAATCTTCGGTTCTGAGACTCAAACAGCTCCTGCAGGGCAGGTTACATGGAATAAACACTGTTAAACAATGTTCCCTACTGTCAGATAAATCTTACCTATTACACCTGACTGGGGAGCCTACATCTGTATCATGCTGTGCTCCTCCAAGTCTCTCTTTACTTGCATTGAAAACATACACGCTGACACATTGTGAGTGTCCATGGTGCACGTGCTTGCATGTGAACTGTGTGTGCGTTCGTCTAACCTCTAAAAGTTGAAAGGACATAAAGAGTGCCATATGTTGATGGGGAAAGACTCCCCATTTCACAACGTAGGCACTCTTTAAGTCCCAGTAGGCTTCACACTTCGTAAAGGTCACAACCACTTCCTGAAACAAGCCATTTCACTTCCTCTTGATGGACAACCTTTTGAATATAAACTAATGCCTACAACCATGTACAGAAGTTTTGTCTCTGGAACACAACCAGCCTTTGAGGGTTCACCAAAAGGTACAAGCACGGAGATAGGCTATCGTTTCCCAAACCAGCATGCGGGTTGATTTTTAGGAAGTGCGTTGTAAGTAGACCCTTGTCATTAGGACGGCTGTCCAAGGTGCTGAATGGACTCTTATTCAACCATCCAAAGCCCCAATAATGTATTGGCACAAAGTTAAGGGTGTGTCTGTCAGAGTAAGCTTGCTGATGTGTAATAATTATATTAATAATATATCAATTAAGAAAAATGCTTGTCCTGTTAAGCATATTAATGCTAGAACGTAATTTATATTCACTGCTTATGAAGGAATGATGTGGATGACCAAAAAGGTCAATTCATGTCAACAGCTCATCCGTTTTCAAACATCTTTTTCTTTCGCTCAGTAATTATTTTATTACATCACAATACAATCAATAGCCTAAACCATTTCAGTTTAATAGATATCCAAAAAAGGTAAATGACTGTTGTGGCTTAAGGTGAAGCTACAATACCACAACTATCAGGTATCATGTACCAAACCAGGTATCGGATTATCAGGTTAAGGTCCACCAGTCACCTCAGAAGTTATCCAGGCCAGGACAGATGACAGGGGAAGACGGAGGGATGAGAGCAAGAAGAAAAAGGCCAGACAGGGCCAGAGAACGTTAGCGCCCTATTGTTGTGTCATCAAAGGGCCATCTCTGCGGACAATCTAGAAGCCACCTGGATTCCTCTGGGCAGCAGGGCTCCTCGGAGGCCCAGTTTGGGAAGAACACCAGGGATGCTCTCAACAGAATGTGGGCAGAGACCAGGGATGGTTCTCAAAAGCAGGACTGGTGAGCCATTCTGACTGCAACAGAAGCAGGGCAGATGGTTCCTTTGTAAACACACGCTGAGAAACACACACACACCATCCTGCCTTAGACACAAACAAACATGCAGTCAGACATATGCACATGCACACACTTATCACACATGCATAAATAAGACAGAGTGATGTTTATCTGAAGTGTTTAACAAAAACCACACCTGTGCGAAGCAACACAACGCCGTTTTTGGACGACAGAAGTTTAGTACTTAACTTTTTGTACTTACGTTGGCTCTGGGAAAAAGACACAACTGGTTCAAAGAGCGTCAGGCCTGCTGAGAGAAGGCCTCTTGTTGAAAGCTCATAATTAGAGCACAATGCCAGAGACCCCTCAACCAGAACCTTCCACACAACCAATGAGGAGCTGATTCTTTAGTTTCAGAAGGTTTGTGGCGTACCATTTGAGTTAAGGCTGGCTTACGATGTGTGCAGGGCTTTTAGATCAGTTTAACAACAAACGTGGCTCTGTATTTGTTGCAGATTTAGCATTGGATTGCATGTGACGTGTGCAAGTCATCCACAGTAATAAGAACCGTGATATGGTGTCCATATCAAGAAAAAGATCGTTAAATGAACTATAATCTCGTTCTCACTCTTTCTTCGCATCTGGTAAATGGAAAGATCAGTCACATCCTTGCTCTAGGTTTCATCGTCATCCTCATCATGGAGAATACTTAAGACATCTCCCAAGCTGTCAATGATTCAAACTTTCCTCTCACGCCCCAACACCCCTCCACATATCAACATCCATCCTCATGCCCCAACACCCCTCCACACATCAACACCCATCCACACCCTCCTGAAACTCACCCCAACACCCCTAAACACCCCTTCTCGTGCCCCAACACCCCTCCTCACCACCACACCCCTCCACTCAGAACCACAAGACCTGTTTCCATCATTTCCAGAAAGTAACCTAGCTTAATAAGGAACCAAGAGCAGATACTGTGAAACCTGAAACCTGTCTATGAAGGCCCGGTCAAGGACTCATCCTGTTTCGGACCACGACGGTCATGATGAGTTCCTCCAGAGCCGAGAGAGGATACACTTCTGCTAGATCACATCTGACAAAGCTGGTCGATACGACAATGATTCAGCATTAATTCCTCACATACAACAGTAAGGTTGTGTGATTCATGCTTCCTATTGGTTCAGGCAAGTCTCCACATTGAGGCCTCTTGTCCCCCCCCGTCCCCCCCCTCTCCCAAGGCTATGACAAACACAGCCATTCAAAACCGCCTCGGAAAAACATTTTCACGTCCTCCTAAGTGGGCGATGCTCGTTTGAATATCATGCGCATCGGACGAGGGTTCAACCGACATAACTTCCCCCTGGCTTTCCTCCTCCCTAAAAAAATATCGATGTCCACTTAGCTTTGTATATCTTTTTGGGGGAGGATCTAGGAATGATCTGAAGGAACCAGCAAGGGTGTGTATGTGGTTAGAGTGCTTGTAGTTGCTCTCAGTGTGCCAGGAGGCCCAAGACGTCTAGCCTCCTTACACCTGCTGAGGATCACCTGGGACCATCACTGTGGAACTGTGCTCCGGTTCCTGGGGAACCCCAAGCGCAACTGCCATGACCTCTCTCACACACACAGACAGACCACTCAATGCCTTCCGGTTCCACTTCAGTGTATTTATGTATGCTCTCAAACCAGTACACACTTGTACGTGACACACACACAATAGCAGTCTGGCCGGTCCTAATCCGGAGATGTGTTGTCATAAAGTCTCCTGCTCAGTCTTGTGGCATAGGATTACAACAAGACAGTGGCCTGACATCTGACCCAACCATGCCACAACAATGAGAGTTAAACCGTTATGACAGTCAGATTAAACCCTTTGGTTTAGGGGAAGTTTTCGCTCTACAAAATTGTATGGATTAAAGAAAAGAAGATCTGGTCAAAAATGTGAATGCTGGGTGATGAGGTCAAGAGGTTCCTCTTTTCATCGCCCCAAGATAGTAAATTTAGCATCCAAGCTAGCTGTCGGTAGTCTTGCTGTCAGAAGGCTTGCTCAAAGATTATGTTTCACACAGTGAGCGAGCTGAAGGTTTGTAAGTGAAAGAAACTTTGATGTGTCGATATGCAGCTTACTCAACGACAGCCCGATCTCCTGTCCTGTGATGCTCAGCGCGTATGCGCAGATAATTTCTTGCCTGTCAGAGTGAACGGTTATTGTTTCATACTTACGCCCTGGTTTTGGCGAAACCCATGGACAGAAGCACGTCCAGATTCGACCCATGTTTGACAGTCCCCGGTCTGTTCTGGCGCTGTCTTCGCGGGGTGACTTTGGTGTAGAGATCTTCTTTAGCTGCCATAACTCACCGTTCCATTGGAATCTTAGTTTTCTTGTCCACTTATTTTCAATACAACCGGAACGATGGAGGCAGCAGACATTGAAAACCTCTCATTTACGTTTAAGACTAAGCAACGACGATCACTTTCAGATGATGTAAGACAAGAACTGGGGTTTGTTGCCTACCGTTCCGAACACAAAATAAGCTATGCTTCCTGGTGGCACGCACAGAAAGTCATAACCATCGCGGGAGGGGGTCAGCAATCGGAAGTCACTTTTCCTCTCCTACCGCCGCATCACCCGGAGTGAATTTCGCTGACTATGAATATATTGCCGCCACGATTCCGTTGCATTCGACCGTAAAGAGGATCCAACAACACATATCTACATTAAAATCATCCGTTGTAAATGCGCTTCATCCTTTCGCAATGTCTTATTTATGAATGGGTTTTGAGTGAACGAAAGTCTATCCTGTTGGGTTGCAGTTCAATTGCACCGCCCCTTCCTTTAAAGAGGCAGAGTACGAGTGACTTTACTTCAATAATGCATGCATCCCTTGGAATCCAGAGTGACTGATTAACATGTTGGTTTGGACAATGTGTAACAATGCAGATGAACAAAGATTTCGTCCCAAAACAAATGACAAATATGCCTACAGACGCCCTCCGCATGTCAAGTAAAACGTGATAAAATACGATAAGAAAAAAAAGAAGTTGCCTATTTAAACTATCGTAAGCATAACGAGGAGACGTTGTCAGCTTGCCACCGTGTGGTGTTTGTGTGTGTGTGTGTGTGCGCGTGCGATTAAAACCGACAAGAAAGGACCACAATTTTAAGCAAAATAGACATCAAGAGAAACGTTTTATTAAAATAAAAAAAACTTACATAGCCTATGTGTCGACCCTCCATAATCCTTCAATTTAATGTTGGCTAATATATTTTAAATGGCCTAGGCCTACTAACATACATGGACTTCGACCATTTAAAACGGCATTTTATGTTGGTTTATCTATGTTTGGTTGTACAATTAATTTAATTTAGATTAACAGTATTCAATGTGAGTGCTAAGGTCCAGCTAACCAGAATATCAAGGTATATACACATCTAAAAGCACACACAAATAATAAAGATGTAATTAATAAAATAATGCACCACAACAACCATCTTTAAAACAACATTATCTATGGATATTGTAAACAAACCATTTCACAATTGAACTTAAAAGAAGCACACATTTACAATATCAAAATCACACAGATCTGAGGTATTCACAAATGGAAGAAAGGTTTATGTCTTATTCTGAATTTCTCAGAGAACAGCAATATTTAAGCAGAAAACATTGTGGGATATCAAAACACGTTTAAGCTAATACAGGTCATTTGAAGATAAGCTAAAACACTATTAAAAGATGACATTAGACACTCTGATCAAAGAAGGGGCAGTGGGCCTATACAAAGTGTGGTCTTGGGTCCATCGTTGACATGTAACAGCACCAGACAGACTACACCACAAAGGACGATTTCTGTCTGAACTCACCACCACCACCCTGAGGCAGAAATAAGAGATGTTATACCCTCCTGCTGGCTTTCAATGTTAAATGTTCATGTTTATCGGATGTTTTTATCCAAATGCAGTCAAGTGATCTAACCACTGAGCTATGGCAATGTACAAGATTGAATTGTAAAGTGATGAAATTAGATAATACTTGTAATATTATTTAGTGTACTTTCTTTCCCCACACTCATTAAAACTACTTGCATTAGAACATGTGGGGAGCTTTCACTTCCTGCGTTCTAAACATGGCCAAAGGAAGACATGGAAAGGTAAATAAACTCTTTAAAGAAAAAAGGTGAGAAGTGAAACTTACATCCTCCTCATCACCGTACTCTGATGTGGGCTGGTAGACCACCGAGGGTTTGGGTTTGCTGTGAATGTCAGAAAGAGTCAGACAGAGGCCCATAGTGACCTCAACAACCACATAACCAACATGTATAACAAGACCCCTCTGGGTCCAGACGCCCCTTCATCAGCTCATGCATGCACCAGCTACAAAAGGGACTCGTCTTACCTTTCGCTCTTCACTGTAAGAAGAGAGGGAGGGGGGGGGAGAGAACACAAAAACGAGTCATGCAACCATCTTTCAATCGGCCAATTTAGACATGAACGGGACCGTAGAGAAAGTCTACCGAGAGTAGACACTGAGTGTTTGGATCAGGAGGGGGAGGGGGGAGGAACTCACTGGGTAGGTATCCTTTGCGATTGGCGTACCAGAGACCAAACACCAGCAAGGCCACCGCCAGGAGGGCTACGATCACCCCAGCAACAATACCTCCAGTGTTCACGTCCCCTGGACAGAGACAGGACAACAGTCACACACTACCCCAGCCAGGCTGGTTACATATAAACCAGCTGGATAGGATCACTGTATAGTCACAGAGCACATTGTTTGAGCATGACATAAGTGGCTCATGCAGGTTTCAGTATTAAAAGAAACTTACAACCCAGACTTGAACTGACATAGAACAAGGAGCACACCTCAACTTTAAAATCCTTCATTTCATTCAGAAGACACTTTTATCCAAAGCAAGATACATGGTTTTAACTGTGCCAGTAATGATATCAAGTCAAAATGGTGACCGAGTAACACCATGAAATACACTGTATCAAATGTTAAGTTCCTTTCAGCAACACTTTCAGATGATGGAAAAAAAATAAGAAATAAGGTTTGTTGCCCAACACTCTGAACAGGAAAAGTAAAAGCGCTGACTTACGAACTTCCATCTTCCTAGCTTGGCAGCTTTTAGAGGGCCCTGCCATGTTGGACGCCTCGCAGTAGTAGTCTGCAGAATCCACCAGAGCAGCAGACGGAAAGGCCTGGAGGATTGTGGGTAAAGTTAAGATGTTTATATTGATCAGGAGGAAAAACAGTCTAGCATTTCGATTAGCATTTGTCATTCATAATTAAATCTACTTCTATTCATCTATCTATCCACCACACACCTTCCTGCTGTTGACAAAAGAAAATCATGAACAAAAAAGATAGTCTGAGGAGGATGAGGAGGAGGATGAGGAGGAGGGTGAGGAGGATGAGGAGGGGGGTGAGGAGGAGGGTGAGGAGGAGGGTGAGGAGGAGGAGGGGGGTGAGGAGGAGGGTGAGGAGGAGGGTGAGGAGGAGGGTGAGGAGGAGGGGGGTGAGGAGGGTGAGGAGGAGGGTGAGGAGGAGGAGGGGGGTGAGGAGGAGGAGGGGGGTGAGGAGGAGGATGAGGAGGAGGGGGGTGAGGAGGAGGATGAGGAGGAGGGTGAGGAGGAGGAGGGGGGTGAGGAGGAGGATGAGGAGGAGGGGGGTGAGGAGGATGAGGAGGGTGAGGAGGAGGGTGAGGAGGAGGATGAGGAGGAGGGGGGTGAGGAGGATGAGGAGGGTGAGGAGGAGGGTGAGGAGGATGAGGAGGATGAGGAGGATGAGGAGGGTGAGGAGGATGAGGAGGGTGAGGAGGAGGGTGAGGAGGAGGGTGAGGAGGAGGAGGGGGGTGAGGAGGATGAGGAGGGTGAGGAGGAGGGTGAGGAGGAGGAGGGGGGTGAGGAGGAGGATGAGGAGGAGGGGGGTGAGGAGGATGAGGAGGGTGAGGAGGAGGGTGAGGAGGATGAGGAGGGTGAGGAGGATGAGGAGGGTGAGGAGGATGAGGAGGGTGAGGAGGATGAGGAGGGTGAGGAGGATGAGGAGGGTGAGGAGGAGGGTGAGGAGGAGGGTGAGGAGGAGGGTGAGGAGGAGGGTGAGGAGGAGGAGGGGGGTGAGGAGGATGAGGAGGGTGAGGAGGAGGGTGAGGAGGAGGAGGGGGGTGAGGAGGAGGAGGAGGAGGAGGGGGGTGAGGAGGATGAGGAGGGTGAGGAGGAGGGTGAGGAGGATGAGGAGGGTGAGGAGGAGGGTGAGGAGGAGGGTGAGGAGGAGGGTGAGGAGGAGGAGGGGGGTGAGGAGGAGGAGGGGGGTGAGGAGGAGGGTGAGGAGGAGGAGGGGGGTGAGGAGGAGGATGAGGAGGAGGGGGGTGAGGAGGAGGATGAGGAGGAGGGGGGTGAGGAGGATGAGGAGGGTGAGGAGGAGGGTGAGGAGGAGGGTGAGGAGGAGGGTGAGGAGGAGGGTGAGGAGGAGGGTGAGGAGGAGGGTGAGGAGGAGGGTGAGAAGGGGGGTGAGGAGGGTGAGGAGGGGGGTGAGGAGGGGGGTGAGGAGGGGGGTGAGGAGGGGGGTGAGGAGGGGGGTGAGGAGGGGGGTGAGGAGGATGAGGAGGAGGGGGGTAAGGAGGATGAGGAGGAGGGTGAGGAGTGCCTCACCAGGTTTCCTGTGGTAGGGTTCAGCGAGTAGGTGAAGTTCTTGAACTCGGGGAACTTCTTGGGATCCACAGGGAGCGGGGTGCCGTTTTTGTACCATTTGTAGGTGGCAGGGGGCGAGGCGTCTGGGTCGTTGCAGGCCAGCACCACGGCACCCCCAGTGGTGGCGGAGGAGGGCACACGACACGTGGGCACCGACGGGGGAACTGCAGAGAAGTAACACACAAAACGCACGCAGCGGGATTCACAGCGCAGTCACAGTAATCAATACATTACATTGTATAATAAAGGAAACTTTTCATTTAGCAGATGCTTTTATCTGAAGTACGGGGGGAGAGGGGGTTTAGTTAAATAAGTATGAGCAGGGGTAATGCCTTACCTAAAACAGTCAGCTGGATTTTGGCTTCTCCATACTTGCTATTACCGGACACCTCACAGCTATACTCCCCAGTGTCCTGGCGGGTCACTTTGCTGAACCGGATTCTCCCATCAAATTTGGTCACTCTCCCTGCGTATGGAGCTAAGGGAGAAAAACATCACGTTAGGAGAAAACATTTAAAAAAGGGTATTTCAAAGTTCTATGTCCGACAATCCTCCCTTTGACCAATGTTAGTTTGTATCCTTTTTACTCGCTCAAGTGGGAATACAATATTTAGCAACTTTTTTTTTTATACATATACAATTTTTCATTCAAAATTCTTCAGAACGTGCATTGAATGTCATTGCTGCCCTTTGGTCCGCAAAGCTCTCCTAAACTCGTTTAGTCATGTTCATATTACAGTTAATTCGGTTCCGACAAAAACCATTTTCCTCATCACAAGAACAGAGTTTGTACGTACTGGTCGGTTTCCCATCAAAGATGACATAAGCTGTGGAGCCTTTGTTTTTAAACTTCCACTCCACTCTGGCATCCGCCCCAAAGTCTGCCGTGTTGCTACACGTCAGATCAGCACCTTTAGGAAACAAGACAGATGGTCAGGAACCAGAACCATCCGTCGCTAGGGAACTAAGAGACATGAGCATTTTCAAAACAATTTGCTAAACTATTTCTTTCATATTTAATTCATGGCTATTACTAGACAAAGCAGCCATATCAAATGCCGCAGAGCATACTCGACTCCAGAGTAAAACATACCCTCATTCTCTTTGACCTTTACATCTGGGGTGGATGTTGTGACGTCGAAGGCTGCATCTGTGGAGATATAAACAACAATTAGAAAATGAATTCGACAAAATGGACACGATTAGTGTCTCATATAAAGCCACACAACAGTTTAAGACCTCCACCTATTAACAGTTCCTCGGTGCATGATCTGCTCTAAATCTCCACTGAAACCTCTCATCCTCCACTCCTCAAACCCTGTGAGAGCATCTGCCCTCTAGGTCTTTTAAGAGTGGAGAGACACTGTCTTCTACCCAGGTTGAACTGTGCCAGCTGACTAACAGGCACTTGTAAACATGGACTGAAGGACTTTTCACCCTCCCACTTTAAAACCAGTTCCTGTGCTCTAGTGATAAGCAGACTACACTACAGGAACGCTTAATCCCATGCAGGTTTTCTAGAGTCAAATGTACTTTCTATTTGCAATATTTTTTTAATGTTGCTATGGATAAAAACACCCAACCTTCAACATCTTTGAGAGGTATTCACTTTGATAATCAGCATCAACATTAAACAATTGATAAATAAACCTGAGAAACATCCTCAATGTCAGCAGAGCTTCCTTTGATTAGCCTGTGGCTCCCCAGAGCAACACAAGTGCTGCTCATTTCACAATCACCTGTCAAGTGTTCTTCCTTTTCTATCGAGGTAAGGGACTATACTTAACATGCAATATTTGTATGACGCATGGGATAAAAGACTGAATTTGAATTAATCACATTTTAGGTAAATGTTCTCATGTATGGGTCCCTCCTTTCTCCACTCAGATACCTAGAGGTCTAGCGGGTATAGCACTACACAGGAATCAGGTCAATATATTATCCGCTCAGATGATATGGTGGTTGAGGTGTTCCTGGACCGAGTGAATAGAACTAAGAAGTGTTTTAAACGAAAGCAGAGGAGACTTCCTTGTTTGTCTGGTTGCGGTGCGAGTTTCGGGGGTGGGGGAGGAATACCAACCTGAAACATGCAGATAAGGGAGGCTAGGGAGCTCAATAAATCTGTTGAATTTTTGTTCAAGGTGACTTTAAAAAAGGAAACATCGTAAAAGTACAACTTTCCGCTCTAGAGAATAAACGCTCCAATTGCCTATTGTTGTTTGGTTGAGAAGGCCTAAGACCTACGTACGGTAGTGGTTAGACAAAGCATAAGCCATGACCATGACTACAGGTTAGTTAAGAATGCTCGTTTTTTGATCAGTATCAGACAATTCGTTTCTACAAACAGTGAAGAAAAGTATTTGTTGATTCACTTCATCTACATAATATTAGCTACATAGAAACAAGTCCTTTGTGGAGGGGTACCCCGGGTTCATGCCATACTATAGAAGGTAATAAGCTTACAAACGTATATGTACACGCGTCACGGTAACAGACTTTGTACAATCAACATACACTTAAAGTTCAATATTGTTTATTCGACGAAAGGTGAACTCACCTGAAAAACTGAAGACGAGAAACACCGAAAACAGTTTGCTGACAAACATGTCCTCCCCCGTCGCTTTCAAGTACAAAAAGTTCAAAATGTCGTGTACAAAGTCCCAAAACTAAACTTGGCTACAAATACAGTGTTGCAGTGTAGTTAAAAACACGCAGATGAAACAAATGAACAGCGCAACAGGTTTGATGACTTCCGCCCTTCCGCATTAGGTGAACACCTGTGGTAGGCTTGCTTGGCCTCGAAACTCGCACTGCATTACCTTGGTGACGTAGGTAATTATGAAAATACCAATTGACCAATTGGAGAAGTAACTTAACCGGTTTTATTGTCATGAAACCGGGAGTACTCATTCTTCAAACTGCTTCCCTCAAATAGTTTCCATTTCAACTTGATGCGAATATTACTCAAGGTATTTTGCAATAAATACAAAAAGTCGGAGACTTTATACACTTCTTTCATGGTTATGAAAAAGACTAACAATGTATTTCAAATGCATTTAATAGCAAAACGGCAATAAAACTTTCACAAACACAAAATAAATGAAAGCCGATGTTGGGAAGTAATATGTTTTCATGCTTCTGTAACAGAAAATGTATCCTACTGAATCTAAATGGAAAGAAACCAATATAGTTAACGATGATCCTGCAACTTTCATTTATCATGAACTTTTGAGACATGGCCTAGGATTCCTCGTCATCTGAGTTTTACCTCTCCAGAAACATAAAAAGCTTCAACCTCAATCCTTGTTTGTGAAAAAAAAGGCTGCGAGTGGTTTGATACGCTGAAAATAAAAAGCGATAAGTAAAACATATCACTCCTGCTGTGTTACAGTCTCCACTTAGTGTAAAATGTTCATGAGTTTGGGGGAAGTGTCCATAAAGATGCGTGGAGTAAAAACAACAATGACATGGGTCTGAGGGTAGCAACAGTTCACAGCTATCTGGATCCAACTGCTTTTCATCCACAGTGTCGCGCTGAAATGGGTCCTCCTAACCACGGGGGTGTGCTCACTGTGGTTCCACACTTGCCCCCGCAATGCCATGCTGGCGCAGCTGGGTCCGAAGCATCTGGTTCTTTGTTTTCCACTCATCAACCTACGCGACATAGAAGTCAGAATGTTACAAATCAACCTGTGAAGTTGTTCCAGGAGAATTCCAACTTTGTTTAGACAGCACCAAAACACTACAGAATCCGCGAAACAATAAATCCCTCCACTAATTCTACAGTTAAGTCTGTTCAAGGGAAGCAACGCCCATCCCATAAGAATGTTGTCTAGACAGGAGCACCTCTTGTCTCAGTAGCTGGTTGTCCATCCTCAGTCTGTCCAGGGCTTCCAGTTCGTCCCCCAGCCGGGCGTTGCCTTGGCGCAACTCCTGGATGTAGTCACACGCCTTGGACAGGATTCCCCCTTTGCTCTGGGAAGGGAACAACAGCACAACCATGAGGAATCACAACACAACCACGGAAAATCGGAAAACGCCAAAAACACTCACAGACAACCAACAAGCCAGATGAAAATAAAAATAAGCATATCCGGGCTCCTCGTCATATCTACCTGGCCGTTCTTGGTGGGGTCCAGGGTGCAGTCTGGGATGGTTTTAGACAGCTGGACGATCCAGTTATTGATCTTATCTCTGCGTCTGCGTTCCACTAGGGGCAGAGAGAGAGCGAGAGAAAGAGAGGGGGTCAAGACCTGAAGCAGAAGCGACATTCCCCCCCCCCCCACACACACACACACACACCAAACACACACACACATTGCATCATCAATGGACCCTTGTTCACCTTCGTTGTGTTGGGCTCGTCTTTTGTCGTCTCTTGAAGTGCGGGGCGTCTCTGACTTGCTGTAGGACATGAGAGGAAGGAATTTAAACGACAGTCCAACAACAACATATAACCAGGGTGACTACAGGTATAAACAAGTTCAATTTAAGACTTTTTAAGACCTTTTAATACCACTTTACTAAATTACATTTAAGACCAAACTTACGATGGAAATACAAAAGTGGAAATATACAGTAATCTTTCCAAATAAACACACTGATGTCTGTTCAAAATGAACAGTAAAGTAAAATGACAATAATCGGTTGAGTTTAAGAACATTGACTAAATGTGTGTAATTGCTCAGAGGTCAGATGGCATTGTTGGCTCTGGATATTACTGAGGATTATTGAGGAGTTTTCAGGGTGTTACGGACCTCTGGTTCGCTCCGGTCAGAACTTCCTGGGGTGACATCATCACATACAGCTGACCTGGGGAGACATCAAGGGAAGGTTGCAGATAAGAGCGTGAGACTGTGGATCAAAAGCTCCAGTACAGCGTGATGACGTAGCGCCGTGATGTCACAGCATGGTTCTCTCACCGGCGGGTGCGTTCTGACTGAGCATGGAGTCGGCAGCCTGGACGTTGGTCACCATGGCAGCCTGCGTAGCGTCAGTGATGGTGGCGGGGTAGTAGTAGTGAGTCTCCGAGGCTTCCCCCTCCAGCCCGTCCGACTGGGAGAACACAGCCTGACACACACAACAAAACATGAGACACCCCGACTGTACCGCTCACAAAGTGTGTGTGCAAGTGTGTGTATGCGTGTGTGTGTGTGTGTGTGCGTGCGTGTCATCGTTCTGTTGCACCTGTGTCACCGCCTGAGAGGTGGCAGGGAACCCCGTGACCACGCTCACAGCAGCGGCTCCATCCGTCTGTCCCTCCATCTGTCCGTCCGACACCTGGATCACCCGGTAGGTCACCTGAACCACCAAGGTCAAAGGTCAGTACAGCCGTATCGTAAAATCTTGTCATTTTTTTACTTGTTTATCTCCCTTCTTCTTCTTGTTCTTCTTTTGTTTTAGGTAGGATAGGCTACCTCTCTCCTGCATGCCCTGGGGGAGGGTCCCTCTCTCCTACCTGCCCTCCGGCTCCCTCCGTTTTGAACAGGTATTTGATTGGCTGGTCCGAGGAGAAGGTTGCGGCTGATTGGATGGTGGTGATGGCGCTTGGATCATCCGCTGTTGCAACAGCACCTTGAAATATATGGGAAGCAAGATGGCTGAGCAGCTTGCTGAGTCGCTCGCTGAGCCAGTCTAACCAGTTTCCTGCCAGCTACATCAACAGTGTTTGATCAACAGTCATCAACAGTCTCTTCCATTTTTTTTCCTCCTCTAGTAAGTTGTTCTGGGAGTTTTTCTTTGTCTTCCTTGAGGATTTAGGTTGGTTGAGGGTGTATGTGAAGCCGTCTGTGACATTGATTGTAAAAAGGGCTATACAAATTCACTAAGATTTGATTTGTGACAACAGCAAGAGGCTGCCACCAGGATAAATGAAACAATTCACCCCAACAAACAGAGAAACTCACAAGTAAAGGTCATAAAGTATAGACAGAGCCCTATAGAAAAACGATTACAAGTAGAGTCAATTTATCTAAAATCATATCAAAAGAAGAGTAAAAAAAAAAATCATAATAATACGACATTGTTATATTATTCACACAGATGCAACACGTGCACAAAACATTCCCCAATTGATAAAAGGTTGGTTTTGTGGAAAGGGTTGTGTTCTTACCCTCTTCGATGACAGGAACATCCTCATCATCATCTTCCAGGGTTTTCTGATGCCTGCAACACAAACATGTCAGCCGTAACCTATACAGGTAACACCGACTGACAGGTGGCTTGCAAGAGTATATTTAAGCACGCTGTTTAAATGTATTTATATATGTAGCAGAGGTATGTTGGTTTGATGGTCGTTTGTTACCTTAGACCCTTGATGGGTCCATTTAAATTCTGCATTTTACCATCAATAATGATCCCCCAAAAACATAATAATTGATACATGCTATAATGTAATAGGTATGGTAATAATGTAACATATTAGGTATGAATAAAGTACATCTCTCTCTCTCTCTCTCTCTCTTTGAATGTATCCCTTTACTACATCTGTTTCGTTTCTCACCCCTTCATGTCGACTGGATAACTGATGTTGGCCTCCCCAACGTCCTCGTCCCTCGGAAACTCAGCACTGGCGTCTCGTTTTCAACACTTTACCCTGTTTAGCAACGATGAAAATAATATTTCTGCTAGTTCGCTTTGATTATTCAATTAGAGGATGATAGATAAGAAAGTGAGCTAGCACGCTAGCTATGGCTTAGTGCAACCATTTGCTACAACGCCTGGGACCGCAGATGCTAGGGTCGGGTTTAAGATGGCTAGCTAGCAAACCTTACTCGTTTTTACAGGCTGTTCGGATAACTATTGAAATTAAATTATGTTTCAAAATACGTGGTAGAAAATGTTACTATCTAACTACAATAAAGCAAAAATCCAATTTTAGCTTGTCTTAATAATTTATCAAGATACTAGTGTTATCACAAACTGGTAGCTACTGTACATTGTGTATGTAAACAAAGCGAACGTAGGTATCTATTCCAGATTGGGGGTTAGCTGGGTATCATTTATAAAAAGCTAGCTAGCTACATATTCTTACATCGTATTTGCATGCAAGCTATATATTTACGTAATTAATGTCATAGGTCCAACACACCAAAACATAATAACGCCTCACTAGAAATTTTGACAACCGAGTCCATCCATCCATAATTAGCGGAGATCATTAGCGCATGAGCAGTGGCGCAAGCCAACGTCATTTTTCAGCGACGTTTAAAATTCACCTACGCAGCCTACCAGTAGATGACGCTAATATACGATTTAAAGGCCCATCCATGCATCACGTGGCCCAGTTGGTTGGGCGACGCTACATCATGTTAATTATGCAATCATATTATTATTTGTAGTAAGTCAACCAATTACAAAATCACATATATGAAAGGGCGTTTATGGTAAAAAAAGAAAAAAAAGAATAAAGAATGCTGCCAAAAATAAATAGGCTACCTTAATTGGATACCGTCACTGGGACCAAAGCACAAAGCAGTCAGACAATGATGAGCTCGAGCTTTACATTCATATACAGATAACATAATCTCGTACTTAGTGGTCTTCAAGATATAAAATATTAAATGCACTGGTGTGAGCATATATGCTACCTATAGGTCAGTGGTACAGGGTTTGACAGGAGATCAAAATCACAGGGTCAAATTACCCTGTCTGCTAAGTTAAATATGATTATCATTATATTGCATTTGTTGAGTTGTTGGGGGGGGGGGGGGGGTTACAGATCTGAATCTGAATCGAAATCTGCTATTATAATTTAGATACGCACAGAGTTAACCAACAAAACGAGATTGCAGATTAGACATACACTTTCAAATCCTAATGTCAGGGTCGCCTGTTCACCTCCAGGCTGAATTGTAGCGCAGTGTCCAATATTACAGGCCTATTAAGAATCTGCCCTAACAAATCGGTCAATGGGCTTTCTCCGTGCTGGTACAGATCAGATTACATAGGCGGTTTAATATAAAACTCTCATGTAGGAGGTTCACTAACCGGCATTTCAGCACCACGCCAACCGAGGACAGTTCCATGTATTGTCAAAGACGCTGGTCTCGTGGAGTGTGGATAACCTTAAAATTGATTCAACTAAACCGAATCTGTCGGCACGCGCCAGTCTCATCTACGGTAGCCCACGGCAAGACAGTCGCAGTCGCTGCTTTGGTCTTAAACAGAGGGTGAAATCTGTTTCAACTTTTTTTCAGGTGGGTGAAATCGAGACGTTTCATTTGGTAATCGGTAATGTTCGGATCAGTCAAAGGCAAATTATTGATTTACATTGATATATTTGTTGCATTGTAGCGTACGAGGTATCCGATTTTCTACTGCACCTTGTAGGTTACAGCCGAATAGTAAATGCCATCGTTCTTTTTTTCTTTGATCCCGACATATGCTGGTAAAATGCGGAATTCGTATTGGTGCAGTGTTAATCAGGATAGACCGCAGACTCGGGGCGTAGTCTGTCAAACCGCCTAAACAAGGGGTAAGGGCCCCGTTTGCCGGGACACAGGATGGGGCAATGTTACCCCCTGTCATGTGGCAGACAAATTTTACGTTTTTTCTTTGGGAGAAAGACAGTCTTGACATGTTTCTTGCATGTCACCTTTGCCTTATTTGTCCAGTTTCTTGACACCGTTATAGACTTTTCGTAATAGCCTACAGTAGGCTAATTAACTGTTGTAAAAAAAAATAGTGTTAGGCCTTAAGCATTTCTTCATATTCATTTGTATAGGCCTGATGCATTCTGAGACTACGTGAATGACATTGCCTGCCTAGCAACAATTCTGTCTGATTATTGTAATTTAAAAAAATCCACAGGGACAAAAACATTTTCAAGCTGACTGGGCCAAAAACAACCCAGGCAAGATGGAGCCGCACCGCTACGCTACAGCCGGTCTGCTTTTAGGTGACAAGAGATGCATGAAGCAATACAAAAACATCTTACAATAACTTGTAAAAGAATCATTACTGCCGTGCAGTATATCATTATTTCGTTTTGCAAGCCTAAGCTATCCTCTGTTACCTTCCCTATTCCAAAGGACAGATGCAGGTGTTGTTGGTTTAGATCTCTGATAGTACTCATCAGCGTGTGTGCGTGTCTCCTTGTATGTGTGTGCATGTGTGTGCATGTGTGCGTGTATGTGTGTCAGTGTTTGTCTCAGCAGCCTCAGGGTTCTGGTACACCCCTCGCGGGCCTCAGATGTACCCCTGCCTCACCTACATGGAGCGCAACATCCGTGTGGACTGCGAGTTCCCCCCCACCAACCAGCTCCCGGGACCCTACTGTGAGTTCAAGCAGGACAGCCGCCTGGTGGGCACCACGTACCCCAACGCTGTGGCCCTGGTCTCTTCCGACAACCGGCGGAGGGCCAACGTCAGCCTGGTCACCCCCACGCTCTGCCGCCTCACCTGGGCCCCTATGGCGGACGAGAAGCCCTACACCTACACCTGCAGGGTGTACCAGGGCAGCGTGTGGAAGGAGAACAGCATGGGAGTGCACCCGAGTAAGGCTTTCTGTTCAACTTATTTTGCTGTGGGGAATTGCTGGTGTACATATGAACACAGACTACATATGAGTCATACACTGATGTAAGGGTACTTTCCCTAAGGGAATGAATATATGATCTATAGTCTATAGACAGGGGGCTGAGTGGTTAGGCAATCGGGCTAGTAATCTGACGGTTGCCAGTTCAATTCCCTGCCATGCCAAATGACGTTGTATCCTTGGGCAAGGCACTTCACCCTACTTGCCTTGGGGAATGTCCCTGTACTTACTGTAAGTCGCTCTGGATAAGAGTGTCTGCTAAATGACTAAATGTAATGTAATGTCTATTTGTGATCTACTGTATATATCTCTATGTCTATATAGTATCCCTCTGTGTGTCTGTCTACCTACCAATCTACATTTTCTGAGTGCGTTTCATCTTTTGAACACCTGTGTGAAGGCTACAGGAGTGTCATATGTGCAGTCATGTGTCTTGTATCAATATGTAAGAATTAGACCCTGATGTTCTGTTTCCGTCTTCCTAGGAAATATTTTTATCTGCTCTGGCGTCAACATGATCCTCCCCTTCGGGCCTTGGCTGCTGGCACTGGTGATGTCACTTTCTGTAGCCGTGGGGCTTTTGTCTCTGTGACGATCTGTTTCCGTTTAGAAAGCCAAATCAATTAGATGTTTTTTGAATAGATTTTTTAATATTATCACATAGCGCTTCACGTAGTCTGCAGACATGGCAGAACGCATGGTCACGAGGGCATCAATGTAACACAAACAAGGGCAAGGCAGAGAGAGAGATCTTTCTGTCTTTCCGCTCGCCTCCATCACATCCAAGGTAGAATTCTTGAGCCGAGGCTGAAAGCTTCCTCTTACTGGTCAGTGTTTTCCTCTACCACAGCGCTACACCAAACTCACAGACTTCCAAAACAAATCAATCACCTCTCATCCTTAAAAACAACCAAGCTTGTTTTGGGGAGACGGGAGGGGTGCGGCCCACTTTCTGACACACCTTAAGGGGAGTGGGCTCTTGGCAGACTGCCATGGTTAATGGGAACTGACAGGAAGAGTCATTTCCCATCAGTAATACACAAAGCCTCACGTCTCCAAACGGAAATTACACAGATCACACAGACAGTTCTGAATCATTAAGGATCGTTAGAGATCATTGGAGACTGTGAAGTCAGGCCCTCTAGGTTGCTATACGCCTCTCCCCTGTTATCTATGTTTTACAATAAAACCTGTCAACCAAGCCCCATAAAACCATCTGGTGCTTTTAGAGGTCATTCATTGTATTATGTTGTATTTGCACTGCGTCTCAAAGAGCATGACAGAAGTGTACCAGAGGACAATGTTAAAGTTGATAAATGCATAATCTCTTTGATGTTTAATCAATATCAGTAGCCAGTTAGCATGGCGCATTAGTTATCAGCCACTCTGGCTTACATAGCACATCTTCAGTAATTGTGTAGCTACAGTTAAAAACAATATATGTCATATTGATATTTCATGTTCTCTTTCGTGGCTGTGTTCAATTTCCTATCATAATTATTCCATAGGCAACACGTATTCTATTAAAAGTTTTGTATAGTATTTTCAAAAAAATATATGAAGTGTTACTAATGCTGGGTTTTCTGTTGCCTGTGCTGGTTGCCTGTGCTGGTTGCCGGTGCTGGTTGCCTGTGCTGGTTTCCCTCCAGAGTCTAGAGCTTGACACGCCTGTGCTTCTAACAGAACAGCCTAACATGATTAGCATTCCACATCCAAGATCTTCCTTTAACTTTGGAGTCATTTTCTTTGATACTAAATGCACTAACATCTCTTATAACTCGAGGGTTAAAAGCTTTCTGACTGCTGTTGGGGAGTCCGGGTGCTTGAGGTGGAGAGTGGAGGCTTGGCCCTGAACTCTGTCAGGAAGAGAGGAGGGTTAGGGCTCCTGTCAGACCTTGGACTTTGCACATGCTTGGGCCTCTCGACTCCTACAGCGCTACCTGCTTTCTGCTCTTTAAAAGCCTTTACTGGCTGACGATGCTGCTTTTCTGTCTGTGTCTAGCCCCCCCGCTTCTGCACTAGGCCTTTGTGATGCACACAAAATGTATGGTCACTGTGTTTTGGGATATTTTGTTGTATTTTCAGACATTGTGCTGTACTATGTATGGGTAGATATTGAGCCTTGCTCAATATCGCCAGTAGGGAGCTGTAGCCAATTGGTGCTAGCTATATTTCCTGGACAGGAACACATTTCTCCTTTTTATTCATTCTGTTCACATTAGCTGCTGTGTTTCCCAATACAATCAGACCATAGCAGTCTGTACTGTATGGAAGTGTCATTTGTGAATGTGATGTTTGACATTTTATGTTGCGAAAGAAAAAAGCTTGTTTTCATTTCCTTATCAAGGTGGGAAAGTGTATAAATCACTACAGAGATTCAATAAAGGCACAGTATTAAGATGGAAAATTTGTCTTGTACCTTGATGTTGACAGTGTGTATTTATATGTAAAAGTTATGAATGAAAAGATATATGAAACAGACTGTAGGTCTATCACTACACCACTGGAGGGCACTGTTGCACCGCTTCTTAATTTGAAGCTGTTTTCCACTTCACCCAGCAGAAGGTGCACTATCACTCAATCACACTGATCTTACACACTTTAGTTTAACAACAGCTGTGTATCCACTGAAAATTATATATCATGACATAAAGTAGCACATTGCTCTGTTGGGTACAGGAATAACAGGATCATCCGAGAGTATTCTAAGAGAATAAAGAATGACTAGATTGTACACAGGTTTAAAAAGTCCATGGGCATGAACTCACACTCAGAATCCTTCCTGATAAAAGGTAAATAAGGTTATAAAAAAAGTTTTACGTTTCTAAAGTTTTTACTAAGCTTTTAACGAAGGTTTAACTAAGGTTTCTCAAAAACCTGATTCATATTCTCCATATATCATTAATTCTGGATCTTATTCATGGGAGAAAGTGCTGAATGTGTGATTATTTGGAGTTACGTGCTGTTTATATAGGTCATCTCTGCTTGTTACTCATACATCTACTCCTGATGCATACATAATAAGACAATCATGCCCTCATTAGGACCAGATCTTCTTCTCTCTGGTGTCTCTCTTCTACACACACACACACACACATACACACACACCACACACACACACTACACACACACAGCCTCAATCTAACACATGCTTTCTACTCCCACTACGTTGCTTCATGAAAACATACCTCAGGTACACACGTCATAGATTTATTAAGACTTAATGAAACACTATTTACAATATATTTAGTACAAAAGTTTCTTCCACAATGCTACTATAATACAATGTACATAATCAAACACAATAATACCTACAATAAACATATATACTATGGCCTTATAGTACCTGTGATATAACTATGTGTGCTGTAATATTCATAGTGACAATGTTGAGACAAGTTATTGCAAGTTACCAGCAAAGGTTTAAATATTTAAGGCAATACAAAAAAAAACGTGGAGATATAATTGAATTAAATATTAAGATATAAAACACGTACGAACAAAAGTAACATTGGAGGTGGATCGATTCTCCTCCCCGTCGACTCTGCAAACACTGGGATCACGATAGAGGGGCAGCACAGGCAGGGGAGAGGAAAGGGGCGTCACTATTTATATGGCTCTTGCTGCCGTTGATGACTGTGGTGTACTGAATCCCCTGGGGTTGGACCAGCTGTTCTGTGCTGGGCGGGGCCCAGGGGGCGTGTCTAGAGGATGCATAGCTGTGGGTTTGCTGGCTGTGGATGGCGTCTGTGGTATCAGTGGGCGTCCGGCATCCAGCCGGGCGGACGATGACATGCGCCTGATGGTCCTGCTGGTTGGCATGGTGTGTCCTGGCTGGCCCTCCGTAGAGGTGCAGCTTCCTGCCACACACACACACACACAGAAACACACACACACACGCACACACAGGCACGCACACAGGACCCCGTACGCACACATACCAAACCGCACAAACAGCACTAAACACACACACACACACACACAAGAAAGGCACAACCGCACACACATCAACAAGACATGGTCATGTGACTCGTGCACGTTGTCAGCAGACAGAGCTGTCGTCCAGTGGAGGTGTGATCTCACCCGGCTCAGAGTCAGTAGGGGTACTGCTTCTGTTTCCTGCCAGCGAAGCAGGCCAGCCAGGTGCACAGCAACATGGCCGCCGCAGCCCCGGCGCCCGTGCAGTAGAAGGCCCAGCCGATCTCACAGGAACCTGGACACACAGACACACGCACACACGCACCCCAAACCACACAAACGCACACAGATATACACGCACACACACGGGTACACACACACGCACCCCAAACCACACAAACGCACACAGATATACACACACACACACACACAGGAGCACACACACAGGCACGCACACGCACACACACACGGGTACACACACACACGCACCCCGAACCACACAAACACACAGATATACATACACACAAACCAACAAGATATGGTTACATGACTACTTTACATAAAAAGACATACCAATATCCAGTTAGGACAGGACCTTACCCAGCTCAAACTGGTTGGAGCTGTTGCTGCAAGTCTGACGGACCTCCTCGCTGTCCCAGCCCAGAGGGTACAGGGCACACCCCGACCCTATCAACAGAGCTGGAGAGAGGGGGAGGGGGGAGGGAGGGAGGGAGAGGAGGGAGGGAGGGGGGAGGGAGAGAGGGAGAGAAGGAGAGAGAGGAGGGAGAGGAGGGAGGGAGGGAGGGAGAAGGAGAGAGAGAGAGAGAGAGAGAGAGAGAGAGGGAGGGAGGGAGAGAGAGAGAGAGAGAGAGAGAGAGAGAGAGAGAGAGAGAGAGAGAGAGGGAGGGAGGGAGGGAGGGAGGGAGGGAGGGAGGGAGGGAGGGAGGGAGGGAGGGGGAGGGGAGGGAGGGAGGGAGGGAGGGAGGGAGGGAGGGAGGGAGGGAGGGAGGGAGGGAGGGAGGGAGGGAGGAGAGGGAGGGAGGGAGGGAGGGAGGGAGGGAGGGAGGGAGGGAGGGAGGGAGGGAGGGAGGGAGGGAGGGAGGGAGGGAGGGAGGGAGGGAGGGAGGGAGGGAGGGAGGGAGGGAGGGAGGGAGGGAAAGAGAGAAAGAAAGAGAAATAGGTAAAGAGACGGGAAAGAGAGAGAGGAAGAGAGATTAGTCAATATAGCAAATGGTTCAAAGCATGTTCTAAGACAAAATCATTTTAAACATTTCATGAAAAGACCGATTTAATTATTTATAACCATTTACATATTTATGACACAGACTGGGAATTGACTTGGAATCACCAATGAATAATTGAGAGGAGTTACGATAACATAAATACATACAGCTATAAGGGACATGCAGCACCATCAGCACACACTGTATCCCTCCACCTCTACGGACCCCAACCTCCTCATCACCATGGATCGTATCCCTTCACCTCTTAAAGGGGCCTCCTCCCCATTGTCCCCCACTTAAGGAACCAGAGGGGTGACATCATACACACATCCTCAACTTCCAACAATAACAGAGACAACAAGATAGGTCTTGTGTTGCCTGCAAGCACATTAAGTGACTCATGGAAAATTCATGGCTTTTGAAGATGCATATCGTGTAAGTTCACAGAACTAGCTCCAGAGACAAAACAGAAAAATACTTTTACCAATGAAATACTGTTAGAACAACGTACTTATCAAACCCTTAGATTGTCTGCTCTACTTTCTACGTGCACTCTTTTTTCAGTGTATCGCTTTGGATACAAGCATATAAATAACATGTAAATGTTTGTTGTTAATCACCAAAGCTAATTCCTTGTATGTGTAAATACATGTGGCAATAAATCTGTTTATGATTCTGATTATAATGAAGACATGTGATGTATTTTTTCTCTTCTACTGGGTTGGACTCTGCACAGTTGAAGCAGATCCAGTCTCCTTCTCTTCCTGTGGTCAACATATATCTATCATGTCCACTCCATGACATACCGAACCACGTAATAACAGGTCTATAGAACTGTTTGGTTCCTGTAGCTCTCTGATTCTAGACAGACATGCATAGCTAGAGCACGGTACTGCTCTAATGTGTTGGGATATTCCAAAGCAATCAAGGCCTGTGTTGAAAGTCCCTGGACCCGGCATTAAAGCTCCATGTAATTGGCTTTCATTTCTCTGCAGTGCCGATGGTGAAGACAAAGCTGGGACACCCACACATGGTGAGGCTGGGAGGCTACCCCCCCCCCTCCTCCCCCCTCCTCGTCCCCTCTTCCTCCTCCATCTTCCTCTTCCTTCTCCCCTCTCCTCGTCCCTCCTCGTCCCCTCTTCCTCCTCCATCTTCCTCTTCCTTCTCCCCTCTCCTCCCCCCTCCTCGTCCCCTCTTCCTCCTCCATCTTCCTCTTCCTTCTCCCCTCTCCTCCTCCCCCCCTTCTCCCGCTCATCCACCCCCCTCCTCCACTCTTCCTGCCACTCCCCCCCCCCCGCCTGCTCCTCACTTCCATCCCCAGGGGTAACACAGAGCACCCCTCAGGCCCTCAGCACAGACTGATCTCTGCCTGGTCTCTGCCTGGTCTCTGCCTGGTCTCTGCCTGGTCTCTGCCTGGTCTCTGCCTGGTCTCTGCCTGGTCTCTGCCTGGTCTCTGCCTGGTCTCTGCCTGGTCTCTGCCTGGTCTCTGCCTGGTCTCTGCCTGGTCTCTGACTGGTCTCTGCCTGGTCTCTGGTCTCTGCCTGGTCTCTGCCTGGTCTCTGCCTGGTCTCTGCCTGGTCTCTGCCTGGTCTCTGCCTGGTCTCTGCCTGGTCTCTGCCTGGTCTCTGCCCGGTCTCTGCCCGGTCTCTGCCTGGTCTCTGCCTGGTCTCTGCCTGGTCTCTGCCTGGTCTCTGCCTGGTCTCTGCCTGGTCTCTGCCTGGTCTCTGCCTGGTCTCTGCCTGGTCTCTGCCTCCACCACATCGTTTCCTCTCCAGGCTAAAAGTGTCTTGTGGAGCCCGGTATTGTTGTGTCTGTGTGCAGGAGGAGTGACCTGGCAGAGGGATGGAAACCTCTGAGCACAGAGGAGGTGTTCACAAACAGCAGCCAGACAGCAAAACCAAGGGGGCCGTGTCTGAAGACTCATTTGAAAATCGTAGGTAGACATTAAGCTGTTCAACTCTCAGCAACGTGAGAATAGAACTGAGCCGGTAACATAAACATGTTAATTAGTATTTGTTTGAATAATTTTGCATAATCAAAATCATTCTGTTAGTTGTTGGCTGCTGTACCGCAGTCATGTCTGCTGCCGCTTCACTATCTCTTCTCACATAGAGCGGGACGTCATACCTGCATGCCGTATTAAACTGAACACAACGATTTTCCAAATCCCTCAAGTCAATGTGGTATTCTTTTTTGTTGACCATGTCTGTTAGCTGCGATGTGGTTACCTTGAAATGTGGCTAGTAGATACATTTACAGACTGTTCCTAGACTAAACAGAACAAAACAAAATACTGGTAGAGCTGTGCACTTCTGATCCTTTATTTTCTGCTGTACCCATCAATTGCACTATCTTTACTTTGCTCTTGATAAAAGCGTCTGCTAAATGAATACATTGAAAAAGTTAAAAAAAATGGGATTCTTGTTGCCACCCTCAGTTATGTGTTAACAGATAGACGTGTAGATCAAGGGCAGATTTATCAGCAACTGTCTAAGACAGAACTCCCTGGACGTGACCTTTGAACCCTTCACTGTACCCTGTGGGACGCCATAAAGAGGCGCACAGATACGACTGCGTCTCTGAAGGCTGAGCTTTCTCTGATAGCAACATCAAAGGCAGAAGCAGGAAGTGATAAGCAGAACTTCCACGTGATAATAATGAGAATATGGTGAGTGTTCCACAATGGGAGAAGCAGCATTTAGAGTATCAGATGTTGTCTCTGAGAAGGAAACAGAAGTCTCACAGAAGGAAAAAGAGGAAGAGAGAGAGAGAGTTGGGGAGAGGAAAAGAAGAGAGAAAAAGATAGCGAAACAGAGATGGTAGAAAGAAAGCAAGAGAAAGGTGGGAAAGAGGGAATGTGAGAGAGAGACATAGAAAGAGAGAGTAAAACACTGAGGGTGTGTGAGACAGAGAGAGAGAGAGAGACGGATGACATGGTAATTAACATGACTGTGTCGCAGCCCTGAGTGATTGTGTAAATAATATTATCTGGAGCTTCGTGCTTATCTGTTCAGGGAAAGTCGGTACACAGCTCCAGCTTAATGCCTCAACATGAGGCTGACTGTTTAGTAGGAGAGACTGGATGACTGATTGACTGTTTAGGAAGAGAGGCTGAGTCTTTAGGAACAGAGGCTGACTGACTGTTTAGTAGGAGAGACTGGATGACTGATCGACTGTTGAGGAAGAGAGGCTGACTCTTTAGGAACAGAGGCTGACTGACTGACTGTTTGGGAAGAGAGAATGGATGACTGATTGACTGTTTAAGAAGGCTGACTGTTTAGGAACAGAGAGCTGTGCATTTCCAGTCCATCCCTCTGACCTCTCACGAGGGTCTGCAGAGAGCACACCCTGACCTGAAACTTTAATCCTATTTCAAACCTTCATCTCACCCAGGCAGTTAGACACTTCAGCGTTAGGACTCCAGAAAAAGCTGACAAGGTTTCCACTGAAAACCATCTTTCTTTCAAACCCAACTTCATTGCTTTGAGTTGAGGATTTATCAAGCCAAGCAGATATACAATCCACCGACATGTCATAGAGAGTTATAGCAACATATAAGGACAGCTGCCCTGCTGCTGTAGTGTATCTGTGTGTGTGAAAGAAAGAGAGAGGGAGAGAGAGAGAGAGAGAGTGTGTGTGTGCATGTGTGTTTGTGTATGAGAGACAATATGTGTGTCTCTGTGTGTGTGTGTGTGTGTCTCTCTGTGTGTGTGTCTCTGTGTGTGTGTGTGTCTCTGTGTGTGTGTGTGTGTGTGTGTGTGTGTGTCTCTCTGTGTGTGTGTTTCTCTGTGTGTGTGTGTGTGTGTGTGTGTGTGTGTGTCTCTGTGTGTGTGTGTCTCTGTGTGTGTGTCTCTCTGTGTGTGTGTGTGTCTCTGTGTGTGTGTGTGTGTGTGTGTTTGTCATGCTGCAGGCTGACTGTCCCCAGAGAGAGTTCTCTTCAGCAGCTCTGTGATCTTGCCTCACCCAGGTGCCACCCTGTCAGATACACACACACACACAGACACAGAGACACACACACAGACACACACAGAGACGCACACGATTCTGCTATTCTAATCCTTGATCTCCTTCTGTACCTTCTATATGCCCTATTTTTATGTTGCTTTGAATAAAGGCGTCGGCTAAATAAATCAGATGTAAATGTAACCCCTCCCGAAGCACCCTGGGGCTTGTCGAAGCTTGAATGCTGCAGAGACAGCTGGGATAGCATCCGTGAGCCGTGGAGCCACGCAGCAATGCAGTTAGCATCCGCTGCTAGCTGCTAACAGGCCTGGGCACAGAGGCCTGCCTCTCTCTCCCCAGGGTGATCCTCCCCATGTCACCCTGCTGGCCTAGCTCTGGCACCGCCCCTCCTGCCCCTCGGAAACCCCTCCTGCCCCTCAAGTCCCTCCTGCCCCTCAGAAGGACCAGCAAGAGACTTGGCACGAAGATTTAGATTCCTCTGGATCAAGATACAGATCTGTCAAGATCGAGATACAAACGTGTCAAGATCAAGATACAGATCTGTCAAGATAAAAAATATATACAGATTTATCTAGATCAAGATACAGATCAAGATCAAGGTCTCATGCAAGTTTAATCGGATCATCATTGAAAACAAACACAGGCAGAGGTTTGGAGAGCCCTATGTGAGGTCACATGGGTGTGGTTTGGAGAAGTGTTCTGGAAGTTTCCCACTGTGAGTTTATATCGTTTCCCACGACCCTCTGCTTTGATGACCCTCTTGAGGGCATGGGGGAGGAGGATCTATGCTGAGAGCAGTGGGGAGGGGGGGGGGGTCGTACTTGGAGCTGTGGTTGGGGGAGGAGAGGATTGGCTGTTTGGGGCTGGGTGGGGGAGGTAAGGCTGTGTTTGGGGCTGGCTGGGGAAGGTAAGGCTGTGTTTGGGGCTGGGTGGGGGAGGTGAGGCTGGGGCCTAGGGGAGGGGAGGTGGTTGGAGCTGGGGAACAAACAATCACACAAAATAGCAGGGCTTCATCCTTCCTCATCCTACCTACGTCATCATTAACAGACACCAGTGAAACCCTGAGGCACTAACACTGATGCGGACGGTTCCATGAAACTAAACCAAAGTCGAAAAGGACACATACACACGCCCTAACGACAGATTGAACTGCCACACAGCAAAAGCAATGGTGCATGATTATCAACCCTCCAAAACACTGATGATTACAAAAGTCATGGTGTCGTTATCAATGTGGAAATGACTTGAAACTGCACTGCTTTTTATGAGCTGGGATCCAGATTCTGTCTGCTGGTACGGAGAGGAAACATCAAATGGACTGCTGCTGCACTGCAGTTTAAAACCAGGACTTTACATAATCCCCCAGGAACAGCATCCTCTGGAAATGGAAGCCTGTAAGCATCTATGTCTGTCAGCATCGGCACATAGCATAAGCCTTGGTGTGTGTGTGTGTGTGTGTGAACTAGGAAGTGTCTCTTTCCAGAGGGAGGAGTTGAAGTTCCCCATCACACGCTGTAATGGTGGAAATGATCGCGGCTGAGCTGCTATCCACAGATGTCTACCTCTTTGATGTGGCGGATCGCGTAACATAAAATACAAATGCCAGAGGGAGCATTACCAAGAGGTAGAGTTACTAGAGATGGTTACCAGAAAGTAGAATTACCAGAAATAGTTACCAATAGTTACCAGAGATAGAGTTACCAGAAAGTAGAGTACCAGAGATAGTTACCAATAGTTACCAGATATAGGTACCAGAAAGTAGAGTACCATAGATAGTTACCAATAGTTACCAGAGATAGAGTTACCAGGAAGTAGAGTACCAGAGATAGTTACCAATAGTTACCAGAGATAGAGTTACCAGAAAGTAGAGTACCAGAGATAGTTACCAATAGTTACCAGAGATAGTTACCAGAAAGTAGAGTACCAGAGATAGTTACCAGGAAGTAGCATGAACTGGATACAGAGTAAGAGTAACCAGGAGAGAGAGTTACCAGAGTAAGAAGCCCTGTAGCTTGGAATTCTGTGGTCCAGGCTGGAGGACAATAGAGTGATTCATCACTCAGACAAGCAGAAACACATGGACATACTTGGCTGCACCAAGAGGATCACGCCTGAAACGTAACCACGACTCAGCTGGGGGTCTCTCTTCCAAACACAAGCACCGCCCAATCAAATCAAGGTGCTGGAAAAAGACCCACACTAAGTAGTTCATTGAAACTTTGTCGTCCTAGCAACACTCTCCTAGAGCAGGGGGAATACCATGTTGAATAACACGAGGATTATGTAACCCCATTTCTCCACCCCATGTGTAAATTTGATGAAAACGAATACAATGCTTTAATCAAAGATATGTTCCGGAGATAAGAATGAGAGGCAGGCAGGCAGGGGGCTGTAGTACAGGCTGCAGTACAGGCTGCAGTCAGGCTGTAGTCAGGCTGTAGTCAGGCTGCAGTCAGGCTGTAGTCAGGCTGTAGTCAGGCTGCAGTCAGGCTGTAGTCAGGCTGTAGTCAGGCTGCAGTCAGGCTGTAGTCAGGCTGCAGTCAGGCTGTAGTCAGGCTGTAGTACAGGCTGCAGGCAGGCTGTAGTCAGGCTGCAGTCAGGCTGTAGTCAGGCTGTAGTCAGGCTGTAGTCAGGCTGTAGTCAGGCTGTAGTCAGGCTGTAGTACAGGCTGCAGGCAGGCTGCAGTCAGGCTGTAGTCAGGCTGTAGTCAGGCTGTAGTCAGGCTGTAGTCAGGCTGCAGTCAGGCTGTAGTCAGGCTGTAGTCAGGCTGTAGTCAGGCTGCAGTCAGGCTGTAGTCAGGCTGTAGTCAGGCTGTAGTCAGGCTGTAGTCAGGCTGTAGTACAGGCTGCAGGCAGGCTGTAGTCAGGCTGTAGTCAGGCTGTAGTCAGGCTGCAGTCAGGCTGTAGTCAGGCTGTAGTCAGGCTGTAGTCAGGCTGTAGTACAGGCTGCAGGCAGGCTGCAGGGCAGAGACCCTCCATAGACGGAGACCAGGGAGACGGTGGAAAAAGTGACGCGAAACAAAGAATGTAAGCAGGAACATATTTTACAGAGGGGGCTGGGAACCACTCCTGCCTAACAGCCACCCTCAGCCAGAAGCCAACACTTCCCTCTTGGACCCGGGTCCTGTTAGAAGACGCTGGGTACTCTGGGTAAGTAAAAATACCCCTCGGGAGATCTGGGGGGGGAACCATTCCAACATTTGTGTTTCCATCACAAGATCAAACAGTGGGACTCCTCTTCATCTTGTGCCGTTCCCTCTGAAGCGTGCAGGCTTGGAGCTCACTGTGCTGCGCTGAGACAAGGCCTCGTCAAACGTGACCCAGTTTTTACTCTCACACATATCTCATCTATTCCTGTCTTTATTCCCGGAGACACAGTCCAACTGTACTGACGTACCGTTCCATTCCCTTCCACACCTCCCCCCCCCCCCCCCCCCCCCCCCCCCCGTGCATCTCAGTCTTTATCTGCGAGCGGCTCGTTATCTGCATGTGCTGGCCTCTTGCTGCTCCATTCAACACCCTCTTCTCTCTCTCGCCTCTCTCACATCCGCTCTCTCTTTCCCTCCCATCCTCCCATCCTCTCCTCATCTCTCTCTCCCATCCTCTCACCTCTCCTCATTTGGCATGCAGTGAAGGGAGACTGCTGGGCGGATTTAAAGCTGCCCCTCCTTCCATCCTCCCTCCCTCCCTCCCCCTCCCTCCCCCCGCCCCTCCCCCCTCCCCCCTCCCCCCTCCCCCCTCCCCCCCCCCTCCCCCCCCCTCCGCCCCTCCCTCCCTCCCCCCCCCTCCCCCCTCCCCCCCTCCCTCCCTCCCTCCCTCCCTCCCCCCCCCTCCCCCCTCCCTCCCTCCCCCCTCCCTCCCTCCCCCCTCCCTCCCTCCACCCTCCCCCCTCCCTCCTCCTCCCCGTCCATCCCTGCCTGCCCCCTCCTTCTCCCCCCCCCCTTCCTCCCCCTCCTCCTCCTCCACACTGTCCTCCATGGCCATATGGACGACCTGAGTCCTGCTGGCTGCAGCCTGACTGTCATCAGACGAGGTGGTGGTGGGGGGGGGGGAGGAGGGCTCCTTATCCCTGCTCCCTCCCTCTGCTATGCATGTTCCTACGCCGTGGAATACAGTTCTGGGCCGGGGAGGGGGTCGGGACAGGGGCGGAGAGGGGTACGAGAGGGGGGAGGAGGGGTTAGATGAGCTCCTGAGTTGGTCGTGCTTAAGCAGAGCTATGGGCAGCATCTAACACACCACCATCACACCTTGACAGACAGTGCTTACAGTAGTGTCTGAATCCATACGGGCTCAATCTTAACCTAGGAACTGTTGGTTTCCACCTTATGGTGCTACCATTGCTCAGAGAGCTGGACCAACAGCGTGAGCACTCACATGTCCTTCATGCTAGAACTTGCCCATGATGTACAGGAACTGACACACACACACTACATCATCCCTATTAAAGGTGTCACACATCCACAGAGGTACAAAGTGTGCTGTGAACACCGAGTATCCTACCATGTGTTTGGACTCACACAGAGCATTGCTTTGTGTGTGTGTGTGTGAGTGTGTGTGTCAAACTCATATATATGGAAATACTTGCAGGACCACAGTAAACATGGGGAAACACAATAACATTTCACCCAGACAGCAGATTGAGCACCACAGCTACCAAATGGTTGCCGTATATCTGTTACTTACTGGGACAAGGTCCCCAGGGTCCACTAGGGAGTTTAGAATCTCTAAATATAACCGAGGGAAACCAACAATGTCTCCAGTGCCACGTCCCTATCTGGGAAGTAGCAAAGCAGGGCAGGAATGCCAAGGTTGGCGCGGGAGGGACTGTGGTGCCCAGTGGGCCACATGAGTCCAGACCAGACCAGACCAGGCAACCCCACAACAGATACACACAACAGCCACAAAGAAACATCTAAATAACTGAAGCAAACAACTCTCCAGTCTCTGGTCGGAAAACTAAACGGCGTGTTAGAACGAGAGCCTTCAAACCGACCTGTCAGACCCGTCAGCCGACTGGGGTGGCCGGGACTAGCCGTCTCTCATGAAGCAGACTGGTGGTTGGGGTGGCAGGACAGAGTATAGTAGAGTAGAGTAGAGTAGAGTAGAGTAGAATAGAGTAGAGTAGAGTAGAGTGGAGCTCCCAAGGTCTGTTTACTGAGCTGGGCCAGCCATAAGGGAGGACGAGGAAATGAGTGTCAATAAGAACAGGTGGGACACAGGCAGCAACCGCGTCTACAAAGAGCTTTTGTGCTTGCGTGTGTTTGTGTTTGTGTGTGTGTGTAATGTATGTTTAGGGACTCTGGATGACATCTGTTTCCCATCTCAGCGGAGTGTGATATCTCACACACACATTGTCACCAGCCACCTGGGGGACAGCTTTGCGGTTCTCTCTGGGTGGGGGAGGCGGGGGGGGGGGGGAGAGAAGGGGGAGTGGGAGGCCAGGCCAGGCCAGCCCAGGGAAGTGGATGAAGTCAGTATGAGGTCTGACAGCTGGGACAAGGGAGAGCTGGGGACTGTCTGCTTCCCTGGCCAGCTGCACTAACAGCCTCACAAACTCCTCCCAGAGTCACAGGAGGGGCTTGAGTTACACCACCCTTCTCCACCTCCACCCCTCCCCACCTTCCCCCTACCCACCCACCCCACATCCACGTCCCCACATCCACCCTGCCACCTCCACCCCATATCCACCCCACCCCACATCCACATCCACATCCACCCCACCCACATCCACCTCAACCAGCCACCTCTGCCCTCCTGGTGTGTAACTGACAGGCCTGGTTGGGACCTGCCTGCGTGGGCTGATAAGCACCTCGGTTGTCATCAGGCCCCAATAACTCTGGCAATGGGGAGGGGCCTCTCTCCATCACTCCAGTGGTCTGGGAGGAACATCGCTCAACAGAGGGCAGGCAGCTGGCCAACTGCATCCAGAGCGCGTGTCTGCGTGTGTGTCTGCGTGCGTGCGTATCTGTGGTGATTTGTGGGCGAATGTCAGAGTGTGTGTGTGTGTGTGTGTGTGTGTGTGTGTGTGTGTGTGTGTGTTCGTATTTGAAGGCGAAGCCTCAGCAAGTGTGTGTTCGAGCGTGCCCTGTGAATGCATATGAAAGCTGCACATGGTTGACAAAGGCAGGCTTCATGGGGATAACAACGGCAGATTGTTGCGAAGCACTGTTCCTGCCACACCACAGACCAACCGTCTAGTTATCCAGTTACACTGTGGATGGATCTAGTTATACAGAGCTGCTCCGAGGAAGACGCTCCGAGCTCATGCTCAGTTATCAAATTACCCATCAACATAGCCTTGGTGGATAGGGATCTGACATTCAGGAGTTCAATATTCAAGTATGACGGTTTACACTGTAGCAGGCAAGGCTTAATGATAATATTAAGATTGTATTTTCTATTAATTGAACACTCAGGTTCATTAGAACAGACTTTTGTTCTTGAGAAGTCTGCGACTCACACAGAGTGACACAGTTAAATGTGACAGTATGATACACATACTCTTTACTTCACAAACTCTGATGGTACATTCATGCAACAGTATTCATTTAGTAGATGCTTTTCAATCAAAGCAATGTACAGGGGTGGATTTGAACCTGCAACCTCTTAATCTGCAGTCAAATGCTGTAACCACTGAGTTATACCTATCCCCTTTCACCCAAACCTTTCCATCCACTCTGGTGGTATACCCAACTCACATGGTACAACTGAGAAGTCTTTGTCACCAGCTAAGAACATAAGCTCCGAACAGAACCACTGTAACCATGACTACCGCTGATAACAAGCTCAGATCCAGTGTAACAGAACCAAGAGAGTTGATTCAAGAGAGTGATCTAGAAAGCTGGTGGGCCAAGGTTCTGGGTTCACGTTCTGGGTGCTGGGTTCTGGGTGCTGGACAGGGTAGAACCCCTTTGAAATATCCGCTCCACAGAGATCTCTTTGTTCTGCTCCTTCTATTGACAGAGGAGCTCTACTTCTGTTGACAGTGGAGCTCTGCTTGTGTTGACGACGCTCTCTCTGTGGGTGAATATCTCGCTCTACACTGGGATGAAAAATGAATTGTAGCCTTTCATTGTGTTCACTCCTCTCTTCTTTAAAACGGCCTGAGATGTTAACAACATAGACCTTTCTTGTGGACTGCAGGCGTGAAGATGTCTTTCATAAAGCCCCCACTTTTAAAACTGCTTTAGCACTTCCAACACCTACTGCTTTGACAGTTTCATTCTGCTAAAACCCCAGTGGATCACATGCAAATTCCATATGTGGTAGTTCACACCATCCCTGCAGGCTGGTAGATATGTAAGGCAGAGCTTGCATAATTAACATCTGTAAATTGCCTCGTGACTTGCCTCCTCATTCTGTCCCTCATTTCAAAACCTCACTGGCAGCCGGCTCTGTCTGGCTGGCTTCCCTGTCACTGACGACACAGCAGACACCGGCCTGGTGCCTTCAACAAGCACAACCAGATGGCTACTTGCTGGTCAACAGCTGGTTTGCGGCGTGTCGTTTTGACTGGGTGTAAAGGACAGGTGGGGTGGGGCCACCAGGGTGAAGCGGAAGGTGGAGGTGGTGGGTTGGTGTGGTGAGGTAGGGTGGTAGGCTGGTAGGGTGGGGGTGGGGGGGAATAGCGGTGCTAGGATGTTTCCCTGTTTTCCCCTCACCCACATTCTCTACCTCCGTCGGCAGTCTTGGGATTCCTGCTCAACTCCAGACTTTCTTCACTCCCTCTCTAACTGCCACTGCCGTGACACTTCTCCCTAGCTAGTACCTACAAATTACAACACAACATGGACTGCAACTGAATTAGTCAACATGTCACTCAAGAGTTCACTGCTCGGACAAGCTCCTTGTCACTCTGCCTCCTTACAATATATAACTGCCTAATAACTGCTACCTGAACACTGTATTACTGCTAGCTGAACAAGTCATAGCCTCTAACTGAACATGTTATAACGTCTAACTGAACATGTTCTAACGTCTAACTGAACATGTTCTAACGTCTAACTGAACATGTTCTAACGTCTAACTGAACATGTTCTGACCTCTAACTGAACATGTTCTGACCTCTAACTGAACATGTTCTGACTTCTAACTAAACATGTTCTAGCGTCTAGCTGACCAGGGCAGGCAGAGTATCTCTGAGGGTTGTGGTGTCTCCTTCCCTCTCCCTCCACATTCTGACCACCACTCACATTATACTCAGGAATAAGAGCGAAACAGACGTCCTTCCCAGCAGCTTAGACACCGCTAGCTGGTCTCCGTTTTACTGGTCTCTCTCTCTACTGGTCTCTGATCCTCCACACAAGGTCAAGGGGGCAACACCGGACCACTTCAGAACCAGGCAACTAGAGAGCCAGGACTGTACTGCAGCGCAGGGCTGAATGTTCCTGTGTGTATCATTTGTGATTCAAACTGTTGACTGGCTACATTCTTCACTGCATGTTTTCACACAACACAGTATAATCATGCGTCGCTATTGTGTTTACATTTCATACTAATGGTTGGTCTGACCATTAATGCAGCCTTGGAATGAGGGTATTAGCATGTGTAAATTGCTGTCTGGGAACACTGCAGATTAACCCGAACCACAATAGAGCCTCGGAACTGTTCAGAATCAAAAGCTCCAACCACGTCGCAGGCCATCTACAGTTAATGGAAGATCTTATCTCCAGATCCGTTTCTGCCCCCGCCTGAATGTTTTTAAAAAATGCGATATTTCCGGGCCGGTTTTGTGTTGCAGCATATCAGTTTTCCACACACACACATGAATGCATCTGACAAGATGTGAGATGCGATCAGGACAATGAGCGCAGCGCCGTGTTAGCAGACAGAAACCAGGCCTAGGCAGTGAGGCGTGCAGTCTAAGGGTCTACACAGTCACTCTGCCAGGGAAAGTGTCTGGGCTTAATATTCTGGGATGGAGGGAGGGGGGTTGGGGGGGGGGGGGGGCAGGGGCTGCTAGGGGGTTGTCCTCCAGCATTCTAAGTGAATTCCCAGCATTCCTCAGTCCGACACAGAAGCCCCTGAAGCACTCCCTCAACCCTGCGAGGACCAGACGCCACAGCGCAAACACACGCTCACGCAAACACGCATACACACAAGCAAGCATTACACACACACGCACACATTACACACATGCACACGCGCGCATGTATTGCTCAAACATTCCCGCATAGGCTACAACACACACACGCATATATCACACATGCTCTGTCACATTCAACCACCCAACAAGGACACGTTAAGCTCAAGTTATACCCAGGCTTCCAGGCACACATAATCATGAAACCAGACAGACACACACACACACGCAGTGACTTGGTGAGTATATAGATGACAAATGGAGGTTATCTGATCTGAGGAGATTCCTGTCCTCCAGGCCCACACAGAGGAACAGTACAGCAGGGATACTGTACATTAGCTGCCTCCAAGTCTCCAGCTCCAGCAGCTGTCCTCTCTCTCCTTCTCTCCTTCTGCCTCTCTCTCTCTCCGTCTGCCTCTCTGTCTCTCTCTGTCTCTCTCTGTCTCTCTATGTCTCTCTCTGTCTCTCTCTCTCTCTCTCTCTCTCTCTCTCTCTCTCTGGAGTCTCTCCCTCCCTCCTGTGACCTACCCGTCTCGGCCTGCCTCGCCCGGGTCACGGGGAGTGTCAGCTAAAACAGGCCGTCTCCCTGCCGGCGACCCCTCTCTCCAGCCACCCTGACCGGTCGCACAGCTGACCACCACTCACACTTACAGGCGTGTGCACATACATGGAGACATGGTGGGAGAGTTCACAGCCTGAAGAAATACAGTCTGAATAATAAATAATCATATAACCATTCAGTATTTAACGCTTTTATCTGTTTAGTTTCATCTGAACCGTGACCTCCGGGTCTGTAGCCAAATGCTCTAACCACTCAGCTATAGCCATCCATAGTTTCCAGATCTATATTGAGTCCAGAGTAAGTGACTGTAATGTGGCCCCAGACCCCCGATGCTTGTCTCTCAGATGAATGATCCATGTTTAATCATTCAGCTGGCTGCCTCATGGTGAGTTTGGTCCAGGGCCAGCTCCAAGTCCAGCACACACACATCTAAATCCAGCACACACACACATCTGTGTCTGGAGAGAGAGAGCCTGGCTTGTTGTCGCAGCGTCACACGTGAAAACGACTCCTGTTTTCTTTAGAAATCGGGGTGTTTTCACTGATTGGAAAGCAGTGATCTCTGCCTGCCCTCCTGGCACTTCTGAAACACGCTGGGATGACCAGAGATAAACGCGGATGACCAGAGATGACCAGAGATGAAGGTAAATGACCAGAGATAACCAGAGATTACCAGAGATGAAGGTAAATGACCAGAGATGACCAGAGATGACCAGAGATGAACGTAAATGACCAGAGATGACCAGAGATGACCAGAGATGAAGGTAAATGACCAGAGATGACCAGAGATGACCAGAGATGACCAGAGATGACCAGAGATGAAGGTAAATGACCAGAGATGACCAGAGATGAACGTAAATGACCAGAGATGACCGGAGATGACCGGAGATGAAGGTAAATGACCAGAGATGACCGGAGATGAACGTAAATGACCGGAGATGACCGGAGAAAGAACAAATGAGAGCCGTGGACCCTCCTTCAGAGCAGCTGGGTTTGTACCTGAGCTGAAGCAGCATTCAACATCAAACAACAGAGGCAGTAATGAGGTGAAGCTCCAGTGTGAGCATGTCAGAGACACAGACTAGAGGGGGGCTGTTGTTAGTGGTGGTGTGTGAGTGGGGCTGCGTGTGTATTAGTGGCTGTAAGTATATGTGTGTGTGTGTGTGTGTGTGTGTGTGTGCGTGTGTGTGTGTGTGTGTGTGTGAGAGAGTGGGTATTGTTGTGTGTGTGTTTATGGGTATAAGCGTATGTGTGTGTGTGTGTGTGTGCTCACACCCTGAGTGTATGTGATTATCAGAGGCGGCAATCTATGCTGTGTCTGTGTGTGTGGGTGGGTGGGGGGGTGGGGGGGAGATCACCTGACAGGTGCTGTCTGCAGAGAACAGTGTGAACATAAAAGGGGGAGGGAAGGAGGTAGGAGGAAGGAGGGAAGGACGGAAGTAGGAAGGAGGGAGGGGGAGGGACAAGGGAGATAGGGAGGGTGATGGGGGGAAGGAAGGAGGGACATAAGATGGATGGAAGGAGGGAGGGGGGAGGAAGAGGGGAGGGAGATTGGAGGAAGGGAGGAACTGAGGGAGAGACAGAGGGAGGAGGAAGGGAGTCAATATTAGGCTACAGAAGGAGGATCGGATTATGAAGAGGGGGAGGGGGGCGGGAGATTTCTTCCCATCGGGGGGCAAGGGGGAGCGTCTGTAGGAGAAGCACTAGATTCATGGAGAGCCAAGTTAAACCACAGACTGCAAGGAAAGGTTTGGATTCTCCGTCACATTCCAAGTCCTGCTGAGAAGGATTCTTCTCCTGAACCCTCCGTCAGCCTGCAGGAGAGAGCAAGTCAATAGAGCTGTGATACTCTACACTGCTACTCCTCCCTGTTCCACTTCCTGTCCCCCTTCCCTGTTCTCTCCTCCAGCTCTCCCTTTCTCTGCATGCCCACCCCTCCCCCAGCGGGGAAACACACAGCTATACATAAAGGCAGCGAGGCTGAGGAATGGGGCCCTGCATGGGAGAGGAGGAGAGGAGGAGAGTCCATACGGCTGACATTACACCAAAAAAAAACAGGCCACATCTATGAAACCACATCAGTAATGTAGTCTCAAGGGAATGGGACCGCCTCCAAGCTAATGGCTTCTCACCAGCTTCTCACCATAGCTAGTTAATAGCCATAGTTAATATGCCTACATTTAATACCATCACATTTAGTACCACCATACTTAATACCACCAGAGCCATCTTATTTAATTACACCAGATGATTCCACCTTAGTTAATAGCTTCTCTCCCGGGGCTCATGTACAGATACCATGACACACAGGCATCCATGGCATGGCTCACAGAGGATGGTAAAGCAAGCAGAACAAGGACACCAGCCGGACCAGATCCAGGGCTGTGGTTCTGAAGCACCAAACTACTTCCTGTAAGAAGCAACAAAGGGTGAAAGCCCCGTTACAGCATCAGACAGGAGCAGGCGTTGACAACTACAGCTAAAATACCGCACCTTGAGAGAGACAGCATCTCCTCCACTCTCCTCCCCTCCAACAGGAAGTGCTCTCCTCCAACAGGAAGGGCTCTCCTCCAACAGGAAGTGCTCCCCTCTCTTGAGTGTGACCAACGCCACTCAGCCGAGGGCGCGGGCTAAACGCGACGTTACGGAGCAGAGAAGAAGAACCGCCCCACCCCACCCCCCCCACCCCCTCCCCATGAATAAGTGATCAGCTGGCACTGCGTTGTCCAGGAGACCTAATGTCAGGAGACGTTTTATCATGCATGAAATGGGCTGGGCCTCCAGAGAGGCAGCCAGGCAGCACGAGCAGAACTAGAAGTCACACTTAATCAACCCCTGCTCACACAGCACGGCTCTCTAAGAGAGACCAGCGGTCAAAGTCATTCTAGAGGGAAGAGGGGGTGAGGAGATAGTGAGGGGGGGAAGGGGGGTGAGGTGATAGTGAGGGGGGGAAGGGGGGAGACAGTTTAGAGAGGACAAGGGGGGACAGTGAGGGAGGGGGGAGGTAGAAGCTGAGAGAGAGAGGGGGAGAGAGACAGTGAGGGGGGGACAGGGACGGGGGAGGGAGACTGTGCGGGGGGGCAGATATGGGAACAATGTGAGTGGGAGGCGGAGGGGGAGGAGGGCAGTGTAGAGAGGAGCGGGCAGGGGGGACAAAGAGAGGAGTGGCTGACTGTGCCATCTGATTTACAGATGCCTTCACTCCCCCTCCAGCGCTGATCTCCCGGAGCAATTCTCTTAGAGGACACAGCAGCATGCTGACAAGGAGAACCACAGCGCCCCTCTCCCTCACCCTCCCCCCTCTCCCTCGCCCCCCTCTCTTTCACCCCCTCTCCCTCGCCCCCCTCTATTTCGCGCCCCTCACCCTTTCTCCCTCACCCCACCCCTCCCTCTCATCCAAGACAGGATTCCCCCAACCCATACATCCACCCACCCCTTTACCCCCTGTCCACAGCAGGACTCCCCCCCACCCACCTGACCTCTTACCCAGGATAGGAATCGCCCACCACACCCACCCCTTTACCCCTTATCCCAGGTGGGACTCACCCCACGCTCCCCTCCCTCTTCCCCCTCTCATCCCAGGTACTCACCCCCTACGAACTGGATGCCTCCGGCCACGCGCCCCACGGTTCTGGAGATGAGCTCGGAGACGCAGCAGCCCATGAGAGCGGTGAGCGCCACGAGCAGCAGCAAGCCGCAGCCCACCCCCGTCACCACCGTGCAGATCCTCCACTCCAGGCTCGGGATGCCCTGGAACGACGCGTAGCGGCCGCACTGCTCCAGCATCACCGTGGCGCCGCGCGCCTCGTCGCGCACTGGGTAGGAGCAGCGGCGGAAAGTTCCGAAGGAGACGGGCTTGCCCATCTGAGACCCTAGCAACCAGTAGGGCATGAAGAACCCGACGCAGGACGCAGCGGCGCACAGCAGCGAGAGAAGCGCCCATATGACACCCGCACACGTTAGACTGGACGCCATATCTCAAACGGCCTTTTGGATAATAATAACACTGACACTGATAGAATCGATTTCTTTGTAAATTCCACAAGGCGGATGTTTCGTTTCTTATGTCCACATCTGGTGCTGAGAGTCCGGTTCTAGCACAGTTCCTCCCTGCTCTGCGTGGCGGCTTGACCCCTGAGGAGACGACAGGAAGAGTTGAATTTATGAGGTACAGACAAGCGTGACAACTGGACTGTCAGGGAAAACATGACGGGATAGTTCCCCGAGGAGAATTTTTAAGACGGGGCAAACACCAACATGAAAAATATGTTTGAAATTCAAAACTGTACGGATGGCATGTCGGAAATGTTGGAATGTTTTAAATCAAGATTTGTTTACGATCGATACTTCACCAAATTTGACAATTATAGGTTTAAATATCCTACTGTATCATCAATAGGCTTAACTACTACAGTGCACAACCGAAATACACAAAGACAGATTCATATAACCCTTAGCCTATAATAAACTTTAAAAGAAAGGCGAAGCCTATAGTAGGCAATATTCCATTTGACCACCTCTCAAGTAACGAGCTATTTTTAGCACTGAATGCTCTGGCGACTATGGTCTACACAGGAACAGTTGTAGATTATTTTTAAGATCCCCACACGAGTTTAAAATAGGTTATCTTACATGTTTGTAGTTCCTCAATGTAACTTCAATACGCAGGTGAGATTACTGGGTTTCAAAGTTCAGTGTAGTTGAGAGGAAATTGGGGAAACAATACTTCCACAGACACGTCCCGTCGTCGGTACCTAACAGCTCCCGTAGCCTACCATTCAGCCCTCAACACACGAGACTAACTCTTTTAATTCAACAGCGTGGTCCGCTTCACGAAACACCTAGGTCCAAACTGCGACGCACATTCCTTCGGTTTCGAAATTGTGATGGGATGGAAAAATGCTGGGTGCGAAAAGGGACCTGAAAGCCGCAGATCTCCGCCCACTGGGTTGGTCTGTGTTGGCGGTTTTCTTCAAGCCGCTGTGATGACGGCTCCTCCCGCTTCAGCTTTCAGTACGCTTGTCAGCTGGTGGTCTCGCAGATAAATTGCCTTTTAGCTATTTGCATTTGCAAATGAAACCCAAAGTAAATAATTCACTGAAGACCATGTAAATATTATGACATTACTTAGCCTAATACTTTTCACAAGCGACTTTCGCGAGTCCAGTTATGACTGATTAAATGATAATCATCTAGTATAAATGACTGCCTCTATTGAACTAAAATAGCCTCGTGCATTTTAAAATGAGGAATGTTAAGCCCAAGTTAAACGTGGGCCAGTCTAGACACATTCATTACGTTTGTTTTCTCTCAATAAACTATTGAGTTATAAGCTACATAATCTGTTTTGGTTTTCCTAAATGTTTGACCCCCGCCAAGGTCGATATTTGTCTAGTGCTTAAGAGATACTAAAGGGACTAATTTAATTTGAATGAGATTGAGGGAGAGGGTATATCTCAGTGGTTAGAGACTGCAAATGTAGACATAGCCAGCAAATGGACAGCAAAAGACTGCTTTCTGACTCTGAACTTGGTCCAACGTTGACGCTTATGCATTACCTGAGTCTACGACTACATTCAGAAGAGGACATATTTATTCATCCCACTTAAGTGACACGCGTGCAAGAGCAGCGACACCGAGAAAACCTGAATACTAATAGGTGCGATAACATGCCAGGAATCGAACCGAGGATTGTGCGTCGTGCCATCGCGCCACACACATTCGATATTGTCCTGTCCTGATTTAAAGAAGTCACATTATACCTTCCAAACGAGGATAAACTGGTTCTCAAGGATTTTATAATGAGAACGTAATTGACTGATAAAAGCAAAAGCTGTTCATTCGGTCTTTATCAACGCCCTCAACCTCTATCAACGCTTGAAGCTTTGACGCCTCTTATGCAATTACATAATTACAGGAGTGGAGGGGAATGATTTGGTCGCCAGCTGTACTAGGATCCTTTTGGATGTAAGTTCTAATAGTTTTAAAATTCCCTGTGACACCAGTTTAATTTCATTTTTAAAGATCAAGTTGCATCAGACACGTTTTTCAGGATTTTACTGAGTTGCAAAGTTCATCCTGACAACTTGGTGTTGAAATCAAGTCTCAAGAGACATGACAAAAGACTATAAAGAGTGAAATGCAATGTGTGTGTGTGTGTGTGCCTGTGTGTCTCCCTGTATGTGTTTGTGCGTGCAAGTGTATGTCTGACTACATGGTTGACTGTCTTCCCTGCTTCACTAATTTGACACAGGGAGAGTTTTCTACCATGTAAAACAGACTGTGTCCAACAGATTGTGTAGGGCAGATTGTGGAGGACAGTGTGAGTAAGACCGAGTGTATAAGACAGTCATGTGTAGGACCCATCATGGAGGACAGATTTGGTAGGACAGATCAGCCTCCCTGATCAGCCTCTCTGACCAGCCTCCCTGACCAGCCTCTCTGACCAGCCTCCCTGACCAGCCTCTCTGACCAGCCTCTCTGACCAGCCTCTCTGACCAGCCTCCCTGACCAGCCTCCCTGACCAGCCTCTCTGACCAGCCTCCCTGACCAGCCTCCCTGACCAGCCTCTCTGACCAGCCTCTCTGACCAGCCTCCATAACCGGCCTCCCTGACCAGCCTCCCTGACTAGCCTCCCTGACCAGCCTCCCTGACCAGCCTCCCTAACCAGCCTCCCTGACCAGCCTCCCTAACCAGCCTCCCTGACTAGCCTCCCTAACCAGCCTCCCTGACCAGCCTCCCTGACCAGCCTCCCTAACCAGCCTCCCTGACCAGCCTCCCTAACCAGCCTCCCTGACTAGCCTCCCTAACCAGCCTCCCTGACCAGCCTCCCTGACCAGCCTCCCTGACCGGCCCCAGGGTGACATTCACAGTCCTGTTACCCGCTCGCCCAGGCTCTCTGATGCTAATCTCACCGTGCTCCACAAGCAAAACAGGGATGGCAGAAGACCTGGCTGTGAAAACTAATGAGCAGTACAGGGCCTGAGCTGTATAGAGGATAACTATAGCTCAGTTGTAGAGCGTTTGACTGGTGATCAGACGGTCGTAAGTTCAAATCCCACTTGGCATGTGGTTTGAAATAAAAGCGTCTTCTAAAATTATAGACATTTAGTAACTCAGTGTCGCAATATAATGCAAGGGAAGATACATACACGTGGATGTGGTGATACCAGATGATGTTATCAGACCGGGTGACAAGGTGTTATTGTGTGATTGTGATTCAGTATATTCTGTTTGTTATCTGTTTTCCCATGATCCCCATCAAAGCTCTTCTGACTGCAGGTCCAGAAAGGAGGAGAGCGTGTCCCTGTCTGCAGAAGTCCTCGTCTCTCTCCACTGCATCTGAAATACATCAGCTGACGGGAGAAATATGCAGGCTCTGGCTTCCCAGAGGCCTGGAATTGTTCCCCTGAACTACTTATTGATGAGGGAAAGGACAGAACTTGGGGATGGTTCAGTCGTTCTTTTCATCCCGGTTGCGTTTGCCTCTGAGGCAGTTTTGTACCCCAATGACTCCTTTCTGACTCCACAGGACAGAGAAGGAGTCTCATGACTGCTGTCAGCTTCCTCTGAGAGATACAAGTCACAGTTATGTCATGTATTCATTTAGCAGATGCTTTTATCCAACCTGCTGCGGGGGTGGGGCCTGGAACCTGAAACCTCTCGGTCTGTGGTCACATGGAGCTATACATTGCGTATAGCTCTTCTATGGAGCTATACGCAATCTCATCGCTATTGTTAAGTGATTGCGCATAGTTTATTCTTTTTGAGAAGCAGAGACTGTCTTTGTGTCAGAGAGGGGGTGGAGATGGTGGAAAGGGAGAGTTTGTTCCTCTCCAATATGTGTACAAGCCTGCCCTGGAGGGGGGGGGGGGGAGCTGGGAGAATCTGAGACTTCAGGAAGCAGCTGGATTCAGTCCCCCACTGGTTCCTTCTTCTCCTAGCATCACAGCATCAACAAACTAACCCAACATGGGACATTACAACATCCCCACACTACAACAAACCAGGAAACAAGCCTGACAACAAACACATTGTTTCGTTTCTGTGGATCGGGGATCTACTTCAGACCAACGGATGCACTGAAGATCTGAGCATCATGTAAGGAACATGGTGACTGGACTTTATCTATGCATCATGTAAGGAACATGGTGATTGGACTTTATCTATGCATCATGTAAGGAACATGGTGATTGGACAGGAGCGCCTATGGCTAAAGGACCTCTGTAGGACAAGTTCAATCATGCCTTTGAGCCAATCCCAGCCCACCTTTGATGATCAGCATGTCCCCCATGATTAAGACAACAGTCAGAAGGACGGCCAGGTTGAGGCAGACCAAGGTGCTGTGTAATGAGAGCCCTGAGGATGACAGGCCAGGAGGGCTGTTATTACACAGACAGACCAGCACACATGTTCATTGCTCCTTTGTTCACAGCTTTTGTTCAACCTTGACATGGTCTAAATCTACCCAGGTTATTGGATTTTATGCAATCAAGGACTTCCTATGTACAAGGCCACTGTGTGTGTGTGTGTGTGTGTATGTGTGAGTGTATGTGCAAGAAAGTCTATATATTTACGTTGTTGTATATTTTTGTTAGTGTGTATGTGGGTCTGTGTGTGTTTGTCTTTGTACATGTGTGTCTGTGTGTGTTTGTCTTTGTACATGTGTGTCTGTGTGTGTTTGTCTTTGTACATGTGTGTCTGTGTGTGTTTGTCTTTGTACATGTGTGTCTGTGTGTGTTTGTCTTTGTACATGTGTGTCTGTGTGTGTTTGTCTTTGTACATGTGTGTCTGTGTGTGTTTGTCTTTGTACATGTGTGTCTGTGTGTGTTTGTCTTTGTACATGTGTGTCTGTGTGTGTTTGTCTTTGTACATGTGTGTCTGTGTGTGTTTGTCTTTGTACATGTGTGTCTGTGTGTGTTTGTCTTTGTACATGTGTGTCTGTGTGTGTTTGTCTTTGTACATGTGTGTCTGTGTGTGTTTGTCTTTGTACATGTGTGTCTGTGTGTGTTTGTCTTTGTACATGTGTGTCTGTGTGTGTTTGTCTTTGTACATGTGTGTCTGTGTGTGTTTGTCTTTGTACATGTGTGTGTGTGTGTGCGTGTGCATCCATTACTCTGGTTTCATCACCAAGGCATCCTTTGACCTGTCTGGCCCTCTGGTGGTTGACAAGAAAATAACGTCATCAAAGTAGCCTACAAACACAAGATCTTTATGTAATCACTGTGTTAAACCATCAAGTCATAAACTGTATCAATATAACCATAGTGATGAGTGATGTGTTCAAAGATATTTAATACACTCTGTATGACTGAATACCAGTCTTAACCACTGTACTTCACAGAAGCACAGGATTTTACTTAACTGTGACACATCTTCAAAATCTCAGTGTACTCTCAGAGACAAGCGCATAGTTGTATTTATAGACTACATTCGTATTTGTAGTAGTATTTGTAGATTACAGTAGTGTCTTGAAGGCCACTGTAGTAGCCTAGGCAATTTGTAGTCGTGTTTGTAGACCATCAGAGAAGCTTACCATCTTATCCCTGTATCTGTCGCCGGGGTCACCTAAAACGGTTTCCTTCGTCTATTGAATAAACCACGGGGGTTTAATTCACTGAACATCCCACCTGACAGGGATGGCCCACTTTTGACTCCCTCGTAACCATCGCCTCGGTTTACACAGTCTTTTGTGCACACCGGCTTTCAATGTGACGGCCGTTACCATGACAACGTTCTGCCCCGATGAAGTTATGGACTTTCACACCCGCGGCGGGGTCACTTTTGGGGCCGCGGTGTCCATAGGTGTCGTACGCAGACGCAGTAACAGATCTGCTGAGACTCCAGCCTAAAGACATCCTCCTCCTAACTCATTCAGAGTTCACATGAGAAGATTCAGAGCACACCACTAACAGTGCTCAGAACCTTTACCTCACGTCCCAGGATGTGTTTTGCGTCCCGCAGAGGGCGCTGTTGGCCACATGATGAACCAGGCTGTTGCTCACTGCAAGGAGAACTGAAAATTGCTGCCTGTTACTCTCAACCGGAGAAGTTCATCGCAGTTCACGTTCTTCTGAAAAACCAACTGTCAACACGACACTCCGTTTTATTAAAGATGTCTGACGGAGTGGCTGGCCACCTCGAAGCAGACAGACCATTTACAGCCGAGACAGTGGGACGTCATACATCGACGTGTGAATTACATGGTGTTTAGAAGGACTTCAACCAAACTATATTTTTGGGTAAACATTTGGACAATGTACTGTGAGCCACGCCACAAGAGCAGAAAAAGTCTTCAAGAGACTTAAAAGTGGTCAAAGCTGAAAAAGTGTTACTTTATCCCACTCTCTTGTTCATCAAACCCTACCCTCTTCTGCTTTCTGTCTCTCCCCCCCAAAAGATCTGTTTTTCCTTTTCTTTTTCCTAATAGTATTGGTACATCTCTTCTCTTTTCAGACACTGAAATGAGATGTGGGCCTCTGGTTGGAGGAGCAGCTCTGAGCGTTCCCCCACATAAACCCAGACAATGCTGCCTTCATGGGTCTGAAGCTACAGGCACGCCATGCTATTTAATTGGCAAAGAAATGTCTGCCAGAGATACTCTCATACAGCACGCCATCTAAAATATGTATGACAAAATCCATGGATGTGTTTGTTGTGTAATTTTTCATACTATGAAAATAAATTAGCTTGAGGAGGTAGGCCTACATGTGCCTATTTATAAACCTTTTTCTTTCTTTTTTTTTACCCTGGAGAAAAAATATGGAGAAGATGAGAAGGGGGGTGGCACTGCGAGCAACAGCAAGATCTCTCACATTTCATCACGGGACTGTTTATAGACAGAGATTGTTTTACGTCTTACATTTTGCCCCTAACCTACATTGAACATTGCAGCACAACTCTGGGTCAGATCTAAATCAAAGAGGTAATAAATGCATCACCCGGTTACTTTTTTGTGTTTAAAAAGTTTTATGGAGAACAGTGTTACTTTGTAGTCCTCAAACAACAACAGAGACAGTGGCATAAACGGATGTCTAACACGGCTGGTACCCATTATGCATTAGCTGTATGTTAGTGGTAGTATTTGTAATTCTGTTTTGGGGTGTGGTAATGTCTGACAGGACCAATGCGTAGCTGTCGGGGGGTCAACGGCCACCCAACTAAGAATCTTGACCACCCCACTGGGCCCCACACTTGTCCACTCAGTTTCACAAAGTTTTACAGTTTTACATGTTCACCCCATGAACATATTTTTGGCTACATCACTGAGGGCCACCTTCGTGGACCTGCCCAAAACAAAGACCAGGAAACAAAGCGATCTGTTGAGCAGTGACAACCACCAAAAAAATACAAATTCGAGAAAATCCTGTTTCTTTCACCATCAAGCCCTGCATTTAATTTCCTATTAAGCTCCATCTATAATTCAGTCTCAAACGGTGTCTAAATATATCTGTGTAATGGCTCTCGGACAGGAAGCCTTTCAAAGCGGTTATTTCCGCTGACTGAGGTTACATCCAGCCATCCTGGGTCTTTCTCTGGTGTTCAGACTTACCTGGACTGTGTGTTCATTTACGCCTGTCTCTAACTATAGCATAGAGCTGTATTCATGCAGGCCCATTTGGTCCCTGTAACACAGCAAGCCTGTATGTCCATACAGCCAGCCTGTAAATGCAGCACAGGGTTACCGAATAGTCTTAGCATTCGGAGATATCCTTGAAAATAAAAAGCACTTTAGCACTTTTTCTTTATATTGTTGTTGTTCGATGTCAGAGCATAACCTGAGGCCACATAGGAAGCACTGTGTCGGACAGGTGGTTGTTGAGATAAGGTACTATAGTTAAGTAATTGCCTGTGTTGAGAGGTTGTTGTTGCACCTTTATTTCTTTAAGATCACCGTGTGTGGTTGCTGATATGTGGCTACTTTGCTAACCCTAACCCTGTCCAGTACATACACACTGTTCCTTGACTCTTACCACAGAAATACAGGTTTACATATTTTCTGCAACCCTGTTGGTGTCATTGAAATTCTACGATTACTGACAATCCTTCACTGCACGCAGTGACAAAGCCTGAGGATAAGCGATCATTAGATAGAGAGAGAGAGAGAAAATGTATGATAAATAAGATTTAATAGAGAGATGCATTAAAGCTAATGTAATTAGGCGCCTGGGTAATGAAATAAAGACGATTTTGTAAGGAATCTCCTTGCGTCATGTTGTCCTAATTTCCTGGTCAACTGAGGGCAGGGTCAGCCTGCTGTGAGCTCGTGGGGAGGGTAGAGATAACGCCACGGTAACAGAGACGACGCCAAGGTAACAGAGACAATGCCATGGTAACATGGTAACAGAGATGATGCCATGTTAACATGGTAACAGAGACAAACCCATGGTAACAGAGACAATGCCCATTGCCACGGTAACAGAGGTAACAGAGACATTGCTGAGGTGACAGAGACACATGTAACATGGTAACAGAGACAGTGCCGTAGTAACAGAGATGGACACCTGAACAGAGACCAGGAGAAGAAGACTAAGCTATTTCTTTTTTTGTCTTTAATTTTCTGTGTTTGGAAACCTTCAGTAAAAATATCTGCATGATAAGAAGTAGAGATCATCCAGTCTCTGGCCTCTATCTTACACAGGGTCATCACTGGCGGCTTGAAATGAACTCATCGCTGCCTCAAGACTGCAGGGCGGGTGGGAAAGATAGTTTATATGTTATTTTATGTTCCTCCATACAAGCGACCCGTTGTTTACATGACCGTGGGCAACAGCATTATTTAAAGCCGAGGCTGGAGTATCCATGGTGTCTGAAGACACACAGGAACTTTGAAGTCGGACAGTTTACCAAGAGCTCCTAAGGGGAGAATTAAAAAAATGTCCACTTCTCTGTTTTCTTTTCTCCGTGGTCCGAGATAAGAGGACTGTATATGAACATATTGTTCCCCGGCCCTCTCCCTCGTGATAGCTCGTGATTCTGCCCCCCAAAAGGCCTTTCTGAAGAGACGTCATCATTGTGGAAGCTGTCAGACCAAGGCTCTGAGACCTCCTTGACCGAGATTGGAGACTAATTAAGAGTGACCTTTAACAGCACCTCCTTTTGTTGGGTTAAAAGAAGTCATTATTATTCCTATTCGTCTCCTCCTTTTCTCTCTGTAATGACCTCTTCCTCCACATACAGTCCCTATTGTTGACAGCGCTAATGGAGGGCCCAATTACATGTAGTTATAATGACTTGTTTGGGTGGGGGTGGTGGGTAGGGGGGTGTTGGGGGGGGAGTTGGGGGACTTTAGGTGGTGTTGGTAGGGGTGAGGGTGTAAGGGGGGGCAGGGTGGATGGTGTTGGGAGGGGTGTGAGGGGGGTGGATGGTGGATGGGGGGGGATGTCCATATTAGAGAAGAAAAGAACATCACGATCCTTGTTCTTCCAGAATGACTTCTAGAACTCGTCTCTGAACTAAAGGTTAACTTGTAATCCACTGCTGACGCCCTTTCTCCCTGTCTTGCCACACAATATCAGAAGGTATGTCATGCACTCACCTGCTCTCACACCCACACCGGCTTTCACCGGTCCCTGCCAACTCCACACACCCTCATGGGACTCGCATGTGTGTCTGCGCGTGTCTGTCTCAGTGCATGCGTGTGTACGTCTGTGTATGTGTGTGTGGGTATGTTGGAGTACATGCGCGTGTGTAAGTGTGCATAGGTGAATACATGCGTGAGTGAATGTGTGTGTGTGTGAGCTCCCAATCCCAGGGCTTACCAGGGCGTGTCCAGGCCTGTCTGAGCCAGGAGGAATCCCTCAGCAGCGAGTGAGGACGTTCCTCAGGGTGTGCCCTCAGCTCTTAACACCGTCTTTACCCACACTGCACAGCTGCTGCCAAGGCCCCAGTCCCTGAGAGGGAGGAGGCAGGGTGCATGGTTACTGTAGGGTTTCAGGACTGTAGCGAATGTAAATGTGCTGCGGTGGTGGGGTGATATCCCCCCTTCCCCTCCCCTTGGTTATAATTGCCGTAATTAACGTCCCTGTCATTATTCTTATTTACCTAGTTTCAGATTAGAGCAGGTGCGCTCAGCGCAGGTGTGTTCATCTCAGGTGTGTTGAGCCCAGGGGAGAGGTTAGAGGAGCGGTCGAGGGGCTCTGTTGAGCAGGTTTAACTCCCTCAAGACTGCTCCCTCTTCTCTACTGGAAGTTACAAGAACTATCTTTCTCACAATGTAACTCACCCTATGTTCTGTGTTCTGTGTTTTACTGTTCTTCTGTTTCCCTTGTCTCAGTTCTCCTGTCCTCAAGCTCTGCTGTTATTCTGTCCTCCTGTTCTGCTGTTCTACTATTCTCTTGTTCTACTGTTCACCTGTTCTGTTCTCCCGGGGTGAACCTGGATGGAACAGCACTGGTTCCTGTTCCTCCCAGTGTGTGTGGGAGTGTTGAACAGTCCCTCTTGTCTCCTTGAGTGAATGTGGGAGATCTAAATGGCCCTGTTGTTGTGTCCTTAGCCTAGGGGCTCTGATGTTCCCCTGTCTGGACAAGCCTTGGAGGCGCGAGCGCGGGGGGGGGGGGGGGGGGCGGGTGTTTCTTATTGCCTTGGTGACCATATTGCCGTGGTGACCTTCTATCACCTAAAGACTCTGGGAATGATGTTCCTGTGTTCTTGTCCAGGGCAGACCAACATGCAGCAAGAAGAGAGGAGTCTGTGTGAAAGCTGTTGTACAGGATGTATGTGTTGGGAGTGTTTGTGTTAGGGGTGGTGGAGGGGACAACAACGTGTACAACGTGTGTGTGTGTATATTTTTGGTGTGTGAGCGCTCACGACGCTGGCTTACCTTTGGATGACATGCATCCTTTCTCCAGATCCCCTGGGAATCCTGATGAATGGACACCCACGTTCCTGTTGCCTACGTGCTTCAGAATCACACTCAACAAACAACACAGCCATGCCTTTTCTGATTGCTTTAGTCCATATGCTGCTCAGTAGTAGCCTGCATTGTAACAGCCACACAAGACTAACACCTGACCCTTATGAATAAATTAAGAGGGCTCTTAATTAAGGGTTAATTGCTGTCACACGGCTTTAAGAGAAGAGGTGAATATTTAATGAGAGGGGAAATCTAGAACCCAGGTCCTCCTCAGGATGGGAAGGAAGATCAAGCTCGCTCCTGCTGAGCCTCCACTTACAGAACAATATGATGCTGTCAGTGAAAACTGTAAATAAAGACTTTATATATGAGATCAAATGAGCAGGCCTAGCAGTAAAAGCGTATAAAATATTTATGTATAAAGTGATAGCTTAATACATTTTCCTTATATTTATCTTTTACAAAATTGGAAGGGTGCTTAAAATTTATGTATTTTGTATATTCACATATTTACTGACAACTTTAATATACATATGTTTATACTCATACTTTGTAAGTATACTTTCAAGCAGTTTTATGTAACATTATAAATACATTCACACATGAGAAACAGCACAGGGACTGGAGCAGGGGCCGGGGCCAGGGCTGGGGCTGGGGCTGAGGCTGAGGCTGAGAAAGGCTGGGATTGAGGGAGGCTGGGGCCGGTGGCCAGGGCCGGTGGCTGGGGCTGAGGCTGAGGCTGAGAACAAGGCCATGCCTGGAAAAACATGGCTATGCTCACTGTGCTCCCTATTAGAGGAGCCCCAACAAGGCAGGCCTCCTAATTCACAGTGTTTGTGCCTGGTCCTCATAGAGACATTAGACCTGTCCCCCTGCCTGCAGACCCCCTACAGGCTTCCAACCCTCCCCCCAAGAAGGTGGCCCAGTCGGGGGTCCTCATGATCTAACCCCCCCCATTTACCCCTCTAGCGCGTAACACAAGCTTACATGAGCAGCCTGGTGGAGATGTAAACAGGAGTGCTTCTGCCTTCCCTTTCACTCAATTAGGAGGACCAGGGAAGAGCTAGGCCCAGCAGGGGATCCTGTCAATAACAGTTAACACAGTTAACCTTCCACTGGATAATGCCTGAGCAACAGGCTGCTGGGGCAGCTCTGATCTGGGCACTGCTGGGGTAGGCAGACCATCTCACACACAGGCGAGCGTGTTAGTGCCCCGATATAATCTCTGGCTCCTGAGCTGGGGAGTACTGCTGCTCCCTAACAGTAACAAACAGGGGCCACTGCGCGGGATTGAGTGAGCTGTCTGTTTGAGCAAGCTGTCTGTTTGAGCGAGCTGTCTATTTGAGCGAGCTGTCTATTTGAGCGAGCTGTCTATTTGAGCGAGCTGTCTGTTTGAGCGAGCTGTCTATTTGAGCGAGCTGTCTATTTGAGCGAGCTGTCTAGTTGAGCGAGTTGTCTGTTTGAGTGAGCTGTCTGTTTGAGCGAGCTGTCTAGTTGAGCAAGCTGTCTATTTGAGCGAGCTGTCTATTTGAGCGAGCTGTCTAGTTGAGCAAGCTGTCTATTTGAGCGAGCTGTCCAGTTGAGCGAGCTGCCTATTTGAGTGAGCTGTCTATTTGAGCGAGCTGTCTAGTTGAGCAAGCTGTCTATTTGAGCGAGCTGTCTATTTGAGCGAGCTGTCTATTTGAGCGAACTGTCTGTTTGACCCCCTGTTTAAATGGAATCTAATTATTTCCTGTGCATTCCAGACATGATCTTCACAGAAGCAGCCAGTCGGTGGAGATGTGGGGCAGAGGTCTGGCCTGGTGGACATGAATAAAAGACAACGCCGGTGACCCGTCCCCCTGGCCTTGTTTTATGCTTCATTAGCCGAGCTAGCGTGAGACTCACATCCACCTCTTCCTCCCAGGGACAACACTTCTCCGCAAAAGTGACCACCTCTGTTGGCTCCTCAAATAGCACAACAACCTGAGCCGTCGCCGCAGAAAGCCCCGCCTCCACCCGCACTTCAAGAGGCTGGCTCTCCCCTCGGCCAATCACAAAGCCGCAGTGACCTCGGGGCAATGGGAACAACAACCAATTAAGGAGTTTTATTGTCATGTGCCCCCCTGCTGGTAAATGGCTGTCCCTCCACTTGGGTGACCAATTTGAGCAAGATTAATTGAGTGTGAAACAGGGAACATCTGGTAATCTGACGATTAGAGCGTGTGTTACAGAAAGGGAGAGTTGATGAGGCGGTAGGAGAGAGCAAAGCACGCTCCTTACTTCTCTCTAACGACATCGAGGCTGCACCGAAACGCTATTAACGTCTGACTGCGTGTTCATGCTGTGAGCAAACTTTTAAGATTTACTTTCACTTTAACGAGTCAAGTTGTTTCGGGCCATTCTGTGTCTATGGGTAAAGGTGAACATTATACATTTAGTTTTTAAGTTTTTCACAAAGCGTGAAAGTTATACTTGCTAACAAGTGAAGAAAAACAGAGGTTTATAACAGATTTAGGAAGTCCACAGTGACTCTGTGCCTAACTACAAATGTGAAAAAATGACTAGGCTTCAGATGTCCATAAGCAGAAAGGAGGCGACGGAGAGAAAGTATTATCCCCTATCTTCATCACCTGTGTGCCTGCTGCAGACACACACGCAATCCAGAGTCACCTGGGTTACCCCACACGCTGAACTCTCATTAAACACCTCCCCTCCGCACCTCCTCCACCACAAAACACACATATTTCCATGACATCATCTCGCCGGTAATAGCACCCTATCAAGACGGCAAACTCTCACTGCCCACCTTGAAATTACTGACAAAAATGACCAAAAAAAAAGTATTAAATTCTATTGTGTCTTTCTGGCTTTGACTCTTAACGGTAAACAGTTGTCTATTGTCCTAACGATGTGCAACAACATATTCCTCCGTTTACTGGGATGTGGACACATTACATGAGACAATAGGGGAGACATTGCGTGCGACCAACTCCTCTTCACCCATGCAGAAGAATTAAAACATCTCCGTCTTCACTCCTGTCTCCATCTTGTTTTTATGATGCAGAATAAAGAGTGGATTTCCAGTCGAACTGAGAAAGAGAGAGTTGTTAATGAATATCAAAGCACAGGAGGCGACAGTTTACTACCCTTCGGAACCTCTTCTCCTATTCAATTTGCACACAACGTTGGAGACATAAACCATTATAACTTAGGCCTCACACAAAACTATAACTGTAGAACAAAAGAAGTTCATTTTTATGTGTCTTCAGAAGGCTATTAAAAGAGAGGAGCATGTCTTCTCAAGTTCTAGTAGTGCTTCTCCAACAGTGCCGGGCAGAAAAACACATATACACATAAAATAACACAAACTGTGATTATAAAAACGATGTGTTTATGGGGTGAGTTGTGGTTTGTGAGAAGCCTTAAAAGAAAATACATTTGAATGAATAAAACCCTAAATCTGCCGATGCACTAACAAGGTGTTTTGTGATCAATGTTTGAAGTACATTAGACCAACATGGCTATAGTGCTGTAGCCTAACAGGTGTAATAGCTGTATACTGGAATAACTTGCCTTCTTGGATAAAAATAGACTTGGACAAATAGATACACTACCTTACCAACTGGCATTCAGTTCTTATTCTCTCTTCTTAACTGGTATCCCTTTTGTCTGAGTCCAGTTCAAGGTCATCAAGTTTGGCATGGATGTACTTTCACTTCCTCAGTGATGTCCACGTGGTCAAATTATCCCGCGTGCTGCTACCCTTGACCAGCACTGTCAATTATGACATTGGCATGCTAAAGAAAAACACCAGTGAGGGTATTTTTCCAGATGTAAAGTTTGCTTATCGCTACGGACTGTCATGGAATCAGCAAGGTCTTACACGTGATACCCTTCATATTCAATTATCCATTTTTGTGAAGAATTCCCGTAAAGGGGGTCATGTGACGGAACAGGTCAACTTCAAAAGGCTCTCTCTCTGCTTTAGGTTTAAATCTGGGAGTCTCAGTTGAGGGCTATAGAAGAGGCCTGACCATAGATCAGGCATAAGATAAAACAGGCCTAAATATCCAGGCCTACTTTATAGTGTGGTTAACTACACATGTGACAGCAGTCTATCTACCTCTAAACTAATGATGTCTGTTAGTATTGTTGGTTGGTATAACTCAGGGGCAGAGCATTTGATTGCAAATTAAGACGTCCCAGGTACAAATCCCCCACTGGACGTTGCTTTTGATAACATTAGTAACTCCTGTCTGTAATGGGAGAGTACATAACAGTCCTGGGCTGCGTTTCCCGAAAGCGTCGTAAGCCTAAATTGATCGTAGAATCCATCGTAGGACAAATCTTAGTTTTACGGGCCGTTCCCAAAGACATCGTAGCTAAAGTGTCCCTTGAAAATTCGTAACTCTTTAAAGCGCATAGATTACCGTACTACTTACGAGCATGTTTGGGAAACGCACGTAAGAATTTTTTAGTTTTTTGCTCGATCGTTGCTACAATCCATCGTTATCGGGAAACGCAGCCCAGAGCATGTAACCGACCACACCATTACCAACAAAACGTCTATCTGCCTCCTGTGGCAGATCTGACCCTGTGAGTGAACAGGGTCAGAATGTGGGTCCTTGTGAGCTAACCCCCCTTCTTGTGTGGCCCTGTGGCTGCCCCCCTCTCCCCCTCTGCTTGTCCTCGTGTGGCCCTGTGGCTGCCCCCCTCTCCCCCTCTGCTTGTCCTCGTGTGGCCCTGTGGCTGCCCCCCTCTCCCCCTCTGCTTGTCCTCGTGTGGCCCTGTGGCTGCCCCCCTCTCCCCCTCTGCTTGTCCTCGTGTGGCCCTGTGGCTGCCCCCCTCTCCCCCTCTGCTTGTCCTCGTGTGGCCCTGTGGCTGCCCCCCTCTCCCCCTCTGCTTGTCCTCGTGTGGCCCTGTGGCTGCCCCCCTCTCCCCCTCTGCTTGTCCTCGTGTGGCCCTGTGGCTGCCCCCCTCTCCCCCTCTGCTTGTCTCATGTGTCCCTGTGCTCTAAGTAACAACATGTGTGCCCGGTAGTGAAATGTGTCAGTCCTGCACAGGCCTCATGCCTCTCAGCCCACCCAAACACTCATCTGTCGCTGAAGCCTGAAGTATTCCATCTTTCTAATCACGACGTGAAGATAGATATGAAGATGAATTATCCTTCTCATAAAGATCTGTAACTTCAAAATAAGGAGACACAGACACGTCCTTTTCCATCAGAGCGTTTATGTACACATATGGCTTAAACCAACATCTTCAAAAGTTTTTTTTTCTTTTTTTTTTCTACAAATTTAACTTGCATGTTTGGTAAATATGGCGCAAATACAATAGTCAGGCACTTACTTCTCACAGGGAGGCTTCTAGAAAGCACTACGGTGAAGTTAGCAGGTGAAGTTTGGAACTGCTCTGCTCTGCATTTATAATTACCGCTTAGAGTTGGCTGTTCGACACCAAGACAAGAAAAGTAATCAGGCATATTCAGGTCGTAATCGACTTTAACCACTAGCATTTATGTCAGAATGAACACTTGATAGCAGTGATAAAACATCTGCTTTCGCTATGCACATTTCTACTGACAATAAACATTTGCAAAACTGTGGTTATTGAAAATATACATATAAGCCATTAATATTTATAGCTCTGCATCAAATATTGCTATAAACAAATGCATATGGCAAAAGCTAACAGGTTTTCTGCAAACAAATTCCCGATTTTATTAAACCTTTTTTTTCAGACTGTACTTTATGGCAAATCTCACACAACAGATACTAAAATACGTTTTTCTTTCTTTACATGAATTAAGAAATGTAACGGGCTCAAACTATTTTGTTTGAGATAAACTACATAATTTATTTTCTGTCTTTACAATAAAGGCAAACATTACACAATACACTTAAGAAACTACAAACACTTAGAAGTGCAACACATTAATTTAACCAGTCTATAGAATTGGTCCCATCATTTACATTTCCTGTATATGTCAACTAAATTAATGTAAAAATTCCTACCTTTAGTTTCTACCAAAAGTTGTATTTTAATACAAACAGCAGCTAAGCATATCCACATGAATTTACCATAAAAAGAATAATAACAATAATAATAAAATCATTGCACACCTATAAACTGTGAATACTTCATTTTACGTATCTAAAGAAGGCAATTACAAAAAAAAAGTAAAATAGAACATAATTTTCATGGTGGTGATCTGGACAATGCATAGGCAATCTTGTTTGCACTAATATTACCTCACTAAGAACTGTACACAGTTTCTGTCATTTCAAATATATGCAGTCATATTTTCAATATTTACAGTGAGGTCCCATAATGTTTGTGTGAAAAAAACGTAATGGCTTCTGTTTTGAAATAAGAAAACATTGTAAATAACCGAAAGAAACAAAATAAATATAGTCTCTCTAAATCCACACTTAACACAGCTGTTAAGGTTGTGAGTGAGATTCATTCAAATATTAAAAGTATGTATATTCAATATGAAAGATGCGAGGGTCATCCTTTGTACACTCCCCTATGAGAGAAACAACCTCAAATAATCCCTTCCAGACGTGAGAGGTAAAATAATCTGAGGTATGTGTGTCACTGTGCGTCACTGTGCGTTCAATCATCTGAAGCTGCATTTGACCAAAAACCAACGAAGAAGTAAACTAACTGGGGGGGAACTTATATGTGGACTCCAGGTACCAGGTAACCATATATCTATATGTTGGACTACCAGGTAACCATATATCTATATGTTGGACTACCAGGTAACCGTATATCTATATGTTGGACTACCAGGTAACCTTGACACTTCGAATACCAAAAGAAAAACATTAAAAGTCTGCGGCACGCGATGCTCAAATTTACAGATGAATATATTATTCAGTGCTGTAGCGAGCTGTATTTGACACCGTAAAAGGCACAGTTAGTTAACGCACTTTCTGCTCCAAAACATGAAGTTGGTAAAGCCAGCTCTGGTGCGTGATGCGTGTGCAGGGTTTTGGAGGCTGTTATGTAAAAAAAGGATACAAATCCTGTGCTCTCTTCAACACTATGATTAAAACCTTGCAGTCCATTATCAACCTCTCAAATTACTGCTATTCCCTAGACCTACTAATGCATAAAGCACCCTACCTCCCAACAGACAGAGAAAAGGGAGGGCAAAGAGAGAGAGAGAGAGAGAGGGGGGGAGAGGGAGGGGTGGGGGAGAGAGAGAGAGAGAGGGGTGGGGGAGAGAGAAGTGAGGGAAGAGAAAGAGAGAGCGAGCGAGAGAAACGAAATAAAGAGAGGGGGACCAAGGCGTAGAGTAAGAGAAAGATAGTGAAAGGGAAAGACAAAACTATCAAAAGAGGGAGACAGAGAGAGAAAAGGGGAGAAAATGGAGATGAATTATAAAAGCGAAATGAGTATATGAGGGAGGCAGTGCAGAGGCGGGGGAACAGGGAGATGAGTAGGTAGGTAAAATGAGATGTTGAAGTCAGAAATACACATGTGATGACAGAACAATAGTCCGAATGAGGCTTAAGTGAGTGTAAGAGGGAGCAACATGGGCTGAATTACTGGGCGGCAAAACAGCCTGAGGAGTTGCATCAATTTACCACCGAAATAGACAATTATTTTTTTCTAGTTAATATTTCTCTTGACGCTAGTCCTTCGCTTGACAGGTTTTCAGGTCCATACAGTATATTGGCTGTTAGAAAGGCAGGGAGCATTGAATGCACAATGAGAAACTTGAAAGTTTCTGTTTTCAAGGAAATATATCATGTAAAGAATATATCACAAATCACAAATATACACATAGTATACATCATATATATATTTATATATGTATATATATATATGTATATATATATGTATATATATATATGTATATATATATGTTTGAATTATTGTATTTACATCAATATGCAAAACACTTCTTGACAGCCTTGTTAAAAAGCACCCTGAATTTGGGGATGACCCAAGTTGAATGTAATAGAAACAAAGTGTGTTCCAGTCTGTAGTTGTGGTGTTCCATGCCCTTGTCGTGTGGTGTCATTTTATCCACGACACCCCGAAAAACAGAAAAACAAACACTCACAACAACAATATGGCAGAGCCTTCTAGAAATCTAAGGAGCAGGTCAAATATATATATATATATCATTAAAACATTGTTTGATATTTTGTCAAATTCATCTCCAGTTCCTTCCTGTCCTGTTGTAAAACAAACAGCTGTCTGACAGCATGGGAGACTGTCCTCGTTGCTAGGCTTACGAGTCAAACATAGACCAGTCACACAACTCGGCTAGTAGACACGTTATCCTGAGCACCAGTCTGGGTCTAAGTGGGGTCCAGGCAGACCGTGAAGGCAAAGAGGGTGATCTAGGCTAGGCTACGCTAGCTGCTGCTAGGCTCTCAGAGATGGCTAAAGGCCAAGGATCGAGACATTGAGAATTTGTGAAGAGATGTTCCAGTTCTATGAAAGGGGAGATACCTTCTTTGGACACTCGTTTTCCAAGGCTGGTGGTGCTGATGTGAACCTGGGAGGAAGAGGAAGACAAATAAATATTGAAAGTTTGAACAACCCAACAAAAATGATATTGTTATTTAAAAACACATTTATTTACTTGACAGCGGGCAAAGTAATCCCATCTCAGCTACCAGGCACGATGAACACAAATAACACTATAATATTACAGTGCAACCACTGCAGTGCAGTCCTTACCTGTGGGAGAGACCGTGGCATGTCCTAGCCCGACACCCAGCTGTGCGTGGTGGTCTTCACCCCGGGAGGGAAGCCCTGAGAACCGACCATGGGGTCAAAGTTGAAGTCCAGCGCGTCTCCGTCCATCAGGGTGTCGTGGAGGACCGACTCCATGTCGCACTCGAAGCGTTCGATGGACATGTCGTCCAGGTCGCTGGGCAGTCGTTCCTGGTGGTGCATGTGGCTGTGCGGTGGCATGATACGGCCGTAGCCGTTGTGCATGGCGTAGGAGGGCGGAGGCCCACCAGGGTGCGCTAGGTGAGGCAGCTGCAGGTGTGTGTGAGTCCTCAGGCCGGCCAGACAGGCGGGTCCTCCGGCGTGGTTCAGGCTGGTCAGGGGGATGGAGCCGTTCATGCCCCCAGAGGAGGAGGGGGGACCCTGGCCAGGCATTGGCCGGGCGTGGGGGTGCTGGTGTTGGTGCTGGTGAGGCAGGGGGTGGGCGTGGGGGTGAGAGGGGTTCATCATCTTGCCCCCTCTCTGGCCACGGTGGCCCTGCACCTGGCTGTTGAAGGCTGGCAGCAGGTGCCCCCCCCTGGGCGGCTGAGGGACCAGACTCTCCATGGGGGGCAGCAGCTCGTTGCGGGGGTCTGGGTCCGAGGTGAGCAGCTCCTTCAGCAGGCCGGCGGGGCAGTTGTAGGGGCTAAGGAAGGAGTTGAAGCCAGGCTTGCCCTCCAGGGTCTGCATGGGGAGGGGGGACATGCTGCTGATCCCTGGCTGCGCGTACAGACACTTCCTGTATTCCTGCTGGGCCTGGGGGGGCAGGCTGGGGGGGCTGTAGGGGCTGTTCTGCAGCATAGAAGAGGGCGAGGACTGGGAGGAGTCGGAGCCGGCCCCCCCCACCCCCAGCTGGGGGTTCTTAGGGGAGAGCAAGTTGAGGTTGTCAAGGAGACTCTCCATGACGACGTTCTCCGATCCGTGGTGGCCCATGGTGCCCGCCACCTCTGATAGGCTGGGCAGGGTGGCGGTCATCTTAGGCCCCGCCCCCCCGGGATAGACCATGTGGAGGTCGGCCTCCACCAGGTCGTCCTGCTCGGACAAGAAGGGCGAGCGGCGGCCGCTGAGCGTGCTAGCGTCGGAGCTGGCGCGCGTGCGGAAGGTGGTCCAAGTCTCAAAGTCGTCGTTGCTGTGGGAGTTGGGACTGCCGAGCCACTTGGTGTACTGGGAGCCAGGGCTGTCTGCCCCCCCCTCCGCACCCCCCTGGAGGGACATCTGGGGGGAAAAGACCATATTCATTGAGCAGATGCTTTTGAACATTTTAGCTAAAGCAGGCAAGGGGATACAGGTAGATTTGAAGTTCTTGGAATATACTTCTATACACAGTACTTAAAAGGTTATTTAGCCAGTCGACTGCCACTGGATTGGCTGTTGGTACCTTCTTCTTGGCGGCGCGTCCTCTGCTTTTGGTGAACTTGCTGTTGTTGTCCATGGAGGCGGCGCGACGCCTGGGGGACTTCCCACTCTTACCGCCCTCGGGGTTCAGCATCCACCAGGAGCTCTTCCCAGTGCCCTCGTTCTGCACGCGCACAAACCTGCTGTGCAGCGACAGGTTGTGTCTGATGGAGTTCTGGGAGGGGGGGGGGGGTGGAGGGGGGGGGAAGAGGGGGAGGAGGGTAGGAGGAGAGGAGGAGGGGGGGGGAGAGAAGAGAGGGAAACAGAGAAATTAGATTCATTGCTCTTCACATCTGGATTCAAACGGGGGTAGTTAAGTGGTAGAGCATTTCATTTGTAAATTCCCCAAATAAAAACTCTCCTGTTTGTTATAAATAACCTTAATCCTACTGCGTACTCGGGATTAAAAATCTTTTTTCCCCTTTATAAAGATAATCTTGAGTACAATCGGCCAATCCTCGACTTGAAGCCTTAAGGATGTCTGTACTGCCTGTAGGGCTAAGTCATGTACCGACAGCCCTAACTACACCGCAGCTTTCCAAAACAGATCAGTGTTGTGTTTAGCAGTGAACTCCCTCCATGCGTACGCACACACAAACACACACATACACAGACTTGGGACACATGCATACGTAAACGCAAACCTGCGACCCATTTTGTCCACACCTACACAGAGGCTGACAGATGTGCTCTGTCACCCTCTCCCACACCCAGACTCTGCCGCTGACACCGCCTATTGGGTCTGAAGGGGAAAAAGCAGTTTGTCGTTTTGTATATGAAAGAGCAGGAGGTGGAGGAGGGGAGCTAAATGAAAACAAACAGTAGGGATGGACAGTGTGCCGCGTGTACACACACTCACACACACACACACGCACACACACACACACACACACATCCTCCACTAATGGTGTTTTGTCTACGCTGGCCTTCTTTCCACTCCCACACTGGAGAGAGCCGTCTTCAGCAGCAGGCCCCAGTTACACAGGAGACGGACCACAGGGTTTACTTTCGACGCTTTATTTAAATATTTGTGTGACCTGATACACTCTGATACATACTGTGCGTGGCGGGTGTGTGTGGGGGTGCGTGTGGGGGGGTGTGAGGGGGTGTGTGGGGGGAGTGTGAGGGTGTGTGTGAGGGGGTGTGTGAGGGTGTGTGTGGGGGGGTGTGTGAGGGTGTGTGTGAGGGTGTGTGTGAGGGTGTGTGTGGGGGGGTGTGTGAGGGTGTGTGTGGGGGGGTGTGTGAGGGTGTGTGTGAGGGTGTGTGTGAGGGTGTGTGTGAGGGTGTGTGTGGGGGGGTGTGTGAGGGTGTGTGTGAGGTCCGGGTCGTGCAGCTTCTTCTGAAGCACGGTCCCGTGGAGACACAGCCCTGGAACTCTTCTCTCTGGTCTCACACATCCCCTGAGGAACGAATATGGTGCCTATCCAGCTATTCATCCATCCATTCATCTATCTAGGTCTTCATCTGTCAGATCAGTTAGAGAAGAGTGACTGCTTTAGGAGTTCAAAAGAAGAAGAAGAAGAATCGCCTCATCTTCAAGATTCCCATCAGGTCTGGGCATTGGAAATGTTTGTAATAATGTGTTCATAGAACACTACTGTGCTCGTAGATCAAACCCACATACAGAGAGGGAATTGAACCTGCAAGCTCTTTATCTGCAGCCTAATGCTCGAGCTCTCTAGTACCTCACCGGTGTTTGGTTTCAGAATGAGGATGTCTTCAAAGAGCAAGATATGCATGCATTGGAAGGAAAGGTCACAAGGAAGAAGAAGAAAAAAAAAGCAAGCGGTTTTCTACATTTCTGTAACCGAGAGTTCTAATCCGTCTGCACAATAGAGACTAATCACACATTTCCTGTGGAGGTCCACCCACTTTCACCTGTGCAGCACCGCCTTCACCTCCCTCCCCAACCTCCCATCCACACCCGGCAACAGCAGCCCCCACCCTCACCACACACACCACCACCACGCGGAAATAAAAACTAGCAGCGACAGAGAGAGAGAGAGAGAGAGAGAGAGAGAGAGAGAGAGAGAGAGAGAGAGAGAGAGAGAGAGAGAGAGAGAGGTTCCCTCGGGTACAATGAAATAAAAGTTTGGTCTTTGATTTTCACAGACAGCTACACGAAAGACATAACTCTGAAAACCCATCATGGAACAAGTTCCAAACCCTCCTCTTTACACTTTTCCCATCCAAAACACACAAGGCTATGAAGTACTGTATACATTCAGCTGAGGAGCTGTTTACAATCACTATTGTTTTCCTAGAGGAGAAGGAACACGCTATGGCCCCGACAAGAACCAGTGATGAGCTCTGCCAAACTCAACCCAGACCTGGAAAGGACGGGATTTGTTTTGGCAAGCTGAGATCTGATGTGGTGGTTCAGAGGGGGCTAGAGTACCACTGACTCATATCCTTTGATTCCATTGTGGCCCTGTGTGTGTGTGTGTGTGTGTGTGTGTGTGTGTGCGCGCTCATGCCTCTAGACGCCTGTAACAGACACTTATTCAGTGTACCAGGGCAAAGGTCTTCCACAGTCACAGTTCTTGGATTCCAGTTACCCACAAGTTTCCCACAAAAATATCATAATCTAACAACAAAAAAAGGGTAGACTGTAAAATTAATCCGTGCTCTCGCCCCTCTGTCCTAACCTTTTATGTTATCTCCGCACAAGGCTTGTCACAGACCACAGTGGACAAAGGGGAAGGGGCTAGGGGCAATGCTGTAACTACATAAAGTATTTGAGGATTGTACCTTGGTGAAATAAACAAATACACATTATATATATATTAAATTGATCTTTTTTTTTTTTCTGCTCCAAATATTAAAATGTCCCACTCCCACAACTTTGACTAACTTCTGAGGTCGGACCTCAGTAAGACTCAGGCACTGGTTACAAGCCTGGGTAGGGTTAGCTATAGGGTTAGCTGTAAGGTTAGCACCGGGACTAGCTTGCAGTAGGGTTAGTGATGGGGCTGGGTGCAGGGTTTGCTGTGGACTTAGCTCTAGAGTTAGCTTTCAGGTTAGCTCCGAGGTTTGCAGTAGGGTAGCTTTGAGGTGAGTCTTCAGGGGTCAACAAGTAAGCTAGAAACTCTCTCAAGCATTCTTCCCATCTTCCTGTTGCATCTTCCTGTTGGAGTACCAAGACTGAGACTGAAGCTCAAACTGAGGAAAACACCAACCAGGGAATTTCCCCTAAACAAGAATGTGGATGGAGCTGTATGTCCCTCTCCTCAACGAACCCAGATGTCCCGACCACAGGATTGTGCCAGGGTATATACATCATGCAGATAGAGCCTCTCTCAAGACCAACAATGGAGGGATTGTCAACAGCAGTCTCTGAGACATCCTCTTTGGTTTTGGGGCTACGCATTTGTCTCTGAAATGAAACTGTTTTGTGTGAACACACCACCAGAGGACTTGCTAGGGCCACACCAACCCCAGCTGAGACTGGGAGTCGACTCATTCTCTCCATCATATCAGCAGAGGTTCCAGATGCTTCCAGACGCTTCACCCAGCGCATGGGAAGTGAATTACAACAGATTGAAGTGGAAGATTTTAGCCAGCCGAATAATTTTGTGTTCAGCGTGTGGGTGAGGATTCTCCTTCGGCCCTTACAGCGGGGAAGGATGTTAGCTCCCCCTGCAGGCGACTTGCCCACTTCATGTGGTCACTTCCTGCCAGGCAGGAAGTGCTGTGAAAGGGTTGGTGGTGGTGTGGATGGGGGGGTGGGGGCACATGGAGGGGTCAGCTGGGCCACATCCGGCCACTTGATCTCTGAAGGTCCTCCTGATTCCTGGGACTGCCTCCCTAGGCCCTGCTCACTCACCCAGGGAGACCTTGTGACTGCTACTAACACTATAAACACTACACATTTTAATACTAAAAAATACTACTTTTAAATACTGGTACTATTTACAAATACTACTAATACTGCTTGGGAGGTGCTTACTCAGCTAAGGAGACCTCAGGACTGCTATTAATAATACTACTTCTACAACAAATACTAATAATATTACTACAAATACGAATCATTCTACTACTACTACAAATACTACTACTATTATTTCTACTTCTATCACTAATAATAATAATAAAACTGCAACTACCACTACTACTTATACTAAAACCAATACTTCTACTGTTGCTACTACTAAAGCAGGTACTTCTAATACTACAGCCATGAACTCACTCAACTTAGAAGTGGACTTTAGATTCCCACTTCAAACTAGCGGTGCTAACTGATCACAAGAAGAGCAGCGCAGAGTCACGGAAAGGTCGACCAAATAGTGTGTCTATAGTGTCTCTCAACAGTCAACACTGAGAGGCTACATTAGGGGGGCATGCTGGGAGAGTTTAAAGGAAAGGAAGGCAGAGAGAGAGAGAGAGAGTGAGGGGTTGCAGGGTTCGAGGCACGGATGGGGGCGTGGGGGAGGGGGAAGGGAGGGTGGGAGGGCGGGCGGGCGGGGGGCGTGCAGAGAGTTAGATGAGAATGTTTTTGCCGGTGAGTCCTGGGGTCGATGAGTTCACTGTGTGCTGAGCACAAGCGCCTCAGCAGCACTGACAGGGCTGAAGGGAAAGAGGGGAAGGGAGAGGGGGAAGGGAGAGGGGGAAGGGAGCGAGTAAGGAGGGAGAGTGGGAGGGTAAGAGAGAGGGAGGGAAGAGAGAGGGGGGAAGACGGGAGAGAGAGAGGGAGAGTGGGAAGGAGAGGAGGAGGGAGAGGGGGAGGGAGAGGGGGAGGGAGAGGAGGAGGTAGAGGAGGAGGGAGAGGGGGAAGGAGAGGAGGAGGGAGAGAAGGAGAGGGGGGGGGAGTGAGGGAAGGACAGGAGGAGGGAGAGGGGGAGGGAGAGGGGGAAGGAGAGAAGGATTCAGACGTACAGGCCCAGGCCGTCTGAAACAGAACCCTCAAACCAGGAGTGTGTTACCCTGCTCTCCTACCCTCCTCTTCCCAACCCTGCTCCTCCCCTGCTCCCCAACCATCCTCCCCTCCTATCCCGCTCTGTTACCCTCCTCTTGCTCAGCCAGGCACTTTGTCTACCCCTCCTAGACTACTTTACCTTGTCCTACCCAACTTAACAGTATCCTATCCGTCAACGTCCTTTCTAATGTTACACAATTCCTTCCGTAAAATACCTACCCTATACTACTCAGAATAGTCAAAGGTATTCTTTGTTATGTTAGTCTTAATGTCTCTGTCAATTTCCCCATTCTTTTTCTCAGTCTATCTCATACACACACACACACACACACACACACACACACACACTAAGACACACAGGAAATGAGTCATCAGACAACCTGAGAGAGTTGGCGTTCGCCTAATCATCAAACATCAGAGAACGAGATAGAAAGAAAAGAAACTTTTCAGCTTTTTTTTCCGGTCTTTGATCAGCATCCATCCAGAACTTGTGAGGTTCACGCTCGACTGGACGTGTGGGAATGAATGACTGGGGGTTCTGCTATCTGGTCCCAGATGATCCAGCCTGGCAGGGGTGAGGAAGGGGTGAGGAGAGGTGAGGAGGGAAGAGGAAGGGTGAATAGGGATGAGAAGGGTCTGAAGAGAGTGGAGCAGAGGTAAGAAGTAGAGAGGAGAGATGAGGACGGGTAGATAGGGTTGAGCAGGGAGGAGGAGAGGTGGGGAGGGAGAGTCCCTCTGGGTTAATCCATGTCTGAGACAGGCAGTATCTCAGTGTGTTAACCCTGTCAAAAGTGAACAATACACTGACTGCCTCAGTGAATTGGGGAGGGGGTGCCCCGTTTAGAAATGTCAAGTGAAGAAAAATAAAATCACCCATTGAGTCATTTCAGTCTGCTGAGGAGGAAACTAAAGGCTGTTATGAAGCACACCCGACAACAGAGGCTTCCTCCATCTTACATCTTTGTTCTCCAACTGAAACTACATTCACCTCTGGAGATGAGTAAACTGTCCCAAGCGGCCACTCTGCACAGGAACTGTCAGTGACCTAACACCTCCACATGTTTCAGAAACCCCAGACAGTTGAGGTTTGTAGAAATCGTGTATTTCGATACACTGCTGTAACACTACAATTTCCCCAAGGGGCTCAATAAATGACCTACGTGTCTGACTTTCTAACTAACCCATAGTCGTGTCTGTCCATCCATCCATCCATCTATTCTACTGACTACTTTTAATAGTATGAGTGCTTCATCACTCAGTATCCGGAGAAAATACTTTTCAGCAGCCGAAGGTCTGTCCTTCTGACACAGTCTATATGAGACACTGAGGGCTCTGTGGAGCGTGGGGTGGAGAGGTGTAAATATAGGAGTGGGCGCTCACTGGTCGCCTGGCGGCCCCTCCCTCTGTCAACACGTCTGCTGCGGGGGTCGCACCTGCTTCCTGTCTGCGGTTGGACACACAGGAAACACGGGGAACTAACTAGCACCAGGTTAGCTACAATGGGAAGTAAACCAGGCTAGCTACAGCCAGGAACTAAATAGCACCATCTTAGCTATACAATCAAATAAGCTACACCATGCGACATTAGGTTGACTACAGCAGTTAGCTCCTACCAAATGATAATCAGGAACAGGTTAGCGACTGAAGTTTACCTATAGCAGGTTTGCTACAGCAAGTTAATCACAGTATGTTATTGCCCTATCAGAATCAGAATTGTGTTTAATCGCCAAGTAAGTGGTCACAAACAAGGGATTTACTTTGGTTGGTTAGCTGTCTAGACACCAGTTATCCAAACCGTGGCAATCTCCCATCCTCCCTCCCCCTGCGCTAGGAGCTGTTCTACTGTTCCTCCCTCCCCCTGCGCTAGGAGCTGTTCTACTGTTCCTCCCTCCCCCTGCGCTAGGAGCTGTTCTACTGTTCCTCCCCCTGCTAGGAGCTGTTCTACTGTTCCTCCCCCTGCGCTAGGAGCTGTTCTCTGTTCCTCCCTCCCCCTGCGCTAGGAGCTGTTCTACTGTTCCTCCCTCCCCCTGCGCTAGGAGCTGTTCTACTGTTCCTCCCCCTGCTAGGAGCTGTTCTACTGTTCCTCCCCCTGCGCTAGGAGCTGTTCTCTGTTCCTCCCTCCCCTTGCGCTAGGAGCTGTTCTACTGTTCCTCCCTCCCCCTGCGCTAGGAGCTGTTCTACTGTTCCTCCCCCTGCGCTAGGAGCTGTTCTACTGTTCCTCCCTCCTCCTGCGCTAGGAGCTGTTCTACTGTTCCTCCCTCCCCCTGCGCTAGGAGCTGTTCTACTGTTCCTCCCTCCCCCTGCGCTAGGAGCTGTTCTACTGTTCCTCCCTCCCCCTGCGCTAGGAGCTGTTCTACTGTTCCTCCCCCTGCGCTAGGAGCTGTTCTACTGTTCCTCCGTCCCCCTGCGCTAGGAGCTGTTCTACTGTTCCTCCTCTGCCGGCGCTGGAGAGAAAAGGTTGGGCACCCTCCTCCTCCCGCTGTGTGTAAAAACAAAAGGAGATGCACAGCTGCTGTGTCCTGCCCAGCCAGGCGTGAGGCTGATGGTAACGGTCACAGGTCAAGTCAACAAACAAGTCAGGGCCAGGTGCAGTCTGGGTGACAGCGTCGTGACAGCAGTGGACCCGACTGGGGCAAATATGTCGTGCTTTTCCCTTAAAGCGACGTGGGCTGCAGGTGAGGGGTTTGAACCTGCAACCTCTTGATCTGTGGTCAGTGTGATCTGCAGTCACAGCTTTGCCTATATCCAATCATGTACCTATCCCCAAAGACCTCATAGGGTCAGGGGTCAGGAACAGAAGCAGCTAGGGCATGTGACATCAGAGAAGCTCTGGCTGACAGGCTTCGGGGTCAGAGGTCAGATTGGGACAAGGCCCCGGGGAAAGCCTGGTCCTCGCCTGAGGAGGTCCCAGTGAAGACGCAAGGCTCCAGGTCACTATGAGACAGTCAGCTCCCAGAGCACACCGAGGGCCCCCACCACCCTCTACCCTACAACTTCCGTGTCCTGGGTGCAGGACCAGGACATTGGACTGACTGGTCTCAGAAAGCCAAAGGATCAACTAGCCTTTATCTGCCTGCATAATCACGTTGAGAAAATATCTGAGTCCCTTAAGCTCTTTCACAGAGAGGAGGGGCCTTTACACGGCTGAGATTTTGTTGAGAAGGACTGAAGTCTGGTGCAGATAAGAAGAGGATCGGAGAGGTCGCAGAGCTTGCAGAGATAAGCTCACAATGACAGAGTGAATAACCACTTCCTGATGTGCTCTTCCTGTGTCTCTCTCTCACACACTCTCTCTCTCCCTTCTCTCTCTCTCTCTCATTCTCCTTTACTGTCTCTCCCTTTCTCTCTACCTTCTCTCTCTCACACACACACACACACTCGGGCCTCTCTCTGTCTTTCTCTCTCTCTCTCTGTATGTGTTAGCGTAGCCCCGAGGAGCATGCAGGGCGGAACAAGGAGCCAGAGCAGAGTGGGACCAGGTTTGGTGTTCCAGGGCTGTAAAGAGGCCAGGGTGGGTGGTGATGAAAACCCCTCTGACTCAGTCTGGAGAGCTTCTCATGTCTAATGGCCCCCTGCATAATGGAGCTGGCTTCTCGGTGGGCGCTAAGCAACATGATGAGTGACCTATTTTTGCAATGGCTGCAAATTGGGCCCATGAAAAGCTGGGATGGACTGACAAAGAGCTTGTCTGCTCTGGGGGGGGGGGGGGAGAGAGAGAGAGAGAGAGAGAGAGATAGGTAAAGAGAGAAAGAGAGATCTAGCGTTAGCACTACAACAGGTATTTTGGCAGCGAGAGAGAGAGTGAGACAAAGAGATAGTGAGACCATGAGACAGAGAGACAATAAAACAGAGACACAATTCAGTCTCTCTGTGTGGTTTTTGTATTTTACATACAATGGGAAGCATCATGCTTCCACAGACTAAGGCTAGACAGAGCTATTGGACTGATCTATAATCTCACCCGGTCTAATCTGGAGAATGACTCACATTCCTCACAGCACTGAAAGGCTGAAAAGACCAAGTCGTCTTTTAGCAGGATTGGCCTCTGATCTCTGGATTTCTGTTTCCTTTTCCTTGCAGCAGGTTATCCTCTGACCCCGTCTTTGCAGTTAGTTTGTATGATCAGAGTTCAGATTAATCGCGGGTTACTCCAGAAGTGTATGCGCGCGTGTGTTTTGAAAGCCTCTTAAACCTGGCAATTTCACGCTGCCTTTAAAGTGTTGTGCCAGAGAAAGAAAGAAAAAAAGAGGGGAAAGAGAGAGAGAGAGAGATTTGTTGTTTGGTGGGTCAGTTGGTGCAGTGAACTCTTTTCTCCCTCATATCCTCACAGGAAAGGCTGGTTGGTGCTGATATGGCTGCTGTGTCTGCCCGGCACAGGAGACAGCAGCCCCCCGAAGGGCAGCCTGAGTACACAAGGGGGGGAGGGGGGGGGGTCATGGAGGGGGGGGGGGGTCACGGCAGGGGGGGGGGGGGTCACGGGGGACGACCGAGGGACGACCGAGGGACTCCCATAGCCGGCCAACTCTGTGAGTCTCGGCAAGCATGGAGGGAAATGCTGGAGCCAGGAAGATGCATGGGGCCAGACTACCCTGACCCCTTGAAGCCGGTGGCCATCTTTCATTTTCTCAACAAAAAAAAAAGAAAAAAAAGAAAAAGGATGGCAGAAGAAAAAACAAAAACACACCTCAGAAAAGAAAAAAGGTCTGTATCCTCCCAGCATGCTTTGAACCTGAACCCTAAACCTCAAAGTGACGTGCGGAGGAAGGGCCTCAGGAACTGGTGCAGAGCGCGGAGCGACCGTGCTGCGTGGTGGAGGAGGACAGCAGGGAGGCGAGGAGAAACACAGCTTCTCGCTCCTGCAGGTCTGGCTCTCTAACCTCAGCTCCAGCGTGGGTTGCCGTGGACAGCGGGAGTCCGCCGTGTGAGGGACAAACCAGGGCTTGGCTTGTGATGTCAGCACAAAAACATTAAGTTAGCCTACTATTCATTACCAAAACCCCCCACGTCAACTCATACAGAGTGAGCCGCTTCACAGACAGATTAATGGACTTGTGACTTGAATTGTGGGCCCCTGATGAATCGAGTCTCTTAATTGCTTGCGGTAATGCATTGTTAGCATAGAGCCCGGAGAGGCCCCAAGGGTGTTGGTGTGTGTGTGTGTGTGTGTGTGTGTGTGCGCATGTGTGTTTGTGAGGAAAAAGGGAGGGTGTGCACACAGTGCAACATACAACGTGCCTCACATTCTGTCGACGCTGTACTCTAACACACACACCTCAGCCAGCCCAAACCAGTTCCAACTCCAACCTGTTCTTATGAGGTTAAACCATCACTGGTGTCAATCCGCCAGTCCTGAAACCCTCTGCCCACTACCCTGCCCCAGTCCTAAACCTCACTCTCCAGCCCCTAGTCTTGAACCCTACTCCTCAACCCTGGCTCTAAGTCATGACCCCTACTCGCCAGGCCCCAGCCTCCAGTCCCCAGCCCACAGCCCCTAACATGAACCACAAGTCCCAGTTGTGAACCCCAGATGCAACTGACAAAGATGGAGGAAGGTAGCCCCTGGGAGCTTAGAGACGTGGGGGCCAGTTCCTGTGCTGCATGTGTGCCAACGGATCAGGTCACAGCTCATTGAGAAAAACAGACAGTTCCAGTAAGACGACATACAGTCGTCTTACTGTAGGCACTCTCCCTCCCTCTCTCTCTCTCTCTCTCTCTCTCGTACGCTGCCTCTTTCTCTTTATTGCTTGCTCTGTCTCCCTCTCTTTCTCCCTCCTCCTCCCTCTCCACAGCCCTCTCATGGGAGAGAGAGGCTCTGTTTTGGGGCCCAGTTTTCTCTGGCAGGGTAAGCCCCCACCCACCACCACCCTCCCTCCCCACCCACCACCACCACCCTCCCTCCCCACCCACCACCACCACCCTCCCTCCCCACCCACCACCACCACCACCACCCTCCCTCCCTCCCCACCCACCACCACCACCACCCTCCCTCCCCACCCACCACCACCACCACCCTCCCTCCCCACCCACCACCACCACCACCACCACCACCCTCCCTCCCCACCCACCACCACCACCACCCTCCCTCCCTCCCTCCCCACCCACAACCACCACCACCACCACCACCACCCTCCCTCCCCACCCACCTACCCATCACCACCACCACCACCACCACCCTCCCTCCCCACCCACCTATCCACCACCACCACCACCCTCCCTCCCCAACCACCACCACCCTCCCTCCCCACCCACCACCACCACCACCCTCCCTCCCCACCCACCACCACCACCACCCTCCCTCCCCACCCACCACCACCACCCTCCCTCCCCACCCACCTACCCATCACCACCACCACCACCCTCCCTCCCCACCCAACTACCCATCACCACCACCACCCTCCCTCCCCACCCAACTACCCATCACCACCACCACCCCCCCCCCACCCCCCCCCCCACACACACACAGGTAGGGGGTGACAGGGACCTCCCTGGTGGACCTCTATAAATGACCTCTAACCTCTACCAATGACCTCTGACCTCTGCTCCCTCCGGACAAGGCACAGGAAGCTGCAGGGTAGAGGCTTGTTATCACAGGCAGCACACCCTGCATATGCACCCGTTGCTATCAGCGATCAGTCTTATCTCACCATCAGACGCAGGGCTTGACATTTATTTTCCACTCTACATTGCTTAGGCATGAATGTGATGACTGTAGATATGATTCGAGAGGTTAGAAAAACCCCTTCTAGGAACGAAGCACTTCTTTGCACGCGAGAGGTGTGGACTTGACTCTTGCGGAGTGGACTGGACAGAGTGAGGGGCGGTGTGGACGCGTGCTTGTTGTTTGAGTCCAACTGAGGAGTGGCCTCTCCCTGCTCCCTGAATGGCTCTCGTGTTTTTTTCAGGGCGGAGCACAGTGTTTCCAGCCACTCAGCAGGAAATGCATCATAGTCCATTGTGGAGGATGGTGCTGCTGTTTTTACAGGAAAGTGTAAAAATAACCAATAGGCAGAAAGGTTCCACCATAACATGACACAAAAAAAACGAAAAGGAAAAATACTTTTTTTTTGGCGCATAACTAGGATGCCATGTAGTTTCTGACCCATTCCTGGGGAACTCGTATTATTAGTCTCACTGTCAGGGGATCAACACCAGCAAGGCTCTACGTGTGTGTGTGTGAGTGTGTGTTGGTGTGCGTGTGTGTGAGTGTGGGTGTATGCAGCCCCCTGGCTCCTGAGCTTGACCCCATGTGGTTTAAATGTCTTTCTACCAGTCTTTCTGGAGGTCATGGTGTGTAAATGCAGAACCCCCCCTCCCCTTCAGCACCCTGCTGACCCACAGCAGCTAAACTCCCCCCCCCCCCCCAGGCATGCTGTGGCTCCCCCTGCTCCGCCCCCCCCCCTCACACAGGTGTGTTGAGCACCCCAAGACCTGTGTGTCAGAGGGGCTTGGTTGGTAGAATGAAATCCCAGCTCTGCATGTCTGCAAGCCTGCACCAGAGGCAGTAAATCAAATCAAATCAAATCAAATTTATTTGTATAGCCCTTTTTACATGCAAGCATGTCACAGAGGGATTCACATACGCCCATAGAACTGCCCCTCAACCAACCTAAACCCTCAAGGAAGACAAGACACTGCACACGCTCCTCCTTAAATACAGCTACGGTTGATTCCCTTCACCTCTACCCTCACGCAGTATTTGTCACAGTTTGTTTGTTAACGTCTGCGATTGTGGTACTGTTACAGCGTGCTAGATATAAATGTGTGCTTAAATGTTCAACGTCAATGGGTTCCAGTTGTCTAGCGCTCACGACTGTGTCACATTTTCCTCAGAGGTGTCGAGATGAATGTTAATGAGAATCAAAAGACAGGCATACGACTTCAGCGGAAAGTGCAGAAGAAGAAAGAAAGTCCTGTCACTGGGGTGTTCACTGGGGTTTGTACTGAACATCGGGTGACTGCAAAGATACTCTGAGAAAATGACTACAATTTCAGTTGTGTTCAGTGGAGTTTGGTTTAACACCCTCGTCCTGCACACGCTGCGAGTATGGAAAGCCTTGCAGCGGCAGTAGAGAGTGAGCTGACAGAAAGAGACTGTTGTTCCTCCTCTTTCTCAGAGCACAGCGCTCCACTCTGAGAGCCCAAGCTGTGGCGTCCGCTACGGAAATTCTAGCGGACATGGACCCAGGGAAGTGAGCACATAACTTTGGAATGGAGGAAGTTTGACGTTTTTCCCTAACCCCCCCCCCCCTCTCTCTCTCTCTTCCCCTCCTACCCACAATTCCACACAATGATTGAGGTGTTTGTGTCGCCTCCTGTTATTGTCGGCCGGGATAATAACATTTCAGTGAGCTGCTGTGTCTGTCGAGGCCGGGTGGCAGTCCATCTCATGCTGAATACAGGGAAGGCTGTGTCGAGGAATTTCTGACAGAAACAGAAAGGAGGGGGAATAGGAGGTTTTGTGGGGCAGTCGTTCCTCGCCAGCCAATGACCAGGCAGTTTTTTTTTTCTTCCTCTTCTTCTTTTTACGTGGTGTTTATACAATAGGAGCAGATTTCTGCTGGCAGATCAGACACAGTTCCACAGGCATTTCCTGATTCAGATGATCTTCTCACGGAGGGGGAGGAGCCTCGAAGAAGGCTTCAGAAAGACACACACACTCACACACACACACACACACACGTTCTTAAAAGAGTAGGCAGGGTGAGTCATGTGATTACTTTTGCCGGTTTGTCCTGGCTGATGTCTAGATCACTACGGAGTCTCTTGTCACTCCCCCAGGCAGCAGACTTTGGCCCGCAGCATTGCGATTCCTGTAAATGTTTTGTTGCATAACACCTATAATAACGTGTCACCTTAGCTGAACCCTTGCTCAATTTTCACGCAGGAACGTAGCTTACTCACTCACTGCATTGTTTTCAAATAAACAAACCCAAATTAGACCTTCAGTCTGTGTGTTTTAAATACTGAGCACAAGGACATGACTGATACCATCATAGTACAGTCATAGTAGACACAAATACCTTTCTTTTTTATGTTATTTCAGAATTTGTCGAAACCAAAATAATCTATGTGGGGCTTTTGTTTAACAAGCACATGCAAGTTGTTAAGGAATGTCTTTGGCTAGCCTTAAGGAGGTTGCAGAGCAATGCTCTTCTTGTTATTCTCAAATCTCAGTTGGGCTGCGTTCCAAAACTTGTAACACGCTCGCATTGTTCCCCTCCACCGCTAAACCACACACTCAGAGCAATCCGTCACTCAGGGTGAGCCTGCACTCATCACAGTCCTGACGCTGGTGAAGCCTCTCCACAACAGGCCCTGTTCCACACCACCTCCACTGCCTCCTCTGGGACACGGGACACAGTCCTGTCGGTCACCCCAATCCCCCAAAACAGAGACCAAGCGGAATCTTCGCCGACTGGCTTAGTTCCGGAACCAGAACCCCTCCGTCGGCTCACTGCGTCGCGCGTCGCTCAGCAGGGCTCAGGCTGGATCAGGTCGCCAGGCCTGGCGATGACCACACGCTCCCACAGGAGAGCTGTACTCCCCTGGTTCTGATCCGGAGATAGTGACGGGATCATGTGCCGTGGATGCTGTGTTTACTCTCAGATAACCCTGCCCGTTACGTCGGGCGCTTCTCAAGCTGTTTGTTCAGTGAGAAGCCAGGATGCTGGACAGGACAGAGGTATGTGCTATCACAGTACAGGGAAAATCACTCCCAGACTTCAAAGGTTACTGGGGTACCAAGGTTCAGCCTCTGACATCAAGGACTGTTAAACATTTGCATAACCACCCACAAGGACCACATAGTCAAACTCTAACTACGCGAACACTGACATATTCGTATATCTTTCTCCCCCATTTTGGATTTATTTAAAATTGCTATCCATTTGTACCTGAATACCCTCACTTTTAAGTCTGTTTGACTTAGCTAAACATGGTGCTGTTTAAGTATATGACAAGGGCTGAGTAGTAAACAACACTGTGTTTCTAGAAGAACCAAAACTTCCTGTCACTTATTATAGACACAATTTGGTTGTGATCCAAAATGTGCTCTGAAACTCAAGCCCCAAAAAAAGACTGATCATTCCAGTCTCAGAGGGGAGTGTGGCAACTATGTAAGACCAATATGAAGCCTGCCGAACATGAAGCAATGCTAATGACTGGTTCTTCTTCTGTGGTGTCTGAGGGAGGCGTCTCTCTCTCCCCTGTCCCACTCCGGTCCACACCCCCTGGCTCTTGCTCAACATGCCCCAACCAGAAACTCAACACAAGCTGCACTGATTCACAGGGGTGGGGTCCAAGAACCGACGAGTGTCATATTCATTCACAGGCACGCACACATGTAAACATACACACATACATGTAAACACACACACATACATGTAAACACACACACACACAGCCAAGAGGATACCACCCATAGCTGGCACAGTGCCTATGAGGTCACATTCTCAACATCCTAGACAGTGAAGCAGACACTGTCCGAAGGAGAACATAAAACACTAAAGACAGGTTCTAAACCATCTGAACGAAACAAATGAAGGAAACTGTCATTTGAAGGTGGTTCTATGTCAACCCAGTCTGTGTAGCCTACACTGTATGTGCCAGGCAGAGCTCAGTGTATGTGCCAGGCAGAGATCAGTGTAGGTGCCAGGCAGAGATCTGTGATGGATGTTCAGACGGCGGAGGACAGCCCCTCGGGACCTATCAACATGCTTGTCTGATTCATAGCAACCTCTGGTCCTCCTCATCTTTCCTGCTCTCTGTTCTTCTCTCCTCCTTTCTCCTGGTCTCTCTCCTGGTCTCTCTCCTGGTCTCTCTCCTGGTCTCTCTCCTGGTCTCTCTCCTGGTCTCTCTCTCCTGGTCTCTCTCTCCTGGTCTCTGTCTCCTGGTCTCTCCCCTTCTCTCCTGGTCTCTCCCCCTCTCTTCTGGTCTCTCCCTCTCTCTCAGCTCCTAAGCATTTACTAGTTAACATCGGACCAACATTTTTACCGCAGTAACATCATTTAAACAGACCGGGATGCCTGTGCTCTTTGGGCTGAATGCAGCAGTGTGTGGACTTAATTGTCTTTCAGTATGATGGATGGTGCTAAGGACTGCCTAGGTACATGTGACGCAACAATTAACTGCTCATGTGAGGGAAGCATGCAGAATGCGTGCAGTGAATTGCAATTCCATAAAATTCTTATTAGACAGTCCTGTTCTCACCAACAGGTATAGCAAGTTTTCAATCGATCTTTTCAAGTGTATTTTCCAACTATATTAAAGTTCACAGATCTTCTCTAGTTCATGTACAAAGAATAAAACAAATAAAATAAAAAGATTTTATAAACATCCTTTTCTATTGATAATTTCCCATAGGAATTTGCCAGAATATTTCTGGGAACTTTTAGTCCCCTTTGCAACACCACTAGTTGGCAAACATTTTATTTTAATACATTCCTTGTGCTATTGAGAAATGTGGGCTAAATTAAGTCCAGAGAGAGAGAGAGCTGTCCCTGTGTCTTCTCCTTAACCACTCACTCCACCACTAACAGCTACAGCTCAAACACAAATCCCCTTTAACATCCCATCATCTCCCGGAATGCTGACGCCGATGTCTCCAAGGCGACGAGCGCAGACAGAGTGCTGTCATGGCATGCGTAGACTGTGACTGTCACACGTTAAGAACACACCTCTCCTGTACCTGTCTCTCAGGTAATTGCAGGTGCTCTCCCACAGGGATACTTTTGGCGCGTAGATGGGGAAGGGCCGCTGACGTCCATGGAATCGCTGATCCTCGTGTTGTTGTAGAGCCCCAGGGCTCAGAGGACACCTGACACACCCACACATCGCCTCGCCTCGCGTGAAAACCATCCATCATCTGTCTGAGGTCAGCAGCGCGGACACGCAATCTACTATGTCATTGACCCCTGACATCTGACCTGCACTGCTGGGGACACCAGGGTTTAGTCTCCAAACATACCCTGAATCACAAATGTAACTCCATATCTAACGCTCAGTGAGCATTTGAGAATACGTGGTGTCTGGAGACTCCCCCACTTAAATAACCTCCCTGTCTAGTAGATCATCTTGAGTTACGTTGTCTCAGTAGTTAATGTTGATAATCCGGCAGGTGAATGTACCAGATGCGCCATTCAGTAAAACAAAACACACTCAAGTGGCCTCTTAAAAGTTATGGAACTTTGTAATATAAATATGTAAAAATACACTTCTCTCTGTCTCACACACACACACATTCTTTGTAGTTCCAACTTTCTGGCTTACACGTAAACTAACTTTTACGCACAGACAGTCAAGAAAGCGCGGCATAACTCGACTGCATAACTGCGTTCATTTTCACTTATCCGGTTCAGAGAGCTCATTGGGTGAGACCAGGTTCATAAGTGAATGTCTGCCAATCAGAGCGAAAACTGTGATTCTAACTCGTGGTCGAAAGCCATGTTCTCCAAACTGACCGTATACCCAAAAAGCACCAATGTCCGTTAAAGGTACCAGGTCAATAACATTTCTGAACCCCGTAGCTAGATTATCAGAATGACGCTTTAAAATACATTTAAAAAAAACATGTGAAAAACTCAACTATTCTTCCACAGGAAGGGACGCTTACCTTCCAACCTGCGGAGCTGTTACTGTCTCCTTTATCTTTGAAATAAGGCACACTCTTCACCATCCAATCATAGATCTGAGACAATGTGAGACGCTTCTCCGGTGAACTTTCAATCGCCTTGGTGATGAGGTCGGCATAGGACATATTCCCCCAGGCGTTCCGCCGGGACGAGCTGCTTTTCCTCTGAGCGCCAGCCACCGAATTTGCCCCGACGGGAGACGACAGCGGGGGCACCTGTTGCTGGTGAGGCAGTTGGGGACTTGGGTGTTGCAACTGCTGTGGGTGTTGTTGCTGTGTTTGCCCGTGTACGCAGTTCTCCTGGCACTGGAAATCATTGCACAGTATGAGCGGTTTCTCCTCCGGGTAGTCGTCGGTCTCCTCCAACAAACTGAGGTTACTGATGAACTCGACATTTCCCCCCGGCTCTTGTTTGACAGATGGCGCCGGCGAGGATGTGTTCGAAGAGGCTGGTTCGAAGACCTCCGGCCGAGGCAGAGGCCAGGTGCACGATCGGGGCCGGGAAAGTGGCTCGAAATCCGGGTCGATGTCAACCATCGGGTGCGGCGGTATTTCTGCCATATCTAAAAGCTAACTACAGCTGACTAAATGCCGCATACATACACTCAAAAAATCGTCCATGCAGCTGAAGTAAAAAAAAGAAAAGGGAAAAAAAGGACAGGGCCACCGCACTTCTTGAACTGCCTGAGAGTCTGGTTGGTAGCACTGACAAACGAAGAGGTAACTAGATAACTCGGCTTCACAGTTTTAATGTCCGCTCGCACTTAAACCGAAATACTTTTGTTGTGTTAGGTCTGTACCATGACTGTCATGCCGGAGTCTTGCTTTCTGTCAATAACGGTTATGAGTCTCTCCAAAACGATGAAGTCTATAGTAACACCCACTTGGCTGAGTGACAACCTGCAGCCACCAATGACAACATGATACCAAGGTAAACATGTTCTGCCCCCAAAACTATGAGTTAAAACGTAAAGTTAAACATGGAAAATTTAAGTGTGCGAAAAACATGTTTTTCATGTTTTATAGCGCTAATATTAGCCATATCTACGTTACAGTAAGTAAAATAGCTACATTTGAATTCTGAGAATTATATCGTAAATTTAGGCTACCTTAATATAGACTACAACTCGGATGGTAATCGTATTATGTCATATGTCAGCCTTTAAAAGTTTGAAAAAAAATCACCTCCATAAGACACACATTACGAAAGTGTTGTAATCTATCACAGTGTTATAGACAATAGCCTATTTTACGAATGTGATCATACACAGAATAATGTGTCCACATAATCATAAAATTCTTTAAACGGCATTTTCTTAAGGTTTTACACTTAAAGAGACAGACGATCTCCTTAACCTTGCCCCCTGAATATCTTACAAGGAGATAACATGCTTTCGTTCAGGATATTTCACTGTGAAGACCGGTAATGTACTAGGGCTACTTGGCCAGGTGATTTGAGATCCAGATGCACTTACAGAAGTGGAGAAATACTGTCACCTTGTGGATAGTCAAAGTACTACAACCTTTCGATCGTTAGTCGGTTGACTACAGCGGAGAAAGAAAAAAAAAACATAATAGGCCTACGTAACGCGAGTTCATGTTCACATTACTTGTTTGTATTGCATATTGTTTAAAATAAATACATTGTTTACCTATTGGTAACATTGTTTTTCATTTTCAATTATGTATTCTTTTCTTGTCTGCACTGTTGGGGAAGCCTGAAAATCAAGCATAGTGTAAATAACCCTGTCCTGTGCATTTGAAAATCAACTTGAACTTAAATGGTTCAATAGCATTTGATCCAATCCAGGACAATCTCAAGTTACTCGACATCTTTTCAAAAGGATAGAAGCCTATTGAGTGTGCTATAAATACAAATGATAAATTAATATATGCCCTTTAAAGGAAGCAAACTCCCTTTCATGGAATCATATGCCAAGTTCTCCTATTTTCCTGATCCTCTCACACAATGGACTGCTAAGTGTGTTTCTTTAACAAGAATGTAATCGGACGGAATTGGCACAATGGTTTTTTCATACTTTAACCTCCCTTTCCTGTCCAATGTGTTTGGGGTGAAAATAATGTCACACTTGAGTCAATTTACTCTGGTAGTGATTTGGCTAAAGAACCTTCTATGTCCTGTGCAAGTAACACTTATCTTACGACGGACCTGTGGGGAAAAACACCTTCCATCGTGATCTTGAGAAAACAAAAGGCCTCTCTAATTGTTTAAATGAACGTTCACACCACCATTGATACAATAAATGTTTTGAATACACTTCATCTCACTTAAGGCAAAATACTTCTGAGTCAGCCATTAAAAAAAACATTCTCTATCCTGTTTTTATAACCGCATGAGTCGAGAGCAAAACATGAAACGTACACCTTTTGTGTAAAAATGCAATACAGGCAAAATATTCGTTGTCTGAATGCTGAGTAAAATAATAAGCAATATTTGGAAAAATAAAAACCTTGCACCTGACTTAAACAAGTGCTTCAAACAGGATGTTTTGAATGTACAGTGTTTATTTTTCAAACAGTATCATGGCTACTTCGATAACAAATATGTAATAAAAAGAAAGACGCTATGGAAACACATTCTCAGACAAGTTTCAGACACAAAGAAACAGACAACATGTTTGAATAATATATTAACATTTATAAACCAGTTAATATAATATGATGTTAATGATTCTGGAGTCCAGGCTTTCTGTTAAGCCTCTCAACAGCCTTTCATGTGAACGGTTTGACCCATCGCCGCTCCACAGCAGGGCCGCCTCAACAGTAGGCACGTCCTCTCCTGCTGATCATTCACTCGACCCTGGGATGACCTCTGTCCAGGTCAGTTGAGGTAAACCTCTGCTTCTTTCAGTACCTCTTCCTTCTGCTGGAAGTAGTCCCTGAACCAGGTTATGTGCTGCTCCTTCTGGCTCACGGTCAGGTGAGGGTTGTGGGACAGGCCCACCACCACCAGCTCCATAAAGTGGCGCACGGGGCCCTGGCGGGGGAAGCCCTCCTCCAGATGCTTCTCCAGGAACACGTGCTCATGGAAGGGAACGCCAGCCTCCTCCTCCAGCCCTGCGAGACAGACACACAGAAAGACAGTCAGAGAGAGAGAGACAAACAGGGGAGAAAGAAGCTTTAGACGTCACTGAGATGAGGTGACACGATCACAGGGTTTGGTATAGCTCAGTAGTTCAAGGTTCAAATCCCTCCAGTGTACGTCTGCTAAATGAATACATTACTATGATTCTTCTTCTTCATGCATAGTTATGCATTTCAAATAAACTGTAGGAACTGACCAGCCTCGTTGTTGATTGGATACTGCCACAGTCTGCCCTCTCTGGTCCACTTAATCATCTCCTCAAGTCCATTACGGGACTTCAGATTGGCTGACAGGGCTACTTCGTTTGCTAACTCGATGTCCCATAGGGTTGGTGAAGCTTTAAATAGCAGAACACACAATCATGTTGCAGACATTTTATGTGATTAACTGAATTTGATTAAGTCAATTACCAAGCACTTTTAAAAAGACAGAAGACATCAGCTCTCCCCAAGGAAGCAAGCTTCTTATCCCTCACCAGTGTGTGTGTCTGCCTCGACATGCTTCTCGGTAGTGGGGTTAAAGATGTTCATCCTCTTCCTGGAAAACAGGCTCCTCCTGACAATGAGATTGTAACAGGGTGATTCAGGTGGGGATCGAGCTACAGACCTTCTGCTTGGGGCACCCAAACACACAATGGATTTGATATGGACTTATATCTATTAAGATCATTATAATAATAACAACAACAACAACAAAGGTAGCAGGTTGGGTTGACTCGACCCCTTGACCCTTGAACCTGTCCCATCTTTACCTTCCCCTCACTCCTTCCATCTCAGCCATGATGCCCCTGTCAAGGGTGGACTTCTCATCTTCGTCGAAGCGGATCTGATTGGTCGACCAGGCATTCTGTCTGGGGCTCGGTCGCTTCCCCACTTTCATGTCAGCAATAATATTCCTGAGATGAAAAAACATTATGAAGCGAAGTTGTGACGTTTTGCACTTTCAGGTTCACATTTTTTTTTTTCCCCAGACGTTTTAAGATTTTTTTTCCTCTCCATGAATGTAATGTACCCAATGTTGGTGACATCGCCGGTCTTCTGGGCGTCTGCGAGGGCCTCGTGTTGCTTCAGCTGCTTCAGCAGCTCTGACTCTGCCTGAGGGGGGTTCGGCAGAGTGGACGCCGCGGCTGACACAGCAGCCATCATCTCCATACTTTCACTACACACAAACGCACACAAAATAGACGAGTTTGAACTTCTAGATCTGCAGTCGAATGCTCTACCACTGAGCTCTACCCATTCCCCACTGTGAACGTAGACTCACCTTTGGGGTGGAGCGGGAGTGCTGGCTTCCTGAAACATGCTGATTGTGCTCTCCATTTCTGCTGGTTTGGGCCTGGCCACAGAATTCAACCTGCTCTGCACTTTCAAGGCTTTGATGCTCTTCTTGGTGGTTATCTCAACCTTCATAGCTCCCAGGAGATCCAGCAGGCTTTCCTTCACGTTCTTCTCTGGTTCCTCGATTTGGTGTTTTAATCCCTCCTTCACTTTCTGAAGTCTATGCTCTTCTGTCTTGCTAACCTCCATGTTTACTACTGGTGCTGGCTCTTCAGCTGCTTCCATACCTTCTTTGTGTTCAGTTGCCTCTTGTGAGTTCCCGCTTTTCATTTCATCTGCCAACTGAATTACATTTTCTGCATCCATCTTAACCTCTACCAATTCTATCTTCTCAGTTACTTCTTGGAAGTTAACGCTTTTAATTTCATCTGCCAACTGAATTACATTTTCTGCATCCATCTTATCCTCTACCAATTCTATCTTTTCAGTTACTTCTTGGAAGTTAACGCTTTTAATTTCATCTGCCAACTGAATTACATTTTCTGCATCCATCTTAACCTCTACCAATTCTATCTTCTCAGTTACCTCTTGGAAGTTAACGCTTTTAATTTCATCCCTCACCTCTGTGACATTTTCTGTCTCCATTTTAAACTTTGCACTATGCTCTTCGAAGTCTGTATGTTTCATTTCTTCTTGTTTAGTTGCCTCTTGTAAGCTTTCACTTTTGATTCCATCCCTCAACTGGGTGACAGTCTCTGCCTCCATCTGAACTTCTTCCATCAGCTTTTCAGTGTTTATGTTCTTATTTTCTTCGTGTTTAATTGCCCCTTCTAAGCTTACATTGTTTGTTCCGTTGCTCAACTGATTTACATGTTCGGCCTCCATTTTGATTTCACCCATTTGCCCCACAGACTCTACCGTCATCCTGCCCTCTTCGGGGGGTTCAGCCTCCTTCTTTTCCCCCACATTCGCTGCCTCCGACTCACCATCTTTCTTAGCATTGTTCTCGATATCTTTTTTAGGATGAAGCGACCCTTCTTTTTTTTCGCAGTATGTGGTTGACGTTGTTCCAAGTGTCCTAAACCCCACTCCATTCACAGCCCTGCAAAGGTTACATACAAAGACTGTATCAAACACGTTAACACGATGCAACTGTCAAAATGCTCGATTTGCTGGCTGACATTGAAAACAGTAGGTTGCTCTCTGGAAGCCAACAGACTTGTAGTGAGAGGGCACATGTCATCAACAAATAACTACGTTGTTATTTTAACAACAGTGCTGTTAATGTGTTCACATCTGTCACTGAGAAAGTTAGCTATTAACAAGTTAGCTTCCTAACTTCACTAACGCTACCTGCCGTTAGACCTCCTGCCCTTGGTCTACAAGCAGATTAGCTAGCCCTATCCATCTGGTATTCCTTCGTTTAGTCTTTTATAGACAACAATGCAATCTTACCTAAAAGGGAGTGTCACTGTGTCACATTTTGTTGTCAATACACACGCCTCTCGCCTGTATATTGCACGGTTGTGGGTCTGATAAATCGAAAGAAGCAATCTTCTGTACATGATTGTTCTTCACAGACGTCTGCAATGTCGTCCATGCACGTTACATCGAGGTGCAACATTGACAACGCTCCGGCTTGAAGTGAAACAAAAAGCATTCTAATGGTTCCGTCCAGCTGATATGCAAACTGTCGAAAGTTGCTTTATTATAATTTACAATGTTCTTGTATCATAATGTGAAAACATGATTAAACATATTAAATATTCCCACTCGAATAAGCCCGTTTTATCTATGACTAAATGTCCCAATTACTTCTACGGGCTCTAGGACACTACGCTAAACCAGAGGCGGCAGTATCTTCTACAGTCTTGATTTGCTTCGAATCATTGAGCACTTGCTTTCTCAGGCTAGTCGAACCTGTGGGGTTATATCCAGTTTTACCGGCAGTCTGATGCAAACCCACACTTTGATGACATGCCTCCGCTTGTTGCCGAATTCCTGAACCACTCGATGTAGCATCAAACGTAAGTTCACGTGGGGTTACTTACGTTCTCTGACTATGAACGCGAATTTACTGTAAATGGAAGAAATAGTCTACATTACTGCTGTAGCCACACAGGGGAGTGGGAACTCCATGTCCTCGGCGGCATATTGTCCTTGTCACCGTTTGAGATTGCCTCTTTATTTATACTGCTTTCTACTTGATACAATTCATGTGATATGTATCTAGTCTCATCTTTACCAACGTGTGTTTTCCGTAAGTAGATGAACTGACTAAATCTTTCTATAACATAAATCCATTAGTTACAATAGAGTTGTTAGCTGTTGGCATGGTCGCATGTGACCTCTGTCTGCCCTGCGAGCATCATTTAGCTACAAATAAATTCTGAACTATTCCCATAGACGTATTTTACATAAATAATAACCAGCTAGCGTCGATCTCTGTTGGCTGTTGCCTTACTTGAAGTTACATTACTATTGAAGGTTGTTGACAAGGAACCAAGACTGTCAAGTTCCAAGATATCATGGCCCCTCATCCCGCGGTTCAGGCCGTCATTGACCTCTCTGCTGGAGCCATAGGTAAACCACAATCTATGTTTATAATGTAACACATGTATGGGTTAAACAAGGTGGCTCAAAAACACATCCTGGCCTACAACAGTAGTGTGCTTGGGAACAACTGAGAAACTACTAGAAATTAAAGTAAAAAATAAAAGCTTTTGTACGTTTGACTCATTTGATCCCCTAGGACATTGCTGACTGGTGTCGTTTTCTCCCCTAGCCTGCCTCATTGTGTTTCCAGTCAGTGTGTTTCCACACAGCATCACGGCTCATTAGCTCTCCACTAAACAAACTCTGATTTCTGGTGCCAGTTGACACAGGTCGTTGGGACGAGAAAAAAAAAAGATGGTTCCCCAGTGCTGTTTGTCGTTGGTGTGAGTTAGATATGTTAACCTGTGACCTCAGTGCCCCCTAACCCTGTGAGTTCCATGACCCCTGAACCTGTGACCTCTATGCCCCCTGACCCTGTGACCTCCATGCCCCCTGACCCTTCCTCTTCCGCCTTCAGGAGGAACAGCTTGTGTCCTGAGTGGCCAGCCCCTGGACACAGCCAAGGTGAAGATGCAGACGTTCCCCTCCATGTACCGGGGGTTTGTCCACTGCTTCATGTCCACCTATAGGCAGGTGGGACTGAGGGGGCTGTACCAGGGCACCACCCCAGCCCTCATGGCCAACATAGCTGAGAACTCAGTGCTCTTCATGAGCTACGGTTTCTGTCAGGAGCTGGTGAGACTGGCGGCAGGGCAGGACAGTGGAGCAGCTCTCAGGTGAGAGACCAGGACTGGGGAAGGTTAACCTGACTTTTCGAAAGCAGACCATAATGAAGGGACAAGCCGTGGAATTATCAACACATATCGGAGACCTGTATCATATCAGTCACATCCAGGGCTCGCAACTAACCTTTTTCCACGTTGTCACAGTAACCGTCCCGAAGTGCAAAATGAATCATCCCAAACTGAACTTGACCTGTCCCAAAATGTAAATTCTTGTGTTTTTGCTTTTTGACATTCTGATATCTAGGTTATTTGCAACATTATTTAAGTAATTCATACAGTCGTGGGGCTCAAATCAATGTCTGAATTTCAATGTGAACACATACACAATAGAATATACAACTTTCTTGCTTGTTTCATGGTGGGGCTTACACAATTCTTGGTGTGGCAGTAATAATAAAGTTTCTAAAGGTTTGTGGTGACTGGGTTATATAGGGTCACAGGCACCATTTGACGTGAGGCTAGGGTGACGGGAGGTTATACCGTTTTTACCGCTTTTATATTTAATAAACTAGAACACCCCAAACGAAGGCACTTCAGTCTGGACATTGGTTCTGTACAGCGCGTCATAAACTGTATCCCCCGCACCCAGAAGCGACTACTACAACAGGACTGGATGGTCGCTACAAAGTTGTAGTTTTTTCTTCTCCAAATTCTCTCTTTCTCTCTCTCATAGTGACGTGCAGAAAGCCAGCGCAGGGTCCGTAGCGTCCATCTTCTCCTCTCTGGTGCTGTGCCCGACAGAGCTGGTCAAGTGTCGTCTCCAAGCCATGTATGAGATGGAGGCGTCGGGAAAGATCTCCGGGGGACACAAGTGAGTGCTGCGTGTTCAGACTGTACGTCTTTGGGGCTTTTCAGTGTTTCATACCGGCCAGGTAGCATCGGCTCGACAGGTCGCACCAACTATATGGAACCCATAGGGAGTCAGATGGCTGAGCGGTTAGGGAATCGGGCTATTAATTAATCAGAAGAATTAATCACCCTACTTGCCTCAGGGGATTGTCCCTGTACCTGCTGTAACTCACTCTGGATAAGAGCGTCTGCTAAATGACTAAATGTAAAATGTAAACTATATGACTAGAGGCAGTGGTAGCGGACAGCAGCAGGGGACAGTGACCCAAATAGGTAGCAGTAACATGGCCGTGGACAGTAGGATGGGGCTCTGACTGTCTCTGGCCCATGCAGCACCGTGTGGTCCGTGGTGAAGTCTGTGATGAGGACGGAGGGTCCGTCTGGGTTCTTCCTGGGTCTGACCACCACCATTGCCAGGGAGGTGCCCGGGTACTTCTGCTTCTTCGGGGCGTACGAGCTGTGTCGCTCCTCCTTCGCCGACTACATGAAGTGTGACAAGGACGACATCGGTAAGGCGGTGGCACCATCCGTGGACTAAAGCCTGACTTTTTCTCTTTGTAGAAGACTTGCCTTTTCATGTGTTTAGTTATGTGTGCACCTTTTCTGTGTTTTTCCTCTTTGTATTTACCACAGTCATTTCCTGCTTGATTGCTTTTCATAAGGCCTATATAGCACCCTTATAAATTATGGAAGACTTAGCTCAATGTACGGTCCGTTTGTATGTGTGTCAAGGTGTGGCCCCAGTCGTGTTCAGCGGGGGGTTTGGAGGGGCTTGCCTGTGGCTCGTGGTCTATCCCATGGACTGTGTCAAGTCCAGGATCCAGGTGATGTCCATGACCGGCCGACAGGCGGGCTTCTTCAAAACCATGATGACCATCGCGAGAACTGAAGGTAGGACAAGACCTCTTTAAACCCGTATAGTCCAATGTACTCTTATCAATGAACTGTTATCGATATACTGTTATCAATGTACTGTTATCAATGTACTGTTATCAATGTACTGTTATCAGTAAGTGTTGTAAATACGGTGTCTCTCATGTCAATTTGCTCTGTCTATTCATTTAGCAGACGCTTGTATCCAAAGGGACATGCAAATGCTCCATTCTGCTGTGGCCTACTTTGTACATGCACCCTCAGCAGTAGGTGTTGTGTGTGTGTGTGTGTGTGTCTGTGGTGCGCAGGTGTGCGGGCGCTCTACTCCGGCCTCACGCCCACCATGATCCGCACGTTCCCCGCCAACGGAGCCCTCTTCCTTGGTTACGAGGTCAGCCGCAAGATCATGATGAAGCAGTTTGACAGCTGATCGTCCTCCCAGCGGACACGGTCACCTGGCGTCGTTTACATGACCTCACCCTGTGTGTGTGGACTTCTCCCTACCGATCCACCCTCCTCACGCTCCTCCTTTCCACCCTCCTCACGCTCCTCCTTTCGTTGTGGCGATCATCAAGTTTTTAGCTTTTTTTTTTATGTTAAAAAATGATCTGGTTGACATGGGGAAATTGTCACCAAGATGTGTGAATAGTATGTATAGATGTATGTTTTATGTGAATTAACATTAAGTATTTAAAACTCATTGTGTCATATATTATTGTATCAGTGCAATGATACATACACACACTCCCTAACACACCTCTAACACTCATAGAGGATGGAAGGGGAAACCGATTGTCCTCATTCATTGAGTTCTTATAATAGTTTTAATTACTCCATAGTACTGTATTTAACAGATATTTTAGGTCCCCTTTTCCAAGGTGCCTGAAATGTAACCCAATGTTTTAGTTCCGGTTGATGTTCGCCTTTTAAACTATTATGTTTTGCCTTTTCATCTCTGAACCCATTTTATTTGAAGAACTTTGCACAAACTGTTGTAAGAGACAGACATTCCATTTCAGTTTTTTTTTTTTATCTCCTAAAGTTCAGCTACATTTATAACGAAAACATTTATAACAAATCAAAAATATATATCAGATGCAAAATAAATTAGCTATCTGAAATGAGAAGATACATTTTGTTGTAACAAGAGTTTTGTACTGTAATGTATGACCTACAATAAAATATAACTGGAGGACAAAGGTGTTTCATTTACTAAAGAGTATGACAATAACAATACAAAAACACATCTGGAATACAATTTAATAAAATATAAAAGTAAAACTGGAGCTTTATAAAAAGTATAGGACAACAGCTGCTGTATAATCAAATAACTGTGATTGGTTAATGGTTGATAGACGTCTATGTCATGTAAAGGTGGGGGAAACACTTCAACCACCAGAGGGTGCCAATCAGTTCATCATTGGCATCGTCATGGGCGTAGGCTGGAGTGTGGATGAGCTATGAGGCCCATGCATGCTTGTTTAGTAAGTCTGCAGGAACAAGAACAGTTCATTAACAATCATTAACTGCATGTCCCTTTGATACCAGGAGGAATGGGTGGAGGTTTAACAGGTCTGATACACTTAGTCTTCGCTTTGGATAAAGCGTCTGCTAAATGAATAAAATGTAAAAATGGTAGGCTACCTATCATGTCCTCTGACCCACTATGAAGGGGCGCATTAATGATGTTTTTACATTCCATTCATATGGCAGGAGCTTTGATTCAAAGCAATGTGCAAATGGGGTATTTCGAAAACATTAAATAAATCAAATGCATTATCAGTAGTAGTATGAGGAGTAGCTGTGTTACCTCCTTGTTCTTGCAGGTTCCACACAGGCAGCCGAACAGACCGTTGATCATCTGGAAAGCACACAGCACCAGCTGCAGCCCGCTGGCGACCAGCAGCGTGGAGAACAGCCCCACGTTAAACTCCACCACATTCTTGGGTTCCGTGCACAAGGACCACAGGTTTTTGTTGTTCAGGTAACTGTCATCACTGGCGGAGGCAGAAATCAGAGGGATTTGCAGAGCATCTCTCTGATGTTGTTTATGTGGAACTGTGCTATGTTATACTGTAGTTGAGATGTTATTGTGGCACTATAGGAGAGATGTTGTTTTTGTTGTACATGCCTGGTAGCTGGGATGTGTCTGGTAAATACAGAGAACACTTTAGGGAATCAACTCACCTGTCTTTGAAGGGTGTGGCCCAAACCAGCAGTACTTTACAGTAGGGCCCGTTAATGAGGCCTACCATAGCCACACAGAAGCTGTAAAGAGCTCCAGCGACGCCAACAGCAGCAAATGCAATAGACAGAAACATCTGTAGACACATAGCAAGACCCCATAAAGGTGTGAACACTGAGGAAGATAATAGCAGTGCAAGCACATGAATCACCAGCAAGGCATTGGTCAGACCAGGAAATCTATGACCGGGTCCTGTCCATGTGTGTTTCCCCGCACCGTGCCTGGTAGCTGAGATATGGTCACTTTGCCCAGTGCGTTGTAAATTCACAGTGTTCCCTGACCCCCAAAATACTGTTACTATAACAAATACTGAACTGTTAGATCTGTTATGCACTTCTGATTCCCTGTTTGCCTTCTGTACTTTCTAAATGCACTATTTGTATGTCCCTTTGGATCACAGTGTTCGCTGAATATGCAAACGGTAAAAGCAGTTATTTGTGCTTTGGTTAAAGTATGGAGCATGCCATCTTGGCTAGATCTGTCTATAGCTACTAAGATAAAGTGCGGTTGACGATATTCAAAACAACTATCAGGACACAAAGATGACCGTCTCATAAAAAGCATGAGAAGACACACCCGCACTCGCTCATTCTCTCTCTCTTTTCTTGCTTTCGTTCTGCACTGTAAAAAGACACACTCTTTTTTCCACGTAAAATAAGACTCACCCCACAGCGATTGGCACAGCAACCTTCTTTCCCAGTTAAATGGATGTGAATAGCCGGGACCAGTACCTGGTGAGGGGTGAACAGGTAAGCAACACATAAAATACAGACTAACGACAATATTTGACAACATTTTGGTTTTACAAGAACATTTGTCAGGTGTTTCATATGCAGCACTATATTTCGTAATTATTATCGTCATTATTAACATCAACACATTTCTATCTTCATCATTCAGACAGCACATAGGGGACGGGTATAGCTCAGTGGTCGAGCATTTGACTTACCATGACCCCCCCTCCAATGAGCCCCCCCATGTACTTGACTTCCTCGGTTATGTATCCATCTTTGGCATACTTCACCTCCCAGCCTGGGAAGAACAGGATGATGTTACAGATGATGGAGATGAGAGCCAGGGGGTACAGGGTCACCCCGATGAATTTGGAGCACTTTCCCGTGCACATTCTGTCACTTCCTGTCTGGGAGGTCTACGGAGGTGACGCCTCGGTTGTTCCACACAAAGTTAGACTGATCAGACGAAGATGCTGATGTGGTACACTAGATTAAATTCCTGGGAAGGACTTATGAGAGCACGGTCACAGTTTTTCTTCTCATGTTTGTATTCAGGCACGCCCTAAAAACTGAGAGGGAGGGCAGGTTGAGCCTCAATGGTGTGAGATGTGTGGAGTGGAGCTAGACCCATATTTGGATCCTTTCTTTCCGGTCACTGACAGTCAGTGGCAAACACACTGGGTGTTGTCATAGTAGCCAGCTATGATAACACACATAAAGAGAGAGGAGGATGTCCATGGGTTATCTTGGTTAACAACTTGTCGTGAGGTGATCACAAACTGAAATAAAACACCTGTCTGTTGTACCATACCTGTTCTCTCATCCCCCGTCAAATTACATTTCTGTCAGGTGTGAATTATTCATTTTGAACAAACACCAGTCAACGTACATGTACAAAGCAACCAAGGAACCCCCCTGAGCACAACGCAATCAGTTCTATGAAGATCTAGGTGCTTTGTTTTGATAAGATAGCACTTCGTCTGGAAGGGAAATTTAGGTGTTACAGCAATGGAGGGAAAGGTAGAGATACTACCGTCTTCCCTTTATTCTTCCACAAAAACACTTATTTTGGTGAAATATGCTCTGTATACTACACCCACATGCTCCAGTGCATGTGGGTGTAACCATGGTTATTTACATTGTACTCGGCTGTGATCCTGAACTCTGGACTGGAAGCCCAGTTGTAAAAGGGGCTCTGACTCATCCACATAAACCGAAAAACATTGATAAAACAAACAGGCGTTAAACATAGATAACCCTAATGACACAGTCCTGGCTGTAAAACATTGATGAGAGACTGGGCACTAACCTTCATGAGCCTCAGGATTGGAATGTTATTTATAAAGTATACCATTTTGAATGTCTCACAGGAAATACTTAGTTCCACATAAATTGAATATTTATTAACTAATATTTATAAACTGACTATTTATTAACTAATGATTTGAGTTTAGCAATAAATCACCTTGTATTTAAAGACCTTATCTGTGTCATGTGTTTAATCAGTCATTTTAACAGAGCTGCTACACCACAATAAAACATCAGTTATTATCTTCTTCCTCTTGTACTTCTCTAATAAGATGCATCTCTCGTGGTTCAGTGAAAATACCAGATAACAAGAAAATATAAATAGCATACAGAAAGGCTAACCATAACACCACAAAATAACAACACAAACCTTTAATATTTCTAGGATTCAGTAAGAGGTTGCTGGTAAATATGTACTTTAAAACTGTCAGCATCATAATCATACATTCACTTGACTTAAAAGAGCTCAGTGAATGCAGGTGATTTGGACCTCATCTGTTGAATCCGAGAAAAATAATTATGTTGAGTGCTGAGAGATATCGTTTCCGTATAAGAATATTTGATTACACTCACGTGAGTCATTTTCCTGACATCAGGATCTGGAGAATGTGTTTCCACAAAAATAGTGGGTCAACATTCCTGAACGCACAATTCGGAAGATGGCTACGTCGGGCGTTGAAACGCTGTCACCTACCAAACAGTTTTTATTAACGTACTTAATGCCAGAGAAATGCTATGACAGGTTTTTCGTCGACATAAACTTTATGCACGGTGAGCAATGCATTATATACCATCACGACTAACTTTAACACGAATTCCACTAATTCGCTAATGTCTTTACAGAAGTGTTGGGGGTTCTAAACCTCTCCTAGGTTATGAATCTGGCTACATTTTGTTTTGCGAAATACATCGTTTTGTTTGCCAAATACGGATATACAACTTTCCATGACCCTTTACAGTTTTTCGTGTATTTGAATATTATATGTTTTGTGTAACCAGTTCCGTGTCTGAAGATTGTATTGAGCAAGTTTGCAGGAGTATGGATTCTGCTTGGCGTCGTGCTAGGTAAAAAAATCACTTTCAGGTTCTGCTATTTCTGGTAGGCTTTCTTATTCAAGCCCCGCCTGTCTGTGATCCCCCATACCCCTTCAGCACAGATTCCGCAGGTGTGGACGGTGTGGAAGGCCGGGAATGCGGAGGGCCTCAGCCTCACCTCGCTTCTTCTCCAGCTGTATGTTTTAACTGAGCCTGTGGTTTACTGCATGGCTAACAACTTCCCCGTCAGGTACAAACTATGCAGCCTGAAACATGAACACCTCACGGGCAGCGCAACAGATATCACAAGGCTAACATCTAATATATCTAATTTAACATATTCATAATATAAAATGTTCATGTATGCCTTTTTTGCTTGTGTGCTCTCCCATGTTTCCTCAGCGCCTGGAGTGAGAAAGTGTTCACTCTTCTCCAGACCTTGTCTCTAGTCTTCCTCGTCCTGCGTTACCGTGGGGACACTGCCAAAGGTGCGAGCTTAGGACATGCATAAACTACCCAAACCAACTCATAAATTCTGTTAACAGTTCAAGCACATAGCAGACGCTACATCTTATCCAAAGCCATGTACTAATAGTACATGTCAAAAGTACAACATAAGATCAGTGAAACTGAGGATTCAAGGATCCAAAGTTGCTCAGAGATATTGAAGTTGGTGTCAGCTGTGTTGTGTTGCTTGTGTGTGTGGTAGGGCTGTTGGTGGTGGTGGCCTACTGTGGGGCGGTGCTCCTGCTGGCATCCTCTCTGACCCCTCCCTCCATCCTCTCTGGGATGCAGTCATCTGTCATAGGAGCTGTGGTTGCAAGCAAGGTACATTTACATTTATGCATATAGGAGACACTTTTATCCAAAGCGACTTCCAAAAGAGAGCTTTACAAAAGTGCATAGGTCACTGATCATAACAACAAGATAGCCCCAAAAACATTGCGGGTAACCGAAACATGAAGCATACATTGTGAAAACTAAAGTCCCAAAGTGAAGAACCATAAGAGCGTATAGTTAAACAAGATACAATTAAACAACATAAACCTTGAAAAGTGCAAGAGTGTACCTGTGAACCTTTTGACACTTGAGTCAACCTTTTGACACTTGAGTCTTTTTAAAGGGCGATGGCATACCACTCCCTAAAGTGACTCGGCTCATGTGGTTGAATGAGGGTCTGACTGCTGCAGTGTGGTGGGTTGTGTGTCCAGGCAGTTCAGGTGTGGACTAACTGCTGCAGTGGGACTACAGGTCAGCTGTCTGGTCTGGCTGTGTGCCTGAGCTTCGCTGGCTCCCTCGCTCTCATTTTCACCTCCCTGCAGGTATGGTGCCTGAATACTCAAACCCACTCACTTACAGTTTTATATACAATTTAGTAATTTAGCAGAATTTTTTTATCCAAAACATGCAAACACATAGACACATTCGTACTTGTACACATAGGTTAAATTGTAAATTATGACTACTTGTATTTTATTTTTTATTTTATTCCCCTTAGTATTAGCTAGACCCCCCTTAGTATTAGCTAGACTTTGCTTCTTTTGTATAGTTAGTCCACATATTTAAATTGTAATATTCCTATATGTTTAATGTATGCACCTTCCTGCCAAAGTAAATTCCTTGTTTGTGCAAACATTCATGGCGATTAAAATCCCTTCTGATTCTGACAACAAGCTAAAAAGTAATCGTAAAAGTAATCTTGTTTAACCTGCACATACAGAACATTTTATAACAACAAATGTAAGAAGGTGTAACCCCCCCCCCCCCCCCCCCTGTTTTTCTGTTTTTTTCCCCTGTTACTCTGGGCTTCAGGAGACGGGCCAGTCTCTCTCTACTCTGAGTCATGCTGTGGCTTCCTGTCTCTGCTGCCTCCTGCTGGCTCAGATCTGGTATTACAGGAGCCGGACCTCCAGTGTGAAGGAGAAGGAGGCGTAGACCTCAGCTGACACCAGCACTCCGATGAGAAATGAAACCCGGTATTTTGTCATTCTTTTGCATGCATGTGTTTTTATGTTGTCAATGCGGTCGTTATTATTGGAGGTCAAGTTATGACGCATATCATACATGTAGCCCAGGCAAATGTAGAGCCTTATACACCCATACACACCCCTACCAGATATCTCTTCATCTCTGGCTGTGTGGGAGGCAATCTGGGGAACCTGAATGACTCATCTAAAGACAAGTTTAGCTGTTTGTGACTTGAGCAATGTCCCAATTTGAAGGGATGTTTTCTGTGAGGAATGTTCTTTTGTACTGTCAAAAGTCTTCAGAACTCAAGATTTAACTATATAAAACAACATAGCCAAATAAACTGAGCCAGTTTACAAACGGAATTGGTCAACAAGAGCCTGAATGAGACCCAAATGTGTCTTTCAGACTAGTGTGTGTGTGTGTGTGTGTGTAGTTGTCTTCTTGACCTAGATTTTGTAGGGCCTGTGTTGTATGAGGAGACAAAGAGCTGTAAAATGGGGCAGGCAATCCACACACACACACACACCGTTCACTCAGGAGCAGAGTAATGTTGAGATGCTGCTGTGTAGAGTGTGTTGTGTGTTAAAAAGTTTGTGTTGTGCATGTTGTTGACTTCTATAATGTAAGGTTGGAACTATCATGCCAAGTTACAAACGCACACACACACCATTCACTCAGTAATGTTGTGATGCTTCCCAAGTTAACCAGTCTAAGGTCTGGATAACTTGGACTAAAGCTATGGCCCCAATCCAAGATCACGCTATCTACATGGAATAAGCTTTAGTTGGCAGTAGTAGAGTAGTAGAGATTGTTCCAGACAAAACACATCCCTCTATCTCCTCATCATACCTCCCCAGTGCCACACACACAGTCAAACGGCTTCCATCTTGTCAACCGTGACAGAAAACTGCCCCAGTCATGGGTGACTGTTTACAGCTGGGATCAAATATGCTGCCCATCCAGCCCCCTCTTGTCACATGGCAGTGAGGCGTAGCTTCCAGGCTGGGCTGGGCTGCCCGCCTTCTCGCATCAAACCGCCACAACAGACCTCACGTTGTCCCCACCATGTCAGTAGAAGTTGTAGGACTTGCTTGGCTGTTAATTTCATTTCCTCTCCTACACTATGTAGAAAACCTGTCAATACCCTAAAACAAAAATGGTAATGCATAAACTTCTTTATTTTTAAAATACCGTTTTACTATGTAACAATTTCTTGTAGTGATGCTGACTTTTTATTTACAAATGTATTTTTTTAACAAGTACGTTATTGTCATGTTGTGCTACTTGGTTAAAGGTTTATAACAACCCTAGTGTCTGTATATAGATGCACTCACATCATTGGTTGCTCTGCCACATTCCCGGGACAAACCAGGCAGTGCTGGCAAGGCCTTGACATTAGCATGAGAATGGCAGGGAGCAGTGAAAGGGTTAAGCTCGGACTATAGGATAAGAAAGACGAGGCCCTCAATGCGATGCTAATTTTCTGCCCCATGGGATATCCAGAGAGAGGAGGACAAAGGCAGCCGTCAGAAACGCTGAGAACCAGGGTTTTACTGTGTGCACCTGCATGCTCAAAGACATCCAACAATGAGTTTTCCGAAACGGGTAATTATGGTCTGGACAGCCACTTGTCTATTGTGTCAGCGGGCAGAGGAAAAGAGCGGGCAGAAGTGGAAAGTGAGATATTTAAAGTGCCTTGTTCGTGTTTCCTCTGGCTGTACTCTGTATACCCCCAACTTGTGGAATTGCTCCAGTATGTAGCAGTGCTAAGTAGTTCTCCTTAGTTTAGGCTGCTGGTATTACTGTTAACTGTCACCCCAGGAGTCTCTCCGTTGTTGGAGAAACACTAAAAGCTTAAAACTCTACTATCTTAGTAATACCGGACTATTTATTTTGAACAAGGCCTATATAACAGATTTATCTTCAACACTTGGGTGTTGTAGTAGATATTATTTCAGCTGGTTCATTTTCTCCATCAATACTTTAATAGTACTAAGGCCAGGATGGTTTTGAATACAGACCCAATCGGCAAGTGGTATGGCAGTAAAGTAATTCAAATGAAATAATTGTATGTATTTATTACACCAGTGACATCATGTTACTTCATACAGCAATGCCCTTAGTGTAAGGGGGTTGGAGAACATTTTTTTTGTTTTATTTTACAATAGCCTGGGCTATATTTGACAAAGGATTGAACTAAAGCTAAACATATATAAAATCACCAAACAAACAAAAGTTCATAATCATTTGGAAACAGAACTGTATTCAGCTGTTGTTTAATATAAATTACACCAAGTATAGACCCATTTTGGGGCAATTGACTATTTTTTTTGCAAAGACATTTGAGTGCAACACTTGGGATTGTCAATGTCTCTGACAGTTCAGAGAGTTCAGACATGGCAGGTTGGACCAGTCTTCAGTGAGCCCAGGCTGTTAGAAATGTTTACCCAAACGGGGCCTCTTTGTGGATTCTCTGCTTGGCGTTAATTTGTCCTTTTGCCCTTTATCAGTCAAGAGGATATCCTCCGACACTGAGCGAAACATAAAAATAGGTTTATTCGTCATGAAAACATTCACCATCCCATCCTTCATTTGGTGAGGGATCGTCGTTTTCTCTTTCTTTCTCTTCGGCCTCTTGTTGAAACCCTGCCAGACGGCCCACAGCCAATCACAGGCCAGTGCTAAAGACTGAAAATTAGCGTGAAAGTTTCCTAGCACCTCCAAGGTCCGAATCCGGCCTCTCAGATGTGAGTCAGAGGTACCGAGCCACCGAGGTAATGCTGGGGGATGTTTGAGTAGCCTCTCTGACCGTTGGGGTCTGTGGACTCGCCGGGTGGCATGTACATGCTGATCATGTCCCTCAGGTCCCCTTGCAGGCCCCTCTGGTGGGCGTGGGGATGGCTGCCTGTAGGGGAGTGGGCCATGCTGTCTGGTTTCATCACCGGGCTGTGCTGCTGGGGACTGCTGCTGTAGGACATGGGGCTGGAGGAGGGTGGGGGAGGAGAGGGAGAGGGAGGGGGGCGGAAGAGGGAGGGGGAGGAAAGGGCATTCGGCATTATACACCATGATTGACCCTACAAAACGTACTACTTTACAGATTATAACAGTGAGGAGTAATAATAGTCATGCCTAAACCCTGACAAGATCCGTTTATCTTTGATATGTTTGACAATGTAGTGGATAATGGTTTCAGTGGTTTGTGTGCTGGTGGAGAAGTTACAACAACATGTTACAGTTCAGCAGAACCTTCCTGACCTGTTGACAAAGACAAGCCTCGTCCCCCTTGGTTCAGAAAGATACGCATGATATAAACCAAGTGCGTGAACGAGACGTCACTCGTCTCAAATAACCTCTCCTCTTGTTTACTCATCTACAACAACTGTTGAATGTGGAACATTTGAACTATTCTAGACTCCACCCTGGCTTAAGAGCCTGTAGTGAGTCATGGCCAGAATGCCACCCGGCACGTGTGTTTCCACCGGCTCCTGAGAGGTAACGTAACTCCAGTCTCACCTGTATGAGTTGGCTCCGTTCATGTAGGCCTGAGCTGAGGCCATGCCCGAGGGGTACGGCAGTGCTGACAGGTCGTAGCGGTGCAGCTGCTGGGTGTAGCTGAGCGCTTCGTTTTGCATCCCGGTGTATCCCCCCGCCGGGCCCCAGCCGTAGCTGTCCATCCGTTGGTTGGCCCCGGCCCCCTGAGCTGTGGGGGCGCTCAGCATGCCAGGACTCATGTAGTTGTTGACCAGGTTGTCCTTCTTCAGCATGGGCTTGGTCTTGCGGCGGGGCTTGTACTTGTAGTCAGGGTACTCCTTCATGTGCTGGGCCCGCAGCCTCTTGGCCTCGTCGATGAAGGGTCTCTTCTCCGCATCCGTCAGCTGCTTCCAGTCGGCGCCCAGGCGCTTGCTGATCTCAGAGTTGTGCATTTTGGGATTCTCCTGAGCCATTTTTCTCCGCTGGCCTCGAGACCAGACCATGAAGGCGTTCATGGGCCGTTTGACCTTGTCCATGGGGTCGGAGCCCGGCTGGCAGGCTGTGGTCTTGCTACCTGTGTGTGCGCCACCCAGACCCGGTCCGTTGCCAGGGATCATCCCAGGTCCTGGCTGGTGCGTCTGGACCGACGACTTCATTTGGTGCTCCAGCATGTTGTACATGTTGTAAATATCACTAGAAATTAAACTGAAAAGTAAACGCAGTTCCGCACTCGGGCAATTTGGATTGGCAGGCTTTTTCCAGACAGTGTTCCTTTACACTGTAAAAAGTTTTGCCCTTCAAAGCTCACAAAAAATTACGAAGTTAAGCTGTAAATGGAAAAAAGATGCCTGTTTTAAGAATTGGAATGTGAAAATCTCAAAACAAACTCATTATGAAGCTGTTATGAAGCTGTCTGTAAATGTTTAGTGATCTGCAGTAGAAGGAGAACTGTCTTCCAGTGTGCTGCTCAGGATAGTGAGGAAACAGAGCTTGTCTTCCCTGCTTGGCCCTAACTCCTCTCCTCCACCTTGCTCATTTACATCACTAAGGAAGGGGTGCGGTGAATTTGGAATGCACTTGAGTGAATGGAGGAGGGCTGACGGAGGGAGGGGGGGGGGAACCTGCCTCAACACAACTTTTAAGTCCCAATTTATAAACCGTATTTTCTCAGCTGTAGATCTCTTATTGACTAAATCAAGACTTGTTTTGGAATCTTGGATTTCTTAAGTGAAGTGAAGTAAAAAAAATAAAATAAAAACATTCTTATGGTTATAAATTGGCTGTATACTGAGTTACGGGGGAAAACAACTCTACATGATAAACCAGGCTTTAAAAAACTGTTGTTGATAGCATCAACTGTAGCGACTCCATCCAGAGTACCTGGGTGTCAAGGCTCCAGAGGGGACCTGATGGACACAGATAATCCCCCAACTTGGCCACTGTTAGTTTCTATAGTCCTCACTTTACACCTCCATTGTAAGTAAGTGTGCACCCATAGACATCCATCAGCTGAATCTACCCGATGGTTTGTTCATCCCTGCTTGAACAAGTATGTTAATGTGCATCAAATCTTCTGCACAGTGCCTTTATGGGGGTTTAGTGTCATCATATCTGCTGTTCAGTACAATAAACCCCATGTCTTCTAGAAGACTTTGGCTAAGATGTCTGTCACAGTCTAAATATCAGACCTAATGAATGTGCCCTGGCTCCTGTGTCTGGAATAATACACCTATTATCCAGTTTAGTTGAGTTTTGTGTACGTATGGAGTGCGCCTGTTCCATTGTGTCAGCCACGTCCTTATTGTGAAGATGAGGAGGGGACATAGAGGAAACATATTTATGTCTACTGGTGTTGGGGTGACAATCAAATCAAACTTAAAGTAGGCAAATAAAACCCCCAGAGTGAGTGGATTTGAAAGAGGCAGCATTATAAACATAAGAACTGGGCAAGACAGATCCGAGGCAATGAGGCAAAAGAAAATGAAGTGAGGGGGTTCAGGAGAAGAAAAGGCGCGGCGAAGAAACGGAGGAGGGTCGCACAAAGAAAAGATGGGGGGGTTGGTCGTGGAGAAAGTCCTCGGAGACAAGCAGATTGAAAGTCCCTCTATTCATGCCCGTTCCCCTGCTCTTCTCATGTAAATGGGGCCTGGCTATCCATCACAGGGCAGAGCAACCCAGGCAGTCCTCCACCAGCCCCCTGCACTCACTATTGCCCTGGCAACAATCGCCACGCCGGCGGGGGGTTGGGGGAGGCAGTTGGACGGCCCGCAGTGGAGGGTGCAAAAACCCCCATCAGAAACGGCCACCTACACTGACGGAGACGACATATAGCTGAGCTTAGGTTGGTGTGAGTTCACAGGCCCGGGGAAAGCAATTAAAACCGGCAAGCACGACAGCATGCAGGGTGACGGTGAACTGTATTCAGTTAATGTGTTGGAGGGTGAGTTGGGTGATTACTGACTAGTGGATTTCCACCCAGCAAAGGGATGGAGAAAGACTGCAAAAGACTTGCAGAGCATAGAGCTCTCCTCAGGTCTATACTGATTTTTGTCTAGTATATAAACATATGAGAATATATTCTAAAATCTGAGATGTTTGCTTTACTTTACTCTTCTATTAGTTAGTGATGTCAAAGTTGAATAAAAACATTAATGCATAAAAAAAGATTTAGTCCCTTGAAAAAAAATAAAAATAAATAGAATGTCAAATTTGATTTATACTCCATCTCTTCCTGAAGTGGCAATGGTAGGACTTGAAACAAAGACTGGACTGGAACAGGTCTCAAAAGTGATTCAAAACAAATGTTCCCTGTGACTTGATAACAATTTAAGTTCAAAGTATGCCTATCTGTACAACCTTCTGTATAATGAGTGCTGATGAGGAAGCAAGAAGTACTGTTGTTAATCCAGTCAAGCTCGGGTGGAAATGACTCCATCTTGTGGTGAAGTCACAACCAACCATAGAGATGTTAATGGTCCACAGAAATACAATAGCCTTTTCCATTTTCATGAGCCACAATTATATTTAACCGTCTGGTGTCTCTTCAAAGATTGTTTATTAACATTCCTCATTAGAATCCATATGTGATCTAATCTCTTAATATCTACATCAGATGTGGCCGCATGGGGCATGGCACTGTCCAGTTTGATTCCATTTCTTAACTGATCCAAATGTAGACAAACCCCTTTTAACCTTGTAAAATTAGAAATGGCACATCAAATGATACACATGCCAACACACCACCAGACTGCTAACTCCTGATCAGTAGGAACCAAGAAGTTGTGAGGCAGATAAGTTCACAAGACCAGAAAGACACAAATGCATGATTTATTTGGTAACTTTATTGAAGTCATCCCCCCTCCCTGAAGTTGTAAAATGAAACCAAGATGTCAATAAAAAGGGTGGAAAATAAATAAAATGATTTGACCAGAATGATATGAATGGAGCTGTTGTAGAGTCCAATCAAATATCTTTGCACCCAAAGCAAAACTCCCAATACCCCCTGCTGTGTCAGTCTCCCTACAGGTGTGAATATAGAGTATGGAATAATGACCTCGAAATTTGAATCTAGGATTTCTTTCACATAGTTTACATTAGTTTTAATACTGTACGACCACTTGAATGAAGACGAGAACACCACGTCAATCTTAAAAACATTCCTGCAGCATGTGTATCATAGTGTATGAGATGGTTCAGGGGCAGAAGCAGCTACAGTAACATAGCAGTCACTGACGACTCAAAGCCTGATTTTTTTTAGTTTTTTTTTTAAAAGAAAAACGTCAGGAGAAAAGAATGAGTTTGTCCTTGAGTAAACATACATGACAAATTATTTTTAGCAAAGCGGGAAAGGGGATTACTTGAGGGATGGTTCCCTTTCCTGTAGCCCTATCAATACGGATGAGGCCTGAGGGGCAGCACAGGGCATGGAAGAGGAAGGAAACGGAGGGTTCCCCTGCCCCATTTAAGAGTGCAAAATTGGGATACATGGAGTGGTTGAAGGGGTTTGTCTAGAATGAAGATAGAGGGCTACGACAGGGGTAGGGTGGGGGGTTATAGATGACCTCAGAGAGGACTCTTTTGATGACCTCAGAGAGGGCTCTTTTAGATGAGGTCGGCCACATTCAGGGGCATCTCCTCCACCGTGGTGTTGTAGAAGGTCTCGATATCCCGGAGAGTTCTCTTGTCGTCCTCGGTTACCATGTTGATGGCCACGCCCTTCCTTCCAAAACGGCCTCCTCTGCCAATCCTACGGACAACAAAACAACAATGAGATGGGTTCCAGAACACACCATCTAACTGCAGTAAGTTTTAAGTCGACAGGTATAGCACAGTGGTTAAACTGCAGATTGAGGTGGCTGGTTCAAAGAATGTGAAGGATGGGGACTTGAGGATTCAGATGAGGCTCTTAACCTGTGGATGTAGTTCTCACGGTTGGTGGGGAGGTCATAGTTGATCACCAAAGACACTTGTTGGACATCTATTCCTCGGGCCTGAAGGAGAGGTATAAAATACCAAGTAAGACAGGTTTTGCAATTCTACTAACATAATTAATTGTAATAATATCCAAAATAATTTAAAACCTTTTCTGTCTTTAACCGACATGACCATGCAAATGAACTGGGCACATCATTGGAATTTGATTGTTGTTGTGATCAATGTCAGACTGACATTACAAGACCAGGAATCAGATTTGAACCAGACTTAACCCATGAATGTGGTTTCAAATGTCGGATCAGTCATATCCAACCCGACTCAAGTGAATCAGGCTGCAGTGATCCATCTCGACTGAACAGCAGATTGAATCCTGACCAGATGAGAGAATCAGGATATGATGCTGCATCTGCACTCACCAGCAGATCTGTGGTGATGAGGACCCGACTGGACCCTGAACGGAACTCTCTCATGATCAGGTCCCTTTCCTTCTGGTCCATGTCACCATGCTGAAGGACAGGCACACGAACACACATGGATGAGAACATGCTGTAATTCAAGCAAATAGTTTCCTTTAGGACCCTCTAACCTCCCGCTGAACCCCAGAGTACTAAACAGGGCGCGGGCTCTTCCCCCCCCCCCCCACTAGACAGGGGCTCTCACCAAGGCAGAGACGGTGAAGTCCCTGGACTGCATCTTCTCGGTCAGCCAGTCCACCTTTCTACGGGTGTTGATGAAGATGACTGCCTGAGTGATGGTCAGGGTCTCATACAGGTCACACAGGGTGTCCAGCTTCCACTCCTGGCAACACAACATGACACAAAGGTGAGATGACTCGCCTGCATGCACACACAGAACTCTATCATGTTGGAGATGGATCTCCTTTCTGAGATTTTTTTTTTTTTTTAAAGCTGTGAAAGGGGACTGTTCTCATTTAGAACAGCCGTTGGCTTCTGGCCAAACAACTAAAACCCCTTCCCCATTTCACAGAAGCAAGAGAAACATCTGGGATTTAGATTTTAAGATGCAATCCCAAGTGTGACAACAACCACGAAAAAAAGTCTACATCGCTCAAGCATGTCCTTTTAAACCAGCCGTGATTGATTCCAGTCCTTCCATCGTCCCGTTGTAAACATCTTAGGTACTACCTCTTTCTCAACGTTGATGTAGAACTGCCGGATTCCCTCCAGGGTCAGCTCCTCCTTCTTCACCAGGATGCGGATGGGGTCACGCATGAACTTCTTGGTGACTTCCAGCACATCCTGGGGCATGGTAGCCGACAGGAGCACCACCTGGTGTCAGAGTGCCCAGGAGAAGCACAGTCAGTAAGCAGCTCTCGCATGAGGACGCTCATTTCCTACTAGGAAGACGTTGCACCGAAATGTATACAATGGGTTTACAATTAAACCTTCACAGCACAGAACAAGTACTGGGGTAAAATAATAACCTCACTAAAACCATATAACTCAAGGGAAGGATTTTTACTCTGCTAAAATGTAATGTTAAAGAAAATTATTTAGCATTTGAATACTACTAACATCCTACAAGTGCACTGTCAGTGCATATTTACACAAGAGTAGACTACTACAATATCCAAATGGACAATCAATGTTTAAGATGACTCAAAATGACACGCTGTACTGCCTTTGCCAACAGAAACTGCTAGTTTGTCCGTCAGACTATGACCTACTAAATAACAGTTTCATTCCTTCTGCCCCAGTCCCTCCATCACCTTCTCACCTGCGTGCTGGTGTCAAGCTTCTGGAAGATCTCATAGATCTGATCCTTGAAACCTCTGCTCAACATCTCATCAGCCTCATCAAGGACAAACATCTTGATGTTCTTGGAGGCTGAAGTAAAACGTTACATTTATTTTATTGAATTAATGTCACTTATGTTGTTCATTTAGCAGACACTTTATCCAAAGCAAATCTAGAAAGTACACCAGAAAATCAAGGATCAGAAGCTAAAACGTAATCAAATATACACGTATATATTTTTGATCATCTGTACTCCGACTCAAAAAGAAAAGCAAATATGGTGCGTCACTCACCGAGGAACTTGCGGTTCAGCATGTCAAACACACGGCCTGGGGTGCCCACCACTATATGAGGGGCCTCGGCCTGGAGCTTGGTCACCTCGTTGCGGACGTTGGTGCCACCGATACAGGCATGGCACGAGGCGCCCATGTAGTCACCCAGGGCCAGAATCACCTTCTGGATCTGTGGGGCGAGGCGGTGAGGGGTGAACACGTGTTTAGCACCCTGATGTCACCCCAACAAGGAAAGGCGCACTATAAATATGATAAATCATCATCATCATGCCGAGAGCGACCTACTTGCTGAGCCAGCTCCCGGGTGGGGGCGAGGACCAGGGCCTGAGTCGACTTTGCCTCAACATCAATCTGCTGCAGGATGGAGATGGCAAACGTAGCGGTCTTCCCTGTACCGGACTGAGCCTGTGCGATGACATCATAACCTAGACGGAACGAGGGGGAGGATGTTAAAAATGGTATCCAAGAAAACACAGCTAGGAAATCCCAAAGAGAGTTTAGTATTAAAGAGGTAGCTTCAAAGCGAGGTTTTCTACCCACCCTTGATGCAAGGGAGGATGGCCCTCTGCTGAATGGCGGAGGGCTTCTCAAAACCATAGGCATAAATCCCTCTGAGAAGAGTTTCACGCAGGCTCATCTCATCAAAGCTGTCCACGATCTCATTCCAGTTGCTCTGTTGAAATGTGTTGATCAGCAACCAAAAACAACTTCCCAGGATCAGGTATCAGGGCTCTTTCCCTAATACGCCATTGTAAAGTGGCACAATCCCAGGTCAAGTTTGAAATATTGTGTTGTATCAAGTGCACAGACTGAATGGCAACAAATGGTGACAGTGATGAACTCACCTCAATGATTCCATCGGGCTCCATCCCCTCCGGGCCATTGTCTCTGGATCTGGAGGGACGTCACTACATGTCATTAAATCAAATAGCTGGAACAGAGGTAGTAAACTACTTCCACGGTGAGCTAGCTGCTAATGTATAACCATTGCGCAAAAACATGGAGCTGCAACAGTGGAACCAAGCTACAACGGTTTTGCTCAATATTCGTGGTGATGTTACAGCACGCCAGGAGAAATGACGACCCTTTACTGGCATACGAATGAAATAACGTCATTAGCTAGTCATCTGCCTTGTGCCCACAACGATGTCTGCCTTTTCAACCATTTGCCTATGGGCCAGAATACAGTACGTTCATAGGGCTGTCCATATTTCCATGATGGCGAGTTAGCGCAGACGCTTGGTTGAGGCACAAACACTCGACATCAATACTAGGTAGAGGTAACGTAAAACTGGATGTGTAGTTAAATAGTCTCGTTCAAAAGAGACCAGCTACAGTATCAAATGAACATATTCGTCCATATAAGCAATGTGACGTTTCTTGGGTAGGGAACTAACGTTAGCAAGCAAGCAAATCTCGACGATACTCAAGTGCAGTTAGCATGATCGGCCCGGGTCGCTAGAATGTAGAAAATAAGCATATGCTAGCTATGCTACTGTACTACGGCGCTGAAGCTTCGCTAAAACGTTAGTATACGTTAAGAAGTCTAGCTAGCTAGTGCCGTTAGTATCTAGATACATGGCTAGTTAGCTAGCTGACGTTAATCATAAAGACGTTGCAAATTACAAGCAGGTAGGAACTAGGCCCCAACATATCACCGGCACTGGAATGGACAAAAAACGGTAACGTGAATGCACACAAAGCGTTAGCCTGATGGGAGACGCATTTTGCTACCATCGCAACAGAAGCTCGGCTGGGTTAGCTCTAGCTGGATGCCATCACAAGTGATAAACAGTAACATGGCAGCACTGGGGGCAATAGAAATGGTACATTTCGGAACGATTAGCTAGCTATGTGGTCAGCGATTAGCTATGAATGAGAAACAATCGGAAGGGGGACTTTACCTCTCTTCATAATCAGCCGACATTATCACAAAGGGCGAGTGCGCCGCGAAAATGTTTTATATACCTCAACGTGGTTTCAAAAGCACAGTTTTGATTGCAGAATATGACTATCATTCAATGTTGACTCCGCCCATTGTATCATTTCATTGGCTCTCCAACACGTCACTGAACCGACGTTTCCGCCTTCGCTCAGACCTAGGTTGTATCTATCGTATCAGACATTTACATATTCATACCTAATATATCGATTTATTATTATGCATACTGTATATATTCTAACTTGAATAACCCGAAGCTCGTTTAGTGATGTTATAATTCTGGGCTTTTTTTAAAGGAAGTATAATTACTTTGTTTATGTTGCTTTTAGACATTTTAAGTTGTCATTCATTGATAACACCTAATAGCCACCACTGAACTCTTGGAAGGAGGAAGCTGAATGATATTTTTATTTTCAGGAAGATTGTTCATATTGGCGACTATGAAACACTGAACCTAATGTGGACTTCGTGACATTGTGAACACCAACAATAATGACAACCCATTTTTTTAAAAATTAAGAGTCATGTTTATTTCATGTGATTAATTAATACAAGCTTACTATCACAGCCAGTGCAATTATACATGGACATGTAAATAGTGGACTGTTAAGACAATGAACATTCAAGTTAAGTCATTACTTTTATGTTTGCCACTTTCACTTGCTCAACCAAATACGGTGCAGCGCTGACCAGAGTCACTAACGTTCTCAAAGAACATGAAATCCTGTTGAAAGACCAAATATCATTAATAAAAAGTTAAACAATGTCGAATGTAGCTCAGACAAAAAACATCAAGTTGTTCAGTACTGGATATAATACTCACAATAAGGAAGCAAGCTCCCAACAATACAGCCTTTATCTTTACGTCCAGGTCCATAGGGAATTGGATGCCAAAGTTATCTGTGTCTGTGAACATCTCTTTCACCATCCCACTCCACTGCTTAGTGATTTGTCCAATGACATTGTCTCCATCTTTCCCCATCACCTTTCCAGAAACAGTGGAATAATCAGGGCTACGATTCATCCATACATTCACCTACCCATACATATACCATATACCCACACACATCACACATACACACACATACATATGGTACACAGGAGACTAAGAAATGCCATATCATACCTTAAAGACAACATCTTGACAACATTTGCAGGCACAGAATGGACCTTCAATCTTGAGTAGGGTCTCTTTGGATGCTCCTTGGATCGAAAATTTAGGAATAAAAGGATGCCACTCTTGAACCACATAGCCCACAGTAGTGCCAGGGGGGGACTGCACCTCCATCTGAATTGACATTTAATAAGTAAGAAATAAGTCATGTGAAGCACACATGGAAAGTTACATATTCAGGATATAACAAGCATATTTGGGATTTTACAGTTTCCTTGCATTACGCTAAGCCTGTTGCACTGTTAGCAGTGGGCATTTTGTTTTTTTTATATTAAGTTGTAATACCTCTTGTAGACAACAAGGAAAGTAGCATGAGGCACAGCGAAATGGCCTCATTATGTGGATCACTTCCTGATCATGAAGGTCTTTGATTTTCATTTGAAATCTGCGAAGAGTGCCACAGCAGTTACGGGTGCAACAGTCATTGTCCTCCTTAGCGGTGTAGATAATCTGTCCCAGGCTGTTCTTGATTTCATATTGATTGTTGGTCTCAAAAGAAGTGAGAGCTAGAGATCAAAAGGAACTGTGAGAAACTACGTGCGTCTGGACAGTAGAATACATTTTAAACGCCTCTGTGTGATCTGTCTCCGTAACGTTACGACCTCATGATTATTCATTCTTACCCTCTAGCAGTTCAATCTTCTGATGCACCAAGATTTGATCCACCTTAAAGATAGAAATACATCTTTTTGAAATCTAACATGGATATGTATCTGTGATACGTGAATAATTCTCAGTTACTATTGTTCACACTTTGTGGCTTATAGTACCTGTGTGAGGTACTCCAGCCCAAGAGGAACCCCTACTGGGGCCAAACCCATGTGATAACCAGGGGGCTGTTTGTCCATGATGTTTAATGAGTCAGCAATAGCCCTGAATTAAAAGAAATGTTAAACAGTTTCATGTTTACAATTGACATGAGACATTTTCACATCTTCTTTGGTACACCTCATCCCATGTACATTCAGTATTCACCCCATGGTAAAACCAGAGAGTAATGACAGACGGCTTAGGGAAAAACAATATCATTCGAACCCACTTTACAGCTACCAACATTAATCATTAAGCGTTTTTCAGTGGCAAACCACTGTTAACACAACAGGTTTGGTTTTAAAAACTGTGTACCGTAAAAGGAAAAATCACACTGTTGAAAAAGGCTTTTAAGAGATTATGTAAAAAAAATCAATCTTTTGTAAACACAGGCAAACAAAAAAACTAACTTTTCAAGGTGTATTTTCTTCAGTAGTCAATTGAGTAAATGAGACATAACTAAAACAGGGTACGTGATATGGCACTTTACCTTTAAAGTGTATGTCCCGCGATTAGTCTGTCTTCAAGAGTAGTTGCTCTCTGTATAACAAATGATCATGTGCTACAGCTTGGTGATTGCACTCCCGCACCTATTTGCGTTTCAAAGGCTAGATGATGGGTGTGTACAATAGGCTTGGCTGGGTTATAAACATCGAGTTCAGATAAGAAATGGAAATAATATATCACAAATGTTCAAACCGTACTAATACCTAAACAAGCACCCTAACCGTGTTCTAGGTTTAAGTTCATTTATATTATATTGTATGACAGAATGTATATTATAAAAAAGGTAATCACTTATCACGTGTGCTACTTTCACTGATTGGGAGAAATTTAGTTTTCTGATTAGTTAGAAACTATATATTAATGTATTAATACTTCCATTTAGAGAATATAAATCAAGGATGTAGTCTTAAACTTGTAGTTTTTATCTTGTTTTTCAGATTGCCTCCCATTTTGACCGTCTTTTCTAAACATTTACATCACTAATAATTATGTAAATGACATACTCTCAAGGAAAAATATAATTTTGTCAAATGTAACCCTACATATTTGAACAAAAGTGCTGACATCTCAAAGCTTTGTAGCCTCATAGAGGTGGGCTGGGGTCTCATACAGGTGGGGTATGGAAATCAGCCAGATGGCTTGACTTGCTGAAAATATATAACACCTGGTATGGTAGCACACATGTAGGAGATGCCATGGAGGCAATGAAACATAGATTCCTGGATGTCAGTGTGTAATTATCCCCAGCTAGGAATCTGAAAATGGATGGGTAGCTTTCGTAGAACACTGAAAGACCCAGTACATCCATTTGAAAAACTGAAGAGATTGAACAAACTGTGACGTTTGAAAGTAGGACACATTTGAAATCAACACATTTCCCTTTCAACGGAAGTCACAGTGAGACACTAATGGCAGCGCACCATCAAGTTCCGGTTCTTCATATAGGCTGTGTTGACTCTGCCGAGTTGGCGGTTTCGGTGTATTTGACAAATCGTTTCCCTTTTGAAGAGAATCGGAAATGTTAGAACTCCGCTGTTTGACTTTCACATAGTCAGACATTTTCTTTTTACGATTTTTGGATCAAATTACAGTTGAGAGACTCATTTGCTAGCTAGCTAGCTAAGGTTAGCTAGCTAGCATAGCGAATTTATCATATCGTTTCATCATTGTCTCTTGACCTTTTTTAATGTTATTATATTATTTGCTAGTTTAGATAAATTCATATTTATTGTTTGTTTCCCTTTTGTCTGTGAAGTGGGACAGAAGACTTCTGTGAGAACGTGGCAGTTAAAGCTGACAGCGTCTTGAGCTACCTAGCTAGGAGTATTCGACTTGCCGGGTATAAGATCTGGAGGGTACTATAAGGGGCTGGGGGTTCCGTTATTTAGTCTGGGCTCTCAACGACAAGCGGGCTTGGTCTACACCGCTAACCTAGAGGCGGTGTGTCAAACTGTCAACCATGCTGAAGACCCGCCAGTGCTTACTTGGTATTCGCACTTTCCTCGGAGTAACGTCAAGGATATGGGGATTTATTCTATACATACTCAGGAAACACTTACGCACGGTGAGTTGATAAACTCAACAGCGGGTGTCTCTTTCACAAACACAAATACACACACACTGCCTGGAACTTGCTTAGAAGAGCAACTTACAAACATGTCCTAACCTAGGTGAAAAAGTCGAAGGACCAGATTGATACAATTACAAAATGTGTTTATTCTGACCTATCAAAGACACGCACAGATTTACAGAGTTTTATTACCCAGTATTGGACTTTGGCTTTAGTTATTTCAGGTGAAAGCAGTACACACGTGGACCTGACGCTTTATCATGTAGGCTATACTGTGCATGTCACAGTGACACAAAATGTTATTCCCAGACAATTTGTAGTTACTGGGTTTGAGCTTGCATAGTTTGCTGCCAACTCCATCAGTGTGTTCAGGTTTGTCTTGTGGGACAAAAAAAAACATCATGACAAGCATAGTTTATGTAATCACTTATGTAAGAGGGGTATTTGTTATCAAACTTGCACTGCAGGCCAATCCCTATTACGTTGGTCCATTGTTCGGTTGATCCTATGATTTTAAAAAAATGGTACAGAATATTGTGAATAAGGTCCATCCCCAACTCCGAACTCCAACTCCCAGAAGTAGAAATCAAGAAAGGAGGACCCTGCACAAAGCCTTTGAAAGACGAGACATACTCAGTATGTTGGGGTGAGCCGGTGTTATCAGCTCAGAGTCCACGCTGTGCAGTGGGCTGAGGACTCTGTCACTGAGGCCTCACATGGTTCCACACCATTGGTGGAAGGCAATCAACGACCCATTGCCTTGCTGTGTTCTTCGTTGACAGTCTTTGACAGCTGAGGATTTGTGTTTGCTTACGTATGTGTATGTGATAAATATAGTTTCAGTGCAGAGAGCAGGCCTGGATTGAAGTGTGCGAGTCCAGCAGGAGGTTCAATGTACAGTCACCTTCTAAGTGATTGATTGGCACCCTTGAAACTTTATTTCATGCTTAAGCTAGGCAACGGGAAAATTCCTTCATACTTAAAATGGGAAGGTTTTAGGCTATTCAACAATTCATACATGTGCTGCAGGCTATGAGAAACCGTATATTTCCTGATAACTTTAGAAAGTATTATAAGTGAACTTTTTCAGGTACCAGAACACTTGTGTTTCTTATGGAACAAGCTCACAGTTAGTTGTGACTCCTCCTTTTCCCACAGGTAATACAGTACCAGACTGTGCGCTATGACACCTTACCTCTCTCGCCCCTGTCGAGAAACAGACTCAGTAAGTAGCCGTTCCTCTTTGATGTTGGACAGTCTTGATAGCGTCTTATTGCCTATAGCTCAATGGTTGGGGCATTTGACCCATGTTTCCTTTTTGGGTTTTCCCATTCGTGGTATTGACTGTGTTGTGGCTCATGCCCTTCAGATGCAGTCAAGAGGAAGATACTGGTCCTGGACCTGGATGAGACCTTGATACACTCCCATCATGATGGGGTGTTGAGACCCACAGTAAGGCCAGGAACCCCCCCAGACTTCATCCTAAAGGTAGGACTGACTGTGCAGTTAAATGATAACATATTAACCTGTGTAATATATTTTGTTATGTATTTCATGTATCCCTTTGCTAAAGCTACATTTTTTTCCTTCTCATTTTGATAAAGGTGGTTATTGACAAACATCCTGTTAGGTTTTTTGTTCATAAACGACCGCATGTAGACTTCTTTCTAGAAGTGGTGAGTGTGGAAAACCTTTTTCTGTCTTTTAAAATATGTTGATTATTACAATTCGGTCTCAAAGACAAAATAGGATCTTGTTGTCCAGCTTTGTCAGATTTTGATTGAAGTTGTTTCTGCATGAACTTTGTTTCAGGTGAGTCAGTGGTATGAGCTTGTGGTTTTTACTGCAAGTATGGAAATATATGGTTCAGCTGTGGCTGACAAGCTAGACAAAAACAAGGGCATCCTCAAACGAAGATATTACAGACAGGTAAACCCACTGACATTCTTTCCTGTATGTCACTTATATCATTTTTATTTTAATACAAACAAGAACTAAAAAGAACAAATAGTGGCCAGATGTTACCTGACTTATATCCTTCATGTAACAAAAGATTGTCACATACATTTACTTGATGCACTTGTATGCACTGCAGTTCAGTAAATGGTCCTTAGGAAGAGAGGGTAGGAACAGGTATTTATTTCTAATCATGAGCCTCCCTTTATTCTACTGAGAAGTGACATTAGTACAAATTTTTTCTTTGACCTTCGAACTGTCAACCGTTAGTGATTGTTAATTTTCTTTTGTTTTCTTGCTCTTCAGCATTGTACGCTGGACCTTGGTAGTTATATTAAAGACCTGTCTGTGGTCCACCATGATCTGTCCAGTGTGGTCATCCTGGACAACTCGCCTGGGGCGTACCGCAGCCATCCAGGTGAGTACCTGTCCTTCACTGGACAGTAAACATGTATCGACTGTGCTTTCATTGGCTATTTGGACTTACTTCCTTATTAGTACATATTTTTGCATTACTCATTTTAATGCTCCTCAGAGATATTTTGATTTGATATAGTTTCACATATATATTCTTATTTTATTTTTATTTTTTATTTTGCATTGTTGAATGGATACTGGTCTCAAGCATTTCATTCAAATTGACGCTGTCACTCTGTGTATTTGACAAATAATAATACTTTGACTTTGAACTTGTGATTGCAGACAATGCAATACCCATCAAGTCATGGTTCAGTGATCCCAGTGACACAGCCCTGCTAAACCTGCTACCCATGCTAGATGCTCTGAGGTATGTTTGTAAAACGCTGACAGGACTGTTTTGGTATGAGTCTACATTCAATATGGGGGTGGGAACAGCTTCAGATCAAGGTCACAGGTTCCAAGCCCCCTCTTTGTCTCTTAAGCGTCTGTATAAAATATACATTATATATTACTCTAAATACTCCATACTTATATTGTTTTTTTTTTTGTTTTTTTGTTGCAGATTCACTTCAGATGTCCGGTCCGTTCTAAGTCGAAACCTCCATCAGCATCGGCTATGGTGATTGGTCAGTTGGAGCTAGCAACTGGCTCCACTTCTTAGAATGCCTTCTCTGCTGGCTATTGCACACGCTCCTCCCTCCCCTTTCCCCATACAGTCAGTTCTTCATCTCTATGTGAGGCCTTTGAGAATGAAATGCAAGGAGACTTTGGACCTCCGTAGGAAAGGGGAGCAACAAGGAAACCTAAAAACAAGTGGAGAGGCCGGCTTTTTTTTTTTTTTTTTTTTGAAACGAACATTTTTGCCTTATAGTCTTTGGATTCTTGGAGAGCATGTCATGTGTGTTTGTGTTGAATCTGTGGGAGTATGCTGGCATTAGTCACATTTATTTAGAGGTGAAATATGAAATATTTAAACAATCTAGATGGAAATACTGAGGACAAAAGACTGTGAAGCCAGTTCCTTTTTCCATGTATATGGTTTATGGCCCCTAAAGCTAAACTTTCTATCTCAGTCTGTATTACCTGTCAATGTTTCAGAAAATGTTTCGTATTCCATTTCTGTCTTCACCTTGTCATCTATTTGCTCAGGTGAAATATCACATTGAAAGACATTTCTGGGGTTCAAAGCCACATTATAACAATCAAGTTGAAAATATCCATGTCACAGATGGACTGCTCTCTTTCAATTATTGAGAATGTACAGATTTTTTCAGTTGTCGGAATATGAAATTACATAAATTTCAACAATTTTTAGAAATACTTTTCTATTTTCAAATTATTGACTGTTTTCTACTCTGTGATAAATTGAAAGCAAAAGTGATTAAGGTAATTGGGAATTATTTTTTTTACTGAATTATCAGCATTCCCATACCTCTGACAGATGGAGATGTAGTTTGTAAGTGTGAGACAGTTGGAAAGGAAGAGAGAGGGAGAACATGAGAGATTGAGTGATATTTTTTACCTCCAGTCTCCCTATACAACCATGTATGTAACACAATTTCCACTATTTACTTCAATGTACCAAAACATCCCAGCCCTATCAATCAACAATGTATGTCTCTGGGTGGGTATGGGTAGAAAACATGGAGTCTCAGTGTTTCCAATAAAACGCTTGGTATCATCCTTGTGACAGATCGGTGTTGAGATTGGGCATGGTTTCATTATAAGTAAAAGTCCCTAGCATGTCACGTATTGACATGGTCACCTATCTGTTGAGTAAATATTTTTTACTTGAAGGTAAGAAATTTGACACAAGCTCTGGAAAAAAATTGAGAGACTGCACATTTTTCTTTCACTTCCAAAAAGGTTTAGGACAATTTACATTTTTGAATAAGGAACAAAAGGGTTAAAATGTGCAGTACTCTTCTGTTTCTTACTCAAAATTGTCGGCCCTTATTGGGAAGCTACAATAACTCCCTTTAAAATGACGACTGGATACAGTTCCTCTCCTGCACTGAACCTCTTCTCCAGCAGGAACAGTCCACTTGGATTGGAGCAGCTGGCCGGGCCAGCTAGCGAGAGAAATGCAAAATAGCTGTCTGAAACGTTTTCGTGGGAAACGAGCAGTTGTACTACTCGTCTTAAAAAGAAAGAAAAGCGTAGTTATAATAATTAAATTGCTCTGGGCGTACCTATACAAACAATTAATATTTTGCCAACTTAAGAACTGCTGACTGTATGGATTTTAAAATTAAATCTGTCCTACATAACGGAACGTGTAGTGCAGATGGGCAAAGTAACAGTTCTAGCATACTGTTGTTTTATGTAGTGGGCATTTGTTTGCGTATTATTTATTTTAGTCATCTGAGGTACATGGTTGTGTTAATACATATTTCTAATGAGTAATATTGAAATATTTAATTCATGCGTTCTATCTGTATGAAAGTATGTCCGAATGCTGCAACACATGGTGTGGCGTACAAAAACGTCACAATGGTGTATATTCAAACTTAAGTGAAACATTACAGAGCTACTTCACATTTCTTCTGAACAGGCAGGTGAATAGGAACTTGAAGACTATTGAAAGCTTTCTCAGAAGATTTCCTCAGGCTCTTCAGACAATTTTGTGCTTTTTTGGTGAGTAATTCTTATTTACACATGAATGTTTCCCCTATTTATTGTAATCTTACACAAAACATAATTTTATACTCAATTTAATCCGCACTTTTGTTATGCATTACCGTAAATATCATGGCTGTACAACTAAGAAAATGTCCCTCAGATAAAAAATTCTAATACATTTAAAGCACGTTTTGACAATAAATCAATCATTAAAGCTAAATAATAATTGAATGGCTCTGGTCGGTACCTATACAGACAAGAAAGATGTTGCCAATGTAAAAGACTGCTGGGCTTTTATGGATTTCAAAATCAAATCTGTCCTACATGACGGAACGTGTAGTGCAGATGGGCAAAGTAGCTTAACATATCGCATAGCCTACGTGTTGTAGTTTGGATGGTGGGCATTGTTTGCATATTATTTATTGGAGTCATCTGAGCTACATGCTTGTGTTTAATTACACATTTCTAATGAAGAATATTGACACATTTATTTTACGGACATACGTTCTGTATAAAAAGTATGTTTGAATGCTACACATGATGACGTACAAAAATGTCATAATGGTGTATATTCATACTTAAATGAAACATTTACACAGCTACATCACATGTCTTCTGAACAGGCAGGTGAATAGCAACTTGAAGACTTCTATTGCAAGCTTTCTCAGAAGACTTTCTCAGGCTCTTCAGACAATTTTGTGCTTTTTGGTGAGTAATTCTTATTTACACATTAATGTTTCCCCTACTTATTGCAATTTTACACGTAAAACATCATTTAATTCTAAATTGAATCCACACTTTTGTTATGTAGTTACTGTCAATATCATCGCATCAAATACATTTAAAGCAAGTTTTGATGCATGTTTTGTTTTTTTGTTTGGTTATAAATGACCAACATCAATAAAAAGAGACTCAAGACTCAGTCCACAAATGGCCTGTAAATCAAACCTCAACAGCATTGCAGTTACAAAGGTGACAAGTTTTCTCTCTCAATTGCTTCACAGCCAATCATTGTGTGCCGAAACCAAACTCTTCCAGTCAGGTCAGGACTGGTTAGAGAAATGGACGACGCAGAAATGGTAAGAGCCTAATAATATCAACTTAAATTTCAATGTTTAAACAGCAAACATGGTCAAATACCTCTCTGAGTGACTGTGTCTCTAATGTAGGAAGTTGACCATGATGGGACAACTATCCAAGAAGTGGAAACCGATTGGAAAAATCAGGATGATCTTTCACTCCATTCCTTTGATGAGGCAGATTTTCTGGTCAGTAGTTTATGTATAGCGATAGGTGAAAGAGATGACACAGAATAGGTAAGATCCTTATTTTACATAAACCTGAATGGTTAATCATCAAACATGGTCAAATACCTCTGAGTGACTGTGTCTCTAATGTAGGAAGTGGAACGTGGTGGGAACACTATCCGTCAGACCGTAGATTATGATAACCTCTCTCTACGTTCAGTCAGCGAGAGAGATTTTCTGGTCAGTTTGTGCATCAAAAGCATCAAGGTACATTATATTTTGAAGATAGACTGTGTGAACAATATGTTTCCATCTGACTCAGTCTGATGAGGACCGTGACCGGCAGCAGAATTCATTTCCGGATAAACGCCTGGTATGTGTGTGACAAAAGGTCAATGAACTGGCTTTTTCTGCTAGTGCTGAATCAGCTTTTCCCACATTTAGTCATTTAGCAGACGCTCTTATCCAGAGCGACTTACAGTAAGTACGGGGACATTCCCCCGAGCCAAGTAGGGTGAAGTGCGTTGCCCAAGGACACAATTTCATTGGGCACAGCCTGTAATCAAACTGGAAACCTCCTGATTAATAGCCCAATTCCCTAACTGCTCAGCCATCTGACCAACGTGACCTCCCTCCCCATATGAATCTTCATATTTTAAAATTTGTCCTCTCCCCTGTTCCTGCACATTGTACTTTACTTTTGGTCTCCCTAGAATCATGTTATGGACTACGAAGCCCAGGGCCTTCTTCATCCTTCTGTGAGAGCCGAGACCGAGCCTTGCATCTCTAATGACGTGCAGCTCCCCATGATGCATGATCAGAAGAGGCGCGACAGGCAGTACCGTGACACAAGAATCATGAAAAGGTTCCAAAAATCCTTGGTTGCCCTGGAACAGGACCTCATGAAAACCAAGGAGCAGATCCTGGACACCAACGAGTACTTTAAGGAGATGTCTCGTGTGAAGAGCCAGGGACAAGGCCTGATGGGTGCGTCTCTGAGAAGACTCGTTTATAAAGTCAGAGGGAGAAGGCTCCAGAGGATTCAGGCGCAGAAGTATATGCGGGTCAGCAAAGATTTCGATGCGCTGATCCAAGTGGTGATGGAGGACTGCAAAGATGAACTCGATCTGACGGGCCTAGAAAACTGGCAGAGAGAGGTCAAGAGGCTGCGCATGGCCTGCAAGGCCTGTACTGAGAGGATCCCACCACCCGAGGTGTGTCGTTCCCCACCACAGGCCCAAACCTCTCAGGAAGAGAAGTTCTCCATCCAGCGCGTTGTAAGTAATTAGTACAGACCTACTGTACGTATTCATTTTATTCAGCTTTTATTTGATTCAAGGTATGGCATGGCACTGTTTTTTTGATTACCATCCTACAGAGCCATGGAAATATCCTCGGTCCCACAGGCCAAAAGGTTATGTCTTCTCTTGTGACTCTGACTCCCCAGGATCTATCTGAGACAGAGATCACTGAGACAGAGATCACTCCTGTGGTCCCCCGCATTGAGGATGCCAAGGAATCCCCCCCTCTGACTCCTCCTACTCCTGAGGCCCTCCTCCCCAACCAGCAGGTTCCCCGGGCATTGACTCCCCTCAACCATGTCACCGTTGGAGTTGTGACTCCTACGTGGCCTGAGACTCTGCCTGCTGTGGGGTATTTACCCCCCCATCGTCTGGCACCAATCACCCACTTGAGCGCTGATGTAAAGAAGCTGCTCCAGGGAGGACTGGAAGGGCTCCAACAGGTATGTTGTTTTCATCACAGGCAAATATATGATGATATTCACTGTTAAAGCATAAATACATGTAAGTTAATTAAATAAATTGCGGACTAATGAGGCTGGAAAAGAACCATGATTTCACTGGTTCAATTTTTTCTTAGCTCAGTGATTGATCCATGTAAGCTTGTGTTCTGCTTTCAGGGTGTGATGGAGGAGAAGAAGACTGCCAAAGGGGAAAAGAAGAAGCCTGGCAAAGCGGAGAAAACGGCCAAAACCAAGCAGCATGTCAAACCACTGCTTGTGTTGGAAGCCGTGAACAAACAGCCAGAGGAATACTCTGAAACCAATGTGAAGGAGGAGAAAAAGAAAAAGAAGAATGTGGGAAAGAGGTGAGGGCAGATAGCAGAAAGGCTAAATGAAGAGTAGTAGAATGTGGGTGAAGACAGTAAGACCCTCAGTGTAAGGATGAGAGAATTCGTACTGGTATGACAGATTACATTTTATGTTTCTTCTTATGATTGACAGGTTTCTGCAGTGGCTGTCACGCAAACTCATGTGCGGCTGTTGTTCGGATGTTTAACAAACATCATGCATGCATGCTCATGCTCTTTCTCTCTCTCTGTCTTTCACTACACATAGATCATAAAGACATACACACATTACATCACACTCCACCCTTACACACACATACACACACATTCAATGTAGCTTTCTCTCTCTCTCTCTCTCTCTCTCTCTCTCTCTCTCTCTCTCTCTCTCACACACACACATACACACACATACACACACACACACACACATTCACTCTCTCTCTCTCTCTCTCTCTGACACACACATACACACACATTCACTATAGTTCTCTCTCTCTCTCTCACACACACATACACACACATTCACTGTAGTTTTCTCTCTCTCTCTCTCTCTCTCTTTCACTACACAGAGATCATGTAGACATACACACTTATGACATCATCAGTTACACACCAGACTTTGTTTCCATATCACAGATGCTTGACTAAATGTCGTTCTCAATAAAGTTAACATTTTGTGTTTCATTTGGTATTTCTTTTTGATGGTTACTACTTGATGATTATTGCCCTGCTTCAAGTGGGCTTGCTGTAGTGGAGATGGACTAGTGTTTTCTTCTGGGAGTCTGATAGATGAAAGAATACAAATTAATGGTCAGGTCACACAGAAAAACTCCTACAAATATTGTTTCAATGTAAACTTGACAAAATGTGTAGTCTAAACTGGAATTGGGCCGTAGTGGACTTGATGGACAATCTCAGCCGTCACCTGGACATTACAGAACCTTAGCAGCGAAAGTTGGATCCCTCGGCATCAAAACACTTCCTGACGTCACAGTTTGGCTCTCACAACGTATGCTGTATCTAGCCAACCAACGTGACCGTGACACAACTCCCAATATTATTCAGAGGACTGGTTGTAGAAGTGCTAATACACCTGTAAAACAATGAAATTTCTTTACAAAGAGGAGCACCCGTTTGAGAAAAGGAGGTCAGAGGGAGAAAAAATAAGGAAGAAGTACCCGGACAGGGTGCCAGTAAGTTGTCAATGCGCAAATTGGCACTGGCAAACATTGCTAGCTACTAAGCTAATTCGTTAGCTATGTGCTACTTTATTTTGTTATGTTTTCCATATGATAACGTTATGTGTTATTGATATTGTGAAAGTAAAGGTATCGCTAGCTTAAAAGATCGTCTACATTTCAAACAGATATGTTGACAGAGGTCTTGGTCTTCCACCAGAAGAGTTGTGTTATTGTCAAGATACGTAGCATGCAGTAGCTATGCTTTTCACCTTGTTAGCTGGCTAGCAACATCACAAACTGATTGTGAAATAACAATGCAGGTCATAGTGGAGAAAGCGCCCAAAGCCAGGATAGGTGACCTGGACAAGAAGAAATATCTTGTACCTTCTGACCTGACAGGTATGTGTATTAAAAAGATAGATTTAGATCATAAATTGTTTCTGCAGGACGTTTATATTTGTTTTCCCCATGCTTCTCTGTAACATAGTTACAATACTGGCATCTTAATGTCATTAGTCACTTGTTTTTTTTTTTATCACTTTGTGATGCTTAATAGACTGTATGTTGTGCTTGAAATAACCCTGATTCCACTACATCTCAGTCGGACAGTTCTACTTCCTTATTCGGAAGAGGATTCACCTCAGAGCGGAAGAGGCCTTGTTCTTCTTTGTTAATAACGTTATTCCCCCAACATCAGCCACAATGGGCCTTCTGTACCAGGTACTGCACCATCCACATTCATAGGGAAAGACTATTTGCACAGATTTCCAGCCACTTACATTACATTATATCCACAACTGTTTAACATAATTGTGGATGTCCTTGTGCCAGGAACACCATGAGGAGGATTTTTTCCTCTACATTGCCTACAGTGACGAAAGTGTGTACGGAGGCACCCAAACAGTTGTCTGAACATCATTACACGCACAAGGGACTCGACCCCCCCCCCCCTCTCCCCCCCCCCCCCCCCCCTCTCCATCACAAAACAGGAAAAAATAAAGTTTCCTTGTTTGCTACAAATTACAAATGCACTTTGAATCTGTCTTGGCCCTTATGTCTTTATTATTTTTCACAATTAAAGCCCAAAGATGTCCCTCTGGTGGTGTTCCACAACATCCTTATGCTGTCACTTATGTTTTCGGGTACAATTAAACTCCTGAACTCCTCGCATGTCACTGGGAGCTTTTTGCAAGAGAATATGGGTAACCAACTAATCGTTTTCAGATTTTTAATGATATCGATTCTTAGGATGATGCATAAAATTAAATTAATCATTTTTTAGAAATGTATAGCCTAAATAAGTTGGTTTTCATAATGATGTGTCTTATAATTATAAATCATAAGACACTTTATTGCATCATGCTTACATAGTTTAATTCTGATTCAAGACATATCAAATATTATTTAATTGAATATGCAGTGTGATAAATGTATATGTTTAGATTGGTGAGCCATTGATGTGTTTGTATGTTTATGATTGCTTTATTATATGACTACATCTTAAATATAAAATGTCTGAACACTAAATATATACAATATGTCTTGTCTTCTTTTTACTAAACAATTATGTTGGAGGGTAATGAAATATCGAATCATGTACTGAAAACACTTTCACACATTTCTGTCTTGATTACAATAAAGCAGTCACTGGAGGAGTTCCTAGTCATAGCCGGTGGACACTGGATAGGGACCACAATGCCAGCCTATAAAAAAGCTGTTAGTGCCAGCACGTCATTCAGCGACAACGTCCAGCAAGATTTGAGCTAAATCTCGCCTCAATAACACTTTCAGATACGGATTCATGTGCGTTTCAGATAATTTCACCTTTTTGTGCGAAATTGCTGTTTGTGCTTGCGTATTTACCAACTACGCTAGCTACATGCTGTGACACGGCATGACTGTCACCCCGCAGACTAGCTTTTAGGTTGCTAGTGTGTCTAGCCAGCTTGTTCTGCACTGGGACATCACTCAGAACAGAAGTATGTTCACAGCGCGGGCGTCCACTAGGATGAGCTAACTTGGCTAGCTAGCTAGTTTAATACACGCGGAAATTTATGGCAACTTATTTAGCAGTTACAAATCGTGTATTTACATTTAATCATGCTTGGCTAGCTGTTATCAATAAGTCACCTTTTAGACTGGCTTGATGCTAGCTAACGTCAACCAAGTAGCTAGCTCTAGCTAGATAGCTAGCTTTTCAGAATTTTTTTTCCGATTCACATAGACTTTGGAATGGTAAGTTGTTGATGCGATTACAAAAAATAGTGTCGTGAAATGGTCTAGTGGTAGCCTATAAAATAGCATTTTGGCTTCGATATCGAGCTAGTTTGCTTTTAAAAGTTATACTGCGATAGAGCTAGCTAGCTAATTAGCTGCATACCATTAGCTCTATTTACCTACTGTAGTGTAAGGATAATAAGAAATATACGTTCCCGGCGTTAAATGTGGTGACACGATAATTAATTGAAAAGTTGCTGATTATTGGTGTATGGTCCATGTTACCATTTATTATTAGACATCAAGGGTCAGTCTTACCGTAACAGTTCAAATGTGGGAATTTCAACAAACTGCCTGGATTTAATGAATCTCTGTGACTACAGTACGGTATGTGGTAATAAGATCTTACTTTTGCCTCTTTGCTTGAAGCTGGCACCGTCAATTCCTACCATCATGCCAGCTCTACTGGAGAGGCCGAAACTGACCAATGCTATGGCACGCGCCTTGCATAAACACATAATGCGAGAGAGAGACCGCAAGAGACAAGGTGATGAGAATATATTTCCATATCTGTACGAACCGTCATACTCCAATCTGGAACAGGAATGCATTATGCATCTTAGTGAAACTTTACTCGTGAGAACCAACTAATTCTATATTTTGTCACAGAGGAAGAAGAAGTAGACAAAATGATGGAGCAGAAACTAAAAGAGGAGGAGGAGAGGAAAAGAAAGAAAGAAATGGAAGAGAGGATGTCTTTGGAAGAAACTAAAGAACAGGTGGAAACTGGAACCAAAACAAACGGCCTGAACTTCCACTTTTCAGAGGACCCACGATCTATGATATTCACTCTGTGTGTTTCTGTCAGTGTTGTCTTCTAACATCTGCTCCTCTTTAAAACTGCAGATAATGAAGATGGGGGAGAAGCTCCAGGGCCTTCAGGAGGAAAAACACCAGCTCTTCCTTCAACTGAAAAAAGTTCTTCACGAGGAGGAAAAGAGACGGAGGAAAGAGCAGAGGTAAAGGCCATCACTTCCTGTTGTTGGTAGAGATGTCACCTCCAGTCATTGGTAGAGATGTCACTTCCTGTTGTTGGTAGAGATGTCACTTCCAGTCATTGGTAGAGATGTCACTTCCTGTCATTGGAAGAGATGTCACTTTCTGGTGTTGGTAGAGATCTTCCCTACTGGAATGTGGTAAAGCATTTGACCACAGATCAGAAGGTGGCATGTTCGAATCCACGCCTGTATGTCGCTGTGGATGAAAACGTATGCAAACTGAATACACCATCACTAATGATGTGCACCATGTTCTTGTTTTGTGTATTGCAGTGACATGACAACCCTGACTACTGCCAGCTACCAGCCAGGCATGGCGATCCACTCAAGCCAACACTTACTGAGCATGCAAGGTAAAACAGCTTTGCGCCGTCTACTCTCCTCATGGTCATGAACACACAGAATACTTATTAGATTAAGTGAATGCAAGTCAGCTGTTTTTATTCCTTGTGTTGCTCCGTTTAGGTGATGTACATAAGATTGGCCATGATGGAATCACAGATATATCTATCGCTCTGTTCACATCTAATTTCTATTTATTTGTCTCCCCTCAGCCAGTCAAGTCAGCCATGGCCGTCCTGCTGTTCTACTAGGAGAACGTAATAAGCAACTCTTCCAGTCCCCGGGCATTCCGGTGAGTAGCTAGCCTGGATATTGGTTGGGGTTCACATATTTGAGGGTGATTTAAGATTTATACTTGATTTAAGATATGTAAAAATGACTATGATTGTACTTGAGTTTTCAGGTTTTTGAAATGGATTTATTACTGATCATTTCGGACTTTGGCATATCTTTCATGTTAATAACTGTGTTGGTGCTTGACAGGGTCGCCACTACCAGAGTCAGGCAGGGGTTTCTGAGCACGGTCAGTACTCTGGCAGCCCTGCCGGACACGGGCCCTACGGAATCCCCCAGACCCAGCACCCCTCCCCCTACGGCCCTGGCCAGCCCAGCACGGTCACCTATGCCAGTAGCTCACAGCTCCGAGGTCACTGTTGGTGTTTTACACATAATAATAATGTATTCATAATCAATAATGTGTTCTTAATCTGCAGTCAGATGCTCTAACCACTACCTAACAAAGATCAAATAAACATCTCTAGCTACTTAGGTTATTCATGTTTATTGATTGATACCCATGTAGGTTGTTGAGGTTATTAGTGTTTTGATGTTCTTGCAAAAAGGCTGGTTCTGGTTCCCTGTAGACAGGAATATTATTGCTCTGGACATAACTATAACAATATGTAGTCAATCTAAGTACTTCCCCATGTTTCCTGCTGTGTCCAGGGGCCTCAGCCTTTCCAACCATGCAGTACGTCCCCCACCAGCAGCAGGCCTACGCTGTACATGGACATTTCACCTCTCAGCCAGGTCCGTTTCACTTATGTTTGGCCCAATATCAGCTCTCCTGAGTCATCAAAGAACGCACGTCACAGAAACACACACAGTAACTCCTTTCGTCTAACCCAATCTACACAGTGACAGCCTTAATCTCACCTAATCTAAACTGTAGCCCTCTTAACCCAGCCTAACCAAACAAGTCTTGTCTTTTACTGCAGGATTCATACCTAGTGCAGGGATCCCTCTACAGAAACAGTTGGAACATGCCAATCAACAGTCTGGCTTCACTGACTCTGTAAGTCTATGTACATACTGAGTCAATACATGTGTGTTTACTGACTCTGTAAGCACATCCATGCCAAGGCTGCTTTGACAACGTGTGTATGTGTTTCTGCTGGTTTTCAGAGCCCTCTGAGGCCTATGCACCCCCAGGCTCTCCACGCCAGCGCTGCAGGGCTCCTGCCTAGCTCTGCAGGCCTCCTGCCCAGCTCCTCCATCTCTGTTCAGATCCCCTCTGCCAAGGTCAGTCTCACTCTCTACACCCAGACTTGTTTTGAACAAATCACCACTTCATCCTGTTTACCACAACACACTCCCCACTCTCTTCATTTACAATATACGTAAACGTAAAGACACTTTTATCCAAAGTGACAATCCAAAAGTGCTTGAAAATACAGCTGAGAATCAAGGATCAGAAGTGGATAGTTCCAACTGTATTTTGAGGGTCAGCCTCAAAAAACTGTCTGTCATAACCAAATTAACTACATCTCAGTTTCCAGGCATGGTGCAACAATAATGTCTCAACTATCGTAGTACATAGGACATTGCTTTTGCTATACTGTACGATCTTAGGAGCAACATCAAACAGGTTTACGTGTGCTGTCTTTATAAATCAGTTATAAATAAGAGATATTTATCAATATCCCCCCCCCCCCCGAACAGTCTGGTTTGCCATATGCCAACCCCCCCCGCCCTGCATCTCCAGGAAGCTTCACCCATGGGACCCCCCCACCACAAGCTCACCCTGTGAGTACAAACCCCCCCCCCCCCCCCCCCACAGACACACACACACATATACATAGATACACACTGAGGCACATAGACAGACACGCAAGCATGTACGCACGCACATTGACGCACACAAACACAGCACTCACCCTTACAGACACGCGCACGTGCTCGGTAACGCGTGCGTGTGCACACACACCTTAAATGTTGTCAACAAAACAATACTTATTCTTGTGAGGATCGCCCACATTATTTTACCACCTGATTTAACAGAGATAGTCTGATAGTACGCTAGAACTGAAGTGTGTTTATGCCGTCTCCTAGGCAACCTTCCAGAGCTCCGCCCCGCCGCCTCCTCGTCATGCCTACCTCTCTCAGACCCAGGTCGGACAGAGGTTCTACCATCACAGCAAGTAAACGGAACGACCAGCAATTACAGACTGACCTAATTCTCCAAACAGCTTAACCCTAAATGCAGGAATGCCTGAAATTGTCTTTTTTGACAATAACTGTATTGTTAGCATTCACAAGCATGTTTTATTTTTTTGTCAAGGTTTCTGTAAATAAGCTCTCGTTTTATACTGGGTATGGCTCTCAAAGCCACAAGATGTAGGAGAACAGATTGAGGAAAGTCTGCTTTACACACTATTGTTTAAGTTTATTACCACAACATCCAAACTGTATTTTAATTACAAAATCCTAGTACTATATGTATTTAAGGAGTAAATGTATTTAATACAAATTTTAATGAATTCAATGTAAACCCTTCTCAGGGCCAATGGAAGAGTTAAATCACATTAAGTGACTCTCCTAGCCACATATTTGTGGAAGCCATATTTTCCTAAGCTTTTAAACTGAAAAAATATTATTTTGCAACTAATTTTATTAAATTGCACTTGATACCAAAACATGTATTCAGATTCATCTTTATTATTTCAGTACAAAATGCTTTGTGGTTCCCATAATATCTGAAAACGTTTTGTGTTGAAAAGTACCATCAAAGGGTGTACTGGAGCATGTGACGTTACGTCAGGGTGAAGTGGATAAGTATGTGAAACTGAAACCGTTTAGAGGCGACGTGAACAGAATCTTTTTATATGCTGTGAAATCAGTCCAAGGACTCAACCATAAAAAAAACAATTTTTTTAAAGACCATAAAGAAGCGTATTGAGAAGTGATCTGATGAGGTTGACATCTTGTCGTGTGTGGGAGAGAAGCAGGGCGGAAGCTGACGGTGCACTCTATTGACTGCAGAGGACAGGGTGTGAAAAAAAAAAAAGGTTCTTCCGTGACTCAGATGCCGCCTAAATTCAATCAAATATCAGACTACGTGGTTATCAGAAAGGCTTTCAGAATTCGGTCACTGTCTATGGATTTGACTCAAATAGTTTAATGTGGGTTGGAAATTAAATCCGGTGTGTTATTTGAATGACTCGGTGTGGTATGCTGTTTTTGAACTCGAAAAGACAGGGATGAGTATATTTTTATTTAGTTGTGGACTGAAACTAAACGGTCGCATCTGGGTGCGTTTTCTTGAATGATATTCTGCTGTTCCCCTCCCATTGTGCATGTATTCTTATTGTGTTATCCTAAGGCAAGTGTTTATATTTGGCAATACCGTTCGCCGCACCACAGCCAACATTCTAGTAGTGTGTTTCCACATATTAGTTGAACCTTTGTTAGGTTTTTGATTTGGCTTTCCAACGCCCATTTCTGTTTTTGAGTTGTGAATTCATTACTATTGGACAGTCTGATGCTCTTTTCCTGACGATTGTACCTACTTGAATGTCGTCAGATGGATTTAAGGCTCCCTCAACTTCCGCCGCCCGCCACATATACAAGGGGATCATTTTGTCTCAAACTCTCATATAATGGACCTGTGTTCCCCTCTGTCATCTGCTATGGATGTCAGTTGCTTGTATGAGGACTGGTGTGATATTTCCGACATTATAAGTGACAGGTAGGTAATTCTGTTTTAGCCATGTGAAGGGAATAAATATCTTGCTCCAGTGGTTGGGTCTGTCTGTATGGGCCTATTACACTTATGGCCTCTCCAAGACTCTCCGGGGATCTTAATTCTTCTCGATTTGACGAATGTTTAATTAATACGATATCTTATGTAGCAGTTTGTCAAAGTACAATTTGTTTTCGAGCTTCAATATGTTGTCTTGTTGGAGAGTTGTGTTACAAGATGGTCAGCATGTGCAACAGAGCCATTTTACATGTGCCTGGGAGCAGCATGGAGGAAGTACTTTTGGACAAGTTTTATCATTTCAGTGCATCGGACAGGTTTGTATAAAGACTACATTTCGCTGTTCCTGAACATAAAATGTAATGTTGCAATGTAAAATTGAGCACATTTCCTCCTTGAGCCAACAGATCTTTTTTTCTTATGACATAAAAAAGGAATTGACGAACGAATTAGAATGTTCATCCTTATGATAATTATATGATTATGAAAATATTTGTTTCACCGAAAAGTATTCTTTCTTTCTTCATTTCAACATGTTGTGTATCAACATGTTTGTCTTAAATAGTGAATACCTGGGTATAGATTTGGATTGCTGTACAAAATGCAGTGATTGCTATATACAATGAAGCTTATTTGATTCCTGATTTTGAAACATGACTGGGGAAGGGTTTTAGACATAATTTAAAAGATATACTAAGTATTAGGATTAATATTATTTGGACAATGAATCTATGTTGTTTGTACCCACACAGCATCAATAACTACAAATGGACAGCATTTTTTTTTTTTTTATCATCGATGCACAACACATCGGTGACTGGACCTTGATTGTGATTGAATGGCCTAAGAAGTTGGAATGTAAAACAAATAAACAACTTTGGTAGATTTTATTAAGACATCAATGTGAAATAGTGTTGGACTTTTAATTAAGCCACACCCACGTTTCCGGTCCAGCAGGGGAATCCCCAAGTGAAGCGTGGTTGCGTTAGCTACTAGCGGCAAAAGCTGTTTGGACGTCTGGTAAAGCTTGTTTACTAATTTATCTGTTTTGAGCTACGCGCAACTGACGGTGGTCAACTACGTAAAGGTAAATAATCAGGAAGTGTGTATTTTGTTAACTTTTTAATCATGGCAATAACACGGAAGTAATGCTTCATGTCTAACTAGCTAGCAAACAGCTGGACGTCGCCAAAACGTCGTGGTTGGCCGTAAACTGTCTGATTCATTTGGATGTATATTTCTACTCTTTACTCAGCTCGGGATTGTTGTTCTTCACCGATTACAACTTAGAGAGGTTGACGGGTATTATGGATGAACCGGTGGGGAATGAATCTATCACCTTTAGCCAGGAGTCTTTCCAGGACCTATGGAACTTAATGTAAGTATAGTATATCTGTGAACATTTGCTAAACGTCTGACCAGACTTGGATTAGAAAAGCTAATTAAATTATATTAGTCCTATGTAAGAAGAACGACCGTACTCCTATGTCGAGGAGCATGACAACAAAGTTATATTTACGTGTTTTAGTGTGTGGATATCTGTTAATGTATTCGCGTATTTCTATGTTAACTATGAACCCACCCCCTCTTCCCTCACTTTCCCTAGGGCTGGCCAACCAGCAGAGACAGAAAATGTAAGTATTAAACGCAGAAAGCTGAATGGTGGGAAACACTCTTAAGGTTCATCAACAAGTCACATTGTATATTGACAAATCAGTGCACCAGATGATGCATTTTTCCCAGCATATGCATTTATACTTGTAAAGAACATTTTGTATTGTTTGTTTTGTGAATAAGGGGTCTTCCCATTCAGAGAATAACTTTTTTTTTTGTATGTGTGTGAGTGCAGTGTTTAATGGGGGGGCCCTTGTTGGATGAGGAGGATCTCTTCGAGGAGCCCACCATGCCGGCCCCCCAGGCCCCCTGCCACTCCTCGGACATGGGCTCCAGCCTCACCTCCACAGTCCCCTCCACCACGGACTATCCCGGCTCCCTCAACTTCAGTCTGAAATTCCAGCAGTCGAGCACAGCAAAGTCAGTGACCTGCACAGTGAGTGTCTTAACGTGCTCCTACACCGTCACCTAGCTAGCCTAGCGTCCACGCATGAACATGAACTGTTGTTCTTAGAAAGCTGTTGCCACCTAATGGATCAGATTAAAGACATGTTTTTCTGATTTATATCGCCTTTTGCAGTGACCCAAATCGCATTCAATTTTAGTTAACAAGCCTTTTTGTCACACAATACCAGGTAATTTTTCTACTTAAGTGTCTTAAATCCCTCATTAGTGTATATATATATATATATATACACTATATATATATATATCCTCATATTGCTGTTTAATTAATAGAAATAGAAACTTTTATGAACAACCACTCATAACGGCATGACTTCAACAAATCACTTCATAAAAAAAGAACGAAAAATAATAACAAAAATCCCTTTCTTAATTGCTCAGATTCATCCATTTAAATTCTGAAACTCCTAGACGAGGAGTTTGTCATCAAGGAGTCCTGTCATGGACATTATTATTACCTTAGATATCACAGATTGTCCAATCCTGTCCAGGCATCCATTGTCTCTGTGCGACGTTGCAGAAAGTCACGAGGAGCCAAGTCTTTGAGATTCTAAAACTACACATATCAACCTGCCATTGACCCAGCTGATTTACCTTTTTCGACTTAAGTTGGCTCCACATATCAGAATACTATAACAATAAATAAAAAGCGTCTACAACTTTCCAATTCTCACCGTGTTGTCTTTAGACATTACGGGGCATGCTGGTCATTTGTGATTTCAGGAAATCTCTTCCAGCAAGGAAGGGGTTAACAGTGCCCCACCCCCTCCCCTTTTCTCAACCAGGCTTGTATACTGAAACTCCTCCTGTGCTGGTTTTAAAACTTGGAAGACCTCTTTTGGTCTTAGTAAGTTAGAGACATGAGGTAATTACATTGATGCACGTGTTAACCTGTTGTCTTCATACTGCTGTAGTGATGGCGCAATAGGGCCAGTAACCTGTTGGCTAACCTCTGTGTTCCTTAGTAACAAGCAGCATCTGGACCTTTTGTACCTACAGCATCTGGAAAAAAACCTTCTATCTTTTCCTACCAGCAGTATTCTTTACATGCTGTAATCTGTGAGAAAATACAAGCTACCATACATCCACCACTATGTAATATTACAAATAAATCCTGTAATATCCTAAATTGAAAACAGAAAACCTTGTAAAACAAACAATATGGCATGATGTTTTCATCATATGAATGTCATCAATAACTTTTGAGTTTAAGGTTTTCAGTCATATTGCTTGAGTTGGGACATGCCCTGGCTTGTCTCTGAACAGGGAGGGGGGAGGGGGTGAGCAGCACAGCAACACAGCAGAGTCTCCTTCCAGAGTTCTTATACCTGTAGTCTTGTAACTAACAGTAGAAAGAAGTTGTCTTTTGTCAGAGGTTTGGCTTTATTTATTTGAGTAATAACTAAGATCTGTTTTACTGAAGGTAAGACATTTAACTTATTATTAAATACATTTTCGCATTAACAGGTTCAGGATAAACTAATCATGGGTCAAGCAGGTTTGGCTGTCAATTCAACATTATTTTGATGACTCATTTTTCTAACTACGGACCTTAAATCTAAATGACCCGGAATTTAAGTTATAGATTATATATAGGGATAAATAGGACAGGCATAGCACAGGGGGGAGTGTTTGACTGTAAATCAAGAGATCCCCGAATAAAAACAAACAAACTTGTTTGTTGCTTTGGATAAAAGTGTCTGATAAATGAATATAATATTATCATTTGGCAAAATGGTATACTACAAATTATAATCACCTTTGATCATTTTTTAAATAATAAACAATATTATAATTATAATTAACCAAAGTTATTATTAATTACTTTTTTTCCTCCTCAGTATTCACCAGAGCTGAACAAACTGTTCTGCCAGCTGGCAAAAACGTGCCCGGTCCAGATGGTGCTGGAGCAGGCCCCTCCTCCGGGCGCCTGGCTGCGCGCTGTCGCCGTGTATAAAAAATCCAAAGATGTGGCGGACGTGGTGCGCCGCTGCCCCCACCATGAGAGGACCACCGAAAATAACGAAGGTACAGAACCAACCAGGTCCCGCCCTGGAGCCACGCCCTGGAACCGCACAACACGCCCCAACCAGTTCACTCTGTTCTGGATGTGTGATCTTTCTCTGTACCGTGAACTGTCGGCCCTGTGCCCTGCAAGTACTGTGTGTGTGTGTGTGCCATGTCTGTTCCTGTGCCCTGCAGGTCCTGCTCCAGCGGGCCACCTTGTCCGTGTGGAAGGGAACAACCAGGCTCGCTACCTGGCAGACAACAACACAGGCAGGCACAGCGTCCTGGTTCCCTACGAGCCTCCACAGGTACTGCCCCACCATCCTACCCTCCTCTCTACCTCCGACATTACTGGCTGCACCCATTATTACTGTCTGCCACCTTCAGTAAACCTGAACTTACTGTAATGACGAGGCTACTGTGAACCTGCTGGTTACCTGCCTTGTGCATGGATACCAAGTGGTGTGTGTGTGTGCGTGACGGTACCTGACAGGTGTGTCCATCCTTCCTGCCTCCCAGGTGGGGTCAGACGTCACCACGGTGCTCTTTAATTACATGTGTAACAGCAGCTGCATGGGGGGAATGAACCGCCGGCCCATCCTCACCATCATCACCTTGGAGACGCAGGAGTGAGTGTTCTGCCCAGGGCTGGGGAGGTAGTGAATTAACGTTTATGAATAAAGCAAGTTAAATTCAAGTCAAGTACATCAAGGCAAAGATGATGACATCATCACACGTGTTTTTTGGGGGATTTCATGGCACCAGTAGCTATAGGAATAGAAGCCTAAAATGAACTCAAAGCTATATCGGTAGCTAACTGTTGCTCCTTGAAACCAAAACGTTAGGAAACAAACCGACTGCTTTCTCTGCTCTCCTGCAGGGGGCAGCTCCTGGGCCGGCGGTCCTTCGAAGTGCGTGTGTGTGCCTGTCCCGGGCGGGACCGCAAGAACGAGGAGGAGAACATGCGCAAGAACGAGGAGAAGAGCAAGCCCACTCCTGGAACTAAACGCAGTACGAGCCTGAGAATATAACTCCCTGAGTCATGCAGTTATTTTTATGATTTTTTTACGTTTGATTCAGTTAGCCAAGGCTTTTATCCAAAGCGCCATCAAATGCTGCAAGGAGAAAGTGCCATTCTAACAGTATTTCTGTGGCCAGAATCGTCTGTGTGTGAGTGATGGATAGTGACCCTTTGAAGTTTGCGTGTGAACTAATACTCTGGATGATTGACAGCTGTGAAGGAGGCGGGTCTTCCTGTTCAGCGACCTGAGGACAGTAAGAAGTCTTGCCCCGGAGGGGAGGAAGAGATCTTCACTCTTCAGGTGAGCAAGAGCTCCTGAACTTTTATTTTAAATTTAGTTTTTCCACCCTGTCCGGCATTTTCAACAGCAGAGGTGTGCCTGTCCCAGGCCATGGTTCACAGTGATCATCTGTGTCCTACAGCTATAAAATACAGTCATCTGTAAACCACAGTATGCTTGTAACGTACAAAATATAGCAAAGTGGTTAGGGTTTTGACTCGGTCTGTGCCTTCCCAGGTTCGGGGAAAGGAAAGGTTTGAGATCTTGAAGAAAATCAACGACGGTCTGGAGCTCAGCGACCTGGTGCCGGCAGCCGACGCTGAAAGATACCGACAGAAACCGTGAGTTCTGAGATTAGTGCGGTTAAAGTAGAAATAAACCGTTTTTCTTTAGAGTTTGACAGGTTTCTCTGCAGGTTTGAAATTATTATCAAATGTATTAGAATTCCTCAGACCCTCTGTAGACCCAAATCATTTTCTGTTGTCTTTCTGTTTCCTTCTCTCATGATCTCACTTCCTGTCAGACCTGCCAAAAGCACCAAAAAGGAAAAAGATGGACCCGGAGTTCCTAAGAAAGGAAAGAGACTTCTTGTGAAGGAGGAGAAGAGCGATTCGGACTGAGAAGTGGATTTTTCAAGGAACACCTTCTCTTCCCACCAGTGCTGCTTTCATTTAAAGGACATTTAATAACAGCAGTTGGATGCTTTAAAATGTGCCATTTCAGTAACACTCCTTTCCCAAAGTTGAAATGGATCTATGTACTCCCTCCTGTCTACTAACATAATATTTTAAACGTGCGCCCTTTAAAAAGAATCTTGATTTCCAAATGAGGAGAGGGGGGAAACATGTTGTGTTAGATCAGGGAGAGACCATATTAGAATGTGTTGATGGCATTTGACAATAATTACTTGAATTATGATCGGGATCATATCTACCTACCCTATCTTTTGTCTTGCCAGAACATTCTTAATTTTCTTGCAGTACTTTCTTACTTTTTTAATACATTTTGATATCTTTAGATGGTTTATAGGCTTTTATTTTTTAAGTCAGATTTGTTTAATTTCCTTTTATCATAGTAGCACGTAGGAAATGTATTTTGTCATTATTTTTATGAAATAAAACAGTGGACTGCCATTGAAAAAAAAACACATTGAAGCTGTAATGAAAATGTGTTATTAAGTAGATTAAAAACTTTGAGGACACAGTTTCTTGCTCGGTATACAGTGGTCATTAAAATCCGTCCCTAAGCAACATCATGCTTGTAATATAGAAAAGCAGTTGCCATATTTCATAGAAATAAAATGTTGCTTCATTGTCATTTCACCACATTACTTCAGTCAGGCAGACTCAAATCAAGCTGGTCAAAATCTCTCAGGTATACTCCATAGATGCTTAATATAGGTCTCACTTATGGCTGTTAAGGCAGGTGAAATGTGGATGATATTTCAGATGTGCTAAGCATATTACTGCCCAGAGATGCGGTTGACCAGTCTGCAACAGAGTCAGTCAAGTTCCTTATCTTCCAGATGAGGGTCTGGGAGACGGTTGTGGTTGATGGCTGTAATAAAATCATGTGGGATTTGAACTGCGACCTGTTGGTTTGCAGTCAAATTGCTCCGACCACTGAGCTCCACCCAGCATCCAATACTATTTACTGGTTACAGCCTCTGAGGTTAGTGGGTCGAGGAGCAGATCGTAATGAGCGTACGGCCGTCCAGCGGCGCAAACAGCGGATACAGCTTCTCCTTAAAGTTGTCCTTAAAAGTGTAAATGTGCGCCCTGTTCTCCACGTTGTAGAAGGAAACCTGCCCCTCGTCGTAGTCCAGGTAGACGCCCACCTTGCGCGGTACGAGCATGAGAGGCAGAGCAGTCTCGGGTTTGGAGCAGGCGTAGAACTGTCTCGTGCTCCTCCACAGCGCCCAGTAGCCCTCAGCGGGGACCATGGGGAAGCGCCCCTGCCTCTTGGCCGAGGCTGTGGTGAGGCCCAGCCTCCAGTAGCCATTGTTGGCCAGGTCGACCTCCCAGTAGTGGCGACCCGAGGAGAGGCCCTCCCAGCCCAGCACGCAGGGCCAGATGTCGAAGCGCTGAGGGCCGAAGGACACCTGTAGGAGAAGGTATAGCTTAGTGGGTAGAGCATTACATTTACATTTAGTCATTCAGCAGACGCTCTTATCCAAAGCGACTTACAGTAAGTACAGGGACATTCCTCCCGAGGCAAGTAGGGTGAAGTGCCTTGCCCAAGGACACAATGTAATTTTGCATGGGGAATCGATCCGGCAACCTACTGATTACTAGCCCAACTCCCTCACCGCTCAGCCATCTGACTCCCTATTTCACTGTAGATCAAGCTTCAAATCACCCCCCGCATACTATACATCGCTTTGGATAAAACATCTGCTAAAAGAATGTATTACCTCGGCTGGGGTCAGGGACTCCTGCACCTTCTTATGGTCGTCGGAGAGCAGCAGCCAGGGGTGGCTGGTCTGGGGGTCCAGAGTTATGTCAACTAGAGAGAACAGGAGGAGGGAGAGCAGGATGGTGCCACAGTTTTTCTGAGGATCTCTGGGCCCTGATCACGGTGGAGGGATAAACGTTGATGGACAAAGGAGGTAATTACCTGAAGCACTGCAGATCCACTCCCAGACTGAAAAAAAAACATACATCAACTTTAAAAAATCTACATCTATTTAAAACAACAAAAATAAATGAGAGAAAATTATAATGAGAATGTTATGTTATGGCGAATGCGGATAAAATATTACCTGAGTTTGGGATGTACTTTGGTGTTTCTGTGAGGTCAGAAAACAATCATTCAGAATTTGCTACATGAAATGATGCGGAACATCACGGTACTAACAGGCCATGGGGACTCAAAGTTACCTGTTTTCCAGGTGCGTTGTTTGGTGGCAAGCCAAAGCTGGGCCACCGTCCCCTGGAGGACGAGAACGACGGCATGTATCAGAAGAGGCACAGAGAGTGAGTAAGACAGAGGGCAGGGTCGAGGGTGTGGGTTATCTCAATGGTGAAGAGTGTGTGTTATATTGTTATATTGTATGTGGTATCTGCTCCGCCAACTCTGTGATTGGGTGACCTTATCACTGGTTATACAAGCACTGTCTGGTTCCCTATTCCTGTGAGTGCAAACGTTGGATGAGGATAGCATCAGTTGGTGGAAAAGCCCCGTTGTATACTGATGAAGAAAGCCAAAGGGGCGTGAAAGGCCAGACACGGAGCGATAGACAGACAGAAACAAGATACACTGGGCGAGAGTCAGGGTGGGTTTGTGTTTGAGGGTGTGTGTGTGTGAGGGGGGCGTGTGTGTGTGTTTGAGGGTGTGTGTGTGTGAGGGGGGCGTGTGTGTGTGTTTGAGGGTGTGTGTGTGTGAGGGGGGCGTGTGTGTGTGTTTGAGGGTGTGTGTGTGTGAGGGGGGCATGTGTGTGTTTGAGGGTGTGTGTGTGTGAGGGGGGCGTGTGTGTTTGAGGGTGTGTGTGTGTGAGGGGGGCGTGTGTGTGTGTTTGAGCGCGTGTATGAGGGTGGGAGTATGTGACTCACCGCATCGGCCTTCAGGAGAGACCAGGTGATGAACTCCAGGAAGGGGAGGAGTCTCCCTACCTTTTTCTTCTTGAGCTCCACCTGTCTCAGCATCTGGACCACCTCATCCCTCATCAGGCCACATCTCTACACACACACACACACACACACATGCACACCAGGGCTCACAGTTAGGCTACAGGTGCTGCACAGACACACACACGCACACGCGCACTCAAACACTCGCAGTAATCAGCTACGTGCACTGACCAATACACACACACACAGACACACCTCTGTCAAAGACTGTAGCTCCTTGGCCCATTCCATGATCCTCATCTCTGCTTCCTCAGAGTCTTCTTGGTCCTGGGGTTCTTCCCTCTTCTGTTGCCAGTCAGTCTGGTGGATCATTCAGCAAAAGACTGCGTCATTACCTGCACATAAATCCCTACAGACAGTATAGAGTCGAGTCTCCACATCTCTGAAGAGGAAAATGATAAGAGTACATGACACTGGTGAAAACCTCCACTCCTCCACCATCTGTCTGCTTGTCATCTGAGAGACCCACCGTGTCGATGTCCACTGTCTTCAGCTCCTTGGCCCACTGGAGGATGAGCTTTTGGCAATGCTCCAGACTTTGCTCTCTCTGGTCGGCCATCTTGCTGGCACCCTGCCGTGAATGCTGCCCATCCTGAGTATAGCAACACACCCTTAAAGTCTCCCAGTGCACATACCAACCATAACTAGTCTCCCTGGCAAAGACGACTAAACAACAACAAAGCTACCTGTGGCCTTATCGAGCATTGTTAGCAAAGATAAGTGTGATCTCAGGAGCAAAGGTTGACGTTCTGATTTTAAATCTGTTTTTGAATGTTCCATCTACTTTCCACAACAACCACAATTTATTTACACTTACGTTACATTTTATCCGTTGAACTTGTATTCAAACTGTATCAAATTGTATTTAGCGACTTAAAGTAACCACATCTCAGCTACCAAACAGAGTAGTACTCCTGTAACCTCATCAGATCTCAGAGAGCAGGAGCTCAGTGTTCAGGACCCACCTTGCACACCTGCTCCACCTGCTCTCTCCACTGGCTAAGGAACCTCACACAGTCCTGCAGTCTGCGCAGGTCCTTCAAATCCTGGGCAAAAACAAAACGTGGATTATAATCTCCTTTAGTTGATCAACCCATTCTGTTGGATAATATGAAGGTGATATCTCCCTGCCTGCTGTCTATCTTTGGTCTGGGTTAAACATCTGTCTAGCCTAGTTTTGGTCTGGAGGTAGAGATGATGTGTAGCTTGCAGTACCTTTGGTCTGGAGGTAAAGCTGCTCTTGGTGGGCGCAGAGCTGTGCTGTGTCACCTCCTCCTCGGGTAGAGTCCAGCGCACGGCCCCGAGAGAGCTGCTCTGAGCTGCACTCTCAAAATGTACTCCAAGATTAGACTCTACACACACACAGACAGACAATACATACACATTGTCTTCACACGGGGTACATTTGACAGCTGTATGCGACTACACAATCCTTGTGACTCCGTGAGTAAGTCTGAATGCCTATACAGATCAACAAATGAATAATAAACTAACAATGATCACTTACTGGCCTTCTTGTCCTTCAGAATGCTTTTCATTTTGAAGACTTTATGCTGTTAAAGGAGAGAGGCAGCGGCTGTTAATAAAGATTTCCCACCAATGAATTGATTTCCTAGACTGTCTCAATGAGTGACCCATGCTAAATGATTATCCAATTCAAAATAAACACATGAATAATTCACTATTATTAACTTTATATTAACAACAGTAATTGACTTAGACATCATAAAAGCCTTACCTAGCAGGGTTATGAGAGAGGCTTGTGCTCCGTAACAGAGGCAGTACTGAGGACCATGAGCACAAGGAGCAGGGAGACCTGATGCAGCCTGACACTCACCATCGTAGACCTTGAGCCCTGCTGGTTGCCTCCCATTAGGTCGTAGTGACGCTGGCTCCTTTATGATCAACATGACTCTGGCGCCAAGAGAGACCAATGCTCTTTTACAGCCTTTTATGATCTTATGAGTCAGGTGGCTGAGCGGTTAGGGAATCGGGCTAGGAATCAGAAGGGTGCCAGATCAATTCCCGGCCGTGCCCAATTGGGCAAGGCACTTCACCCTACTTGCCTCGGGGGAATGTGCCTGTACTTACTGTAAGTCGCACGGGTTAAGAGTGTCTACCAAATGTAAACCCAGTGAAGATGTACTATGGTTTATAAAAGAGTTGGAAATGATTTGTTTTTCTTCTTCTCTTCAGAACAGTACGGTTCTGGGGTCATCATTTAAAAAAAACATCTCCACTGACAAGTTGTTTTTTAGCTGAGGTAGTGTACAACATTAGATAGACATGGATTTTCTCCATAATTACACAAGGGTCTTACACCATATTGAACAGTCTATTAGATGAACTGGTGAGACAAATAACATCAAAACTGTAGAAAACATCAACACTTTATAACACACAGAGGGGTCTATGACAAACCCCTTGACAGTAATAACAGTGATAGGTTAGAGGGAACTCCTATTAATTGCGTTGTGTTTGGACAGATTACATGTTACCCAGTGCCCTTCATTACATATTAATGTCAGAATAATATTATCTTTAAGAGATGAATCATCTGTTATCACTTTGGATTGGATTTCCTCTTAGAAACATGTTATGTATCGTAACCACTAGGGAGCAGTGATGACTAAGGGTTACCAGTGAATAAATCGGGCACTTAACAATATATTTACGATTTTATCTTGTTTATTTGTTTTACCTTCATTTAAACAGTGATGCATTCAGAAACGGAGATTACTTTGCTGTATAAGTTTACATTCATGATAGATTTTTTTGGTTGTTGCTAAGTTTATAGTCATGATTGTAAGACTCTACACACAGGTAAAGTCCGAACCGTCCAGTTCAGAATTCGCCTCAGATGTTGGGAGTGGACTTCCACTGGGAACCTATTTTCCACACGCACTGCCTGACGGTCCACATACCTGCGTGGCCCCCATCTACTGTAACAGCTGAAGAGCCAATGTCATGAGTCATGTTCCGCAAATGTACTCAACGCCCTTTTCATTTCTAAAGCTATTATTCACACAGCAACTATGCCTATTGTTAACAACACCACCGGACATAAAAGGCAATGCGAGTTGAAGCGATAATGAAACATGATTAAATAAACCGCCCAGTTCTGCTCTGTATGAATAAGATAGCCCTACTAAAACAGTATCCTTTTGGTTTCACATTTCCCTTATTCACTCATATTGGGTTGAATTACATTTTCATCATTTGACACTTTTATGGTGGTCATGCTAAACTACTGTAACGTGAGGTTAAGATAAGGCCGATCATATGATCTATGGAACATCACTAGGAGATGGTCTGACAGCCCTGTGAGCGACAGCTACTTTGTGGTTCAGACTGTCCAATCAGTAGAGGTAGAACGGAGGTACGACCTTCACGCCTCTTTTCATTGGCCAGGAAGGAAAGCTAAGGATGCATTCTATTCATACATACACGTAATATGTCTGCGCTCAGATGAATGAATGGCCACTACAAGGAGACATTTAAGGGCAAACTGTTATTGATAACAAAAGCTTAAACTGACAAGTACAGATTTATTTTTTTAAGGCGTTGTTAAATTTCTATGCGTTGCTGTACAAGTGCATGATGCAATTTATCTTCGCTGACTCCATCATCTGTCAGGACGTTGGGAACAAACTGGACTGAGGATTTCTCACCGACGAGACACATTCATTATTTCAAAACCACCAAATCCCGTGGAGTATGGATTTTGTTTTTGGGGGAGTGGCGGCCTGCGGGGCCTGTGTATTTACAAATCCTCTTGAGGTGGTGAAAACCCGCATGCAGCTACAAGGAGAACTGAAGAGCAGGGGGTCATATCAAATCTACTATCGCAATGTCTTCCACGCTTTTTACACTATCGGCAAAGTAGACGGACTTGCTGGTTTACAAAAGGGCTTAGTCCCTGGACTCGTATACCAATTTTTCATGAACGGTGTGAGACTCGGCTCGTATGCTCTCATCGAGTCCTCCGGTTACAGCCACACGGATGGACGCGTCAGCGCAGCCAAGACCACCGTCGCGGGGGCCGTGGCTGGCGTGGCGGGCGCGGTGATGGCGAGTCCCATATATTTGGTAAGTATTAGCGATTTGAATAAGTTGCATTTGAAGGATTGAGTTTTATTGATATTTTACTCTGAGCTGAATAATAACGTTAACTGAACCCTCATTGTCGTTCTTTTACTTCCATTTTAAGGTGAAGACTCACCTTCAGAGTCAGTCCACCTCATCTATAGCGGTCGGACATCAACATAAGCACCAGGTGGACGATGTCGCACACAAGAACGGCATTCTTTGTCAAGCGTCATGTTCCACCGAAACTAAAATCAGTTACTTGTTCTTTCGTCACGCTATCCCAGGGGATGATTCAAGCGCTGGCAGCCATCCACAAGCAGCATGGCATTCTGGGACTGTGGAGGGGCTCTAGTGCAGCGATACCACGGGTCAGCGTTGGCTCGGCGGCTCAACTGTCCACATTCTCTACCTCCAAAGAGTTTGTCACAGATTTACAGGTTAGTGTGTGCTGCTGTTTTTGTTGAAACTCAAGAAGGGGAGGGTAATGTGAACAGGCCAACGTGACAAGATCTGTTACGTTGGCTCATTGGGACACCTTTTATAAAACTTAAAAATAAAAACTGTTGGGTGTTAGCTGAAGGAAGGAGCGAAACGGATGAAGGGGAAAGTGCTTCCAGGGTTGCAACACAAGGGAGTACTCAGCAGAAACAGGACACCCCACACCCCTCCTCACCCAATCACGTGGAGGTGACATAACTTTGTGCGCTGAAAAGAGTCCTGGGAAGCTGAATAAAAAGGGTCTTTGTTGGAACACCACAATTATTATGCTAATTCTTACCACTGGCTAGTCAAACGAATGCCTGCTGTTAGCAATGGGAAAACACAACATGTCCTCTAAGCACAGTGCTTTTTTTTTTTTTTTTTAGATATTTCCAGAAGACAGCTGGCTGGTGGCTCTGACTGCTGGTCTGATCAGCAGTGTAGTGGTGGTGTTGGCCATGACACCCTTCGACGTGGTCAGCACTCGGCTCTACAACCAGCCAGTGGACCACCTGGGCAAGGTGAGTGTCTACAGAAGGCCCTGAATATTCCTTTATTAGGATTCTTTCCTTTCGCTCTCATCTTGCTCTGATCCACACAGCACAAAGTATAGCTCAGTGGTATGGCACTTGACGCTATCAAGAGGTCATAGGTTCACATCCCTCCTGTATGTTTGCTATGGGAAAGAGTGTCTGCTAAATGAACACATTATTATAAAACACAGATAAAGAAGCATGGAAAGTGAGCACAACCTGGGCCAGGGGGGTCCTCATCATGTAAGTCCTGAACTGTGCCTCTCCAGACCAACAAACATAATCTGCCTTTCAGGGAGAGCTTTATCGGGGGTTCGGAGACTGCTTCTCGCAGACGCTGAGGAAGGAGGGTCCGACGGGGCTCTACAAAGGCCTGGGGGCCTCGTACTTCCGCCTGGGGCCACACACCATCCTGTCTCTGCTGCTCTGGAACGAACTACGCAAGCTCTACCAGAACCACAGATAGCCCAGGACACGAGAGGCTGTCAGTTGTAAAAAAAAATAATAGGTAACTCCGATCCCGAGTGACATGTTCAAACATCCTCTCATTTAATGAATGTAGTCCTGAAGGTAGAAAGGGAAAGAGTTATAGGAAGATATGTGAGGGAAGGACTTGCTTCATGCACTCGATTTGAATAACTATTCAGCTGCCAGCAACAAAGTATGTACCAAAATGATACTGAACACTTGAATCCCATGGCTATGTTTCAATAGGTCTGATGTGAGACACAGGAAAGAGGTATACGGAAATATCAATCAAATCAATATTGTGTGGTTTATTTTAGATGAGGCAAGACGGATTATCTTGAAACCGACTGTATTTCTATCACAAACCATTTTGACTTATATCATGTACTGTTAGTGCACATCATTGTCTGTTGTACATTCCAAACAGTTCTCCACATTTACGCACTTATAATTTATGTTTTATTTAGTTATTGTAGGAGCCATGGATTGATTTATTGTGAATTAGGGTTATTTTCGCAAAATGGTATAACTTAAGCAGCTGTAAATTCTACTGTTTATAGCAGTTTGTGGTCATTCTTGCCACTTGCCTTACTGTCAAAATGACTGTGTTTTTGTGTTAGTGCCATGGATTGTCAAAAATAAAATAGGTGTACTTATTTGTGACAATACTGGCAGTAATAAAGTTTCTATTGAGAGATCATTGGTAGGACTGATAATACCTCAATCATTAATAACGTTACTGAAACATGTTACTGTTTATGCAACTTTGCACCTGGGAAATAAAGTATTGAGATGAATGTAACATAACATTAAGGTTATTTTTGTTACAAATGAATATATGCAATGCCACCTAATCTCACGGGAGCTAAAAATAAAATCAAACCGAACAAAAACAAGTTCCTTGTGATTGTTTTGTAAATGTAACAATAATTAGCTTCAAAATATGTTTGTCTATGCGTCCATGGCATGAGTTAAGTTTTCCGAAGAAAATACAAACGAAATGTACAAGTTGAGAGGAAACTGTATTGAGCTGGCACTTTAGATGCTTAAAACTATTTACATTCAAGAAAAGTTCCCATTTTTTACAATTACATTTGCTTAACAGTTCATGACAAAAGCTCAACACAGTGATAACATCAAGAGAAACTTAATGTTATCTGAAGTAGCATTCCCAGGTTGCCAGTTCATAGTAGTAATCATAAGCCTTCAGTCATCCAGAGAGCCAAACCTGTAGTTTGAAATGTGCTTGGCAGGGTGTTTGCTTTGGTGAGTGGAATGTCAATATAAAGGCTTGTCTTCTACCCAAACACTCCTGGGTTGTGTAGTTTCAGAGACTGTAGCAAACTGTCAAAGTCCTGTATAGTCCAGGGATGTGTGGGCAGGTTGCTGGCCCCTGCTGCACTACTGCTGCTGCTGCTGCTGCAACAGAAGACAGGAGAGGACGGAGGCTACTTTAGGATGGAGCTCAACAGCAGAGCATTCGACAGCAGACCAAGAGGTCGGAAGTTCAAATTCCCCTCTCCACCTTACATTGGATATAAGCGTGCCCTAAATAAATACATTTGACATAAAAAAATTATAGCCGGGTGTACCTACATGATTAGCTATTTGGAAGCTACTTTAAGTAATTGTTAAGTAAAACCAAGCGAGAGTGTGTTTTACCTATGGTGAAACACATGCATACCTGATGGTGAGGGGGTTGTTGAAGGTTACAAGGACATCCGTGGAGAACTGGGGTAGCCGGAACAGACCAAGATGAATGCTTACAATATTTTTCGCCTGTAGAAAAAGATTAAACAAGACTGAATCAAGCAATCAGAAATCAACAGGTGAAGGGTTATATATTATAGGGGAGTCAGATGGCTGAGCGGAAAGGGAATGGGGCTCGTAATCAGAAAGCCACTGGTTCGATTGTGCCAAATGACATTGTGTCCTTGGGCAAGGCACTTCACCCTACTTGCCTCTGGGGGAATGTCCCTGTACTTACTGTAAGTCGCTCTGGATAAGAGCGTCTGCTAAATGACTAAATGTAATGTAATTTAATGTTATCGAAGCTGTAATTAAACGTAGTGATGTTTGAGACACACGGGTACCTCCTCGTTGAACTTGGACACGGCCTGGGTTCCAGTCAGCAGCCAGGCAGAGGAGCATTCCTGCATGGAGAGCTCAGGTTTGGACAGGGCCTGAATCTTCTTCACCTCTGACGTCCCCGGGCCTCCTGCCTTGTTGCTGCCGGCTACGTCCTCAAAGTGATACCTACAGGATCCGATGGCCATGTTTCATATGGGACAAGATGTTCTACGGGCGTTTTGTGAAGCCCTCTGTGACATTGCTTGTAAAAGGGGCTATGCAAATACATTTTTATGTTGTTTGTGGAGTCAACACCTCCCAGGATTAGCTCACCTAGCCGCATCCTCGTTCTCCACGTGACTCTGGAACTCCAGCAGCTCCACGATGATGCTCTGGTCCGTGTGCTCATGGGCAAACACTTCCTGGTTGTCTGGGATCTCCCTCAACTCACTGCACAGAGAAGGGAGGGATGTGGGAGGAAGGGGGGGGGGGGGGTGATGTGTATATTCACATCTCAGGTTATTCATCATTTTTATCCATACAAACTTGTAAGTATGTTATTCTAGAATCTAGAGTATTTGACCTTCATGTACATCGCTGTTTTCCTCAACAGTGTCACCTGTAAACTTTGCAGTTACAGAGTTATATCGTGAACGATGCAATCCGTCATTCACTAACCTTATATCTTTGGCATCGCGTGGGATAGTAGCTGACAACGCGCCTCCAAACAATGGGTGACACTCTATCGCGTTATTTGAATGATTTTGCATACTACGGCAAGAAACGAATACAATTTGGACAAGGACTTTTCAGTAACGCTTGTAATATAGCGGCAAGCAGCGTAGCTTGAGAACTCAACGAGAAAGTCGGACACACCACAGAGTACTCAATCTATGGATGTTACCAGAGGCGGAAGTAAACAGTGACAACACGAGGATGATTTCTCATATGATCAAGAGGTGTTGACCACTAGTGGACATAAATTGAACTGCAACATTGGGTGAACAAAAATGATAAAGTCCCCAAGTTTTAGCTTTAACTAGAATAATGGTGAGTAGGCTACTCTAAACTGGCGAAAGGGCATTTGTGTCCAACTTCCGACTTTTTCTTTATCGCGTCATGTTTTGCATAATTACGTCATTAATTGTTGCAGCAAGTTTGCTTTATCTTTCTAGGATCAGCAGAGAGAAATTCAACTCACTGAGGAATAAGGTATGCCATCATGTCCCCCCTTCTGTAATCATATTGTAATTTAGCAGACGCCTTTACTGCTAAATGCTAACAATTAAACTGATGATCGAGCCATGTAGTACTGAATGATGCCCCTGAACTTTGTGTCTCCAGGTATCATGCATAATGACAGACTCGGGAGCTGGATCCTCGAAACCACTGAAAGGTATTCTGAAGAAAGGTAAATCCTATGATATAGACTCGTCGATTCACGGTCCCGAGTGCCCCCTGCATGGCCAGCGGTCCCCAGGACCTCTAGACCACCGGCAGGGCCGCGCTGGCCCGGGGTCGGGCAAGCCGCTCAGAGGCATCCTAAAGACCAGCGCAAGCTATGGCGCGGCGGAGGAACGCGCCGATTCTAATAGCTCAAAATTGAGGTCAGACTTACCTTTAAATAATGTCAACTAGATTTTTCTTGGTTATGTTTTTTTTTTTTACTGTTAGTTTCTGTCTCGGTTCCACAGACAAAGACAACGATGGGACGAGTCCAACATTTTGGCCACGAGCTGTCATTCCTGGCTCAACGTTCCCAAAACTGGATCTCACCTGTGAGTAACACAACCATAATAGGAGTAGCAAAAGAGTAAGATGTGACAGTGCCACTGTCAACACCTCTTGAGCAGGACCCCGTCCCCTCACGTGCATAGCCAAAACATATTTAATGGGGTGGCCAAATGGGCTACACAATTGCACGTGCGTCCTGCTAGCTTGCTTGTTGTGGGTCCTCAGATGTAGCCTCACCATGCTGGATTGGCCTGCTTCCAGCACGTGGGAGGAGCACACATGTCTGTGTGTCAGTAAGAGGTATGAGGGCAGACCATAATATGTTACATTGTTGCATTTATATTTTGAGGTGTAACTAACTGTATACTCCCCCAGTTTCAGCCTTAGGTTTTTTGATGTCGAGTTACTCTTTAAGAAAAGTAAAATGTGAATGTGTCTTCTTGAATGAAACACTGTCTCAGGAAGAGAAAGAGCCAGAGCTGGAATGAGATGAGTATCCTGGCCACTCAACAGCCCTACAGAGGGAACAGCCCCTGGATTCAAGTGGATGACAGCTGTCCTGCTGGTGTGGCATGGTACTGCATCCTTTCCTGTTAAAATAATGAATTTACATTTATTCATTTATACATTTATTCATTTAGCAGACGCTTTTATGCCAAGCGACTTCCAAGAGAGAGCTTTACAAAAGTGCATAGGTCACTGATCATAACAACGAGATAGCCCCAAACATTGCGGACAGCCAAAACATGAAGCATACATCGTGAAAAACCAAATAAGTGCCAAAGGGAAGAACCAAAAGAGCATGTAGTTAAACAAGTTACAATTAAACAACATGAACCTCAAAAAGTGCAAGAGTGTACCTGTAGAAAAGCAAGCAACAGTAAAATATTCCACAGCGAGTACAATATTTTAAATCTGTTACAACTAACGTAACCTAACTAACTAATTTATGAAATGAATGAACCGGCAACTTGAACTGCAGTTGAATGCTGTACCATTGAGCTATACCCAACCCTAGTTTGATGTGTAGGCTTCCATTGTTAGTAGTGATAATAGTCTGGTTTTCCTCTCTGTCTCACTTCCTCTGGTGCTCACAATTTTTGCGTACATCGTCTGAGGCGTGAATTCTTGTGTTTACTTCCTGTTTCCTGCTCCTCTAGGCAGTCTGATGATGCGGAGACCAGCCCCAGCTTGACCTCTGACCCTCAGCCTGTGGCCTCGCCACCGAGGCAGGAGAGCAAGTAAGACTGAAGCCCTAACCCTGACAGCCCCTGTGAATGTCCACCAAGGGGAAATGAAACCCATTCATTGTGATGTATTCCAAACAAACGTAACATCCATATGACATGTTTATTTTCAGTTCATATCCACACAAGTCACCAGCCTGTGATAGGATAGGAGACAGGAGGAGGTATCAGTCCAAACAGGAAGGCCAGAAACGTACCAAAGTCCAAGATGAAGGAGCACCAGGTGGCAGAGACTACAGTGGTGAGCAAATACTTAAATATTCAGCCAACCTCAATATATGTAATCAATATAGCTTGTTTTATTTGTGGTTTTAAATAGTCCATGCTTACATACCTCTACAGGTACCTCTCCCCTTTCCTCCCCTCTCTCCCTCCTCTCCTATCGTACCTGCTCCCTGTCACCCCCTCCCTCCCCCCTGCCTTGCTCTCCCTACCTTTTATGTCCCTCTCTGTCGCCCCCACCGTCTCTGTCACCTCCCTCTCCGTACCCCCTGTCCACCTCCTTGTCGCCCCCACCCCCCTCCCTCCTGTCTTTCAGTCTGTCATCACCTGTGCCCCCCTCGCCTCCCCCCCCCACAAACAGCCCCAGCTTTGAGAAGCTGAGGAAGGCTCACCGCAGGGAGAACAGGCGGGTGTTGTTGGCCCTCAGGTCCGTGGCCAGAGACGAGGAAGCGAGGGACAAGGACGATGCTACTGATGACACAGTCCCAGCCTTGTGCCGCTGCAGTGACTGCCGCAGCTCCCCCAGTGGTGCGGAGTGTACAGTACAGACAAGCAACCAAACAGGTATGATATTTTATATTCAGGTTTAAACAAATAGATGATATCAATATGACATGTATTACTATTGATCGAGTTAACAAGTGGTTACAAGCGTCTTGTGTGCCTGTGCTCCCTTCCTAAGATGTGGAAGAGAAGGTGGTTCACTCCGATCCTTGATGTCAGAGTACACTCTCTCAGGACCAGTGTCTCTGAGGCCTCCACATCGCACTCCTCCACAGCTCATTAAAACATCTACCGACCAATAAACATCTGGAGACCTCCACAATGTTGTTCTCCTTACTGTATCTGGACTGTGTGTGTTTTAGTTCCAGTGGGTCACAACTGTGTCTGGATTCACGTTGTTGCCAAGGAAACACTCAGTCTACGCTTAATTTTAATATTGATGACCAATTAACACCAAATCAAATTAAATTGAAATGTAGTTTTACTGTAATTATGCTCAAAAATGGTCAAGAGCATGTGTCTCTGGCCCCATTACTCTTTAGACCCCCTCACAAAGTTTAAGGAGGAGAAATTAATAAAGTTAATTTATTTTTATTTTTTTGTAATTACAGTTTTTGGGGGGGCTAATGAAACTTTTGGAGGGGCTCCAGCCAAAAATAGGGCTACATACGCCCATGCACCTGACTGCTTGCAGCTTTGCTGTGTCACCACTAGAGGGAGCCCTGCAGGGTACAGTCATGGAACACGCCTCCATGCCAGATACAACTTTCCCAACTACAAAATTCAGACCAGGTTTCACTTCTTTATGGGCAATTTCCAGATCCAGGGCACATTTCTGATGCAGTTCCTCTCTGCACAGCGGTAGCAGCCTAAATGTATCAATACAGTCCCTGCAATGCAGATGAGTTTGAGAGGCAGGGTCAACGTTAAACATAGCTATTGCATTTGCATTGAATTTGCATTTAGTCATTTAGCAGACGCTCTTATCCAGAGCGACTTACAGTAAGTTTAGAAACAAATATCATCATTTTGTCAACGTCATTTTTGGCACGGCGGGGAATCGATTTGGCAATCTTCTAATTACTAGCCCGACTCCCTCACCGCTCAGCCATCTCACCCCCCTATGGGCCTATGGGCGTAGCTCATTGGTAGAGCATTTTTACTGTAGATCAAGATATCACAAGGTAAACCCTCCCCCCCATATGATGGTTTGGATCAAAGGGTCTGCTAAATGCACACATAACACGATTAAACATAACACTTGCAATCACATGATAACGCAATCACAATATTCGAAATTCTTACACAAATTTTATTTTGCAAGCCAGGGTTACCAGGACATCACCAGAGTCGCTAAGATTTCTCATTTGAATAGAATCAACGCCAGCCTGTAGCGAACTGCCTTCCTGTGTTTTTTTCACACTACAGTGTTTAATAAGCTTGGAGGGACTTGATGCATTGAGCTGCCTGAGATACTAAACATACACCCAGGCTTGGTTGTGTGCTCATGGTTCAGAGTTGTACTCGATGGTGATTTCTGGCTGTGTCCATCTGTGTGACCCAGAGGCTCATCTACTGTAAGAAGCTTTCTCTGATTAAATTATAACTTCACTTCCTCTAAACGTCAGACCTTTTTAGTCTTTTAAGTCTTCATAGAGGTTAAAATATTTCCCGAACTGGGTAAATCCAGAGGTAAAAGAAATGCGGGGGGAGGAGAAAGGGTGGAGGAGAAAGGGTGGAGGAGAGAAGGGGGAGGAGAGAGGGTGGAGGAGAGAGGGTGGAGGAGAGAGGGTGGAGGAGAGAGGGAGGAGAAGAGAGGGGGGAGGAGAGAGGGTGGAGGAGAGAGGGTGGAGGAGAGAGGGTGGAGGAGAGAGGGTGGAGGAGAGAGGGAGGAGAAGAGAGGGGGGAGGAGAGAGGGTGGAGGAGAGAGGGGGAGAAGAGAGGGGGGAGGAGAGAGGGTGGAGGAGAGAGGGTGGACGAGAGAGGGGGAGGAGAAATGGTGAAGGAGAGAGGATGGAGGAGAGAGGATGGAGGAGAGAGGGGGAAACAGAAAGGGTGGAGGAGAGAGGGGGGAGGAGAAAGGGTGGAGGAGAGAGGGAGGAGGAGAAAGGGTGGAGGAGAGGGTGGAGGAGAGAAGGTGGAGGAGAGAGGGGGGAGGAAAAAGGGTGGAGGAGAGGGAGGAGGAGTGAAGGTGGAGGAGAGAAGGTGGAGGAGAGAAGGTGGAGGAGAGAGGGGGAAAGAGAAAGGGTGGAGGAGAGAGGGGGGAGGAGAAAGGGTGGAGGAGAGAGGGAGGAGGAGAAAGGGTGGAGGAGAGAAGGTGGAGGAGAGAAGGTGGAGGAGAGAGGGGGGAGGAAAAAGGGTGGAGGAGAGGGAGGAGGAGAGAAGGTGGAGGAGAGAGGGTTAGGAGGTGGAGGAGAGAAGGTGGAGGAGAGAGGGTGGAGGAGAGAGGGTGGAGGAGAGAGGGTTAGGAGGTGGAGGTTGCATGGCCTCTTGGCCCAAGAGCTAGAAAGGGGCTGGTGAGTCACTGAGCTGGATTATGGGTCCGGTCAAATGTTAGCTGTTTTCAACCCATCTAAATAGGATCCGGATCTCAGAGCCCAGCATGTAAGGACATCACACAGGCAGAGACATGTCTGGGAACTACAGTGTCTCTGGTTCAGTGTGCTGTCGTTCCACACACACACACACACGCGCTGGTGTTCTGCTATCTGCATTTCCGCATACACATACTTCACTTTCAAACATCCCAGTATATACTTTGTGAGCCATTTTAATTCCAACACTGTTATGTGATGTACATATTTGTTTCTAAAATATGTTCATAAATAAGAGTTGTTACTGTACTGATACATTGTATGTCAGGATATTCCAGAGCACGGTACTAGGAGACTCTCCTGTTTCACTTCCTCCACCCTGTCTCTGTGAAATCCCTGTCTGCTAAACACCATGATCTCAATGCCTCTATTTCTCTCTCTTAACCTGTCTGTCTCCCCATGCCTCTCTCTCTCTCTCTCTCTCTCTCTCTCTGTCTCTCTCTCTCTCTCTCTCCTCTGTATCGATCATTTAACTCCATAGATCAAATGTGTTAAATGTTTAAATGCATGGCTTTCCACATATCAATCACTTTCTCCTCTCCCCCCTCCCCCTCTCCTCCCACCCACCCCCCTGACCTGGTTTTGTGAAGATCTCAATCCTTGTTTCTGTGTCATGTTCTCAGACATCCAGATAATCCTGCTGGTTCTTCTGATCTGCTCACTTCCTTCCTATGACTGTCAGTCAAAGCTGCTCGTCCAGTTTTGTTCTTGTAGGTCAGTGGACCAGCCATTTGAAGCCTACAGGCAGGTTTAAACAGCACACATCCAAACACGTGTAAAGCCCAACGACACCATGAAAGAACTATAATAAGAATAACATGTTTAAAATGTTTGCACGTCGCTGGGCTCACATTATTCATGTTGTTCAGCCTTTGGCTATGCCAGATGACCTGCTTATAACCTGCTATGGTGTCAGTAAAACGCTGCCCCTGCATTTGCTTTGTTAGATCAAGAATGGGAACTGATTGTTGCAAATGCATGATGCGATGCATGTCAATGATGGGAGGGAGAGGGAGAAATAAAGAGAGTGAAGGAGGGAGAGAAATAAGTTTGGTCTCGGTTTCCAAAGACCTCTTCGCCAGTAAGCATCCTAGTAACAGATTTACACTAATAGCCCCTGACAGGTCGTTTTCCCTCACACAACAGAAGCATAATCCCTGTGAGCTAATGAACAATCAAGTAGGATTTTAAATGCAGAGTAAGTTCCAGATCTGATCCTCCCACCTTTTCAATACACCACGTCCCCTGCCCTGCAGATTAACCAGCAGCACCAGCCCTGCATGGATATCTCACCCAGACACACAGCAGAGATGATAAGTTGATAAGTTTATCCTACAGTCGACAAATACCACATGGAGAGGATGCTGAGGACTCCAAGAAGCAGCCAATAAGGACATCAGACTCTGTATTGGATTTTAACAAAGCGATTGTTTCTCTTTCTTTGGTCGCCTGTCTTTTCTTCCCGGGACAAGGAGACTGAGGTAGGTAGGAGCTTTGTATGCTGTGTTACACCTCAGAACGATCTGCTTTGAACTTCAAGTTTAATCCAACCTCTATATCCTGTATGTTTTTGATTTACTCTGCAAAGGTATGGCTGCATTTTGTTTAGTTATGGATGCACAGGAGCTCTGCTCTATCTTTGTCAGATAGTAGTTCTCATGTTGTGTGATGGTTAATGTTGCAAGTGATGAAAAGCATGTGACAAACCTCAACCTCCCACTGCAACAGGCAAAGCAAATAATATCTTTTATAATAATATTTGCACTTGAGAAGAAAAAAAAACTTTCCCCGAATGTGAAATGCGAATGTGAAACCTTAAAGTGAAATAAGAATATGATGTAGTTATATTAAACATATAAAGATTTCCGTAGCTATATAGATCTTACATCATACAAATCTCAGAGCACCAGCTATATCTGTAAAACGTTCATTACATTTGTGTATTAATTACTGTTTATTACAAGCTCTCGTTAACTCTGACTTCAATTAGATGTTTCAAACGTAGTCTGCTGTTTGGGATCGTATGTCACTAGCAGCAAAGGAGAGCACTCAGGTGTTATCATTTGGTAATTGGATTTGGGAGATTGAGGACAGCGAAGCATCCATCCTAAGGTATCACTTTCAATACTTGTATCAGGTCCAGAGATAAGGATTAGGTATTTATGAGAGCTTCAGACTCCAGTGATCCTAATGGGTCTGGTTATAGCTGAGAAATTGTGTTAAATTTTTATGACCTGATGTACTGTGCACATTTGGTTGGTAAATGGTAAACCTACAAATAAAAATACAAAATATCACAGATGATACCTCACATGTGATGGGGTTCAGATGGCTAATCAGTTAGGGAGTCAGGCTATTAATCAGGAGGTTGGTTTGATTCCTGGCCATGCTAAATGACGTTGTGTCCTTGGGCAAGGCACTTCACCCTACTTGTCTCAGGGAGAATGTCCCTGTGCTTACTGTAAGTCGCTCTGGACAAGAGCGTCTGCTAAACATGTGATACAAGCATAGGTGGTGACTTGCTTTCTTATGGATCTGTTATTGAGAATGTTCTTTTTCGTGTATGTGTGTGTATGCTTGCATGTGCATGTATGAATGGGTATGTGTGTGTATGTATGTGTGTGCATGTGTGTGTGTGTTCGTGTGTGCGCATGTGTGTGTGTGTGTGTGTGCATGTGTGTGTGTGTGCATGTGTGTGTGTGCACCAGGAGGAGACCCAACCATGGACATCGGAGGTCTGGAGACGGTGGTGGCCAACTCGGCCTACGTGTCGGCGCGCGGCAGCGTGGACGGAGCCGCCGCCGCGACCATGCGGGACAAGAAGATGCGCGCGCGCCTCAACCTCCCTCACATCAAGAAGTGCGAGCACATGAAGACCACCGTGGACGCGGTCTTTGACAGCATGTGTGTGAAGCAGCCCATCGGCAAGCGCCTGTTCCAGCAGTATCTGGAGAGCGTGGCGGCCCACAAGAACCCAGGAGAGCTGTGGAAGGACATGGAGGACTACAACATCGCTCAGGAGAAGGACCGGGTCCAGAAGGCCCAGAAGATCGTCAACAAGTACTACGACTCGGCCTCCAAGACCTTCTGTCAGTTCCTGGAGGAGAAGGCCATCACGCGCGTCAAGGAGGACCACAAGAACGTCCGCAGTGACCTCTTCAAGGAGAGCGAGCAGCAGCTTCTGAAGCATCTGGAGGGCGCGGCGCTCGCAGGCTTCAAGGACAGCATGTACTTCCTGCGCTACGTGCAGTTCAAGTGGCTGGAGAGCCAGGCTGTCGACGAGGAGTGGTTCATGGACTTCCGGGTGCTGGGGAAGGGAGGGTTCGGAGAGGTGCACGCCTGCCAGATGAGGGCCACAGGCAAGATGTACGCCAACAAAAAGCTCAACAAGAAGAGGCTGAAGAAACGAAAAGGCTACGAGGTAACCGCTCTGGCCTACTTTAGGACACACATGTCACCTCTCCCCTGACGTCGTCCCGGTACTGTAATTACATTAAAACACAAGTGGACACTGGCTGGGAAGAGGAAAGGCAGAAATGTGAGACAGGATTATGTGGCTGTGTGAGTGCAGAGATTAAGTTCACATCTTATCAGGGCCAGAATGGCTCAAAGTAAAGAGGCTTGAGGATCTGGGAGAGACCCTGCAAAGCTGCTCAGAGCCCGAGAAAGGGAGGGTGGCCTAGGTCTAGACCCCTGCTTGTCAAAGCATTAGAGGGTAATGAAGATTAACCTATTGCTAAAACTGGGCTCACTGTGTCCTGGAGACTCTATTACTGCAGTGTGTTACAATGTCCCTCGAGGTTTAATAAGACATGATGGATTGTCACGGAGGATAATGCAGCTGTTGGTTATCAATACAGCTGAAGTCATTTAGCGTACGCTTTTATCTAAAACAAGATTCAAACACTGTCCCCTTTTGAGCTAAGATGTCAGGGAGCCTTCTCCCTTAAGGCGGAGTCCTAGTGTATTCTCCAAATACTTTCTACATGCACTCTTTCTACATGGTTTTGCATGAAAGCCTCTGCTAAATGACTCGAATGTCCATTGAAGTGTTTTCTCTCTTGCTGTCCTCTCCCCTCCAGGGAGCGATTGTGGAGAAACGCATCCTGGCCAAGGTGCACAGCCGCTTCATCGTGTCCCTGGCGTACGCCTTCCAGACCAAGCTGGACCTGTGTCTCGTTATGACCATCATGAACGGAGGAGACCTCAGGTGCAGCTTCCTGAACGACACCCAATCGCAACGCAGTTCGTTGAGCAGTGGTTTTTGATCCAAAGAGACTCACAGGAGGAGGATTGAACCTGCGACCTCTTGATCTGTAGTCGAATGCTTTGTCACTCTGATACACGCGCAAGCACACAGGCACAAGGAGACAAACACAAACACAGGGATAGGCACACACACACAACACAAGCACACACACAGCCCCACAAACACACACCCACAGCCACAAAAACACACACACAAGCACACACACAGCCACACAAACACACATTGCCACACACACACAAACACACACACACACACAAAGGCAAGCGTCTGTGCAGCTCTGCATGGGTAACGATCTCTAGTCGACAGTGTGGGAACATCGAGAGCTCCTGCAGATCTGTGTAATCAGCCTAAGTCAGCTCCCCCCGCCATCCAGCTCACAGACGCTGAGCTGCGCACGGCGTGACGGCATCACCTGAACCGCCCCTTCAAAACCCCACCTTGTGTGAAAGCGTTCAATTGGTTAAAGTCACTCCGCGGTATCAATAACGCCCAACTGCAAAAAGCCATAGCTGTCGAGAGTGGTGTTTATGTTCCGAGTCAATAAACTGTCTGTACTTTCAACAGTGGAAACAGAACACACCCGGTCTCTCCCTCCCCTCCGTGTGACTCCCTGTCCGTGACTTGGCTGTAGGTTCCACATGTACAACGTGGATGAGAAGAACCCAGGTTTCAACGAGCCCAGAGCCTGTTTCTACACGGCGCAGATCATCTGTGGGCTGGAGCACCTGCACCAGCACCGGATCGTCTACCGGGACCTGAAGCCTGAGAACGTGCTCCTGGATGATGGAGGTTCGTCCGAGAGAGGCCTAGTCGTAGGGACCCAATGCTTTGTCTACGTCTATACTGATGTATCATCCTATCATCCCTATGTCCATACTGAGTATTCTTTTTTTAAACGTTGCACGTGGTAAGTTGAGGTTTGCGAAACACCTTGAAAAGAAAGGAATTTCCAATGAGCACCACAATCCCGACTGTGAGAGCCATGCACACACACGCTATTTTGTGATGTATAACCTAGACAACCCCCCCTCCCTCCTCCTGCCCCCCCACCAGGTCACGTCCGTCTGTCAGATCTGGGTCTCGCCGTGGAGCTGCCCCCGGGGAAGGACACCACCAACGGCTACGCAGGCACCCCAGGTACGAGAGGAGGGGAACCCCCCCTGGGTCCTCACTGACCTTCTGCACGGCGGAGCGCTGCAGGTTCTCTCACCCCCCAGGGGGTGGGGGGGGGTCTCACGCGTGTTTTGTTCTCGTTCAGGTTTCATGGCTCCGGAGCTGCTTCAGAAGAAGGACTATGACTACAGCGTGGACTACTTCACGCTGGGGGTCACCCTGTATGAGATGGTGGCTGCCAAGGGCCCTTTCAGATTGAGAGGAGAGCAGGTCAGTCTGTTGTTCTGGGAGTTTGCAGGTGGAAACTGCTGCTTGACCTGGAATAGCAGGTACAATGCAGGCAGTTGGAGGGCCGAAAACAGGTAGTTATTGTTGATGAGTGACATTTTGAATGGTTTCGTTTGACTCAGGTTGAGAACACAGAGGTGACTCGGCGAATCCTGAACGACCCTGTGTCGTACCCAGATAACTTTGGGAAAGAGTGCATGGCCATGTGCGAAGGGCTGATGGAGAAGGACCCAGCCAAGCGCCTCGGCTTCAAGAACAACGAATGTGCCGACTTAAAGAACCATTCATTCTTCAAAGACCTCAACTGGGGACGCCTGGAAGCGGGTTAGGGATTCCAGCACACACTCACACGGACACCTAAACTCCACCTGAAAAAACTCACTTCCAGATTGTTTGTGAACTTTTTGTTGATATTCCTGGTGTCCTGTATCTAATATTGCCGCACATGCTCTCTGTGTTCCTCCCAGGCATGCTCACTCCTCCGTTCATCCCCGACCCCAAGGCAGTCTACGCCAAAGACATCAGCGACGTGGGAGCCTTCAGCACCATCAAAGGCGTCGTCATCGACAACAAGGACACGGAGTTCTACGGCGACTTTGCGTCCGGCAACGTCCCCATTCCGTGGCAGGAAGAGATGATCGAGACGGGAGTGTTCGGGGAGCTCAACGTCTGGGCGGAGAAAGGCAAGCTGCCCAACGACCTGGACCCAAACTTTGTCCCTGTGGAGTCCAAGGGGGGTGCTTGTGTTCTGCTCTGAACCCCTGTTGGTGCTGACAAGAATACCGTATCGATTGTGAATATAACTGTGTAAAGTACGTAAACGGAGTGTAACATAGATTTTAAAATATTGCAAAAAGGGATTTTTAAATTGTTTTTAAAGGGAACTGTCAGCCCCTCCCAGACCCCCACCCCTACCACCACCACCAAATAATTCATGCAATAAATACAAAGTTCACTGATTTCCCATTCTTCACTTAAGACAAACTATGAGCTATTTTCATACGTAATGAGAAATGGAATTGTAATGTATGATTACACAGTATATACTCTATAGATATATTTATAGGCCTGTAGGCTATACTGTACATATGGTGTGAAATATTTAGTTAGCATTATCACATTTTGTCGTGTCTGTAATGTGTCAGAAATAATCAATAAAAGAATTCCAGCAGTTTGTTACTGGATACCGTTTTACTTCCCAACATGTCTTTGTATGAAACCCAACTGTAAGGCATCTGCCTGCAGGAATGAAGCTAACATTAGCTACTGTTATGGAGCTATTGTCACCTATCTACAGTTATGGAGCTAACATCGTCTCTACTATGGAGCTAACTGTATCTATACATACCTATGGAGCTAACACTTTCTACCGCTTTGTAGCTATTCAGGTACACATTTCTCTTTTTGATAGTGAATCTGTGTACACGAAACAAATGTAACCTACACAAAACTGTTAAGTCCTCTATGGACTTCCCCTTGAACAGACTGGTGTGTAAAAACCACAGCAAATGCAGAAGTGGTCTAATGAGACTACATTTTATACAGTCTTTCTTTGTGTCGCAAAATCCCTCAGCTTGGCAGGTATGTAAAAACGTTCATCTTCATCCACTCAGACTTTTGAGTTACCCTACTCAAGCTGTTGTGTTCTCCCTGAATAATCTTCGTTTCAAATCAGGTATGTTTTCTATGTGCCGTTCTTTCTGAAGGTGATGTGTAGCCTCAGTCTCTCTACCCAACTGTCTCTTATGATCCTCCGTTCTCGAACTCTTTGGATTTGTCCACGCTCTTTTGAATCTTTGACTTTGACATTTGTCTTTTTTTCAAGTTATTTTGTCATTACCAGCTAGTGGAGCATCTCTGATCTCTCCTAATCTATAATGGACATGGAGAAATTGCAACGACGACCACGGATTCCCCCGAAACCCAATCTCAAAGACTTGACTTTAAAAAGGCCAAACCAAAGGCAGTCAGTGGAGAGTAACAAGGGCAGCAGGACCCAGGAAAGGAAGGAGAAGTTTACCTTTGTCCATCACAGCACCCAGAAAGCTGAGCTTGTTTCTGGGTCGCTTGTAGAAGCAGGCCAGCCTCTCACCGAAGCTACGATACCTCTGACGTCCAGAGCACAGCGAGGACCGACCTCGAAACCCCAGTCCCAACGCATGGCCCAGCGGAACAAGTCCAGCCAACATCAGGGTACACCTTCCCAGCAAACAGGGAACAGATCAGGTTGGAGTTTTACATACGTACTTGACTGCTCTAGAAAATGTACAGTGAACATGTTTGAAATGTGACAAAAGTACAACATACATTTATCGTCCACTTTCAGCACCAGATGGACGTGAAGAGAATGTGTCGGTTGGTGTGGCTGCGGATGAAAACGAAAGCCCAGCTGCGCCCTCATGTGGTCAACTTGCGACACAGCAAACCTGCATTTGTCAGCCGAACAGACCCGGGATGAAGCTGGTCTGGGTGCCGATATGTGACCTGGATCACTACGTGGATGATTATGTGGGTGCTGGCAGTGGGAAAGGGAGAGGAGAGCAGGAAGAGAAGTCCAACGTAGCGTGTCCTCCAGTCAAGACACTCAGGCCCCAACACAACTTCTCTCCGGTGAAAAAGGAGTCCATGTATGAAGTACTGACAGATATCCCCAACTATCTCACACTCCTCAACACGCCTCCAAGTTCCTCCTCTGAAAACGCAGGCCCACACGGATCACCTTCCAAACGCACGCCGACGGCATCTTCTGCTGCCCAGACCTGCAGCTCTGAACAAAGTACAAAAAGGACCATCGCTCTGCCTCCCCGCCCTCCCAGCCCCCACCGTCACTCTCCCACCCCCCAGCATCGCCCTCCCACCCCCCAGCATCGCCCTCCCACCCCCCAGCATCGCCCTCCCACCCCCCAGCATCGCCCTCCCACCACCCAGCATCGCCCTCCCACCATCCAGCATCCCCGTCCCTTTCCACCTGCTCCTGCGCCCAGTCAGCGCCCTCTGCCCCCCCTGCCTTCTGCCTCCAGCCTTGCCCCCACCTACCCTCAGCCACTGAACCCCCCCACCTCTTTCTACGATGACTTGGATGGAAAAGACCAACCAGACACAGAGGAAGGAGAGGAGTGAGTCTTGCTAGATGAGAACGCTCAAGTGTGTTTTTGTCACGACACGTGATACCCACCATGTTATAACGCCTCATGTTGAGCATTGTGATGGTTGTTTCCACAGAACCACGGTCCTTCCAGGTGGTCCCAGAAGAATCTCCTCAGACTGGGAGTCCCAGAAGGAGAATGGTACGAGACGACTTGTCTTTATCATAGTAATGTGTTCATTTAGCAGATGCTTCTATTAAAGCAAAGCACAGCGGGGGATTTGAACCTCTGACCAACTGATCTTGTGTCCGTCAGTGCCGCTGTACCAGGACTACCAGGCAGAGGCCATCAAGGAGGCACTGCGTGTCCAGAAAGTGTGTGAGGGAGGCGGGGTGAAGGCGGGGCTGCGGGGGGATGTGAGGAGGAGCTGGGCCCTGGGGTCCGACGGCCTGGCTGAGCCCAGGAAGGGTCCCGGGGACGTCACTCTATGGCGGGACCTGCCCGTGGTCCGACACAGCGGCCTCCTGGAGAGTCTACCCTACCAGGAGCTCCAGAGGCAGGAGGTGAAGACAATCATGGAGCAGATAGAAGTTGTCACTGTTTCAAGACATAATGATACATTATACATTATTACATTTTGTTAGAATGTGATACTTTTGATCTAAAGCGACATGCAAATAGTACATGAAGAAAGTACAGTATAAAATCCAGGATCAGAAGTACCGGTGATGTGATTGATGGTTTTCATATAAAGTATTGTGACACCTAGTCTGATGTGATCTACTTCCTGTCTGTCGGCCACTTCCTGTCCGCCGGCCACTTCCTGTCTGTCAGAGCATGTTTGAGGTGCTCACCTCAGAGGCGTCCTACCTGCGCTCCCTCAGAGTGCTCATGGATCACTTCCTGATGTCTCGCGACTTAGAGGAGACGCTTGTCGTCCACGACAAAAGGATCCTCTTCTCCAACGTCCTGGACGTGTGCGAGGCCAGCGAGAGGTACGTGTGAGCATCAGACAGACAGAATGATTCTGAATCTGAATTCTGAGTCATTTGAATCTTGATTCTAGGTTCTTGAATGATCTGCTGGAGAGAGTGGATGAAGGCATCACGATAAGTGATGTGTGTGACATCATCTACAAACACGCAGAGCACAACTTTAACGTCTACATTGATTACATCCGTGACCAAGACTACCAGGAAAAAGCCTACAGTTCCCTAATGTGAGTCACAGTTGCTGAAGACCCCCCCCCCCTCCCTAATACATTTACATTAGACATTTTATTACATTTACATTTAGTCATTTATCAGAGGCTCTTATCCAGAGCGACTTACATGAGTACAGGGACATTCCCCTGAGGCAAGTAGGGTGAAGTGCCTTGCCCAAGGACACAACTTCATTTGGAATCGAACCAACAACCTTTTGATTCACAGCCCGACTCCCTAACCGCTCAGCCATCTGACCCCTGAATTCAGAGCATTATCATGCAAGGTGATTAAAACAAAAGTCCAACGGATGCTGTGTCTGCTCTCTGGTAGGGAGTCGGATGGTTGAGCGGTTAGGGAATCAGGCTATTAATCAGAAGGTTGCCGGTTTGATTCCCGGCCACTCCAAATGACGTTGTGTCCTTGGGACACAATCACTTCACCCTACTTGCCTCGGGGGAATGTCCCTGTACTTACTGTAAGTCCCTCTGGAAGAGTGTCTGCTAAATGTAAATGGTAACACCCCACCCCTTCGCTGTGCAGAGAGAGCAACAAGGCGTTTGCAGTGGTGATGGCGAGGCTAGAGGCGTCTCCTCTGTGTCGCCGGCTGCCCTTCTCCTCCTTCCTCCTGCTGCCTCTACAGAGGATCACCCGCATCAAGATCCTGGTCCAGGTGAGTGGCAGACCCACACGCTGCAGACGCTAAAGGGGAAGAAGGAGAGCTCTGGTGTTTAGTTGCTCTTTCATCCACAACATGCCTGTGTCAGCTGCTGGCGCCGTGTGACCAAGTTGTGTCTGTGGTTTCCAGAACATCCTGAAGAGGACTCAGGAGGGCAGCAGAGAGGAACACAGCGCCATGCTGGCTCTGACCACCGTCTCTGAGGTACCCAGACTTACATTTGGACATTACATTTGAGTCATTTAGCTAACACGATGGAAGATCAAGAAGCGATAGTTTTGACAGTATCAGAGTCAAAGAATGGTTTGTATTTATTCATCACATAGCAAAGCAACCACATCTCAGTTAGCAGGAACATAACAACAACATCTTGATGACAGAAGTTTGCTAATTACTGTACAGTGAACAACAAATAATCCTACAGTGCAAGAAAACATCTTTGTTCAGGAAGTCAACTTTGACCCCTAATTAAAAAATGTTTTCAGCTCATCAAAAAATCCAACAAGCTGGTGGGTCAGATGAAGCAGATGGAGGAGCTTATTCAGATCACCAACCAGCTGGAGTTTCAGGGGATCAAGGTGCGCCGTTTTCCTCCCCTCAGTCACAGCGCTACAGACCTCGAGAGCAGTGAGGATGAGGAACATGGCCGATAGAGCGATGAGTCTCCAACCCCCTGTCCTGTGTCCCTGTCAGGCCCTCCCCCTCATCTCCACCACCCGCTGTCTGGAGAAACGAGGAGAGCTGCAGGAGCTGACCAAGGGAGCGTCCCTCTTCAACTTCGGAGTCAAGCTCACCCCCTATTACCTCTTCCTCTTCAACGATCTTCTCCTCGTAACACAGAAGAAGAGGTGAGCTTTGAGGAAACGCCTTTGCGAAATGTCTCGTTCACCTCCCATCATGTCTCTCACTTCACCAAAATCCCTCCTCCACCTGTCCCCACCATCTCTCCCCTTTCCTTTTACCCACCTCCCTCCCCTCCACCTCCTCTCCAGCCCAGAGCGCTACGTAGTGATAGACCACGCCCATCGCGCCCTGGTGCAGGTGAAGGCAGTGGACACAGGTGACCTGGGATCCCGGTACGAGCATTCCTTTTCTCTGCTACTGCTGGAGAACCACCGAGGTCAGGCCAGCGAACGCCTACTGAAGGCTCCCTCGGGGTGCGCACATACAGCCCGTATAGTTAGCCTACTTCCGAGTCAATACACATTTCCTCATCTCTCTCTAACCCACCTCCAAGACGATACTGCAGCTGGCTCGAAGAGAGGGCAGGTTGGATGTTGTGTTTGAGGGTCTGTCTGTCTGTTGTAGGTCAGACCTGCACAGGTGGATTGGAGCATTCCCCTCCATGAGTGAACCCAACAGACAGGAAGTGGTGTACGAGGACTGGGGTAGGTAGTCTGTCACATGGATGCACTGACTGGTGTCTTTACAGGATACTGTGATATTTATGTTTGAACCTGAAGACTCCCAGAGAAGTGTGCTGCGGACAAAACTAAGGGGTCGTCTCCCTCTCTTGTAGTCCTCTTAAAAGGGGCCCAGGTGTAGCCACTTGACGGCTGAGTAGGCCGTCTCGGAGACCTGTGTGTTTGAATGAAGTCAATGACAAAGAAACATTTCCATCCTGGATGGACAATAAAGTTTTGTTCTGTTTCAGACTGTCCACAGGTTCAGTGTGTGGAAGCATACCGAGCCCAGCAACGTGACGAGCTGTCCCTGGAGCCAACCGACATCATCAATGTGTGGCGGAAGACCCATGAAGGTTAGATTTGAAAAAGTATATACATTATTTTAAAAACAAGACTGCTCTAGGCAAGAAAATACTTATCTTCTATTCCCAATCAAGATTAAATCGGCCTTTATGGTCCTTCATGGTTCACATCCATTAATATCTATGTCTCCTCAACCACCAAGGTTGGTACGAGGGACTCCGTCTCCTGGACAACGAGAAAGGCTGGTTTCCTTCCAGGGTTGTCGTTGAAATAACAAACGAACATGTGAGGAGACGGAATCTTCGAGAACAGTTCCGGATCACTCAGGCAACGGCTGCCATTGAGACAGAAAGCTGAGGCACATACTGGACCTCACTGTCAGCTATCAACAGGCTCCTCTCACAGCACCGTTTCCATTTCACTAGGAACTGTTGTCATATATTCACATGTATCCAACCTCGATAACATTTTATTTTCTTACTAGCCTATGTTCAAAGTAAACAGCTACATGAAGCCATTTATTAAGTTTTTTTAATCCACCCATAACTTGTAAATAAATAAATCATTAATTTATGCAAGTTGGTTTTATTGTACTGATATTTTGTGTCTGGTGAAACAGATGGTGGCTTCTGGGCCAGCCCAGTACTCTGCAGCAGGGGGCCCCTGCTCAGCTCCCAGGGGCGCACACATGCCCCCTGGAGGACAGGAGGACTTCCAACTGCAAGAAACCCCAAAAAGTCAAGCATGTCATTGCATTGAGAAGAGTTCATCAGGAGATACTATTGATGTCTATGACTGCTTTGTATGATGTGTAAAGGCTGAAATGAAGGATACCTGTTTCAGTTGTCACCATTGTTGGTAATATTTGCCTTTTTGTTCCCCTGAAGGAGATTTTTTGATTAGAGAGTGCTATCCCTGATAGGTGTACGTGTGTGTGTGTGTGTGCGTGTAACTCTCACCCCAGGGTCTCTGGGCCTCACCTCTAAAGGAGGGGTGATGCTGCATTCTGAAGAACTGGAAGCTCTACCCCTGCGGGAAGGGAGCAGCCAGGAGCGAGAGGATCTGCTGGGGGCCCAGGGGGAGACATGCCTGGGGTGGTAGAGGGACACGGAGCGACTGCCATGCACCGGATAGACACAGCCAACAGGGACGCTAAGGAAGGAAGTTCATTAAGATGTGCGTTGGACCATTGGAAGAGAGACGCTGAACAGTGATGAAGACCAAAGTCTCACCTGAAGAGAGGATGCCGGGCATTTGTGGGGGCGTATCTCACTTCGTTGGTGTATACCACCTGGTCCTCCTCCACCTACGACAGAGTAATACAGGAACAGCATGGGAAACAAGTGGACACGCATACTTTAGTACATCTTTTACCAGAGTCTTCCGACCCCTTGGCTTCGCGTCTGAACGGAGCCCAGGCCTCACGTTTCTGATGGTGCCACAGGAGTCCAGAGAGAAGCTGAAGATGGCCTGTGTTCCCTCCACTTGGACTGGGGTACATCTGGGGTCCAGTAAGGTGGTGAGACTGGGATCGATGTCCAGGGAGGCCGATGACAGGTCCACCATCAAGACCACTCTGTCGTCGGGCAGACACACTGCGGGGGGGACACGCCCATCAGAACTACCAGGTTTACATTTAGCAGACACTCTTATCCAGAGCGACTTACAGCAAGTACAGGGACATTCCCCTGAGACAAGCAGGGCGAAGTGCCTTGCCCAGGGACACAACGTCATATCGCAACGCCGGAAATCGAACCAGCAACTTTCTCTCAAGATTCCCTAACCACTCAGCCATCTGACCCCCCTTTAGGTTAAAAATGGCATGGGCATAGTTCGGAAGTAGAACATTTGCCTACAGACCAAGCAGGTCCCAGGTTCAAATCCCTCCCATGTACATCGCTTTGGATAAAAAGACGTCTACAGGCGAATGAATTACAAAGATATTTATGTGAATCGCCCTGTGGGGCTGATCACACAACTGATGTTGTAAAACAGCATGGAGGATGGGGGGGGGGGATCTGAGTGACTTGGATGAGGATAGTGAAACCTGGATCTCTTTACCAAGCAGTTGCCTCACAGGAAAGACACATTCCTGGGTGAAGGTGCTCTGCACTCTAGACGTCTCTTTGTCTTTCACGCTCACCCCCACATTTACCACCAGACCCTGCATACTGAGACCCTGTCGGGATCAGAAGAATCAGATTAGAGATCACCTAGGGAACCAGCTCACTCCCTCCCCCTGGTTGGTTCCATTCCCACCTCGTAGGTCATGCCCAGGCCATAGAGAGGGATCTGCAAGGTGGAGTAGTTATTCATGGAGATTAGCTCGTAGCCCGCCAGCTCCACCAGCTCCCTGTCCAGCTTCCGGCCGCCAACATACACCTCCCACTGGGAGATCAGGTTCCCATGATGCACCAGCAGCTGAACCCCTTTATCCGTACATTCCCCCTCCACCCGGGGCAGGACTGCAGGACACACGGACAACAGGATATGGTAGTGCATCACTTCCTGTCGCATTGATTTTACGCTGTACTCTCTATACGCACTATTTATATATGTCGCTTTGGATAAAAGCATACATTTATGAAAAATTATTGAATAAAACGACGGAGTTCAGCTGCAGCATCAGGAGCCGACTGACCAACATCCTGCAGGTCTATCTCCACGGTGATGGGGTGGTGGAAGAGCTCTCCATTGGGGGAGAGGATGAAGGTGAAGACCCCAGTCAGCCTGTAGTTTCTATAACCATTCCCTACATACTAGGAGAGGACAAACAGAGACCAGAGTCAGCAGCAGACGGAGACAGAGACAATCCAGAGGACATCACATGGAATATACTATAGACAGGAGGATTTACAGGGATATAACTGCCTCTGCCCTCACCTTCTGGGACACCAGGGTGTGTGAGAAAGGGATTTGGAGCAGGTAGCCATGGGTGCCATTTGGGAAGGGGACTTCTGAGAGCTTGAAGCCGAGATGTGGCACCTCGTCCCAGGATACAGTCTGTTCCCCGACACTGAGGTAGGAGAAGAAGACATCCGGAGGGAAGGAGCCCACAGCTACGGAAAACATACGCTCCGCTGCCATGGTCACTGTAGCATAGCAACAAACACAAACTCCATAACACATCAGAGACAAAACCAGGACGTGAGATGTTGTGGTGGAGGCGTCTCTAACTGGCTGGTGTTGTGAGGAGACTTGCCGTTGACGAGTTGTGGTGTTTGACGGAGGTGCAGGATTGACAGGGACCTGTAGGAGCGGGAGACTGTCATCGGCCAAAGAGCATCCTCCCACCGCTGCATGTAGAACAGATCCAGGAAGTAGGACTGGAAGTAATGGCCATCCTGCACATGGCTCTGTGAGGGAGAAGGACACCTGACATTTGATTTATTTTAGTAGAAGCTTTTATCCAAAGCTACGTACAAAGAGAAGGGTTGGGATTGGGGGATGGGTGTCGACGACCATCTACATTCCACATCTATACCTTGATGTATCCTCCTTCTGCTCCGAATGGAATCCTGATTTCTATGTTCCCACCCTGTTTCCTAATGATATATCCTCGTTGTCGGGCTGTGCAGTCGCTAACAAGGCGTCCCTCCACGCCCACCCTCAGGCCCCTGTCTCTAAAGGGCGCCCGCACCAGCGGGGACAGACTCTTGGGGAGGGTCCACAGAAGGTTACCTCCATCCATGGTGACCTTTTCTTAAATAGTGGAGGGGGTGAGATTCTCACACATTTCAAAGTTGATGTATTTTCTATTATAACATGGATTTGCCTTCATGGAAATCTCTTTCCCGACAGGAGACATACTTGTGGTGCAGGCTACGGATGCGTCTACTTGCAGAAGCGCCCACTGGTGTTTATACAGGATGCTAGCGCTCACCACCTCCACCTCAACACCATTCTCCTGAGACGATTAAAAAAAAGTTAAGGTATTTGAATAGCCCAACAAGAAAGACACACCAAAATGTATATGGGAAAAAGTTTAAAAAACGAACAAACAGCTGATTATAACAAAAGTAGAGTATAACCATAGAATATTCCGAAGTACATTTATTCATTTAGCAGACGCTCTTATCCAGAGCGACTCGGACATTCCCCCGAGGCAAGTACGATGAAGTGCCTTGCCCAAGGACATAACGTCGGGAATCGAACCAGCAACCTTCTGATTACTAGCTCGATTCCCTAACCGCTCAGCCACCTGACTCCCAGGAGTAGTAGTACCTGCTGCAGCTTGTAGGAGAGGCGGGAGTTGTAAGCACAGCGCAGGGTGATGCGTGTCTCGCTGGCGTTGACGTGGTACCCCAAGAGCTGGGCCGTTTCTACGGGGACCGTCTCCTTCCTCACGGGGGGGCTCTCCGTCCCACGGGAGGGGCCGGGCACACGGAACACCACCCGCCACTCGCTCATCCCCTCGTCCAACATCTGGAAGCACACACACACACACACACGACAAAGAAAGTTCAACAAACCTGAAGACGCTGTGGAGATCTGCAAGGAAGGAGCGGTGATGGTGTTCAGAAGAGGAGAGTGACCTCACCTCGGGTGGAGGCGCCATCCACTCCACTCCCTGATGAGCGGCAGGAGGGCGTAGCTTCCTCACGGAGACCTGACACAACGATCCCAGAGCCCAACAATTCCCCTCAGATGAGTCAAGAAAGTAAAGATTCGAGACGTATAATAGATGAAACTTGACAAAGTCACGGTCATATTTCTCACAGAGCTCTGCTTACCTCCATGTAGTTCTCCTCACAGATGATCTCACGGGGTTTCCATGGGTCCTCCAGCAGGCAGCTAAGCTGTAGAGGGTAGGATCTCTCCTCTCCGCGCTCATCTTGGTGCACAAACCACACAAGCAGACTGAAGTCTGAATCTTTCTGGAAGACAAACAGAGCTTACAGTTCGCCATATCTATGCATATGTTCAATAACCTATGAGTTTTTGTATCGAGTCTGCAGGAGTCATTAATTGTTTTGTTCTTCCACAGTTGCTTATCACCTCATTTACTACATAGCACGCCATGAAAGAAGCTCTGAGGACTAAGTCCCCCTTGGTGTCCAACACCATGGTGTAGCCACATTCTCCAGCCTGTTGTCTGCGCAGTATGTGGAGTCCATCGCTACCTGTCAATCAATTTCGGGTGTTAAACAAAAAATAAATCTTTAAATGGATGACATCTCTCAAAATTATTTTGAGCATAGCTCATAATTTCGTCCTTTAGATTTAACATCACTCACCTTGGACAGCAAATCGGAATTTTGTACCAAGGATATTTGACCTGACAGCGACCCAGAAATGACGATCGTGACATTCGGTTCTAAACATCCCTTTAGAAAATGAGGACGTAGTTTGACATTATCAACAGGCTCCAGACAATGCGAGGCAATGTTTTGGTGAACCCATGTTGTCATTTGACTTACCCGGGGGTGCATTGTCAGCAATGCAAATGTGTAGAAGGCAACACAATATACTGGAATAAAAGGTAAACAAACATTAAGAAAGCTTTGATGTACCCTGAAGAACAGTCGTCAATTTTGCACAAACCCAAATGTAATTCAGTGAACAACTTATTACATTAATTATACGCAATGCATGACATATTTTGTTACTCTTTTTGATAGCTTACCACATGTATGTTGGGTCATTCATGATTTGGATTTTTCTCTAAACTGTATTTTTAAACGTTCAAGATATTTCAGTTTGTAAAATGTAAAAGGACGATCGAATTCTATTTCTTTTTTACTTCTTGAGATTCCTCATTCATTTGAATCTGGCTCGTTCTCATGTCAGAAGCCGTTTTGATTGGGTGTCGAACACACACCTGTGGACGACCTAGCCCTAATTAGTGTGGCATCAAATCAATTAAGTGCACAGACCAAATCCTTGAGATGGTCGTGCTTCAATAATGATCAAGACAATTGTGTAACATTGATAGAAAATGAAATGTTTATGTTTTGTGTATGATTTGTTTTTAATAGCATATTGTAATACATCAATAAGGCGCTGATACAACAAGGTCAAGAAGGTAATGATGAGTCGTAGACATTCTCTGGTCGTAGGAAGGAAAACGACCATGTTTCCGGTTATGACGCAATATCTTGTTACTGTATCCGTAAACATGGAGGCTGTTGTTGACGAAGTTGTAACGCCGGAGGATCTTTCGGTGAGTTTATCTCAGTGTCTCTTTATGGGTTGGTCTGAACATCCTTTAGATGCTGAATGATTAATGTGACTTATGGGGGTATTAGATGATGGAGGCCGCATTGTACGAGCAGTATCGTATTGAACTCGTACAGCTAGATAATATAGCTAACTATTAGCCTAGCTTTAGCAATCGTTCGTTTAACCATTGACTGAAACACGTCGCGTCGACTGTCATTAACATACTGGAATATTGTTATGCCTTAATCCAAATGGTCAATATAGTAGTAATTAACTCTGCATTGTTTTCTCAGAAATTTGAAAAGAAGTATAAAGGCGAGCTGGCCAAAGCGGATGTGACTAAAGATACAAAGTTCGAATATGCATGGTGTCTGATCCGGAGCAAGTCCTCCGACGACATCAAGAAGGGCATAGTTCTTCTAGACGGTAAACCGAAGTCCTAACAAACGCTATCACCGTATATGATAAGTGTACACTGAAGCCTACGCGTTATCACCGTATATGATAAATGCCTCCGTGTCTTCGTATGACAGAATCTATCTGGGTTCTGTTTATCGTTGCATATTGTCTACATAGCAAGAGGAACCTAGAGAATAACATTTTAAGACAGATGAACATGAAAGATAAACATATTTTAATCACAGCCTATTTGCACAGAGCTGATACACAAAGGAACTAAGGATGACCAGAGGGACTACTTGTTTTACCTGGCAATTGGAAACTACAAACTAAAGGTAATGGGATGGTATCTCCATGGGTTTTGTGTCTTCATATGATGCCATAATGTGTCTATTATAAGGGAAGGAACTCCAACTCTATATGTAAATGTCGTCTTTCAGGAGTATGAGAGAGGACTGAAATGCATCCGGATTCTACTGAAGAGTGAACCAGGAAACACTCAAGCTTTGGATCTGGAGACTCTCATTAAGAAGGCGATGAGGAAAGGTGAGCTGAGCATGGGGCTGTGGCTTTAATAACACAATCTCATGCCTACTCGCCATATTGTGCCTCTTTTTCACTACAATGATGCCGGGGACAGCTTTTTTTTTGTTTTCTTGTATCTTGACGCGAGCTGACGTCTTCCTTCTGAGCCGGAACTGTCAAACTAAGACTTCTGCCCAATAGCCTATTGATGCCATGGAGACACTAGGCTTGTTTCAGCCTAGTGTCTCCAGTCATGTCTTGTCCAGCAAATATATCAATATAGTATTGTACATTAATCTCAAAGTGAGCACCATTCATGATATCCAATTTGATGATGATGATGGATTGTAAATTGTTTTGTTTGTTTACCAGACGGTTTGGTTGGCATGGCCATTGTCGGAGGAATTGGCCTTGGTGTTGCTGGATTGGCTGGTCTCGTTGGTCTGGTTGTGTCGAAGAAGATCTGAGAGATGGATCAAAGGGCTGCCCCATTCTGCACCCAGCCGTCTACAAAGTCCATATTCAAATGAATACACGATAACAAGTAACTCAAACTTTTGTGTTTTTTTTCTTTCATGGTTATTCTTCACATAAAACTAACCAGAAGTGCGATTACCCTGTATAGAGGGCACAAGTGAAGAGTAGTGATACGTGCTAAACGTTTTTGCCAGGCTTTTGCTTCAGCCAACATTGTATCATGACTGACACATGGTAGCATTCTGCCACGAGCTGCTAAGTTACTCACTGTCCTCACGTGTTCATTGTCTGTTTTAGGAAGGGGGGGGGGGGGAAGTGTATGTTGCCATTTTCACAAAATGATTTAGGTCAATGGTCTCCCACCCTCCTGTAGAGCTACCTTACTGATAATCCCTCCAACACTACAACATTGTGCACAACAGATTATAAAAATGATCTGGTTGACATGTTTAAATCAGGGTGGTTAAAATTTGGGTTGGATCAAAAACCTACAGAGTTTCTGTAGCATGCCCAGAGATGGGCAACCTCTGATAGACAGTATCCCAACCAAGAGGTTTGATCTTTGCTTTGATCAACCGTTACACCTTTCTGTTGCACACTTAAGACAGGGTACATCACCTATAATAAGGCCCATTGTGTGTATATAAGTTTCACTGTGAGGATTAAAGTTGATAGGGAAGGAATTTAGATTAAATATAGGAAAGTAAAGAGTCTAATAGCACAGGTGTTCTACTCTACTGAATTGGGAGTTTATATTTTACAGTTTTATTCGCTAAGTTCTTCACTGAGGGGGAAACCATTCAAAATGATGACAGTATTTTACAATTCCAGAATGAATACACCCTAAATAGAACCATTTTGACAGTGTTATAATGTATATACATAGCCTATGTATAAAATGTGTTTCTGTTTTGAGTTTAAAATGAAACAATAATGGTCACTAAGTTATTTCATGTTTTATATTGTTTGCATATTTTTTTTGTGACGCAATCTCCCTGGTTTATGCTGCCAAACAAAGTTTGAATATTTATAAATAAGTAATATATAAATAAAATATAATGTCCTTGTAATAAATAAACTATTCATTCTTTGGAATTTGTAGCAGCACTCATCTATCACAAACAACAAATCTATTTGGTATTAATAGTTTTTCCTGCATCATTACTGAAGTAGATTTTCCAAATCAATTTACTGTGACTAGCAGAACTGATTGATTACACCAAGTTTGAGCCAACAATTCAATCGAAACTCACACTGAATACACATCAAATACTCAGGATTGTGCAAATAATCTTTAACACTGTTGACTTGTATTGCGGGCAAACACTTGCATAAAACAACACACAAAGTGTATTTATATAACACATACTGGTCAACTAGACCAATACAAGTAGTGCTAAGATAATTCAGTGATGAATTAATCTGTTGTTACTATTCTCCTATCTTCTACTGGAAGATAATATTTATGAAAGAGTCAGATGGATGAGCGGTGAGGGAGTAGTAGTAATCAGAAGGTTGCCGGATCGATTCCCTGCCGTGTCAAATGATGGCAAGGCACTTTACCCTACTTGCCTCGGGGGGAATGTCCCTGTACTTACAATAAGTCGCTCTGGATAAGAGCGTCTGGTAAATGACTAAATGTAAATGTATGAAAGAATTAGTTAAGATTTTTTTCCTTTTTTTTTTCTTTCATTGACATTTAATTGAATTCAAGATTTGTATGGTCCATAAAGTCTGCGTAAAAATCTGTAAACTTCCTGCCTTATGTGATGTTGACATTGATGACATTATGCTGTTCTTGAAGACTGAATTGTAAAGAACGTAGTTTAATATTTTTAATAGTGGTTTTAAATGGTGTGATTTGTTTTATCCTCTAACCCAATAAGGAAAAGTAATTCTCCTAAAAGGAAAACATTGAGTGAACATAAGGTGGTACTGTGGTAACAAGTTCATGTACATGAAGAAAAGTCTGGAACGTTAAAATAACAACATCTTGATTATAAGCCTGGTGTTGGCTGCTGTGGGTCTGCTCAGGATGTGGCTGAATATGTGGCATCATGTGACATGGCTTCTGCTCAATGGAGACAGTGTATTGGCAGGCAGCTCACAAACTCGGGCCTTTAAAAGACCTCCAGCACAACAGGATACCCCCTGTCACAAGAAGACAAACGCTGTCCAAGGCTGATACACACTACAATTCTTGTTCTACAAGACTTTTGTTTAATGATTGAGCTTGAACTGAGGTTGCCTTAGTTTGAATATTAAGTCCTGGACTGAAGATACTTGACTAATTAAGAGTTGTTAAAGTGTTAAAGTACATCTTTATTAATTTAGTCAAGACATCAGAGAAATTTAAAGGATGAATTAAACTATAGTTAAAGCCAATGAGATGGTATACATGTGGGTAAACAATATGAGGTGGTGGGTTCAAAGCCAATTGAAATGCTGTTGATTGAAGTTTATCAAACAAAACATTAACAGGAAAAAGCGATAAGACAAATGATTTATACACTGTGTTTTATTGTACTGTTCATTGATTGGAACTTTGTACTGTGTACTGTATCACACATCATAACTCAGGTATACAGGTCTGGTACATCTGAAAAGTAGCCCATAGTCACATTTCCTCTGTATATAAAAACAGGTGCAGCAGGTTTCCCAACAGATGTCCACAGCCGAATCAGAATGAATCGACATTACATTTTAAGCTCCGTACTAGTGAAGTATTGGCCTGCATCTTCCCCTTGATGTGGCTGACCTGTGAATATCTGTAAGCTGTACTGTACCTTCAAACACTGCCTGCTCTTTGGTCAATGTATTACTCATGTTCAAAACCCCACACGATGACAGATCCATTTCTAAACATCACGACCCATTCCCACTTAGACAAACATCTTATGTTCATGAAAGAGCAGGCGTTGGAACAAATTCTTTGTCACCCTTCACATTTGTTTGATGCTAAATCGCTGCAAATCCAGTAGGCCTATGAATCACCAATTTCCTGATCTACGTTTCAAATGTGTACTCTGCAATAATGCTCTGCATTTACTTTCATTCCTTAATTTAGTTCCTTCATAGACCTGCACCAAAAGCACAAACTAGATAAGTAAAACAAGACAACATCGAGAGCGGATAGTTTTTCTGATGTCATAGTGTTTGTACAGGGGCAGTCATGACGCCCGTCAGTATTGCTTCCTCTGACTTGTGAAAGCAACCACATATTAACACTACTTTACCCATATTTTATGCCATCAAAAAGCTAATCTCTTTTTTTGGGGGGTTAAACTTTTTTGGGGTTAACCAAATTCCTCTCAAATACACAAGAATATATATAGTATCCTTTTAGTCTTCATTGGACACAAAACTTAACCTGATGTCGCCAAATGGTTTGTTACACAGCACCATCTGGGAAGTGGTCCATTGAAAATGAGTGCAAGAAAGGGCAGAAAGGGATAGATCACTCGTGTGATCAGTTCTGTTCGATGACAGTACAACCAGGGGCAATTCTAGGGTTAGACCTTCAGGGAGGCTTAGCCCCCAATGAGAATGTGACTTGTGTTCTTAATCTGTGCCATGAAATTAACTACCTCGGCTACTTCTACTCCTTTGGTTTTACTGGCAGACTAAAGATGTACGAGACACTTGATATTAAACCTGTTTAAAGCCCTTTGAACCTGTAATTGTTTGTCATCTGCCCTAACAGACATGTTTGATAACTTTTATGTTAGAGCACAAAAACTTATTTAAGAACATAATAATTCAAGATATCTTTTTTTAAATGATCAATATTTTTAGGGGTGCTGAGATTAAATTTAGGGGTGCTTAAATTTAGTCTAAAGTCGCCAATTAGTACAACAATCTTTAACCAAAGCTGCAATGGGGACAGTAAAGTAAAGAAAGATCTGTGACAATGGGATGAATGCGTCAGGGTTTCCCACACATTAAAGGATATATCAATTTCATTGTAAAACAAAGGCAAAATCATTATCAATCATTATCCAATCAATTTGATGGATTCTTAGTTTCTACACGTCTAGCCTACATCCTTGTGCTCTTCGGGTCAAATCAAGGATCACACACTTTTGGGCGGGAATAGTCAAATTATTTTTTAACATGCGGCCTAAGCAAGGTTCAAATAAGTCCGTTCAGCTCGTTTCATTACTCAGGTCATTAAGTTCAGATAACAAAACCTGAATAGGTTGGGCCGTAAAACAGAGGCTGAGACAGCATTTGAGAACTGGTTTCTGACACTCACTGACACATTTCAAACTAAGCTTTGTTCTGAAGAAATCTGCTCAAAATGAATCAGATCACCGAGGTTCTGGCACTTTCATTGTGTTTTGTGGGTTGGATAATGGTGGCCATATCACTACAAGATCAGTACTGGAAAGAATCATCCTCGGACGGGAGCGTAATCACAACCTCCACTATCTATGAAAATCTCTGGATGTCTTGTGCCAGCGATTCAACCGGGGTATACAACTGTTTAGACTTTCCATCTATGTTTTCTCTGCCTGGTAAGCAATTATTGGTCATAATGTCAAATTAAAGTAAAAGGCAGTAATGAAAATAATGTATTGTAATGATTTTAACTATTTATTAATAACGTGCTTAGTAATTAATAACATAGCCTAATCGTGTTTATGCTGCTGTTTGTCAACTTGAGAAACCTGCGATGGATGGCTTGTCTGCTGACTATGCATTTTCTCTGCTGATAATTAACACGTTGCAGTGCTATAGCTATAGGCCTATATAGCCCACTATTTTGACCAAAACCTCGTGTGACTAACACCTTCGGATAAACAGATAGATAACTTTAATGCTTGTCAGGATCTGTTGCCAGCCATGTCTTTATTATGTTCCTAGGAAATAATAATATAAATTGTCTTGGTGCCAATTGCCATATGCTGAAAATGCAATAGTCAGTAGCAGTACGACAATAAGATGGAAATTGCTTGATTTGTTCATCTATGGGGGATGAATGATCAATGATCTGTCCTAGGTCTAGCCTATAGGCGACTCTTCTGTTAGGCTTTAGTTTTGCATTAGAAGCATTGGGGACACAATGTTTCGTTTAAACGTCATTCACTTGTTGAGTGGTAGTTATAACGTTATGTAAGCCGGTCGTGATATATGAACATAATTTCAAAGAGAAGTGATGAATAGCTAGTTAAAGTCATTTCGTTTGAACTCGTTGCCTTTCGATAAACACTTGAGCAGTCCTTGAAAATATAAAATATGGATGGCAAGCAACGTACAGAAAAAACGAAGGAGTGGCACTAAAGTTGCGTCGTGAATCATTGATTTATAAACACACCGTAGCATCCCCAAAGAATGTACAGATTTATTCCAGAGACGCGCAACCATAGTCAGCCTGCAGGAACTCCGCTTCACAGTGTCGTATTTAGAGCCAACTTGTGTAGACTTTGCAAAGGAGAGTAGGCTAACTATCGGTCATTGTTTTTAATCAAACCAAACATCAACTATTCAGGCCGGGAAGAAACGAGCGGAGAATTATGAACGGGATTGTCGAAGTTCTAGCATCTTTTCTAGGTTTTCTGGCCTGGGTGATGGTCGGTGTTGCTCTACCAAACCGATACTGGAGAGTTTCCTCTGTGGATGGAAACGTTATCACCACATCAACCATTTATGAAAACCTGTGGATATCATGCGCCACCGACTCCACAGGGGTTAGCAACTGCCGCGACTTTCCATCTATGCTCGCTCTTTCTGGTAGGCATGGTTAGACGATATCGCGTATTGAAGTTTTCGAGTTTTTGGACAGTAGAGATATATCATAGTAACCAGGTATATTCATGACAACTTTTTAGACGTTTGCACCTCTACATTGAGTGGGATATTTGTAAGAAATGATGTCAACAATATTTTTTCAACATCCAAGTCTGGAACTTTGTTCTATATGATTTTACAACATTTTCCTGGGAATGCATAGGAGAATTAACTGAAACAGGACAAAGCAGATAAGAAATGATAACCTAAGATAACATCGACCCACCAGTGAAAAATCACAATGACACAGCACACACCCACACAGCTGTCTGTTTCTCAAGGACAGGAAGAGCACACCTATCGCCTTTCTGTCTACATCATCTGATATTGACAGTCTACTGACCCTTAATTGGTGACACTAAGTGTCTAAAACTCAAACTCAAATATACTCAAACTTTATATTTGTAAGAATATGCAGATTGATTTGTGGTTGTTCCTGTGCAGGATACATACAGGCCTCCAGGGCGTTGATGATCACCTCTATCGTGTTGGGAAGCCTGGGTATCGTGGCGGCCCTGGTGGGAATGCAATGCACCAAAGCAGGAGGAGAGGACTACGTCATGAAGGGAAGAATCGCTGGTTTGGGGGGCATGCTCTTCCTCCTGCAGGGTAACACCACCTCTCACACCATTTCTTTTTTTCACTTGGTAATTAAGACACAAGATTCAATCACAAATGGACAATAATTACCTTTTTGCTTGGGAAAGCAATGTTTTAGATAGCTAATTTAATGTCTTTTGAACAAAAAACAATGATAGTACAGTGCAATAATAACATCTCAATTGCTCAACTTACAGACTTTACAAAACAAGTGTGGTTCTCAGTCATGTCCCTCATGTTATGGTCTCTACATCTTCCAGGCTTGTGCACCATGATCTCGGTTTCCTGGTATGCCTACAATATTACCCAGGAGTTCTTTGACCCCTTCTATCCAGGGACAAAGTGCGTACATTCAATACATTAAAAACTGTAAGGGAAATTTGATGTGAATTAAATGTTGGCATCAACTTAGGTATAAAAGTAAAGTTTCCTGCCATGAGTAGTAGTAGTCCACAGACTGTGTTATAAATATGTCAAGGTTTGTACAGATTGTCCACTGGTAGACTGGAGCATACGTTAACTTTGCGAAGTGCTGTATACTGTTCTATATGTTGCTGTATACTAGTGTAGCCGGTGTGTGGTGAAACTCACTCCTCAAGTATGTAAAAGGCCACTCGCATCAATGAATTGCTAGTTTTTGGTTGGCGTAGTTGGTAGTGGTGGTGCTTGGGAAATCAGAGGTGGTAAGTTCGACTCCCGGTCGGAGTCAACAGTGGCCCGTATACCTCTGACGGAACTTGCAAGACCACGTCTGTTACACTAGACTACATGTACACATGCTGCATGCATTCCTATGTGCCACTCCTCTCCGGCAGAAGGCTGCGGTCTATCAGGACCAGGTTTTTTCCCATCAGCTGTTGGCCTCTTCAACAAGGCCAAGGGCTCATACAAACTTTAATCACTACGCACAATGACACCTTGCCATATTTGTTGCACTATTTGTATTTTTTGTATTTTTATATTGTGGTTATTTTTTATTATATTCTAAATTTTTACATACTTAGCCTCTTAGTATTAGTTACACTTTTTACCTTTAGTATAGTTAGACCACATATTTAAGAATCCCTATATGTTGAATGTATGCATCTTCTTGCCAAAGTAAATTCCATGTCTGTGCAAACTTTCATGGCGTTTGAAACCCTTTCTGATTCTGATGAGCAGGTATGAGATTGGAGAGGGCCTTTACATCGGCTGGTGCTCCGGCACGCTTGCCATTTGTGGAGGGTCGTGCCTGCTGTGTTCATGTAAACTGGGGACACCCGAAGACAAACTGTGAGTATCCGCACTCCAATGTGGATGGATGGGTTTAGCTCAGATGGTTGAGTTGGTAGATAATCTGTGAGTCGCTATGGATAGAAACGGCTGCTAAATGTATCAAGACATGTTTCCGCCGCGCGTCTACGTCCGTGTTGTTCTGCGGGAGCTACAGTATGATTATGCCACTTATGATGACAGTATGATGAGCGCTGATTACTCTGTCCCCTGGTTTTCTAGGCCGTACACATACCAGCCCCCCACCAGAGGAACAGTGTTCTCGGGGCCATCGGTCTCCCAGACGCCCAGCCAGTATGGCAGGAACGCATACGTGTGAAAGATTACGGATGGGGTGGAGATCCCTTCCATAGATTGAGATTTGCCAAGAAAAACATTGCAGGTGGATTCAATGAGTAGTATTCATTTAGATCTTTTTTCGACTATTATAGTGAAGTTTTTCTACGGGAACGCTGGAGTTCCAGCTATGTGGATATGGACTACCTGCATACGAAGACCCACCTACTATGTAGAATATGGGTTGACAACTGCCAAATGTCTTTCCATGTGATGTCTGATGCCTCTGATATATATTGTAGTTTTTTTATAAATTTGTAGGCAAAGGGTGTGTTATACCATTCGCTCATTATTAACTGTGAGTATTTGAACTGCACCTTTGATTGAGGTTGGATAATGTATTTGAATTATAAATACATTTATTATATAAACATAACATGAATAATTATGTTGCTGTTTACACTGAGGGATGTTTGTTCACAAGGTTTTTCCATCCAAAATGTACATATTTTATGTTTTATAAACAGTGCGTTCTTTCTTGGGTATGGTCAGTGTACGCGAGCTCACATATGTGTGATTCATTGGTCAGCACACCCATAACAGTGCAGTTTTAACAAGGACCGACAAACGCAGAATGTCCATGTATGTGTTTGTCTTCACTTTAATGTTGATGGATTGTACATTTAATCAACTGGTTTTATATTTGAAATGGTTTCCTGTATTTTTCTATTGACAAATAAATATAGTTTGACAACCCAATCTTGTCTGTGACCTTGGAGGAGTGTAATGTTAGGTACGACATTCCAATTATTTCCCACTTCATAAGTACTTTCCCAACACTTTGGCAGCACCTAGTGGTAAATAAACATGACTGTTGTATTCAATGATGCTCCACCACCACCTCCTGGACTAAACCGCAACCACACTTCTGGAATATGTCTTTTTCTAAGGTTGTCCATCTTAACAGACCTCTCTCTAAACAAAACCACTGAAACATATCCAAAACTGGATAAATATCATAATAAAACAATTTATTTGTATCCAATTTTTTTTAACGAAACCATAACCTATAAAACCAGAGACACCGAGGCTGTGAAAAATACGCTAAGCTTATGGAGCTTCTTTGGCCAAGTTGGCCATAGCTTCCTCGTCAAATCGCAGGAAATGCCACCCTTCGTTAGCGGTCAGGTCATGAGCTCCTTTGGCAACATAGAAGTCTAGTGATGGAGTGTTCCAGTCCAAGACGGTCAGCTGCAGTCTGGCACACTGCTTCTCCTTACCCTCCTGGGAAGGAGGGGAAGGAGAAGTTTATGTTCTATTTGTAACATGTAAAAGGTACAGGTAGGATACATTGGCATTCTTGGGTCCTGATTCATTTGACATTTTCCTAGCGGCCTAAACTTAGGCTTTAATAAATCCAAACCTAATAGATAGGGTTAGGGGTACTTATCCTTGAGTGATTCTTATCAACAACATCAAATCAAATATACTGATTAACGAGTAACCTAAGAACTAAAAAAACCTTTAAATAACCTAAGCCTGTAGTAAAGTGACCGTCACAGCAGCAGATACATTTGGTAACAACATCAGCAGTATTTCCAAACAGACAGGTGAATGGGTGAATGATTATCTTCACTAAAGAATCACCCCAACAGATAAATGATATACAGCGATGACTGACTCACATTGGACTATAAACTTACTTTAGCCACTTTGCTCATCAAACCCTTTCCAATGCCTTTTCCTGCATATGGACAGCAGAACATGAGTTTTATGTGTTTTATGAACGGTAACAGTAACAGTACCATAAACTATGACACTGGAATAATTACCTCGGAACTCAGGCATAACATACAGGTCTTCCATGAATACTGACCGTCCTTTCCACGTGCTGTATGTGTAAAAGTACAGGGCGTAGCCAACAACGGTGTGCCCTACGCGCCAATGAACAGAACATAAAAAAACAGGCAGGACAACTCATTGGATAGGTTAATATTGTCCGCCAATAACTTCCCCTGAGGTTGACCCTTAACCTTGTCGCTGAACTGCTTGAAAGCACTAGACGTATGCCTGCACAATGCAACATTCAGTTTTATGTTTGCTGTATCTTAGAATTATATAAACTAAAATATGCATCAATTAAATGTATCATTTAAATATAGATTTTACCGTCTTTAGTCTTATCTTCTTCAGGCACTTCTGCAACCAGGCACTCGAAAAACGGATTGGAAGAAAAGCCATCACGCTCCAAATCTAAAGAAAAAAGTAAACACACGGGCGAATGAGGTGGCACGAGAAGACACGCAGCGCATGTAGACCTATTCCAATTAGTCAAAAAAACAATTACCTTTATGGGAGATCTTCACCTGATCCGGCATTTTTTCATAAATTGCCAATTCCTATGTACAGCAAAAGCGGAAAGCAGTAGGTAGGCGAGACAGTAAGCTATCAGAGCACTGGTGTCGGAAAAGCAACTTACCATTATCATCCTAGATATGTCCTTACTGTCATCTTTTCTTGCAGCGCGTATAGTAAAGTTCATTTTTCGTAGTTTTGCGTTCACAAACGAGGCTAAAATATGAGGTAAATTAAAAACGTGTTCGTAAATCTGGGTACGGTGCCCCATAGAGGACACAAAAACAATCATTAACCAGTCCTTGTTCTCTTGTTCAACCCAACTCCGCCATGGGCCCTTAAGTAACGAGACAGAAATGTTTAACATAAAATACAATTGTTCTTTACATATCAACTTACAGAGTGCGGGAACTAAGGACACCTATAGGCTATACTTTAGGATTAGGCTATAGGCATTTATGCATTTATAAATTTAATTGAGATTGTCGTGAAGTTGCCCACTTATAAACTTTTATTATACAAGGAAAAAATCTGCAATATGTGTAAAACTCTGTTAATGATTAATTGACAAATGAGGCCACTTCAAGTCAAAGTCGCGTAGGGATGAGGTAGCCAAATGAGGCGAATGCCCTTAAGACATAACGGTCTGTACAGTCACTCCCTCTCGTTTTGTTCTCCCGGTGAAGTGGAGTGGCCCTTTCAAATACATCATCCGTTGTCGTGTGGGACGAGTGGACTTGGAAGCAGGTCAATGTGCATGGACATTTAAGCTCACAGAAAGTAATGGGTGACAGGGTGACTGTACGTCTTGATGTTGCTTTGTTTGTAAAGTACTGAAAATCGGGTATCGTACGGGCTTTAAAGTAAGTATTGTTAGTCCAGGCGTGGCGGACTACTTTACCCACGTTTGGTATGCCTTACAATGTCATGTTTGAATAAGTATTCACTGTTTGTGTTGAATTATGTTTGGCTAAAGTTGACTCCATGTAGGCGTAAGATAAATCGCTTTCCCTATACCTAATGTTGTGGGAACAAAGAAAAGTCAATTTACACAATGTTGGCTGCAAACAATTATTTGTCTGGGAAAATAAAAGATTTTGTGACTCATTTGGCTTTCAGGATCAGCATGGTTAAGACAGGACTACGGCCTGTTTCGAATTTGAATCGTGCACATAGGAAAGCGACAAATAGGCTACTTTGAGGAACTTTCAGGCTAATACCCCCCTCTCGTGGAGCAAGAGTTTTATTTTAGAGTAAGCCAATAGTAGCCTGGCTCTGCCCTCCTACGTACTTCCGCTCAATTTGGATTTTGCTTCTGTACAAATGAAATTTACGAGGGTCTGGTTAGGACCAGGCTTAGCCAATAGTAGTCCTCAAGTACTTTTTTTCGAAGATATTGTTTCAACCTTTCAAAAAAGAAACGCCAAAAAACACAAAAAAACTAGTTCATGCAAAGGTTCATGCAGACGATGTCTTGTCTAATAATTTTAATTAACTTACCTTTATAATATAACCACAGCATACCATAAAGTAAACCATGAAAAATGCAAACACCCAGAAGCACCTTAAGTGCTTCTGATCTTACCATAAAATCTAAAACGGTGTTCACAAAATGGAAGGCTACACTTTTTGTTATTGCTTTCATAACAAACACCTCTTCATTCTTGGAAGACCCTTTAGATTTTTACAACTGTCATGTGTTCCTGTCTGTCTGGTAGGCATACTGGTGTTCCAGCCTGGGCCCCAGCCATGTCCCAGGGGCCTCCCTCCCGGCTCATACAGACCCTCAGGAAATCTCCTGCAGTATTGCGGCGCAAGCTTCGTAAGGGCCGCATCCAGGACCTGTCCCAGGGTGATCCCCTGTTTAAAGTTCACTACTTGGGCACAGCGAAAATCTACTCCCTGGATTTGGAGCAGGCCCAAGGGGCTTTAAGTCAGCTACTCCTACAGGCTCCAGAGAAACTAACCAAGGACCACGCTCTGGTGGTACGCCAGCGCTACGTGGAGGTGAAAGAGATCAGCACAGGCAGGCAGCTGGCCAAGACCCAACTCAGAGATATTGCTTACTGTGCTGCGAACCGGGAACGTCCAAATGTGTTTGTGTATATATGCAGGCAGCAATCCCAGCAGCTGCAGTGTAGAGTGTTCTGGTGCAACAAGGCTGAGAGAGCTAAGGACATCACTGCCTGTCTGGCTCTCTCCTTCCAAAGGGCACTGAATGACTCGCAAGCCCGGGAGACCAATCACATGCAGGGGGAGGGATCAGAGAATGTCCAATCAGTGGTCCCGGATCTCAAGCTGAACGCGTCCAAGTCGGCAGCGGACCTTAATAAAGGTGAATCTGTGTGGACCCTTTAAGGAGGGCTGGCACAGCTACAGTTCACTACATCCCATTTCGAAAAAGTTTCCAAGTGTTAAATTGGCTCTTTCTTTCAGGTCGCCGGAAGAAGAGGGACATGATCTCTCGGGCAGTGAGGAGAAAGACCAGCCGTGCTGATCACTCACAGTCATCAACAACAGTCTGACACTCACCTCAGGGTCTGCAATGCTTAGCAACCTGCCCATTGGTGGTCGCTACGGTAACTAGCTGCCCATTTTGTGCATACTGTGTGGTAACCAGCTGCCCACAGGCACACATTGATGCTATGATGGCAACATGGACTACTCCAAACAGATGACAATCACTCGTGGAGCCATGAACAGGAGCCCTGATCAGAAAACAGCATTTCTTCATGATCAACCATCTGCCATAGAATGCAATATTTGTAAGAACTAACTTTGTTTTAGTCATCTTTGAAATGTTTTATACGGGCCGAGTTATAAAACATTTCCCAAGCAGGTCTTGTGATGGTGTGTGTGTGTGTGTGTGTGTGTTCAAAACCACATGCTGACATCAAATTCAGCTTCTCCATTTTTAGCTTTTTTTAAACAGAAAAAACATCAAGATCTCACACGAAGTGTAATTTACTTGGCTGCTGTTTTCACAATCTTGTTTCACCGCAAGATAACGCTCAGCACATCCTCAGACAGACAGGCAAGTCATCTACTTAGTTATTTTGTTTTACATCAGCTCAAATGATATATTATTAAGTTATGTACAGTAAATTGATGTTTAACAGTGATAAAGCACACTACTGTTCTGTATATCAGCTTCCATATCAGTACTTACTCCCACCACATCCTGCATTTAGGCAGCATTTCTTTACATACAGCAGTCAGGGAACACGTATTAAGAATGAAAAAAACGGTTCATATTTTGGTTATACAGAACATATTAATCCAGCAGTAACATACATATTATTTTTTTCCTCCACAATGATTCCATCTCTCAGTCCTCTGTAACTTTAGGATTTGGAGCGGCGTCTGAACTCTAACACGCGTGCTAGAGCAGAGGATCAGATGTCGTGCTACAGCAGAGGGTCAGACGTCATCGTTGGAGGGTCCGGCCCTCCCGCACAGACACATGACGATAAGCACGCAACAGCCCCCCACGAACAGCGCCCCTATGAAGATGTACACCAGCGTGGTGGTCCAGAAGGCAAACATGTAGAGCGTCTTGTCGCAGTAAAGAGGCTTTGTTGCGTCATAGTTGGCAGGGTAGATGGAGTAGATCCACACGTTGCCTGTAGGAGGTGGACAGATGCAAGGAACACGTTAACGCTCTTGATTAAGAGCGTCTACTAAATGTAAATGTAAAATACGCTCCTCACAAACAAAACACAAACCATCCAAGCCATATCCTTCCTCTTACCTGTTATATTTGAATGTATTTACTCATTCATTCACTATTAATCAACAGGGAAATACAAATAGTGCATCTGCAAAGTTTGGCGGAAAAATCGGAGTTAAATATCTCCATGTTACATCTCCACACTCCTTTTTCACCTGCGATAAACCAGCAGAACAGGAAGAGAGACACGAGGGAGTTCCAGGCAGCACAGAAGCTGCTGAGCGGGCTCTGGCCCCCCTCCTCAGGCTCCTTAGTGCAGGGCAGACAGGACAGCACAGCCAGGGCAGACGCAAAGGCCCCTGACACCAGCAGGTAGATGGGAATGTAACGCTCCTGGGGGCAGCTGTTCAGATAAATCCCACCTGAGGACAAGTGTAAAGTTGATTTGCCGTTAGTAGCACTTCATGGGGTAGGAGCAGCTAAGGGCTGTACCTACCCTATTCTTGATCTTTCTCCTTGTGACTTTCCTACCGGCCTATCCTAATACCATATGGTTCTAAGTCTTTATTTCAACATACATAATCCTAATCCTATGGGAGCTAACATTCCTGTGAACAATAAATAACAAATGTGCATATGAACAATCAGGGTTTAACGGTTATGGTGAATTAAAAAAGAAATCTATGAATACATTTCAGTTTACTGTCTGTCCTAAATATGACACCTACCTATTGCAATCTGGGCGATTGGCATGATTGTCATGAAGAGTTTGGATACAACTGTCAGGACACAAGAGAAGAAGTTTGATTTGAGAGATCTGGCTCTTGTGAAGATAGAACTACAAATGTGTCACTGGCCAAAGCTCCTGGTTTGTGAGTCAATACTGAATACATTTAAGAACTTGAAAGTGGATGCATTCCATATTACAAACCAAAGAAATCCTACAATGTATGTTCCCATGAATTTACTTAGTTCACTTAGTCCTGTTAGGAATGTGTCTGAAACATGTTACCAACCAAGTGCGGGTGTGCTGAGAGTGGGAGTTTGGCGCATGTTCTGCAGCAGAGTCCTATCCTCCATCTTGAGTGATTCTCACTGGCCTGCTGGGGTGTGTCACTGTCTGCTGGACATGTGAGGTGAATTATAAACATAGGAGGGGAATAAGATATGTAGCAGGTGATTTAGGAAGACAGTAGATGAAGACTTAGGTAGACGTGAGATGATACAGACAGATAGGTGATCATCAGGTAAAGGCAAGAGGTGATTCAGAAGGACATATGATTTAGAAAATACCAGTAGAAAAATCAGTTGCTTGAGCACTTTAAGTCAAGCAACTGCTGGGTTCCGTTGGTTGATACAGGCTAGCGCAGTGAACACACATGATCAACAGCACAGCAACACAGTAACCTGATTACATAGGGAATCTGTGTATGGCTGACTCTCCACCTCTTAGACAAACAATGCAGTACAGTTCCTATAATATCAGGGTTAGGTCTGAGCTTTGTGGCTTAGCCAGGCCGTGCCTGGCTGTGCTCAGCTGCTTAATCATGTCTAAGAGGACAGAAACGGAACAGGATCAACACACGACAGGAAAGTTGTTTTACGTGAGAGTAGCCTACAGTTTAAGTCAGTGTCGTCATATGCAACTTGTTGATATGGTATGAGAATGAAATTCTTTTTTTTTTAGCTCAGATCAAATATTATTATTGGATATTAAACTTGTAACCCATGCAGCGATCGACTAATATTTCCCCTCCTATGAGACACAACAAGCTGGGAACACCTGGTCTGGATTTCAAAATAAAGACAATTCATATGGATCAGTGCCAAAACTAGTTAACTATCAACTTTCAGATTCACCAACCAATTGCATGATCGACTCATGTGTTGCAGATGCATAGCCTACTAAATGCTATCCAACTGCTATTTTTGCTGATCTCATGTTGATTGTTCAACGTTGAGATAAACCGCACTGCCGAAGCAAAAAAAGAGTCTAGGACATCAAAAAAAGTCGGCGTACAGTTCTTGTGTGAAAACTTTTCGTAGTCCATATATAGACAGTCTTTCTTACAGTTCAATTGAACACCAACTTAGTATTGTAGGGTACTTCATACCTTAGCTTTATCTGATGGCACATACGCCTTTATCTGATGGCACATACAACGTATCAAGCAGGCAAACATTAACACAACTTCTAAATAATTTCTCTGCGGTAAATGTTTACAAAACTCACCTGGTGTGGTTGTGTTTGTAGCGACGTCCAAGTTTGCTTTAGACGTGAATTCATGCGACTAGGGGGCGACTGACAAAACGAACAAAACGAAAGTTCAAATTCCCTGCGCCTGAGGAACGGTTTCTTTATTTTAAGTAGTCGAATAAATACTGCGAACTTCCTCTTCCTCTCTTAGGGAGAAAGAAAAAAAGCGAGGGAGGGACCAGTCTCTCCAACTTTGCATTCAGTTTCTCTAACTTTGCATTCAGTTTCATTTACATAGGTGTCAGTGTTTAATGATATGAAGACACCTGCTAAAATAACCGAAAAGTGAGGGGAACGCGTCACTAACTTTAGGCCTTTTTCCCGTCAATCCCCTCGTGGATATTGAAGCATTTAAGAAAGTGGACTCACCAAACAAATCAATACGAAAGTGCGCTCGCCAAACAAATCAATACAAAATCATGTTTATTATAGAATGTGAAAAAGGAAACATGAAATCAATTATGTTGGTCGACAATAATAAATGCCCATACAGTTTCTAACGGGCATGAATATATACAATACGCTAGGAGTGGGATGGCATTTGCATCAGTCCTTCACCTCAGCTCTTTATCCATCATATAACGTATCCATTTCACCCCCAAGGTCCCACTTCTCCTCCCAATCTCAGCCCACTGAAGAGGGGTAAGGGTCTCTGTCATCACCCTCAGCAGCCTGTCAAGAGGCCCTGTCTCAGTGTGGGGACTGTGTGCTGGCTCCTGGCGATTCCGAGCGGTCCATCTTCATCCCGGCCTCCACTGAGATGGGGGAGGTGGAGGGGGGGAGCATGGAGCTCTTGCTCTCCAGGGAGGAGGAGGCGGAGGTGGGGAGAGACACCACAATGTACTTCTGCAGGGGTCTGGACCCCCCAAGGCCCCCGGGGCCCTGAGATTCGAGCTTGACAAGGGGCTGCATGGTGGAGGTTCCGCTGGGCACAGTGCTGGTGATGGGGGAGGCAGACTGGGAGGTGCTCAGGGTGATGACCTGGGAGGAAACCATCAAAACAAGAACGTAAAAAAATGTTTCCCCTATTGTATTATTTTAGCAGACGCTGTAGCGAGGCACAAACAAAAACATAAAATCGTCACATTCTACAGCTATTGAACTTTTCCAGCGTAGTCGTAACAACCTCCCCCTTCCCCCACGTACCTGCTGGGTGGATGCGGCGCCGGCGCTGGTCGCCATGACGATGTACTTGGTTGCCGGGGGGGAGGGCTGTGTGGGCGTCCCGGGGCGGGTGGACATCAGGGTGAGGGAGCTGGGGACCTTGATAATGCTGGGGGTACGAGACACCCCAGACCCCCCCAGCCCACTCTGGGTCACTGTGAGCGTGGGCCGAGGCTACAGAAGAGACAAAAAGAGGAATACTGTTAATAATGATAATAATATTAACTGGTGGGGTAGGGGGTCTACTGGAGGGAAGGAGGGGGGAGAGCAGGGACTCGTGGAGAAGGGGTGGAGGATGAGGGTTGTCTGGTAACCTGTAGAAGGGTGGGAGGGTGTGGTACCTGTGTGATGGTCAGCGTGGTTCTGTTGACCTGCTGGGCTTGCAGGGCAGCCTGGGCTCGGGCCTTCACCACGTGGGAGCACAGCATGGGGCCCAGGTAGCCGTAGTCGGCCCGGTACTGATCCATGTTGTCTGGCAGGGGCCGGGTCTTAGCGATAACACTGGCACAGTGTTTCTGAGAACAGGGAGAGATGGGGTATTAAGGGGTTCAGATGGCTGAGCGTAAGGGAATTGGGCTGTGACATGTAAATGTCTGCAGGTCCACAGATGAACGGGTGAAGGGGCAGAGTGAGAGGCAGGGCAGGGCAGAGGGCCAGCTGGGTCGGGGTGGGGGTGGAGAGGCGGGGCAGGGTGGGGCAGAGGGCCGTGGTGGGTCGTGGTGGGGGTGGAGAGGTGGGGCAGAGGGCCTTGGTGGGGGTGGAGAGCTCACCAGGAGGAGGCTCTGGACGTGGTCAGCGCCGATCTTATCGATGTTGGAGACGACGGGTCCCTCTGACACGGCTTTGATGCGGACGCCCTCCACAGAGAGCCTGGGCAAGATCAGGGTCTTGATCACCTGGACGAAGAAAGGAATAGGCGAGGTTACCATAACGACCATGTGCTCATTTAGCTGACACTTCTTCTTGTGAGGGATGGAGGAACACTCACATCAGGCCCCAACTCAGACAGCCCGGCGATGCAGCCGTAGCGAGTGGTCCACTGGGTCTTCTCATCCAGCCAGCTCTGAAAGGCAGGGAGACCTGTTGATCTGCAGTCAAAAAAAAATGCACACTCCCACTGAGCTAAACCCATCCCCATGCTCTACCACGGGAGCTACGCTCATCCATACTGGGGAATGGTAGACACACACAGCCAGCCCACCTTGGTGAAGGTCTTGGTGATGCGAGACTGGATGTTGTTGGTGGTGGTGCTGAAGGTTTTGCAGCTCTGGGCCATGAGGCGGGCAGCAAAGTCCCTCAGGGCCCAGTGGTTGTCCACGTCGGGCCTCAGACACAGCTGCTTGCTCACGATGCACGTCACCACGGCCGGGATGAGCTCATGCAGCTAGCGGGAGACACGGCCACACAACGGCTTAACAGTCGACTGACTCTATTCATGTGTCAACGTTCAATTGATTCTGTTCATCTTCTTAACATTCTATTGATTCTATCGTTTTTACATTCTATTGTTAGAAAGTAGTGTTTTTAAAGTCAGATGGCTGAGCGGTGAGGGAGTTGGACTAGTAATCAGAAGGTTGCCGGATCAATTCCCCGCTGTGCCAAATGACGTAGTGTTCTTGGGCAAGGCACTTCACCCTACTTGCCTCGGGGGGAATGCCCCTGTACTTACTGTAAGTCGCTCTGGATAAGAGCGTCTGCTAAATGACTAAATGTAAATGTTTTGCGGCTTACGTATTTCTCAAGGTAGAGGGTGGGGTTGTCCATCAGGGCTTTGACCATCCTCATCAGGTAGATGAGCAAGGCCAGGTTATTCTGCACCACATTTACACGCACCTGGAGAGAGGGACGGACGAGTGAGTCAGGTCACCAGGGTTACGTCCGAGTGTGGTGTTGTGATGTGGAGGTTTGTGACAGGAGAGTGTACAGCAGGGGAGAGAAGCAGCTCACCCCCTCGGAGATGAAGGTGCTAAACCTGGGGAGCATCTGGTACAGGCCAGGGTCCGTGGCGATGCTTTGGAGCGCCTCCTGGAGGGAAGAAGGAAAAAAACAGGTTCATCAAAATAAAAACAAGAAAACAATCAACTATGTATATCTTCTGTTGTACACACACACACACACACAAGGCAAGTACATATACACACACAAATACACACACACACGTGACTCACAGCTCTCTTGGCCTCGCAGGAGCCGACACAGGCCTCTGTGATCTCCTTGTAGTACAGCTGCTGCTCCACTGACAGCTCGTGGGTGCTGCGGGGCTTCATCCTCACCAGGCCCTTGTCCTTGCCTGCCCGGACACAACCAACCAGGAGAGAGATGGCCCGGAGACAACCAACCAGGACAGAGACGGCCCGGAGACAACCAATCAGGAGACAAGAGAAAGACATGGTTTAACAAGCCAGTCTCTAAAACCACATAGACAGTTGAGAGATTGCACACATTGTTAAAACGACAGTTAAACAAGTGGAAATATATATACACATGTCTGACCTTTGCTCTCTGCTGACGTGGCCCCCTGCCCTTTAGCCTGAGGGGCCCCCTCTTCCTCCTGACCAGGTTTGACGGCTTTCAGAGGCTCCGTGGATTCTGCCTTCTGCTGCTCCTTGGGAGCTGCGGGACAGGGAACACACTGAGCCCTGGCCGCCTCCACGGGTGTAACGCATGTTTTACGGCCGTCGTAGCCAAGTGTGGCGTACTTACCAGGGGGAGGATTCTCTGGTATGGAAGGCTGTACACCCTCAATACTTAACCAGTGAGCTGGAAACACAAAACACATGAGATTCATGGGATGGGTATTTTTTGCACGAGTATTTGACTGCAGATCAAGAGGTCTCAGGTTTAAATCTGTCGCTTTGGATAAAAGCGAACTGAAGACATTACATTAATGATAGCAACAACAACCAAAAAGCCTATCTGATATTAGAGCTAGTTCACACAGCAATAAACACCTTTGAGTGAGACGTCGAGTGGGACTCTGGGGAGGGGTGTGTTGATGATATCAGTGAGATCCACTTCCTTTTCCTCGTAGAAATGAAGCTCTCTCCCGCCACCACTGGCAAAGCGGAAGGGTATGAACTCCTGTGACTGGAACCCATACAGGGGCTGTGAAGACGGAGAGAGAGAGAGGACAGACAGAGCTCAGACATCCAATGGAGACAACGAAAGAGTCACAGTACACATTGTGATCCAGCTAGCGTTCACCGGTCTCTCTCACCTCCACATTCTTTAGTTTGAGCGCATGATCAATGTCGCTGGTGGTCAGCTTGCGTCTCTTGCCATGGTGCATGAACTTCAGGGCATCCTAAATGAGGTCAACACAGACACAGGTTATTGACAAAGCATGCTTCAAGTCCAGGTCTAGTGTGGTATCCCGTCAAGTAATGCTGTATTCATTTAAATGACCGTTTCATCCAAAGTGATGTTCAGACGGGTTATTTGAAACCTGCTAAATCTAGATCTGCTGTCAAATCCTCTACCGCCCATCCCAGTTCCCTGCTGCACACTCCTACCTGTGCGATCTCCTTTATCCTGTAGCTGACCTCCTCGCTCAGAGCGACACAGCTTTCTTCTTGTAGCTGTCCCACCCCTATGGACTCAGCCATGGCCTTCATAGACTCCGTTGGCAGGACCATCGAACACTGCTTCTGCCGTCGTTCTTCAGCCATAGCTGGAGAGAAATATGGAGGTCAATGTTGTGAGAGGATAGTCCTTGTTTTTGAAAGGCATTACTGATATCTATGCGCTCTGGCTTGTGCAATCGCAGGTATATCTCAGATTGGGTTCTGTATGATGCAACGCTATAGTTCGAGGAGAAAAGTTTTAACTTGTATGTTGCCAGACTTTCTGAACCACTCAGTAACACACGCTGCATCTTCCTGTACCGCTTTCTACCGCCAGAACCGCAGCGACATGCTTTACTCCACTGACACGCTATGTTCTCAAAACACATTTCGATAATCCATTTCTAACAAAAGCATAAACATTTCAGACTAGTATGTAGCCAGATAGTTTGCAAGACATCGACAGAAACAGCAAGCTATTTAGCTAACTAGCAACTGTAGCTAGCTAATAATATTGCCGAAGGTCCTTACCTGCAAAGTTGCACTAAACCGTGGGTAATCAGCAATGGTTCTAAGTTACAACTTATAAAAAAATAAACAAGAGCTATATCGATTACTGATGGTATTGAGTTTATCGAGCTATAAAATAAGAGACTGCATTTAATTTGGAATTTTTTAGAACTAATTTATTGTCAGCAGCTCTAACCTCTTTTTCCAAAATTCTGCCATTTTGATTTTGTTTCTAAGGTCCTTGCAGATGGTAAAACAGTCGAATAAACGCATGCTAATAGAAAAACGAACCAAATTGTAACACGTGTTTATTTCGATTTTTGTATGGTAGTATAATACACAACATCATTGTCATTGTAAAAAGTATGATAATACTTTAAAGTATATAAACATTGGGAACTACACAGCTGTAAGGATTCATTTGTTGTTATCGTCCATCGGTTAGTTATGCCTGTAGACAGGCCTGGACTGGTAATCTGGCATACCGGTGGGCCGACGCACTTGGGGCCGATATGATAATTTTAAATATATTTTATATATATATATATATATATAAAACATTAAACAAATTAAAAAAACGTACAATTGGCCAACGACCCGCCCATAAAGCAGGGACAGCAGCCCATTTGTTCATTTTCCATACTGACACTGGGCTGGCCCAATCACATCTCTTAACAGACTCCACCCGTCCGTCTGACCGATTGTGGTGGGCCGGTCTGAGCAAAAATGACAGGGCCATTGTTTTGTCCCAGTCTGGCCCTGCCGGTAGTCGAGCGCATTGTTTCCGTCTCCTGAATTGTTTTGGTTCAATTTATCGTCACAAACCCCCACAATTTCAGCTTGTGATCGCAAATATTCGAACTTCCTTTGTTGAGGTTAATGTCAGATTGCATGTCCTGTCCTCATTCGCCACTGACATTTTTCATCAAACATATATGCCGTACACAGATAATCGTGCTTGGTGTTTCAAAAGGTCCTGCACGATATCATAAACCCGGTGGCCCATGCCGCTACTGCTAGATGTCGCGTTCCCTCACACTCAATGGAGGTAGCTTCTCATTTACATCTCTGGCCTGCCAATTAAGGTTAACCCTGTTCAGGTGTGTGATCCTTGAAATTGCTTAAATTGGTTTGGGGGAAAAGTAAATTTACTGAAGACAACACGGTTTAATTTTGTTGTGTGTTAGTCAGGGACCGGTGACAATTTTAGGATTATTTAACCTTCCGATGACGATGATGGAAAACTGTGTCCTGCTTTTGTTCAACTTTCAGTTTTTGTTCTTTTTGTCAGGACTGCACTTTAATTGTCCTGCCTTTGCATATCCTGCTAGACATGAAACAAGACACAGGTATTTTACAGAACGGGTACAAAGAAGAGTGTCTCCAAATGTGGCCCAGTATTTTGAACAAATGCCACAGGAACAGCAAAGCCTGTCAGATGTTAAACAAAAACTGGCAAAACCAGTCATTGTGCATTGTTACCCAGACCACATAGAGATTGTTGTGAACGCCAACCTTTTTGAAAATGGAGTTCTGATCGAGGGGAACGAGTTGCACCTTGGAGTTGAAGAAGAAGAAGACGACAGATGCAGAGCTGTTCAGTCATCAGCGAATGAGTTCACCTTGCTTGCTGGACTTCAGGACTGTGGAGCAAAGGGATCGGTAGAGTCAAACATCTATCTAAAGAACACTTTAAATGTCCTAATGGAACACTTTTTGATGTCCTTATCAAACACTTGTTTTGTGAATCCACAGGTGAACGAAAACTTCCTTGTCTACAAAAACGTCCTCTTATATTCACCGCGTAGGGCTACAGATGGAGTTGTCAGGATGGAGAAGGCCACCATTCCTGTTGAATGTCATTTTGGAAGGTTGATTAACATTGACATTAACTTAAGAAATGACATGCATTTGTTTAGATGATTTTATCCAAGGTGACAGATGGGTTTTTTTTTTTACCTCTTGATCTCTCGTCAAATGTTGTACAACTGAATGATGTCTATGCTGGCAGTGTCGATTCACTTACTACATTCGGGTATGTTTTAGGAAGTTCAGTGTGTCTACTGATGCTCTTCAGCCAACATGGATACCCTACTCTTCATCAGTATTTGCTGAAGAAAGCTTGGTGTTTGACCTGAAAATCATGACCAGTAAGTGACTTAGTATTGCAACCTGTCATACTGGATAGCGCTTTAATGTATGAAGTAGAAAATGGAAGTGTGCTATTCTAACAGTATTTCACTGATTTGTGAAGCGTTCTGTTTGAGGCATGATGAAAAATAACATCAGTGTCCCAGCACAGTGCAGCAATTTCAAATGATTCTGGTTGCTCCTGTTTTCTTCAGGTGATTGGCTGCACAAGCGTGGAACCAGAGTGTATTACCTAGGCGGCATGATAAACATAGAAGCTTCAGTCTTGGTCGCACATCACACAAGGATGAGGGTCTTCATAAACAGCTGTGTGGCCACCCTGGGCCCTGACCCAAGCTCTCTACCTAGATACGAGTTCATTCAGAATGGGTAATTGGTTCATAAATTGTGTGTGTGTGGGTCCACTTAGTCTGGATGTTCTCTCACATTAAGGTTCCCTGCAGGTGCTTGGTTGATTCCCAGCAGACGGGTTCCCGCTCTCAGTTCATGCCAAGGACGAGCGACGAAAAGCTCCAGTTCTCCATCGATGCCTTTAGGTTTTACAAGCAGGAGGGTGGCGAGGTAAGGGCCTCATTTTCCTTGGACCGTCGAGACTACAGCTGTTCTTCGTCGCTCATCCAGCTCCTTTCTTACAGATCTTCATCAGCTGTCTCCTCGCTGCTGTTCCCATCTCGGGCTCTGCAGACACCCAACTCAAGGCATGTTCCTACATCAATGAAAGGTAGGCGACTCATTTTTTTTAGTTGGGATTTTAAGCATGCGAAGGGACCGTGGACAGTAATTGTATTTGAGTTCCAGATGGAGGTCATCTGACGGGCCTGACTTGCTGTGTAGTCGGTGTCAGAGATACGATGGAGCTGACAGTCCGAATCCCGCTGCTCTAAAGACTCAAGTCGGCAAGACTTACAATACAGGCTTTCAGAAAAGTTCAAAGCTCCCTAAAGGTATATATGCTAGGTTCGATGGCATTGATTTATAAACCGACCAGTATTATTTAAACCATGTACTTATCTTAGGATGGGAAGAAGAAACTGCTTTGGCCCCAGTCCTGGTTTTTCCAGGCAAACCAAAAAGTCTACCTTTAACTTCGAGAGTGTCTGGTCATTCTGAACCAAGGAGACGGCTATTGTCAAGCAGCAAATGGAAGAGCAGGGTTGACAATGGAAATTCACAGAGGGGAAACATACAAGAAGGTGCAGTTGCGAGCATAACCCAAACTAGCATCTCTGTATAGACCTTTGTCACATTACATTTGGCAGTCCCTGATGGGACTGACTTATAAATAGTGGTATGATTTTGATGGGACTATGTATAGGATTTCTCTGTACTGATGGAAAATGTGTACTGTATCAACCCATGTAGCCACACCAGAATCCATAAGCACTGAGAAAAATATGAGGGATGAGAAGCGGAAGATGGCTGGAGAACAGGGTTATGGAAAGTTTCTGGATAAGACTGTTATAGGTATGTATGGCTCTGTTTTGTTCTGAAGAGATTTAAAAACGCATTTTCATTCCCTTTTGTAAAATGTATTACCCTTATTGAGGCTTCTTGGCATTTCCAACACCAGAACCCAGAAGCTTCAACGACTTCAGTTCAGAGGAGAATGAAGGATCAGAACAAGGTACTTTGGTCCCATACGAGAACCCACTTGTGGAAAATGTGGGATTGGTAAACTCTATATGGCATTACCCTATCTGGATAATGTGTCTCTTAGTAACCCTCAGTTTTCTTGGTGATCCCAACACCAGAAACTAGGAGCATGGATGACTTGAATGAAGGACCAAGACAAGGTACTTTAGTCCCATGAGAACTCACTTGTGGGGATTGTTTAATACTGACATTCCTATTGACATTGGAAAATGAATGTGGTTTATCAACCTTTAAATTATTCAGGCTTCTTAGAGAGCCCTACTCCAGAACCTAGAAGCATCGAGGATTTTAGGCCAGAAGAGAATGAAGGATCAAGACAAGGTCATTTTAGTCCTATAAGAAATCCCACTTGTGGGATTGGTAAACACCATGTGTTTCATTTCCCCCATCTGGAAAATGTATGTAGATCATCAATTTACAACCTTCATATTCAGGTATCTTGGATAGCCTGGAGGACTTCAGTACAGAAGAGAATGAAGGATCGGGACAAGGTAATTTGGTCCCATAACTCATTTGTGGAAGAGGGGAATTGGTAAACACAAACATTCCCCCATTTGGAAAATGTATGTGGATTATCAATCTTGGCGGTCCCTTTACCAGAATCCAGTCCAGAGGAGGAGACGGAAGGATTAGGACAAGGTAATCTCTTAAGAACCCACAATGGCATTCCCTCATCTGTAAAATATATATGCATATTCAGGCTTTGTCTCCACACCAGAGAACTTCAGTCCAGAAAAAGAGACAGAGATTAGAACTGGGTATTGAGAACTATGGAATGAGGGTGCTCTTTGGATGAGAAATGGAAGTGACCTTTTATTTATTTATCTGCCAACAGGGACTTGGGCTGATGACTTGACCAAGGAGACTGTGTCTCCTGGGATCCCCCTCCTGCTGGGGGACCTTGACCAGGCCACACCTATCAACTCATCGCATGAAGATGGTAAACAAGCCGTTGCCCATGGGGATGACGTCCCTGACACAATCCAGGGGTTTGAGACCCCAGCTGCAACACCTGGGGACAAGGGCCGTCTCCATAGGGACCAAACACCCAGTGATCTGAGCCTCCCCACCTCCAAACAGGAGGGTATTCACACCGAGACGGACACTGTGAGGCGCACAGAGGATACAGATGCTGACATTACCATAGAAGAAAACGTATTAAAGATACTTTAAACCTACCCTTCTGCTGAATAATTCATTGAATACATTCCGGACAAACTTTGTGGTAATTCTGAGTTTTGGATGAGAATGTTATGCAGTAGTGAAAGCCTAGAACCACAGCGGTCTGTTTTGCTAATATAATTCTGGTTAAATGGCGTTTTTAAGTTTAGAACACCCTCTTGGCCTCAGGCTGCATTCTGATTTAATAATGCATACATTTATTGGGCCAGTGTGCAACATTTTCAAGTTGGTGCCGCATGACAGCTGCAGCATGCTCATGTAGTCAACTTGATCTGCATTTTTATCTTCCTGCTGGAACACTGATATTTCGGATATCCATAAATGATCACTGACCTAAAGAATGTAAATTCTTCAAAGATGGACCCTGTTGGGCGTTTAGATTTTGACCGGAAAGCAGGCTCTTATATCCCGAAGGGGTTGGGGGGGGGGGGGGGGAAATACGATAAAGGTAGCCTACATGAACACTGTAGTAATGTGAATATTGTGCCTTGTGAAATGCCGGTCATGGGTACCAAGGTATCTTTGGAATTTCAATCGGATGTTCTAAACTGGGAAGGGGATACGGTGCAGCGGCGTTAGAAGGTACGTCACACGCCGCGTTGGCTATTAGCAGGAGCAGCGGTATATGCCCCCTCCTCCCGACAGCGCTTACAACTTGGGGCCGAAAAGTTTCGGAGAACTTCTGCGTACCTGGGGATTTCACAGACCTAACAAAGAGTGAAGCCAGAATTAAAACTGGGGAACCATAACAAAACTACATATTTTCAATGGTGGCAGGTTTGGGGGTGTAGTTAGCTTCGTAACTTATTTTTGCAGAGGTTTCGTACCGTCCACTCCGTCCTGTTCTTAACCAGCTGGATATTTAGAGGGACAGAAAGGACTGGTGAAATGGCGGAAACAAAAATAATATACCACATAGACGAGGAGGAGACGCCGTATTTGGTGAAGATACCAATACCATCAGAACAGATAACACTACAGGATTTTAAACAGGTTTTGAACAAGCCAAACTACAAGTTCTTCTTTAAATCTATGGATCAGGATTTCGGGTAAGTTGTGATGCTGTGAGAGACCAACGCTTCTCCGTGATTTGCTTTAAAAGGTCTTATTGATGTAGCGTACCAAACTATAACCGTATTGTCACGAGGTATGAATAAAACACATTTTCAGTCAAAACTGGGTGGATTACGTTTTTGTAACAGTGTGGATGTGTTTATATCCCGCATCATCCGAAAAGGTTGAGGACCAAGCAGCAATTCCAGTGATGTCAATTCCGCTAAAACCTATGCTGGGCTTAGTAGATCTATCACATCGAGGGAAGCCGTAACAAACTGACTAACCTAATGGATACGACAGCCGTCAACACAACACATTTTTTACACCTAGCCTACAAAGTAAAAAAAGTATAACAAATATATATATATAAAAACAATTTGAATATCATCCTTTACATCCATCAGTTAGTTTAATATCTGAAACTTATGATTTGACTGTAAACTGTACATTTATTTGGATTCGTAATTGTTTACATTTGTAGCAATTTCTGGCAGTGCCCGAGGAGTTAAAAGAAAGCATTAGGCCTAAAAGAAAAAACGATTTGAACATAACCAGCAATGATGATGAGTACTGTCGGGCGGGGGGGGGGGGGGGGGGGGGTCTTTTAGCCCACTTTTCATATTTGGGCTTGGTGCCAGACACCCCTCTTCCCAGCTGCTCCGCTTCCTCTCCAGAATCACTCCTCCAACGCGCAACTGTAAACTGTAATGTGTCTGTAGGTCTTCAACTCTTGGATCTGTTCCTGGTTCTGGACTCACAGATTCAGACTTCCTCACTCAGTCACACGGTGTAGGGAAACCATAGGCCTACGTTGGAGATATGGATGTTTGGACACTGACTCCACTCCATTAGGCTGCAACCTTTTACATTTTTGTCCGACTAATTCTGTTACTCTATTAGTTTGAGTTAGGCCTCTTTGGCTGTGCCCTCCTCCATACGCCCATTATCCAGGTCACAGTACAAGCCAGTGTACTCTTAACTCCCAGGGTGCTGCCAGTCATTAGCGTATGTGTAGGGGAATGTAGCTGACAGTGTAGAGGGCAGCAGTTTGAACTCTTACAGCATGGCCTCTACCCCAGACCTCCAGCTGTGTACATTCTTGTATTTTGTTAGATGACACAGTAACACACAATGTAATCATGTCATGTAATGTAGCGGAGGTTTTCATTCATTGGGACGTACAGGGGGCGGTCCTGTTGGCTGCGGTTATAAACCAGGCAGTCTTGTTGGTGTGCGTCGAGACCTGAGTTTCGTGCCTAGACGGTCTCCTGCCCCAGAACGAAGCCTTATCTCTGGGCTCACAGGCAGCGACAGGCTCTCTGGTATTCCCACACACAGGTGATGGACGGATAAAACTCAACCAACAACATGCATCCTCAACCACGGAGAGGAATGTGATTGTGAAGATAGCCCAGACTTCCATGTGTGGTGCGGTGGGAAAGAGATGTCGTTGTGTTGATAGAACTGGTTTGTCAGACCACCAAGGGGAGGCTGCAGGGCTCTGTAGGCCTTACTATTTACATTTACATTTAGCAGACGCTCTTATCCAGAGCGACTTACAGTAAGTACAGGGACATTCTCCCCGAGGCAAGTAGGGTGAAGTGCCTTGCCCAAGGACACAACGTCATTTGGCACAGCTGGGAATCAAACCTGTAACCTGCTGATTAATAGCCCGACTCCCTAACCGCTCAGCCGTCTGACCCCCTTGGTGTGTACATGTTTGTGTGTGGATGAGGACAGTTAAACATGAGTGGGTGTGTAAGTGTGCTCTGTGTGTGTGACAGTCGACGAGACAGGAAGGGTGAGGGTGACCAGGACAGGTCCTAATGCTCTTCCCCCGCTCTCCCCCCCCCCCCCCGTCAGGGTGGTGAAGGAGGAGATTTCCGATGATGCTGCAAAACTACCGTGCTTCAACGGGAGAGTTGTGTCATGGGTAAGATGTTCTGCTTTCTTACCCGTCTGTTGTGTTGTGTTACATTTACACTTAGTCATTTAGCAGACGCTCTCATCCAGAGCGACTTACAGTAAGTACAGGGACATTCCCCCCGAGGCAAGTAAGGTGAAGTGCCTTGCTCAAGGACACAACGTCATTTTGCACAGCCGGGAATCGAACCAGCAAACTTCTGATTACTAGCCCGATTCCCTAACCGCTCAGCCATCTGACTCCAATACACTTGTTAAATCTGTTATGGTGACACGTTCTCCATCTTCTGTCAACACAATTGCTCACCTTTTCTTTCCATCTTCGTATCCACCTCCACTCCTCGTCTTCCTCCACCCGTCTCCAGCTGGTGTCCTCAGACAGCCCGCTGGGGGAGCCCCCTCCGGCACCCGTGGAGGTCCGGCCCTCCCCCTCCCCCCCGCCTCCCCCCGTGCCCCCCCCTCTGCCTCCCCCCAGCAGAGAGGACAGGGGGCATCGGAGACTCCAGACCGCCCTCATTCCAGTACGTTGGAGCTTCACACAGACAGTGCTTTCAGAGACGCACCTTTGACTCCGATACAGTGGCACCAGGTTGTGTCTGATGTTTGAGCTTAGGCGGATGATGTTGAATGTAAGGTTCGTTGCTATTTAGGGACATATTCTGCCGAGGTGATGAATCAAGTTTGTCTGCCTGTCTGTCTGTCCGTGTCTGTGTCTGTGTCTGTCTGTCTGTCTGTCTCTCTATCTCTCTCTCTCTCTCTCTCTCTCTCTCTCTCTCTCTCTCTCTTTCTCTCTCTCCGTGTCTGTCTCTCACTCTCTCTCTCTCTCTCTTTCTCTCTCCGTCTCTGTCTCTCACTCTCTCTCTCTGTCTCTCTGTGTCTCTCTCTCTCTCTCTGTCTCTCTCTCTCTGTCTGTCCATTTGTCCGTCTGTCAGCCCTAACGCGGCCGGCAGTGTGGAACAGCTGGACGAACGTACGGACACAGAGTCCGTTCTGTCCTTCAGGAGGGAGCGGCCCAGACGCAGGGAGAGCACAGAGCAGCATGGTGAGACTCACTCCTCCTCACACGCCAGGGGTCAGGGGTCAGGGGTCACAGCCCCTTCATGACTGTGGTTCGTGTGTCCCTCTGTGTGTGTGTGTGTGTGTCCATGCCGATGCCTCAGGCCCCCGCATGAACGGCCAGAGTCGTCTGGAGCGCCACCTGGCCGGGTACGAGAGCTCCTCCACCGTCATGAGCAGCGAGCTGGACACCACCAGCTTCTGTGACTCTGACGACGATACCATGAGCAGGTGAGAGGGAGGGAGGGGACAGGTACGGAGGAGGGGACAGGGAGGGGGGAGGAGGGGACAGGTAGGGAGGAGGGGACAGGGAGGGGGAGGAGGGGACAGGTAGAGAGGAGGGGACAGGGAGGGAGGAGGGTATAGCAAAGTGATCACTATTTGTATATCTCTATGGATAAAAGCGAAAATAAAGGTCAACTCTAATTGTTCTCTGCTTCCCCCTGCTGGTTTGTGAAGGTTCAGCAGTACCACGGAGCAGAGCACGGCTTCTCGGCTGATGAAGAGGCACCGCAGGAGGAGGAAGCAGAGGCCAACCAGGCTGGAGAGGGTACGCCCCCCCCCCCTCCCTCCACATGCACAGTCTGGACTCTGGGTCTGGGGTGTGGGGAGTCAAAGTGTGGTTCTGAGATTTGGATTGTGGTCCTGGCTGCGTCTGTCAGTAGATGTGGTGACCGTGCAGCAGCTGTGGTTACGATGGTGCTGAGGGTCGTGTTGTCATGTTTCAGGCTTCGTCCTTCAGCAGTGTGACAGACTCCACGATGTCACTCAACATCATCACAGTCACTCTCAACATGGGTGAGTCCCTCACACACTCCCTGGCCTCCACAGCCCCCCTCGGTGTCATTTGTGTTGAACACAAGGGATACTCTGCTGTAATGGCCACAAATTCTCAGAAGGAAAATCTACATATCTATATATCTATCCAGTATCCACCCATAATAACCATACACACAAAAATAACTGTACGTAGTGTAACTGCAGCTTAGCCTCTTGTGTGATGCACTTCCTGTTTTGCCGTTGTCAGAGAAGTACAACTTCCTGGGCATCAGCATCGTGGGGCAGAGCAACGAGAGAGGGGACGGGGGCATCTACATCGGCTCCATCATGAAGGGGGGGGCCGTGGGGGCCGACGGGCGCATCGAACCAGGAGACATGCTGTTGCAGGTGTGTGTGTATGTGAGAGGTGTGTGTGTGAGAGGTGTGTGAGAGGTGTGTGTGTGTGAGGTGTGTGGGTGTGTGTGTGTGAGGTGTGGGTGTGTGAGAGGTGTGTGTGTGTGAGGTCTGTGTGTGTGTGTATGTGTGTGTGAGGTGTGTGTGTGTGTGTGTGAGGTGTGTGTGTGTGTGTGTGTGTGTTGGAGGGGGTTTTCTTCCCACTGCTCTCTTCACACTTCACTCTGTACCCGTCCAGGTGAACGACATCAACTTTGAGAACATGAGTAACGACGACGCGGTGCGTGTGCTGAGAGACATTGTACACAAACCCGGGTGAGAGAGACTAACTCATTATCTAGGTAGCGTCACAGTGCCATTGTCATTGACATTTGTTGCTTCAAGTTGACTTGTCAGGTACAGGTCTTGACAGTTTCTGAGCAGTCTATCTAAACTTCTAATAAATAAATCATTCCTAATCCTAGGAATAATTCATGATCCTACAACAATCCTACTAACAATATAGATACTATAAATAAAGAGTGTACTGATTGTGTCCTCCAGACCCATCATCCTGACAGTGGCGAAGTGTTGGGACCCCACTCCTCAGGGCTACTTCACCCTGCCTCGCAGTACGTAGCCTGGAAGCCTGATTAGCCCTCACAAATACATATAATACATGTGTATAAAACAAACACAGATAAACGTATACTAGACCCCTTTGCACATCATACACACACACACACACACGAGTCGATGTGAAGCTTCTGACTGTGCTCCTGTGTGGCCCTGCTAGATGAGCCCATCCGGCCCATAGACCCTGGCGTGTGGGTGAGTCACTCTGTGGGGCTGGCGGGGACCTACGCCCCCTACCCTGGCAGCTCCTCGCTCAGCACCATCACCTCCAACTCCTCCGTCACCGAAACCGAACGTGAGGCTGCTGAATATGTTTGCGTTCATTCGGGCAGACTTTTATCCAAAGCGACACGTATGGGGGATCGAAGGAGGCTTATCCTGCTTGTTTGATCTCGTCCCCAAGGGTTTGACGACTTCAACCTGTCTCTCCACTCTGACATGGCGTCTGTGGCCAAGGCCATGGCCTCCCCAGAGTCTGGCCTGGAGGTGAGGGACAGGATGTGGCTGAAGATCACCATCCCCAACGCCTTCCTGGGTGAGGAGACGCTCGTACACAAAGCCTTACCCACCATTACACACACACACACACACATCCATCCATGAGAGGGAAGGTTAGGAGGATGAGGTCATAAGAGATACTTGCTAGCTGTAGATAGAACCACTTTCATCCCTCTGTGTGTGTCTGTGTGTGTGTGTGTGTGTGTGACTGTCAGGCTCCGACGTGGTGGAATGGCTCTACCAGCACATTGAGGGTTTCCAGGATCGCCGCGAGGCGCGTAAATACGCCAGCAACCTGCTGAAGGCCGGCTTCATCCGCCACACCGTCAACAAGATCACCTTCTCCGAGCAGTGCTACTACATCTTCGGAGACTTCAGCGACTGCGAGAACTGTGAGGGCGCCCTCTGCTGTTCTCAGACGGTACTGCGAACTCGCTTTCCTGTCCTGGCTGGAAGACTGACCGCTGTTCTGTTGCGTCTCTCTCCCCAGACATGGCTAACTTGTCCATGAACGACAACGACGGCTCCAGTGGAGCTTCAGACCAGGACACGCTGGCTCCCCTGCCCATCTCAGGGGCCTCTCCCTGGCCGCTGATGCACACCTTCCCCTACCAGTACACCAATGCCTACGCCAGCCAGCCCCCCCCTTACCACGAGCTGACCAGCTACAGCTACACCCCTGGGAGCACGGGCAGCCAACACAGTGAAGGTGAGATTGCGTGTGTTTGTGTGGCTAGTTTCTCTCAGAGGTGTGTGTGTGTGTGTGAGGCTGGGACTTGGTGTGTGTGTGTGTGTTAACCCTGGTGTCCTGTGTGCAGGGAGCCGGAGCAGTGGCTCTACCCGGAGCGAGGGCGAGCGGCGTCGTAAGGGCAAGTCCCCAGTAGGCGGGGCCGGGGGCGGGGCCGACTCTCGCTCCGGCAGCGGCAGCGAATCAGAGTATTCCACACGGAGCGGCAGGAGGAGGGAGCACAGCTCGGCCCCGCCCAGCGAGCACAGCCTCCACAGCCAGCGCTCGCTTCCCCGGCCCCCACCCCCCCACCTCCAGTTCCCCCAGGGCCTCCCCCTCTCCTACAACCCCATGATGGTCATGATGGTCCCCCAACACCCACACATGCATCATCACGCCATGCCCGGTCTCGGCCCCCCACACCCCCAGCTCCCCCCTGGGCCCTCCCTCCCAGGCCTGCCCCCTGCCTCTACGCCTGGGGGGCCTCCGGGGGCCCCACCCACCCGGGAGCTGGGCTCCGTGCCCCCGGAGCTCACGGCCTCCCGCCAGTCCTTCCACCTGGCCATGGGGAACCCCAGCGAATTCTTTGTGGACGTCATGTAGGAGACGGAGCGTGTGGAGGCGGAGTCGGGAGGCGTGTGTGGAGGCGGAATCAGGAGGCGCGTGTGGAGGCGGAGTCAGGAGGCGTGTGTGGAGGCGGAGTTAGGAGGCGGAGTTAGGAGGCGTGTGTGGAGGCAGAGTTAGGAGGCGTGTGGACCGCAGCACGGGCCAACTTCAGGATCCCAGGGTATCACGGAACTTTAAGCCACACCTGTCCTCACGTTCACCTGGAATAAACACCTCCTGGCAGGAGGACTTGGTCTTCTCTTCCTCTGGACAATCCCCTATGTCTTGTGAGACAAGCTGGAATTGATGATGTAACGTTACTTTTAACCCAAATATATGACTATTAGCATTATTGTTGGTGGTTTGATATTGTGTGTGTGATTTCACCATTATCCCCAAAATCATTTGAATGGAAGGAATCAACACAGATTTGAAGGTTTTGTTAAATGTCATTGTTTTTTTTTTTGTCAAACGACGTACCACTGGACACAGTACATCTGTAGTTTAACAGAGATGACTGTGAGGTGTGTAACCGTGGGAACTTGGTACAGTGAACATGTGAATGGATTTCTAGACGTTCCTACGACAGCACCACTGTGGTCCTCAGGGAAGACGATGCAAGTTTAAAGGACGTGTGGAGGTGAATGGCTAACGACAGCACTAACCACCTGAAGATGTGAACGAGATTACATTTTTATCTGAATGTATCAAAAGTATCAACTTTTTTTTCTTTCCAGCTGCAACAAAATATTTATGTCATCACACCTGACTGCTCTGACAGGGAAAAAGGTCAATAATCATTTTTGTTAGTATTTAAAGGTACAATAGGTAAGATATGTCAGGAAATATACACGTTTTGTACCCTCTAAACATGATGTGAAAGCTAATGAGGCTGAGAGTTTTTTAACAGCACAGGCAGTTCAGTGTGGGTGGAATGTACGTTTTGCTCCTTGGCTTCCTTTGTGACACCACAAACTCCATCTGGAGGAAAGCACGGAATTTCAGACATGAGTTGGGAGCACAGTTTCTCATTTGGATTTAATTTGCAGCTTTAAAAGAACTCAATCATGTTCGATTTGTTCCAAGAGTCCCATTGCGCCATGGTTGAAATGTCGGCGTATCATGTTTATGAATATCTGAGCTGGAGATGTGTGTATTACAGATATTAATGGAGCATAGCACATGCACTTAGCAGGCAGATTGCTGTTGTGTTTATCTACATGTTATTGTAATGGTACTTAACCATTTGTCATCACAAAGCATATATATATATGTGTGTGTGTGTTTTTTTTATTTTTATGAGTGACTTCACATTTTTCCTTGTGATATATACAGATTATACTGCTCAGGAGCAGTAGGAAGGTTTGAGAGGTTTTTAAGGAAGTGTTAGGTTTGTATCAAGCATGCACTCATGTTCATGTGGCTCCTTTTCTCAGAGAGCTGAGGTCGTCATGGTTGCACATCACTGGGTGAATGGGAGATGGTACAGCAGTATTTGGATAGTGATTGGAAAGTGTCTATAACGTTTTTTCTAAGAGAGCAGTTATACATTTTAAATTGCTTTAAGCTCTGATTTCACACTCCAACTCACTTTTTTATATCACTGAGTGATCATACTTTTTCTTATATGTATTTTTTTGTATTCATATTAAGAAAAACATTAATGTAGTGCCATAATGCATGTTTGCTTGATAGTTGTCAATTTTTTAACAATACATTTTTACTAGATTGAATGTGCAATTGTCCCTCTCATTTGACCTCAATACTTCCTGTGGATGTTCATATTGTGTGCTTTTTTTTATTCCTAGATGTTTTATGACGATGTGTTAATATAAATGGGACAATATCGCGGAATAGATTTGTACGTCACTTTGGATAAAAACGTCTGCGAAATGAAATGTAAATGTAAAATCAGATACTTTGTTATAGGATAGCAATACAACTCCAGTTCCCACAATGCTTAGTTACAACCGTGCCCTTCCCACACATGTCGTCATCATACGCATAGATATCCGTGAACTAGATCCGACTCCGCCGCAACAGGAAGATGACGTGTGTAACGCGCCTTCGCCTCAGAAAACCCCCCACAGACTTGTCTATCATGCACACTTCTATGGCAGAGCCATTTTCTTCAGAAAAAAATCAGCTTACACAAGAGCAGTTTTGCTACCTATATAACTTGGAGCCACACCACATTTAACAACAGAGTCAGTTACTTATTGTAGGCAAGCAGAGAAGGTCGCCTGTGAGCATATTCCATAAACAGGAAAACAACACCGCTTTTGTTACAATTTCTTCCAGACAGTCAAACCGGCAACATTTATAATGCTTTTGGGTAAAGTCAGTCCAGCTTTGTGCAGTGCAGCTCTTCGTATTTCTCCTGCGTTCCCCGGGTAAGTGAATCTCCACTGAACGCACTTCGAATAAAACACAACAATGGGTGAATAATGTACGATTTTCTGCTCGCAGGGTTCAAAAGCAGATCGCCGTAGCAGCGACTCGGAATGCCCGTCTCTATGCGACTCAGACCGCCGAGGTATGCGCTGTAGCTGTTAGCTGTCAGTCTGCTTTACATAACAGGCTTTTCATAACATTATCTTTATTAAAAAATGATTCATTGTTTTTGTAATCTTTTAACCAAGAATGCCCATATTTGTTTTATTATTTCGAAACCTAGTAGCATGAGTGAGATTGAATGTCCCATCATATCAAATGAAACAAACGAATGAATAAAAGAGTTTAATAATAGTGCCAAAACAATACAATATGTAGGATGATAATGTCAATACAAAATAACAATATCCTATATGTCAGTTAATGTAACATACATAATGTAGTCTCTATTATGGTAGCTAAGCTAAGCAATGCATTCGCCCAGGAAGTAGGGGAAAGTTCATCGTGAAAGCACGTGACGTCAGATATAGGGTATAGGTAGAGGTGTCATTGGGGTTCTATTTCAGTGATGGCATCACGCGCAGACATGTAGAGGTCACTGTGCGCTGTAACGTCTTCAACATGGAAAAATAAACAACTCAATGAATTTACAATTTTGTTGCAGCACTGCAAATTTGACGCAGTACTTTGATAACACATTCGGATTTTCTATGTTATGAATGATAAGATGTTGAAACAACAAACATAGCGATTGTTGACATTAATGGGAAGGCCTTGATAATTCAGCAACTGTCAGATGACATGCATTATTTCCTCTCCTATGTTTTATTGTGCTTGATTATCCTCTCTGTAATTCCACTTATGTCTACCCTGACCCAGTCTCCAAGTCTGTGTGTTGTCAATGAGGACATTTTCTGTTGTCCTGCAGGTGGTGCTGGACAAGCCTGTGTCTGGTAGCACCACAGCAGTCAAGGACAAGAAGAAGACCCAGACTGTGGTGAGACCCACGTCAATACAACATTCAAAAATCATCTCTCTTTGTGTCTGTCTCTCTCTCTCTCTTTCTCCCTCTTTCTGTGTCTGTCTCTCTCTCTTTCTTTCTCCCTCTCTCTGTGTCTCTCTCTCTCCCTCTTTCTTTCTCCCTCTCTCTGTTTCTCTCTTTGCTGGTTTTGACCCTCAACACTTAGATATGATGACTGAAGCTGTGTCTGTCTCGTGTAGGAATCCAAGTCCTTTGCTGTGAACATGTTCAAGGGCCAGATCACCACGGCCCAGGTGTTCCCCTACCCCTCTGGTGAGTGGGTTTGAGGGGAACCTTAATACAATTTGATTTGATCCTGGAAGCCCGGCGTTCTGGAGCTGTGTTTAGAGGACCTGTCTCTTGTATTTCAGTGATGAACGAGGAGCAGACTCAGTTTCTCCAGGAGCTAGTTGGCCCTGTTTCCAAATTCTTTGACGTGAGTTTGTGGTCTGTCTTTTAATAAAAGCATCTGCTAAATGAATACAATTTTAGGCTAAATGTCTTGTGTTTATCGCTTGTTGTCTCGTCTCTGAAATAGATTTCATGCTGTACTTGTTTTATTTTATATTACAAGCATATTCAATGTAATGTGTCAATCGTTTGAGTCTGACCTCACGCCTCTCTGGTGTTTCAGGAGGTCAACGACCCGGCGAAGAACGACGCTCTGGAGAAGGTGGAGGACCACACCATGGAGGGGCTGAAGGAGATGGGGGCCTTTGGCCTCCAGGTGCCTGCTGACCTGGGGGGCCTGGGGCTCTCCAACACACAGGTGAGCTGGACACTCCACACCAGGCTCAGGTGGGCCTAACGGTTAGGCCCTAACCCCTGAGCACTGTCTGTAAAGCCCCCCCCCCCCCGAGCAAGACTTCTCTTCTCTCTGTCTTGACATCTCCAATGTATCTCTCTTGTCCTCCAGTATGCCAGGCTGGTGGAGATAGTGGGGATGCACGACCTGGGCGTGGGAATCACCCTGGGTGCCCACCAGTCCATTGGCTTCAAGGGCATTCTGCTGTTTGGAAACCCAGCCCAGAAGGAGAAGTACCTGCCCAAACTGGCCACAGGTGAGATCAGAGAGACCAGACCCAGGCTAATCTGTTTCTAGTGCTAATCCTAATCCCCCACTCCTGAGACATAGATAAAATCCCCCCCAAAGATTACATTTCAATTGTATGTAATGAGACGAGTATGTGATCTTTTTAATAGAAATTGATGCCAAATAAAAATGTCCATCCTGTTTGGACAGTTGCATTCTATTCCACGTTACTTCACTCTATTCTACAGGGGAGACGATAGCAGCGTTCTGTCTGACCGAGCCGGCCAGTGGCTCAGATGCCGCCTCCATCAAGACCGTTGCCACCCTCTCCCCCTGCGGACAGTTCTTCAACCTCACAGGAGGAAAGATCTGGATCAGGTACGCGTATCAAACACACCCCTGACCCTGGGCACTCATCAGGTACCCAGTTCCACCCAGCCTGGTGTCAGGGCACGTGTGTCTGACCTCTGACCCCCGTGTGCTCATCGTCCTACGCTCCTCTACCCCGTTAGCAATGGAGGGTTGGCCGAGATCTTCACCGTCTTCGCCAAGACGCCCATGTTGGATGAGAAGACGGGGCTCATGAAGGACAAGATCACAGCCTTCGTGGTGGAGAGGAGCTTCGGAGGAGTCACACAGTGAGTCACAGATCACCTACGTTAGGTGACGCCGCCACGTTTGTGAATATTACTGCGTTTTGTTCTTTTCCTTTTATTAGTCTGTAAAGGGTCCTGAACAAGTGAACAAGTGATGAAACGCATATGAAATGGTTACAGTAGAGAATTTGACTGCAGATCTTAGAGGTTGCAGTTACAAAGATGCCTTGCTGTACTTGATGAATAAGAAGTTATTTGTATGTCGATTTTTATAAAAGCCTCTGCTACACGAACAACATGTAAACGTGTGTTACGTCCTCTGTCTTCCCCCAGCGGTCCTCCAGAGAAGAAGATGGGCATCAAGGCGTCCAACACGGCGGAGGTGTACTTTGAGAACGTGAAGGTGCCGATAGACTGCGTGCTGGGGGAGGTGGGCGGGGGCTTCAAGGTGGCCATGAACATCCTGAACAACGGACGCTTCGGCATGGCGGCGGCTCTTTCCGGCACCATGAAGGGCGTCATTGCCAAGGCTGTGAGTCCCCCACGCGAGTGTGTGTGTGTGTGTGTGTGTGTGTGTGTGTGTGTGTGTGTGTGTGTGTGTCACATCTCCAGGCTTGATTACATTTTGTAGCAGACACTTTTATTTTACATTTTTAGTCATTTAGCAGACGCTCTTATCCAGAGCGACTTACAGTAAGTACAGGGACATTCCCCCCGAGGCAAGTAGGGTGAAGTGCCTTGCCCAATCAAGGAAGGGTCTGTGTTTACCTGCTGCTGTATGTGTGCAGGTGGACCATGCAGCGAACAGGACCCAGTTTGGCAGCAAGATCCACACGTACGGCGCTATCCAGGAGAAGATGGCACGCATGGCCATGATGCACTACGTCACTGAGGTACAGCGACACCGGGTCCCCTGTCACATGACCCATATTACCTATCACATGACCCATATTACTTGTCGCACAGCGACGGTTTTCACCCGCTGTTCCTCCGTGGCATGTTCCGGAGTGTGATCTGTCGCCCTCTGCTGTTTCAGTCGATGGCCTACATGATCAGTGGGAACATGGACAGCGGCGCGTCAGAGTTCCAGATCGAAGCGGCCATCAGCAAGATCTTCGCCTCCGTGAGTGGGACGAATCTGTCGTGTGTCAGGAGTCGATTCTGGGAGGAAGATCAGAACTGAATGTTTTTTTCTCTCTCTCCTTCTCCCCCAGGAGGCAGCGTGGGTGGTGACTGATGAGTGTATCCAGGTCATGGGAGGAATGGGCTTCATGAAGGTACGTTTACACCGCTGACCCGAGTCTCTGAGCGGGAGTTTTGCTTTCCACACACCTTCATCCTGCTAGAGCTTCTGAGCTCACATGGTCTGGTGTCTTCTCAGGACTCGGGGGTGGAGAGGGTCATGAGGGATCTGAGAATCTTCAGGATCTTTGAAGGAACCAACGACATCCTCCGGCTGTTCGTGGCTCTCAATGGCTTCCAGGTACACAACTCTGTTCTCTGATCGCGTTTTATTTGAACCTTAACCACTGTCAACACACATGATTCCACATGGTTGTACTCGTTGTAGAATGCGGGGAACCATCTGAAGACGCTGCAAAAGGCTCTGAAGAACCCGCTGGGTAACGCTGGAATGCTGGCCGGAGAGGTGTCCAAGAGGGCCAAGAGGTCAGTGTGTGTATAAACTGAATCTGTACGAGGTGAGATCTACCCTCCTCCTCTCATCTGTGGTCTGTCCCTTAGCCCGGAGAGCTGTGCTTGATGGTGTTTCCTGTCCCCTGTTTTCAGGAGAGCAGGTCTGAGTACCGGTCTGTCCCTGAGGGGCTCCGTCCACCCAGAGCTGGCCCAGTCTGGAGACCTGGTAGGAAACTGCCCATCTAGAAGGGAGTGGGGGGTAGAGATGTGCACAAGTGTGTTTGGATCAATGTCTCAATATTTGCCCTGCCCACCCTAGGCTGTGAAGGCCATAGAGCAGTTTGGAGTCACAGTGGAGGACATGTTGCTGAAACACGGCAAGAAGATCATAGGTGAGCCTGGAGAGGTTACACAGTTATCACAAGAATACTGTTACTATTCACGGTGGGAGAATTCTCTGGATCAAGCCCTCCCTGAGTCCTCACAGGGAAGGCAGTACTGTGTGTGTGTGTGGTGTCCTGACGTCTTCTCTCTCTTCCAGATGAGCAGTTTGTCCTGAAGAGGGTGGCAGATGGTGCCATCGACCTGTACGCCATGGTGGTGGTTCTGTCCAGGTGAGACTGACGTTACCACCCACACACACACACACTGTGGAGCACTCCCCTGCTCCTGGAGAGAGAGACCCTGGCAGCCCAGGGTGTGACCCCAGGCCCAGGTGTGAAGCTGTGTCTCTCTCCCCCCAGGGCGTCGCGCTCACTGAGCAACGGTCTCCCCACGGCCCAGCATGAGAAGATGCTGTGTGACACCTGGTGTGTCGAGGTGAGGTTCCCCTCTCCTCCCTCCCCCTCTGTCCCCCCTTGTCAGCTGTGTCCTCAAGCCCCACGTCTTGACTTCTCACCTTTTGACCTCTCTCCCACCCGCAGGCCCACGACAGGATCATGGACAACTGCAAAGCCCTGAAGTCCAGCTCCACCGCGCAGGTGTTCAAGAACCTGAAGGCCATCTCCTCGGCCGTGGTGGAGAACGGAGGAGTGGTGTCTCCTCACCCCCTGGGCTTCTAAACCCCCCCACTGCCTCCCCTCAGAAAGCCTCTAGACCGAGAGGGAGGGAGAGGAAGGAGGGAGGGAGAGGGAGGGAGGGAGGGAGAGGAAGGAGAGAGAGGGAGAGGAAGGAGAGAGCTCCCCTCTGCAGACAGCTCTATGGAGAGTCCCAGTACTCCGTCAGAGCTCCAAGGCCATAACGAATCGAGTCTCCTCACGAACAATGACTTGTGTTAAACCGTTATTTATGTTCTTTTTTAGATGACTAACCTGTTATATGAATAATGTCCAGCATATTGTTTGGTTTGGAGTTATAAGATGGTATGTGCATGTCTGTGCATCTCAATGACCAAGATGTTGTGTTTGGGGTTGGTTTGTACAAGAGAGAGAGGAGATGTAAGGAACACAGCAGTGAGGGTATTAACTTGTTGAATCTACTGGTGTCTAGACTGTTGAAATGCATGTTCTCTATCCACAATAACTTAATATTCACTTGTTTGTGCTGCACTCATTATCACTGTCACTTTCAAAAAAAATTCTCAACGGATTTAGTAATACTGGAGTCGACTTTAGAATGTCACATTCCCAGATTTGACTTTGCCTGGATTTTTTTTCCCCTAGCATTTTTAAGGTGTTGTTTTACATGTAAATGTTTTATTATACCGTCATTCATTTGACATGGTGCAGCACAAACTGTTGAACTCACATGTGCCTAATAATGCCATTGCCTTTACAAGGAGTTGCAGGTCCACTGGTGAAACTTAAGATCCAGTATGTTGTGTAAAAGCTCTTGAATCAAAAAGGAACATCTTATATGATCATGTCTAAATTAAATCTAAAATAGATAACCAAGTAGTTTGTCAAATATATGAATGTGTCTACATGTAAAGATTCTATGATGTGTCTAAGTAGTTAATATAAACACTGTAGAGGCCAGTTACCCTTCATGTAATTTGGGAATTTATTCCATGGCTGGATGGAATTTGTTTTTTCTATATAACAACAACATGTCTGTCAAGATTCTGTGATTGGGAAAGCAGATGGAAGTCAGTAGGTTCCATGTGAAGACGGAACCTGTTTTCACGATCCATCAGGCTGGAACTTCTAGTCCATCCTTTTCTGCGGTGGTGCTTCAGGGAGAGGAGAGGTCCTGGCTAGGGGGCCGTCCCTCCGGGGGACGGAGGTCTGGGCTACAGGACCGTCTCTCTGAGAGAGTTGGTCTCTCCAGTAGAGGCTGGTTCAACTGCATCATCCTCTTCACCACTAGGGGGCACCTGATGAGTGAAAAATCCAATCTGTTGGAAAAAAAAACAAAGACAGGGAGAGGTAGATAAATTCACATGTTTATAACAGTCCTGCAGGCTGTCTAACCTTCCATCACGATCAAGGAGGTCAGACACGGTGGGCAGGAAGTCTAACCTTGAAGAGAACTCCAAACACCACCAGCAGGATCAGCAGAGTACAGAGAACAGAGACCGAGGCGATGAGAGCCACGCGGGAAGGGAGGGGCAAGTCCAGGACGCTCACAATCTGTGGACGCAGAGAAGGGGAGGAGTTTGAAATGGAGACCTTTTGATTTGCAGTCAAATGCCCCCCCCCCCCCCCCCCCATCACATCATGTGGAGACATGTTCACACTTTTACATTTAGCAGACGCTCTTATCCAGAGCGACTTACAGTAAGTACAGGGACATTCCCCCTGAGGCAAGTAGGGTAAAGCGCCTTCCCCAAGGACACAACAACATCATTTTGCCCGGCCGGGAATCGAATCGGCAACATTCTGATTACTAGCCCGATTCCCTAACCGCTCAGCCACCTGACTTCAGACACGAGAGTGACATGATGGTGCAGTGAGGTCCAGCAGTCCTGGGGTGGGTAGTGTAACTCACTGTGAGGCTCTGGAAGCTGTTGGCAGGGTACTGGGTGTAGACCGCCCGGTCAAACGATAACACCCCCCGACTCTTCACCTCCACCTGGGCCCCCGAGGCCTGAGAACACAACAACACAAGAGTGTGTTGATCTGTGTGTGTGTGTGTGTGTGTAGGTGTGTGCGTGTATGAGGATGAGTGATTCTTTCAGATATATTGCTATATATCCTGTCATAATGTAACAGGGAACTGAGTCATGAGTTGACGTACATCTGCCTCTAGGCTGACGTTGCCAGTAAACCTGAAGACGCATGACTGCTGCTGGCTCAATGGGGTTATGGTGCAAGCAGCCAGGAGACAGGTCACTCCTCCACAGCTCTGTAAAGGAGGGGGTCAAGAGAGAGTCAGACACGCAGGATCATTGTTCTTGTGTTCATGTCTTCATACTTACAACTTTCTTATTCAGCAAAACATGTACAAGTCATCAAGTTTGTCATTCTTTGGTCATACTCCTCCAGACAGATTCCTAGACGCCAAACTAAACCCATCTTATCAACAATATATCATATAAATATTTAAATATTAATGAATACAGAATGAATAAATTAACCTTGACTAAGAACAGCTATAACTAAGAGTTACAACTGAGATTGATCTTAGCCTAAGACTTGTTTGCAATGTCATGTTCCGCTAATTGTGTTCATCTTTATCGCTTGCAGCCCCCCAGACAGAAGTTTCACCTGGTTCCCCAAGGTTTCTTTGTCTGTTGTGGAGAGTGGCCTTGTTTCACACGTTGCCCTGCTGATCTGCAGAAACAGAAACAAGCGTGAGGGTTCCTCACTGCACGCGACAGAGCTGTCGTGACTTTAGAAGACGTTTACAAGTGAGCCTGCTTACGGGTTCTGACAGAGACACGCTCCACCGGTGGCCTGAGCTCAGATCAGCAGGAAGCAGGAAGGTGGCGTTTACAGGTGCTGCCGTATCTCCCATGTTCTCCACCTCAGAGACAAAGGCAGAAGAGGACAGGTGTGTGAAACGGTATTAAGGCTAAAGTGTTTGGTTATTACACAGTGTTTGGTTATTACACAGTGTTTGGTTATTACACAGTGTTTGGTTATTACACAGTGTTTGGTTATTACACAGTGTTTGGTTATTACACAGTGTTTGGTTATTACACAGTGTTTGGTTATTACACAGTGTTTGGTTATTACACAGTGTTTGGTTATTACACAGGGGGTAAGAAGGCTCAGTATGGAGAGTGGTTTTGAGGGTAAGGGGATGTTGTGGTTGCGGGTCCAAATCCCCCCTGTAAATCGCTTCGGATAAAAGACTCACATTTACCATGGTTAGTACTGCTGTAAAGACTTTGGTCCAAAGAGAGCCTTACCACAAATATATGCTCAATCAGTGTTGTCTCTGGTGGACGGATTAACTGAGTGGAGTCGCCTCTAGAACACGATCATGAAGACAGGGATACGGTCACTCCCAACAGTCAAACTGTCATTCGTTCCAACGTTTAAATTCTCATCCCTTCAACATTTAAACTGCCGTCCGCCGACTCACGCCAGCATCCAGCCATCGCTGCACCTACCCTCGGATGATGATGATGTTGATGGGTAACTTGACGCCGACTGAGCTGTTTCCAAAGTTGTCGTGAAGAGTGTCCGGTTCCTCACCATTCCTGAAGGAAAAAACACACAGGAATACAACAACCTTCCAAGTTCCTGTGAGATGTGGTCAGTTTGCATGGTGGCTAGAACTGGTGTGGTAAGGGCAACTCACGCGCTGACAGATACGTTCACTGCCAACAGACGGGTTAGAGAGGAGAGGTCCGAAACCTCAAATGACATCAGCACTTTCATCTGCGGAGGGAAGAGAGATGGTGGGGTTTGGGGTTTGGACGGGAGGAATAAGGGTGGTGGTGTGGGGGTGGGGGTGAAAGGTGGCAGGGAGTGCTCCCATCACAATGCACCCCACAAACTGCACATGTGCTGGGAGTCAGATGGCTGAGCAGTGAGGGAGTCGGGCTAGTAATCAGAAGGTGGCCGGATCAATTCCCCGCTGTGCAAAATGACGTTGTGTCCTTGGGCAAGGCACTTCACCCTACTTGCCTCGGGGGGAATGTCCCTGTACTTACTGTAAGTCGGTCTGGACAAGAGCGTCTGCTAAATGACTAAATATAAACTCTCAACTGCTCAATCTGATTTATCATCTAATATCCTTTCCCAGAGGGGACAGAGAGGGCAGTTACTGACCTCTGACCCCTGTCGGAGAGTGACTGAGCTGAGGTGACACGTAGTCGTGGAGACATTTTCAACCTCGGTGGAGTTGGATGAACACCTAACAGCTTCCTGACCTAAAGACTTGGAGCACAGCAACACGCTTGTTACGACACGACAGCACTGAAGACAAGTCATAAGACTGAACGTGTACCCGAAATCCGTTCAGTTATATTTTCCTGTACATTAAGCAGACGCTTTCAGCCAAAGCATCAATTCTGTTCATTTTACAAATCAAGGAAATTCAAGATCTAGATTTCCAGTGAGGACCATAAGTCACCTGCTTAGCTCGGAGGAAGGTAATGGAGGAGGGGTGTGTCAGTGTTAGCTCCACCCCTCCGGCGTCCTCACCACTGTTGGCCACACCCACTGCCAGCTCCACCGGGAACCCCGAGACGACGACCACCTCCGGGCTGGAAGACAGAGAGACACGACACATGGTGTCACATTTTGACTTTTATTCATTTGACAATTCATTTGTTTAGGAGATGCTTTCATCCAAAGTGGCCCCTGGGACCAGGTGAAAAAGGATGCACACAGTGAATGATTATATAGAAGGGATGTGATACCTGGTAAAGTTGACGGACACTTGTAAGTCTGGGATGCACACGTGGTCTTCTCCACACACCTTCTCCAGCATTACCTGTAACACCGCGTAGACACATTCACCTTCAACATTGTGACTTACACCTAATAACACCCAACCAAAACACAGTTTAGATCAACATGATACACTACAGTATCCAAAACGACCCAACAGCCCTGTGTGTGCGTGTGCTGGTCTCACCATGTGTGTGAACGAGGTGGGGCTGTGTGTGTGCTGGTCTCACCATGTGTGTGAAGGAGGTGGGGCTGTGTGTGTGCTGGTCTCACCATGTGTGTGAACGAGGTGGGGCTGTGTGTGTGCTGGTCTCACCATGTGTGTGAACGAGGTGGGGCTGTGTGTGTGCTGGTCTCACCATGTGTGTGAAGGAGGTGGGGCTGTGTGTGTGCTGGTCTCACCATGTGTGTGAAGGAGGTGGGGCTGTGTGTGCGTGTGCTGGTCTCACCATGTGTGTGAAGGAGGTGGGGCTGTGTGTGTGCTGGTCTCACCATGTGTGTGAAGGAGGTGGGGCTGTGTGTGTGCTGGTCTCACCATGTGTGTGAAGGAGGTGGGGCTGTGTGTGTGCTGGTCTCACCATGTGTGTGAAGGAGGTGGGGCTGTCTGGGCTGAGGACAGAGCGCAGCCCCCCCGTGTCTGGGACGTCTTGTCCCTCAACAGACAGACGGCCTGACAGCAGCACAGGACGGTAGTCTGAGATACAACCCTGCAACATCGAGAGGATCGATCCACAAGAGGAAGGCTTTGGTGTGTGGTCTTCCAGAGTGTCAAAACAGATGATGTCAAGTTGAATGAAATACATTGTGCGATGTAGTTTAACAGGGTAGTAGTAAAGATGGAGTAGGTTTGAATGACACGCGCGTTGTGCTGCGACTGACTGGTATGCTGATGGAGAGGTTGTGACAGGCCGTGCTGTTGACTTCGCCTGCCCAGTGAGAGGTGGCGGCGCTGGGGTAAAACAGAAGTCGAGCTGGCTTGGTCTGGGAGTCCAGCTCCACAGACATCTCTACTGATGCTTGGAGAGGTGCTGGAGTGGAGGACGGAAACACTGAGGTCAAACGAAGTCACTTGAATCACTGTAAATGGTTTTGTTGACATTGTGGCTCACAATGACTGATGGATCAGAATGACCCGAAGATAACACAAGGGTAAAGTAAATATGAGAAGTGAGATGAGAGTGAGTTGAGCGTCTTCTCCCTCCAGCTCTCCTCACCCTTGATATTCCCTGTGTGGATGCCTCGCACCGTGACGCACAGCGTCGCCGTGGCGACAGGGGTGTCGAGCGCCAAGGCGCCGGCACAGTGGAAGTAGTCCTGAGGGATGAGGGGCGGGTCGAGAGAGACCGACACCTGCACCTGCATCACAGGCTGGGACCTGCAGGGAACGACACCCATCGGGTCCAGACATGGAGATGTTGTGGTGTTTAGGAATAGGGATTTTGGATTGCTATGGCTCAGTGGTAGAGCATTTGACTGTAGGTCATCAAGAGGTCACAAGTTCAAATCCCCCGCCCCTGTAGGTTGCTCACCTCAGTATGACGGCAGCCCCCTTGGCCCCCACCACCAGGTCAGCCAGGCCGTCGGAGCTCACGTCCCCAGCGGAGTGCACAGACAGCCCGAAGAACTTCAGCTCGCTGGCCCCCCTCACCCCCTGGATCCTCTGCAGCACATACGGACACACACAGTATTCAGAGGAATGTCTGGGATGGGATAACGGTGCTCGGTGATGACCAGGTCACTTCCCTATCAGATGTGGTCTGACCTGACTGTATCTGGTCTGAAGGCCCCCCCCTGGTCGCCCCAGGAAGACGTACAGACTCCCCCGGCCCCTGTTCTCCAGAGGGGCCCCCACGGCCAGCTCCAACAGCCCGTCTCCGTTCAGGTCGGGACAGGGGGACAGAGACGTCCCGAAGCGGCCCAGCTCGTTCCCAGCGGCCCCGCGCAGCGTGTGGGTGCAGTTGAGGACCTGGGTGGATTAAGGTCAAAACAACTCAACTCAAGATGAGGAACTAGACCACTGCAAGAGTATGTCAGGGTGTGTTAATCAAAACTCATGACTTGAGGGGGAAGTACAACTCTTCGTCTGAGTAACTCAAATATATTTTCAGAAAGACTGCTTGTCACACTGCATAACTTTCACATGAAGATATTTATGCTGTATATCCTATTTATATTATTATTATTATTATATTATATTTATACACATGTATATATATATATGTATATGTGCACAAATAAAAGACAGGATTTAAAATAGTGTAATGATGTTAATACTGCTATAGAGTAATTTAAGAAGGAAATATAGTGTGCGTCATTTAAAAAAGCATCATTTAGTATAACTCTTTGAAAAAGCATAATTTAGTAACAAATTATATATTACATCTATGTGGGTCCTTGGGTCAGAGTGCTAGATATCAGTGAGGCAATAGACAGTAGATATCAGAGAGTAGATACGGTATTCGGTACTCACCCTGGGCCTCAGGGAGCAGACTGTGACCTCCCCGCCCACACCCTGCTCATGAAAGGACGGGGCTCCCACCAGCAGCAGGGCTGCGTCACTCTCTACAGGCCTCTGCAACACGCACAGCTCCCCACCGAAGTACGAGCCCAGCTGGGGGGGTTGAGAGTGGGGGAGGGGGAATTTGCGTGTGTGGTGGGTTGGGGTGGATGGAAAATACAATATATTAATTAGACAACCAAAACTAGATGAGCAAAAATCTCCCATCATGACTTCATATCTATAATTACAACTTCTATGTAAGCTTCATATCTCTAACAGCATTGAAACATTGTTCGAGCTGAACTTTCTATATGTACAATTTGTATGTTGCTTAGGATAAAAGTGGCTGCTGAGTCTATAAACTGTAAGAAGGATTCATATCTCCAACAGCATCTCTTAAGTGCCCTGAACCCCAGAGCCCCTTCTACCTGGACTCCGTGTACCCTGTGAGAGACCGTCCACCGTCCCAGGACAGGGTCCGTCTGGAAGGCCAGGACCATGCCGGTGTGGTTGTACCTGGGGGCCCCAGAAAAGTACACAAGGCCATCCTCCATCACGGCCACCGCTACAGAGTAGCCTGCAGAGACAGCAACAAATGCCACACTGCGTCACTAACTTAGTTTCAGAGTGCTTCTCTCAAATGGCTTCTTCAGCAACACTTTCCATTAAAGTTACACTAGCATGTACCCACGTAGCAACATCTTTAATTTGCCAAAACAGTTATCAGATGTAGGGCCTGGTTTTGTTCCAGATAAACACCACCAGTAGTAAAGTTACGCGGTACATTAACTGTGAGTGCCAGAGTTGTAAGGGGAGGACTGTTCGTTGACTTAACCACATTCCCACACACTTGTTACCAATTATGCTTCAAAGCAGAGTGAGGGGAAGTGCGCAGTGGTTGAACAACACTTTCAATTCAAACTTACAGTAAAGCAAAACCACACGCTGCACTGCTGCCGTTCTCAGTTTTAACGACAGACGTTCGATCCGCCACTGGTGGGAAACCAAGTCGGCTACAGGACATGGACGTGAACAGGCAGCGCTCGTGTCTCACCCAGGTACGAGTCCTTCATGTCGGCCTCCACTGCAGAAGCGTTGATGAAGGTGTCGTTGGCTCCCTGGATAGACTCCACCATGCCTCCAGACCAAGAGTATGACCCCAGGGCCCCAAACACAGACGCCCCCTAGGTAGGGAGAGACAAAGAGTTGTACATGATGAGCTTGAACGTCGTAGAAAGACACTGGATAAGATCTAAGGCTGCAGAAAGATATAAGATCGAAGGTTGTAGAAAGACGTTGGTGAGAAGATCTTATGCTGCAGAAAGGGATATATATATGATAAGACCGAACCCCAGAGAGCGCTGTACTGAACCCTCCTTGTGAGAGCTCCTGTTTAAAGGACCTGGCGCTGTCAGTGCTGACTCCTTCACAGACATCACATACAACACAGACACACATTATGGTTCATTAATACATACGGTTAAATAAGACAAACGGTCAAATGAAAGGTGCACGTTGTGTCAATGAATTATATATTAAACAAATGTAATTTGTGTACTACACGTACTAGTCATAGGTTCTTATTAATGAGCTTGTCCAGTAGTGGAACAGTGACATAAACTGGGTGTTTACCTTCAATATTGAAGATCTGATTTCTGATCTCAACCTGAATGGTTTTCAGAGCCTCAAAGCTGTGTGTCTCAAACACACCCTCAGGAGACGAGGCCACCTGTTTGAGCTCTTGGGGAGACACCTGGTTTCCTACCTGAGTTGGGAGGGGGGGGGAGACAGCCAAGCAGAGAGACAAGGAGAGACAGAGACAGGAACTGAGTGACACAAGCAAACATTTATTTAAAACACACATTTTAAAACAACCCAAATTGACCAAAGTGCTGTCCAAACAAGTGATAAACTCCCCCCCCCCGGACACACACACACACAAATACATAAATCTTTATTCGGATCACGCAGAATCTGGCGTCACCATGAACATACTCACCCCAACAGCAATCCTGACAACTCCTCTCTCCTCTGCCAGCGGAAGAACATTTTCAAAAGATTCGTTGGGATCGTTTGATTTACCGTCCGTTATCACAACCAACAGTTTTCTGGAGTTCCGTCTCATGCCTCGTTCTTCTGTCAGCATTTTTTCACTGGGACAACAGAGGAACAGTATTTCATATTAGTGACACAGTTATCTACACCCCCCCCTCCCCCCAAGTCCCAGGGGGACATAATAAATAAAAAAAAGTTTCAAAATGACTAGCCCAAGACCGATGTCCACAACAGGGGACATAAATGACTTGCTGGGTCTCAGGAGATATAGCAGAGCAGTGAGAGAGGTGTGTTCCGGCTCCAGAGGCACACTCACAGCACGTAGCGGATAGCTGACGGAGTGTACGTGTCTGTCTTCAAGTGGTTAACTAACTTCATCAAGTAATCCGGGTTTCGATTGACTGCAAAGTTCTGAAAATGGAAGACGGCGTGTGCGTCGGTAGAATACTGAGCCACTGCCACCTGTGAAAGATAGATCATGTCATCAGACTGACTGGCACACAACTGACCAGCACACACACACACACTTACTGTACATCCACCACTCACCTGTACACTGGGATCAGTGAACATTCGGACTATATCTTTGATAAACGTGATCATCGTATCAAAATCGCTGTCACTGATGCTCTGAGAGCTGTCAAACAGAATCACAGCATCTAGACCAAAGTCGTGGCAGTCTGTATGAGACAGAGAGATCAAAGAGGAGTAAAGGGGAAGCAGAGAGACATCACAATTCCCCCCCCCCCCCCCACGACAATCATCCGTCTTTCATCACAACCAAGATCAAGCTTTGTCACTTCCCAATAAGCAGTACAATACAGAGTCATTTAAATGCACCTCACAGACCCACAGGGGAAACATAATTCAATTGAACCATATGAGTGAATCACACCTTGATAGGCTGGCTTGAGTTTATGCATAACTGTCAGCTGTGAATCCAGCTGGACACACAGTCCGTTGAGGTAGTTGAACGAGTTGCAAGCATGGATCAGATGTGGTCCACATACCTGGACGGGAAGGATAGAGAAGACATCTGACCGTCAAGAGTGTGGGGAGTCAGGTGGCTGAGCGGTTAGGGAAGCGGGCTAGTAATCAGAGGGTTTCCAGTTCGATTCCCTGCCGCGCAAAATGATGTTGTGTCCTTGGGGAGAATGTCCCTGTACTTACTGTAAGTCGCTCTGGATAAGAGCGTCTGCTAAATGACTAAATGTAAATGTAAAGAGTGGTACAGGTCAGACTACGACCAATAGAATAGAACAGAAATATAAAACAAAGATTTCATTAACTTTGTTAATTAAAAAACAGGTCATGCCACCGGGTGGTTATAGCTCTGTAAAGTTTAGTCTGAGAGCTTTTGACTGCAGGTTATAGAGGTTTCAGATTCCCCTTGTACATCGCTTTGATTAAAAGTGTTTATAAAATCTTACAAAAATGGAGGTGCTGACCAAACCGTTATTTGAACCATAAAATCACCGTCAGGCTGTCCCACTACTGAATCCCATTTACATTTTTTATCATTTAGCAGTTTTATCCAAAGCGACATACATGTTGCATCCCAGCCCACTTAGTGAGGATCCCTCTATCTTGTCATGATCCGTGGTTTGTCTATTGTTACGACACCTGGCCTCAACTGCTAATGAGCTCCTTAGAATCATCCCTATGCCCAGGCACTCACCATGACTCTGTCAGTGCTGCATGCTAGCGACAGCCCAAATGCAACGCCTGGATCCACTGCAGGAGAAGAGGGGAGGGGGGGGGGGGGGAGGTGAGCACAGTTTCTGGAAGAGCTCAAACGCACATTTCTTAACTCACCAGTCACACAATTGTGAAACTAACTGTAGTGTCAGCACCTCAGGCCACAACGTTAACAACGTGAGGGTTAGGGTTAGCTAGGGTTTAACGAGGGTTTGCTCCCTCTCTGTGTCTTTGTGTGTGTGCCCTCACACTGTGGTGTGAGGAAACATGCAGTAAGTACGGTATCTGAGGCAAAAGAGGTCCTCTCACACACACACTAACCTGCTAACCACAGCTGCTCTGCCTGCCAAATACGGTTCTTGACTGAACACCGAAATACAATCAGATCAACCTGATCCTTGATTGTCTGCTGAACTATGCCTTAGTTTGAGGAGAAGGGCTCTTGGGTATTATACATGGGGAAAAATGACTTACCCTGAACTGGTACTGCATCACAACGTCCACTGCGATAGGAGCACCGGTACAGCCCGCCAGTGCCGTTAGCCAGGAACGGTGCTGTGACTAACACACTAGAGACCAGAGGAAACAAGCAGGGTAGAGACAGACAAAACTGACTATTTCCACTGATAACAAAACCAATGCCTTCCATTTGAGACTGCTTATATGTTGAAACTATGAAAAAGCATAAGGATAAATAAGCTTGGAACAAATCAAGTTTTATACAAAGCTAAAACTAACATGTTACTCATTGTGTCATTTTGATACATCTAACCCATTACTCAAATCCTATGTGCTTCTCTTCCTGCAGTGCTTGTATCATAGATGCTCACTAGATGATCATATTTTATCGCTACACTCTGTAGCTTACCTAGGCTACTCATAATACCAGGATATTCAATGTAGTGCTTTTGTTTAGATATGACAAACACCAACAAAATATTGCGACTATCGAACTTTTAATACTTGTTCTTCAATAAACTAGTCTGTCAATAGGTGTGTTCGACTTCATGTCAGCCGGGCTGCAGGCGGCTGCAGACGACGCCGGCGTTGCATGAAGTCAAACGCACCTAATGACTTGACATTCAGTCTTCCCACTTTGTGGTCCTGACAGTGACTGGTTACGTTGCTGTAACTACCGACTGAGGTGAGGACCAAAGGCGCAAACTTGCCTTCTATCCCGCGCCGGTCCAAATTGACACACGCGATACCCAAAACTGGATTGCGCATCAGTGTTCTTAAATAATCTGGGAAGATGAATGTCTAGATTGAACGCCCAGGTCAGTGGAGCGACTGAAAGAGAAAAGGAAATTGATGATTAAACGGGGATGAAATGTGGATCCAAATGCAAGAAGCACTCAAAGTTTTCAGGACAATTAAAAGTTTTATGAACAAACAGAACAAAGTGATAGACAGAAAAATCCAGACTGAGCACGAACGCAGTACTGGGAAAACTAAAGAACCCAGGTGGATCAAATAACTCTTAAACTAAATTAACCAATCCTAATCCAGTATAAACAACCTCACCCTCGACCTCGTACAGAAATTGGTGACCTATCGCGGACAGGGACACAGCCGTAGCCGTGACTAATCAAGTATACATTAAAGCAGGGGGGTGTCAAACTCCGGTCCTCGAGGGCCGCTGTCCCGCATGTTTTAGATGTTTCCCTGCTCGAACACACCTGATTCAATTAAATGGGTTGTTATAACGACCATTCATTAGAATCAGGTGAGCTGGATCAGGGAAACATCTAAAACATGCAGGACAGCGGCCCTCGAGGACTGGAGTTTGACACCCCCTGCTTTAAAGCGACCTGAACAGTTTGCAAAGGCACACTGACAGTGGTACCAAAAACGTTTAACCCCTGGGGAGCCCTGGGTGACAGCTCTTTAGCATTGCATGGTGCCAAAATCACACGTCACAAGTCCTATAAATTGACTGGTCCGAGCCCATGGCCACTATGTCCAAGCCCATGGTATTTGTGGAGAAAGGCAGTATTTACAACTGTCAAAAAAATCCTCCCCACCAGTCCAATGACTTTAGACCTTTTCTGTCAATACTATACAACACCGATGCACAATTACTTTTCGACACTTGAACAACCGTTGTAGGAAACGAATGGCCACCAGGTACACGGACCTTAAAGTATACTTACTATGCAGGAGCCCAATTAAACTCCATAAGTGGTCCATCTTCTGTTGTTCTGAATAACGTTAAATTAATTCACAACTGAAATGCAGTTATTACAATGTTTCCATCTTCATAAGCCTATAAGCTTCCCGTGAAATCGTCGAGATAGGCTATGCACAATACATAACTTTGTTGAAACCAGAAATAGGACCCTACTCATTCTCTACACTGTATGAAATGAGGGTAACCTGAGAGAGTGAAACTGTCAATGAGTGAAAGCCGTTTTTTTCACTGTGTGCAGAGGAAATACTACGCAACGCGCGAGGGATGCAACCGGGGCAGATTGTGTCAGTGGGAGTCGTCGGCCTCTAACTAGAGGGCAGGCGAAGCTGTCCGGACAGGTGACTGTATTATCAATTGAAACTATTTCATACAGTGAGACTGTATATCATTTAAACAGGAAAAACTAGTTACAGTGAGCAATTGTCACAAAAACAGTGATCTGATTGATTGTACAGTGGTCCAGCATTGCGATGTTTCGCCTATATGCAATTATTTCGGCTGTAAAAAAAAAGTTTTTCAGCTTTAATGCTAATCCTCTGACGCCCCCTTGAGGAAAATCCGAAAAGTTGTCAATACGCACAAAATGTGTCTCACTAAATCAAGTCTTTAAATACAGATCTCACAGCTAAGAACAAGATTTCTGTTTTGAAGATGTTAATGTAAGGATTTAGATGGATATGTTAAAAAGACACCTATAGCAGGCATATTTGGATGAAGAATAGAATAACATTTTATTGTTTAACCAGAATTTACACTTTGGTTTGACACCATTGGTTAACTAACTTGGAAATGGGATCTGTTCAGTTGTTCTGAGCATGTTCAAATAATCCTTGATCGGAACTAAGATCAGTGAGTCTAAAGAGTAGGCCTACTTAAATTGAGTCACTGCTAACATGTGACTGACGTATGTGTTATAGACCAATCTTCCTTCCTTTCATTCTACCCTTTTTTTGCTCAATTGGTTGTGTGAGTGAGAGCAAGTGAAATGGAGATGTCTCAGAGAAAAGGGTTGAAATGTCCGACTATGAGGACGCTACAAATATACAGCAGCGCACATATGGGCCAGAATCAAAGACTGAAAACATCTACCACACTCTGCAGTCTGCAGCCTTACATGTTGTCGGATTGGAAGAAGGTTGGTAGGCTACTGACAATCAATTAATCATGGGGGCTTAAATTGTATTTGGTCATAAGTTACTGTTGTGATTACATATACTATTTGTATGTCGCTTTTGAATCAAAGCATACATGGACTGTGATTGTTCAGTTTGAAATGAGCATTTGATAAAATGTAATTGTGGCTTTTTATCAACTCTAGGGCGACAACTACCGGTACAACCCAGAAATACAGCTATCCGGTTGATCTTGTTAATTACAATGCTGTTATTAGTCATCATTCTTATAATTGTGGGTGTTCACTGTGAGTAATGCCATACAAATCCTCCTCAGCACTAGTAGGCCTAATAATTAATTGCATTATTTGAGCATTAAGTGTGGCTTGGCATGAAATTGTCCAACTTTGAATGATTGTAATGACTATTGTTGCTTTCTCTTTTGGTAGATCCTCCGTTCACTGACTCTGTCCCTCCCATGAATACAGGTGGGTAGCTTCCTCTGCCAACACAAATGGGTTTAAGTCTGTAAAAGAGGAATAATGTTTAGTTTCTAACCATGGATAAAGACATTCTCTCTATAATATTGCTGGCTATAGGCTTATAGCTCTGGAGACCATGAGAAAAAACAGGAAGTTATCTGAGGGCTTAGCTGACCACATCTGCTGTCAATTCACAAGTGTCATCTATTCAAACCACAGACATATTTATATATAGCCTTTGAATAGAGTTATGGCCTGTGTGCACATTTACTTTTTCTATTGTATTCTATCTTTAAGTCTCAACTGTGTTTTTGAGAAGTTAAGGGGGTCTGATTGGCCGGAACTTCATAAACTTAATCAAAATGAAACACTTCGACAATTTTTTAATTTTAATTGTTACTTTTATCACTTGCACTATTGTTTTTATTGATTTTATGTAAAGCACCTTGAGCTACGCTTGTTGTATGAAATGTGCTATATAAATAAAGTTTACTCACTTATTTACTTACTTAAATTGAGTCACTGCTAACATGTGGCTGACGTATTTGTTAAAGTCCATCCTTCCTCTTTCATTCTACCCATTTTTGCTCAATTGGTTGTGTGAGAGAGAGCAAGTGAAATGGAGTTGTCTCAGAGGAAAAGGGTTGAAATGTCCGACTATGAGGACGCTACAGATATACAGCAGACCACATATGGGCCAGAATCAAAGACTGAAGACATCTACCAAACTCTGCAATCCCAAGCCGTAAATGTCAGATTGGAAGAAGGTTGGTAGGCTACTGAAAATCGATTATTCATGGGGGCTTAAATTGTATTTACTCATAGGTTGCTGTTGTGATTACATATACTATTTGTATTTAACTTTTGAATTCAAACTTGTTCAGTTTGAAATGAGCATTTGATGAAATGTAATTTAGGCTTGTTACCAACTCTAGGGCGAGAACTACCGGTGCGACCGAGACATCCAGCTTTCCTGTTAATCTCCTTCGTTACAATACTGTTATTAGTCATCATTCTTATAATCGTGGGTGTTCACTGTGAGTAATGCCATACAAATCCTCTTCAGCACTAGTAACAATTAATGGCAATATTGGAGCATAAATTGTGGCTTGGCATTAAATTGTCCAACTTTGAATGATTGTAATGACTATTGTTGCTTTCTCTTTTGGTAGATCATCAGTTCACTGACTCTGTCCCTCCCATGAATACAGGTGGGTAGCTTCCTCTGCCAACAAAAATTGGTTTAAGTCTGTAAAAGAGGAATAATGTTTAGTTTCTAACCATGGATAAAGACATTCTCTCTATTATATTGCTGGCTATAGGCTTATAGCTCTGGAGACCATGAGAAAAAACAGGAAGTTATCTGAGGGCTTAGCCGAGCACATCTGCTGACATCTACAACTGTCATCTATTCAAACCACAGACAGCCTTTGATTCGAGTTATGGACTGTGTGCACCTTTAGTTTTTCTATTTTATTCTTTATTTATCTTAACTTTATTTCATCAATCTGAGTCTATTTGTTAATTTTATGAATTTAAAGACTTTTGACTGGGTGTCTGCAGTTTTAAGGCAGGGTGACGAGGTCTGGTTATATCACCAGAGGATTTTCTACCTTTTCTGGGAGGGTGAGGGAGATTGTTCCAGCGCCCAACACTTCTGCAAGCAGAGGAACGCCACCCTTGCAACACTGAATCTAAATAACAAGGTACAACTAAATAGCAATACTACAACAACATTACATCAACCAACTGTGTAGTAATACCGTTTGTATCAACATCACGGTTACAGTTTCCTTTAAGGTTAAATGAACAAAACACAGTTGAATTTCTGCTACTAGTTTAAACTACAAATATCTTACACAAATTGTACAGTTTGTATGTTTTTGCTGTGGTTTCTACTGAAAGGCCTAACATACAGTATATTCATTGTTCCCAATGTCTCATGTTTACTGTGTGTTTGTGTGTGTGTGTGTGTCCAGGACTGGGTGTTGTTCAGGGCCAGAGGGCAGCATCTGTGGGTCGTGGATGACTTGACAGAAGGATCTGCACACGACACAGGACCACTACCAATGCCCATGGCCTGGGACGGGGTGGGTAATCGGGAGAATCGGGAGAGTTCTCGGTGGGCCGCTTCACTTTTGGGCCGGTCGAGGATTTTTTGTCGTTGACATTTGTCACGTTAATCTATCTTCTCTTAAAGTAGGCTACACACGTTCCGCATTCTGACACCTCAGCCTCTGCATGGGTTGTACCATGTGAGAGAGTTCTCCTCTCCCAAATAGAGGTTGGTTGGGTCCATAGCCCGTCTTTTCCCAAAACGTTTTTCAGATAGGCTACCGATAGCTGGGACTGGGGGCCCTACCGTAACGATACGCTTCAGGGAGGATGGATGGGAGCAGGGCCGGAGTGATGGCATCCAGGGATGAATTTAGGTTCCCTCTTTTGGGGGGGCTAAGCCCCAAGATAAAACCTATCATTTTTTCTGTGTCTCATAAGAGGCAGTTACAATGGAATGAAAAAAAAGAAAAAAAAAGAAATGCATTTAAATTGAATCAATTTAAATTCTTTACACTCTCAAATTCTTATGCTCCTCAGGATTACAACTTTGACGATGTTTACCTGGATGACGATGACATTTTTGGGGATCCAGAGGACTCTGTACCTGTCTGTGGCCTCCTGAATCTCAGTGTACCTCCAGACAGCACAGGGCCCAGCCAGGGCTGGGTGTGCCAGGTGCCTGGTTGTACTGTCTCTCCAAGATGGAAACCCGGGCTTGCTTAGTTTTAATATTTTGTTCCGGAACACAGCTGTCTTCCCAAACAAAAAGGGGCAGTAATTGTCTTTGTGGTCAATCTTGAGTTAATGTTGCTTTTGGTGCAGATAATTTGCTTTGACACATGGTTGAATCTTAAGTCTCAACTGTGTTTTTGAGAAGTTAGGGGGGTCTGATTGGCCGGAACTTCATAAACTTAATCAAAATGAAACACTTCGAAGTAACAATTTTCTCCTAACATTATTTTTTACATTGGTTGGAGAGAACACGCAATTACACACTTGATTTGATGTTTACCAGAATCTGTCAAATAAAAAAGTTTAATATTTTGATAAACAATTGTGAGATAAATATGGCCTTCATTGCCTTTTTACAGCGTTCATGTAATGTATGAACTTTCTCATGACTTTGCACAGATGACACCAAGTGGGCACTATATATCATTGTTAAGTTTTGACTGTCTGACTTATAGGACCTTTTGGACAAAAGTTATTTAGCATGAACTAATACAATGTATGTCTTCATGCTAAGACTTTATTGTATTAAAAATACATGCTGTATACTGTCATTAGGTAAACCATTGGTATAAATATAAACAAACTATTTTATTGACAAAAAGATGAAGCTGAAAATCTCTCAAAACACATGTTCAGAGGTTGTTAGAGAAAACAGTCTAGAAGTTGAAAACATTCCCTGGAAGGTGTTTGGTGGATGTAGGGCAGACGGCAGAGAAGTACATGGATCTCAGATGCTCTCTGTGTCTGACGTGATAGACGTGGCGTGTGTATGAACACTATAATACTGAGATCACACACTCACATACACACACGCGCACAGCACACCCTCTGTCGACAGGACTTATCCTGCACTCCAGGATGGCTTACAGTCTAGACTGCTATTGTTTTCTACTGTGGCAAATCATGTTAGAATTATTTTCCAAATCGTTTTTGGAAAATATTTGCACTCTCACGCATACAATAAGTCAAAGAAAAGAAAACAGTAGACTTTTTTAGATATTTCCATCTTTTTTTTCTCCTTTTTGTCCAACGAAACAAAGTGACTGTCTACACCACAGGCAAAGATCATCAGTATTTATCTGTTTGAACGGTTTCCATCTACAGATTTGTTACCATAACATGTCATGTTACCCCCCCCACCTCCCCCCCACCCCTCCCCACCCGCACCCCAATACCTACACCCCTATACACAGAATACTGTACTGTACACACTCCACCTCCTTATCTTTACAATACACATCATAGTCAAACTGTTATAATAGCTTTAAAATAGGTACAGTTCTCTTGGTAATTGTGACCATTACCCTGATTGTACATATCATACCCTTTTCCCTCATCTCCTAGCAGGCAATTTTAAACGCCTTTCTTCAACAACATTTTGTATGACGCATTGCTCTCAACAGGCTACGGCCTCTAAGGAAAAACTCTGCGTTTCTCCAAAGTATGAATGTTCAGAACGCTCGGACGGAATTCCGATTATTCTAGAATGCAAAGCGCATTTGTACAGCTGCTTGGGTGTCGAGTGACCGTTAGTACAGACAATAAGGCAATAATTAAAATTGCATTGAAAACATGAGGTAAAAGAATACAGACTCAAATACAACGCTGTTGTTTTGACGTTTCTCTAGCGGCCATAGTAGACCACAGTAGAGTAGGTACCACACCGGACTCTATAAGACTAAATTGTTGGGGACTTAGATCAGATCCTGAACCCTTCTCAGACTGCACAAGGGGATTAGGACCAACTGTCGCATCTGCTCAGATTCCTGGAGATGATTATGAGGTAGGAGAAGATCACTGATGACAATCCCCAATTAGAATAATCATTTCATGGGAGCAAGAAAGGCAGATTAAAGAAACATAGATTTAGAGAGACCTGAACTAACAGCATTGGTTTTATATCTACCTTAAATGTAATGACGTAAATGTATATCAAACTGTCTATCTGTAATTCCAGATTTTGGCACAAACATTTCGGCAATAAGCACAAGATACTGGCAGTAATGGGCTGTGTTCAATTCAAGTTATTTCAAAAACCAATCAGATTAAACGTTATACGCAATTAGATAACGTGACAACGTGATCAAATGAGAAACAACAAAACAGCTTAAGTGCAAATAATGAAATGTCACATGGCAGGGATGGTAACGATCCTTACAGAAATGTTTAGGCTCAGGACTCAGCTGGTGTGTGTGTGTGAGATATCTCACAATACAGAGCCTCACAAACAAGGAGACTCTAGAAATCCTCTGCATATTGGCCTATGAAATAAAAAAAGATAAAAAACAACCAACATAATTCCGTCTGATTAACTGCTGGCCGCATGGAATTAACAATGACCACACTTTAGACTGGAATTTTCTAGGTTTGAACATCAAACATGAAAAACAAGCTGTTTTATCACTGGGCAGGTCCCTACTGGGGGATCTAGGGACTCTGAGGGGACAGTGGCAGGAGACAGGGACAGCGAGAGACAGACTGTAACTGAGTGAGTGTAACTGGTAGAGTGTAACTGAGTGACTGTGGACAATGAAGAGCTTAGCCAGGCACTTGAGTGTCCTGACCAGGTGCACAGAGGAACTGTGTGGTGGATCTTACCCTGTTTATTTACTGTAAGGAGATCATCTTTGCACTGATGGGAGAGGAGGTATGTGTGGAAAGTGAGTCTGAGGGTTTAATATGTGGGACGAATGGATCTACTATTAAAACTGAAATATCACAGCGGGTGACACCATGAGTGTCTGCAATATAAATTAGGCAATCATTAAAGTTCATCTGTAATGTTGTACCCTGTATAAGTGTGTGTGTATGTGTGTGTGTGCGCATGTGTGTTTGTTGGGAGCTAGATAAGTGTGTGTATGTGTGTGTGTGTGCGTGTGTGTTTGAGTTGTGATGTGAAGCGAGGCTGAGGTGTGAGGAGCAGCAGAAAGTAAACAGGTTTCTACTCATCTACAACTTCTGACTGACAATGTAAGGCAGGCTGATTAAGCTTACAAGTACAATATAAGGTTCTAATACGTGTTGTCATTTTCCACATATTCACAATTTTTGGAACACACAAATTAAATTCAAGAAAGGACATTTTGACATTTTTTTCCTTTCTTGTTGACCGGTGTTCAAGATTCCTTGTGTAAAAACAGCTACAATCAAAAATGAGGCACTTTCTTAAAAAAGTATATATGTATATAATATATCTATGTAGCTTTAATTATGTATACGATATATCTTTTCTTATGTACCATTATAATATATCACATTTATATAACAATTTTCTGAAGTTTATGTTGAGGAACAAGAAAATATCCAGGACTCCAAGTTGTCAGGCGAGGGTTCTGATAATCCCTCTCCATTGGCTGGATGTTCGCACTTCAGTAAACCCTGTCATTTAGCCAGTAGCCTTTTGGCACACATTTGGTAAATTGCACCGAACAGACCAGGATGTAAAAGAGTTCATAGTGGTATGATGGGTGTGTCTTCACTGACGCAACTCCTCTTCCTATTGGACGTTTGTTGGGACGTACAACCAATTGCCTTCTGAGTCCAGCAGCAGCACAGGTGCTGTGTCAGCAGGAAGGTCTTCAGGAAGAAGATGGGTCATTAACATTCTGTAACAAAAGAGAAAGAAACAATCTTTAAACCTTCTAAAACTAATGATCTATGCTTATCTATTAATGACAATAATCAGTTAGAATCAACGATGATCTAGGAATGATAAACTCGCCGTAACATTTCCTGAAAAGTAACAGATACTCCTTTTCTGAGACAGAATGAATAATTAAGATGATTTCAATTTGAAGTCTTTGTTGAGTAAATATAGCAGATTGATTGCTGCACACAAGCACTACTACTGTTTCACCTTGGCAGTGATGATCTCCATTAGCAAAGTCACGTCTCTCAGCCACAGACTCCAAAGCCCTCCCTCTTATGTACAGACAACCCTGCATCCTAAAGTTACAAGACCAGTATGTTTAATATGTCTGTCCACAAAATTAGAAGAACTCCCCCCTTCTGTGACTAGTGACTGCTATCAATAGATCTGCGTCCTTGTCTCTATCCCAATTGAAAATCAGATCACAAAAAATCAGATCTCGACTGAACTTTTAATTTATTTATTCAGTCATACAACGAGAATCCAGTCGCCTCCACTCTCTGTTCCTCGCAAATGGTACAGGGGATTGATCCCTCCTAAATTACCCTCCTGTGGCTTATGTCAATCAATAGATCTGGTTCCTTGTCTCTGTCCCAATCTGAACACAGATCATTAAACAGGGCCAGTGGGAAATGCGTTCGTCTGTCTCCAGACTGAACAGGCCCCCAACGCCGCCTCGTCTGGCGGCGAGACACATCCAACAATTCTATTTTTGGCACGTTTGCAGCTTTGATTTGTATCTGATACGCTGTTGTACAAGCTTCTGAGAAGCCATTTACTCTGTCCTTTATACTTGGAGAGACTACAGAACTGTTATGTTCACTTGCTGTAGAAAGGTAGTGTTTATGTGGGAACGTGGAAACAGGTCTTTGGAAGGACAACTAGAGTCACAGAGACTGAAGGACATAACCAAGCATCTCTGTATATAAGTTGTGCTCTACCCTGCATTACCTTCCTAGCATCTTTATATTTGTTTCTCTTCCTGCAGTTGGCCAAGCCTCTGCGTTTCAAACAACACTTAAAACCCCCATCCCCCTCCTCCATAATCTGGCTAATCCACGGTTATTCCTTTTAACAACCCTGGTTTCCTCCCAAGCATCCACAACCTCTCAGGGCCCCCTAACCCCCTCCAGCCAGGAACCCCCCAGGAACACGCACGCCCAACATCAACTCCTGGCCCCTGCCCAAAACCCTCCACCTGGTCCTTGCCTTGACCCCCCTCATCTGATCCCTCCCCCAACCCCCAACCCCCCTCACCTGACCCCTCCCCCAACCCCCCTCACCCGGGCCCGGCTCCTCCACATCCATCCATGTGAAATGGCTCGTTACCAGCAGACAAATCAATTTGCTCAGCTCTGCGAACGCCCACTTGTGATAACGAGAGCGTAGATCTCTAGCGCCTTGGCAGAGAATCACCACCGTCTAGCCTGAAGGCAAGCTCCGCGTCAGGACCACTTCCTGTTGTTAGCGAGACCACATTCTCCTCCAACGAGAGAAGCCCATTAAGGAGAGCGCCGTATCCCGTCTCCCAGACAGACAGACCGCAGTGATCTGACACAGTGACCGGGGCGGCCGAGGCCCGTACGCATCAACATGAATTCAAAGAGAGGAGAGCTGTGGAGAGAAACCAGGGAAACGCTCTCTCTGTCTCTGTCGGCTGGAGAGAGCACTGAGTTTGAACCCGTCTTTCCCCGTCGATAAAAGGCAGTAAAGCTGAGAGATCATATTGTGTGTAGTTACAGCACACACACACACACAGCAAGCTCACGTTCACAGAGCGAGCCACAGGCATACCACTCACCACCATCAACAAGGGCAAGAAAACAACCTACAAACACAAACATACAAACTCTGTGGGTTGCAGAGTGAGCACAGGTAAACACTGACTCTGTGGGTTGCAGAGTGAGCACAGGTAAACACTGACTCTGTGGGTTGCAGAGTGAGCACAGGTAAACACTGACTCTGTGGGTTGCAGAGTGAGCACAGGTAAACACTGACTCTGTGGGTTGCAGAGTGAGCACAGGTAAACACTGACTCTGTGGGTTGCAGAGTGAGCACAGGTAAACACTGACTCTGTGGGTTGCAGAGTGAGCACAGGTAAACACTGACTCTGTGGGTTGCATAGTGAGCACAGGTAAACACTGACTCTGTGGGTTGCAGAGTGAGCACAGGTAAACACTGACTCTGTGGGTTGCAGAGTGAGCACAGGTAAACACTGACTCTGTGGGTTGCAGAGTGAGCACAGGTAAACACTGACTCTGTGGGTTGCAGAGTGAGCACAGGTAAACACTGACTCTGTGGGTTGCAGAGTGAGCACAGGTAAACACTGACTCTGTGGGTTGCAGAGTGAGCACAGGTAAACACTGACTCTGTGGGTTGCAGAGTGAGCACAGGTAAACACTGACTCTGTGGGTTGCAGAGTGAGCACAGGTAAACACTGACTCTGTGGGTTGCAGAGTGAGCACAGGTAAACACTGACTCTGTGGGCGGTGATGGTGGGGGGGGGGGGGCTGGGAGTCAAAGTGGAAGCAGGAATCGAGTAAAAACAACAACACTTTCATTGGCATCACTAAGGAAACAAAGCGAATGAGGCTTCCTTTGACGTAAGCAAAATAAATCTAAAGTCCCAAAATACCTTGCTCTCTTCTCCAGTCTCTCTGTCACACTGTGCTTATCCAGGTTCTGCCAGAGGGCTCAAGGGTAATACGTGGACACTATCCAATAAACAGTCTTCACTCACAAAATGAACAACTCTGGTCACTGCACAGGATTTTGAGGTGGATTTTGATTGCCTTTATATTTATTGACTGAATACAATATATCTATGACTGCTATATCTGTGACCTACAGTACATTAAGTAACTAACTATACATGGGAGAGACTGGGACTGCTGATTTATATGAGCACATTTATAAAGTTAGCATTCAGGACCATTTCTTCTTTCACTAAATGGCTTTAACTAAGCCTGTATTCAGTTGCCTTGAAGCAGGAAGGCCTGTCTGTAAAGACCTTACCTTTCCCATCCTTCCGACTGTTCTGCTGTGCTCTCAGCTCCTCAGACTTGTAGAAGTCGATACTGGCATAGGTGTTGAGGCTAGCAATGGCGTTGGTCCCCAGGCCCCCCCCGGGGGCGGGGCTGTAGAGGCTGTGGGGGGCGGAAGCTCCCTCCAGCCCTGTCTGGAGGCTCTCCCTCATGGCCAGGTCCAGATCGATGTAGTTAAGGCCGTGTTCAGCTGACAGAGCTGAGGAGGACTGCGTGGCGGGTGTGGCTGGCTGGCCGTTTTCCCACAGAGAGGCTTCCATCCCCTGGTGAGCCCCGGAAGCGACCAGGAACTGGGCCGAGGAGGAGGGGTGCTGGGACAGGGAGGTCATGAAGGTTTCTGAATGGTGGCGTCTTCTTCCCAAAGGGTCATCTCTGACCAGCCGGCCGCCCTTGTCAGGAGAGGAGAAGGCCGTCGCCGTGGAGACGACCAGGCCAGGGTCCTGCTCTGAGGTGCGGAGCGAGGCTCCGACAGGGGAGGCGGGGCCAAGGGAGGAGACGGGGCCCCGTGAGGGGGCGGAGCCCAGGGAAGGGGCGGGGCCAACCTGGCTGAAGGCCATCTCCGTGTATTCCGTGAATAGGGAGTCCGACAACGCGGTTGCCATGGCCGCGGCAGTCCTGTGCCGTCCGCTGCCCTCCGTTGCTGCGGGAGACGGCCTCCTGCACTCTTCTCGGGCCTGAGGGGCGGCGGGGCCCCGCAGGGAGCCGAACGACGACCCCTCAGGGGTCAGGGAGGGGGAGCTCCCCAGGTCCATGTTGACGTATTCAGCAGAGGTGGACAGCGGGGCTGAGAAGCTGCGGGGGAGGCCGGTGGAGTCCTGGCACAGAGCCGGGCGGTGCACGGGCCGAGGGGTTCCGTGCGTCCCCGACATCCCGTTCCCCCCGAACATGATGCTCACGTACTCGCCGGGACTCTGCGAGGCGGCAGGAAGGAGGCTCTCCTTCACCCTGGGCAGCGTGTTGGCTTTAGACATGTCCACAGACACGCTGAGGGGCCTGCCCTTCCTCTGGTGCTGAGGCCCCGGACCACCGGAGCCACGTTTCTGCTGGTGGCTTCCTTCTTTGGAGCGCGCTCCTGAGCTCCTGTACCCCGGGCCTATTCTGGTTAGCCGTAGCACTCCGCTAGCAGCCACCGACATGGGCTTGTCCTCCAGGCTCTCACTGCTGGCCGAGCTGGAGGAGAAGGAGGAGGAGGAGAGGGAGAGAGGGCCGGCTCCCCCATGCCCTACGTTGGCCTTGTCTCTCTTGCTGTAACCCATCTGTTTTCCCCTGCTCCTAGAACCATCGCGTTCACCGCCGCCCTGCTTGCCTTTGCACTGGCCCAGGTCATCCTCGAAGCGAGTGGAGAGCGTGTGCTGGTAGGAGCGTGGCAGGGAGAAGTAGGAGCAGGCCATCTTGGGCTGGAGGGGGTGCTGCTCCTGGTGCGAGGGAGGGGTACTGCAGGCAGAGCGGATGCTGATGGGGGACATGTTCATGTAGTCGCTGCCTGCCCGGCTCTCGATGCTGCCTCTGCTGCCCCACATGGCCATGCCGTGCAGGTCTGGAGAGCAGCTGCTACTGGGGGACATCACCATGTATCCCTCGGACACCGGCGGGCGGATGTGCTGGGGGGGGGAGACGCTGCTGTTGGGGGTCATGGCCATGTACTCGTCGTCCGGTTTAGCACAGGACTCGGACACAGCGACGGAGAGCGGGAGGGAGGCGGGAGGAGCCGTCACGCCAGGCTGCATGGACATGTAGCCGCTGTCCACCTTCCCGTCTCCTCTCCCTCCTCCCGGCTCACCCCTCCCCGGGTCTGCCCTCCCCCGGGCCTCCCCTACCGCCCTCGCCCTGCCCCGCTCGCCCCCGGAGCCCCGCGACGAGACGAGGGCCTCGCGGCTGACGCTCCTCGACATCACCGCGTACTTTTCGTCCTCGTCCTCTTCCTCGTCCTTCCTGCGTGGGGCGAAGCGCTCCTGGGTGGACATGGGCAGGGACGCCCTCTTGCTCAGCAGCTTCCTCTCCGCCTCACACTCCCGGCTGGATGAGCGACGCAGCACTCTGCGGCCCTGGGAGTGCTTGTGAGAGCCGGGGAGACCCTCCCTTTGGCCCATCACTATGTAGCTGGAGGACACCTCTCCATAGGCGTGGAGACTCAGCCCCCCGTGGGAACCCCCGGGCAGACTGGGCACCAGGAGGGAGTGCTCCCCTGGGCTGGAGCCGTACTCATCTGAGGAGCCGTAGTCACTGGGAGACCCAGAGACGGACACTCTCTGTGGGATGCGAGTGTAAGAGCAGATTGCTACCCCTCCGACCGCCGCCCCCACCAGCCCACACTCGGAGCCGTGACCCGAGCTGGAGGAGAGGCTTGGAGCCGGGGAGGGAGCGGGGTTGGGGGTGTAGCGAGCCAAGCTGAGGGTGATCTTGGCGGGGGTGGGAGCCCTGGTGGGTTTGGGCCTGAAGGTGGGGGTGGTGGAGCAGGATCCATTCAGACTGGGGCTGGAACTTGCCCAAGCCCCCCTGGTGGAGGTCCCACCATCCTCCGCCCGACCCCCAATACTGGCGGTCCTGGCCCTGGGGCATCCATGGCGTGGCGTGGGGGACGTGCTGGTGCTGTTCCCTCCCCCGGCGCCGGGGGTCTCGGTCCGGGCCCTCCTGGAGAAGCCCACCTGGCTGGGGGGCAGGTTGGGGTGGTGGCGGCGACTGGGGACGCTGATAGGGTTGGAGGCGGTTCCCCCGCCCCCGGAGGCCCCCACAGTCTGGGACTTGCTCCGCTGCCGGAACTCCTCGCTCAGGGCCTTCATGGCCTCCAGCAGGGTCTCATGCATGTGCTGGGCCACCACAGAGTCCTCCACTTGCATCCAGAACTCCCCCGGTCCCGTCATGGCCGATCGGCCAACCTCGATGAAGAAGAAGTTCTCAGAGTGTCCGCAGCGGCGCACGTTCATCAGCTGTAGGACCACGGCGGCTACGTCCGAGTTCAGCTTCACAAAGTTCACCGTCTTGTCAGTCAGGCACAGGCGGTGGATGCCAATCAAGTTCCGGGCCTGGCCCAGGCCCTTAGGCCACACCTTCACCTGCCACACCTCCTTGAAGGCGGGGCCGGGGGAGGGGAGGCCACACTCACCTCCACTGCCACAGTCTTCAGGGCTTTTACCTGGAAACAACACAGAGATCAACATACATTTGATATTTACTAAGACCAACACTAAACAAAAGACATAGAGAACAGACACTACTGAGTTGGACAGGAAGGCAAGACTTAACACCTGAAGTGTATTGGTGTGGTACACAGTTTAGGGATTGAGCATGTTCTGCATTATAACACTAGGCCTATCACTTTGAAGTACCACAAAGCAACATCATTCTAATAATGAAGATGAAAGTTCAACTGCACAATGGACCATTCATGATACAACAGTAACAAAGCGGTGATTGAGTGTAAAAATGTATGTCAGACAATGCTATATTATTTTGTAAATGTATTTTTAAATGTAACATGATAAAAGACAACGCCTGCTGAAGAATTCTGTTAAAAACTAAATTTGTCCGCATGAAGCATGGTTTGTCACGTAAGTGCTGAAACAGCACTTATTCTAGAGAGATTCTAACACCAGCAACAAGCCCCTTTAGGAAACACACACTTAAGTATTGTAATAATGCCATAGGTTCAAATAAATGAAACAACCTATGATAATTATATGCAATAAAAATACGATCTGAATGTGTTACGATGATCAGAGCATAAGATCACAAGCATCCAATTGCGTAGGCCTATATTAATTTTAATATGAATTATTTTCGTTAGCGGTTGTTGTAATTTAATATTAGCGCAATGGGCGGGGGGTAGACTACAGCATAACAAACGAAGCACGAGGGAACCGACAGAAACCCGTTTTCCGATAAGAACACACGGACTCTGCGGCTCGCCTCCCCACGGCCAACGCCATAGCACAGAAATGTAGGTTACGCGCACTACATGCAGAGCAATGTGTAGAAAAACAACAACACGGGCTACTACGCTGCATCTCCGCAATGGGTGCAACCAGCCTGCGCTGCACACTGTGGAGAATAGCCTATAGGCTATAGCATCAGTAGGATATATGGAGTGGCATATATTTGGAAACCGTTCAATAAAAAATTTAACCTGGAGATACAAATCTAGAGATACCGATTATTGTAAGAGAACGAAATGGTGTGGATTCAGATTCTGCTGCTGAAACCCAGCGCATTCATCAGCGCAGTCTGCCACCCCTCTGAAGCGCGCCATACACCTGCCCATTAGATGTAATTAAGCGCTCAGAATAACAGCTATGGGCCTATAATTAAATGTCCTCAGCCAATACAGTACAATAAACTACATATTGCATTTAACTCATTTCTGGAGGGATTCCGTTTCATATCAACACCATGATGTCCAGAAATCTGTTGTGAATGTCATATGGATGTCAATCCAACGTGTTCGAACTAAATTTAACGCTAGACGTTATGGCTACAGGGAATATAAACACTGTATGTATTTATCTTGCTTACATTTACATTGAAGGTCCAGCATGGCCAGGTACCACTCGTTTTGGACTTCCTCGCTGTCTGCAGCGATGGCAAAGCTCTCCCCGCGGGTATACATCACTATCATGTGCTTGTTCTTGGAATCCGCCCGCTTGTTGATGTTAAAGCAAGTCTCCAGATTGAGTGCTTTTTTAGGGACAGGTGATTTACTGCGAAATTTCTTTTCGTTCTCATAATATTCGAGTCGAGCGGGGCCCTGTTCCGATGCCGCCCTTAACACGAAGAATCGCCGGTGCATAGATTTCTGCTTGCGGAGATAGCCGCTTTTCCGTACGTCCTCGTAGCTTTCCTGCTGCAGCTCGGTGACTTGGTTCTCCATGGCGAGGCGGAATCCTTGTTTTGCTTGATAAAAAAAACTATCGTCTGAATTTGTGGTTTATTAATTCATAATAGCCGCATTCCTCTTCTCCCTCTCATCATGTGCACGTTCCTTAATCATGTCCGTGCGCGCAATGGTGATGAGCGATTTAATTCAAGCATGTGTTATTTTGAACTAGTCTTTTCTCGTGCGCCCGTCTGCGCACACAGGCGTGCACATGCAACGATTGACGTCCACGCTGTCCTCGCTGATCCTGCCGTTTAATTGCTGCTCTTGTACTACCGTCTGTGTCCGTGGGCCTCTTAGACTCTGCTCTCACTCCCAGGTGATACCCTCTTCTCTGCTACTGAGGAGACGTCAATCCGATGGCTGGTCTGAGTGGGGTCTTCTCAGTGCGCACGGGCTGTACTAGAGCATCGGGTCCAGACTGCTTTCTTGTGCACATTCCACAATATAATAACTTAATAATTCAACAATTTGGGTTTAAGTGGTGTTTTTTACATTTCTTGACTCTGTCCTGAAACTGTATGCAAGCCAAGCTTAAAAAATTGAAATTGGCTTTAGGATTTTTCAATATGGCCCATCCATTGAAAAATTACTGGAGAAAACAAATACAATGATCTGATAGTATTATAGTATTATTTCTTCCACCTGTAAAGAACATATGCTAGATATGTTAACCAAACTGTGTTACCAAATTGCTCACTGCGGAATCCCCTCTCATAGGCTATTGACAGATTGTCTTATTATTTGATTTACAACTCCAGTTTCATAACGCTATTGCGACACCTGGTGGCATAAGTTAGCATTTCCTCTGGGTCAACGGTGGGAATAGTAATGATCAAAGAGTGTATGGCTGCAGCCTGCAGCCTCCCGCCTCATGCCCTCCCGTCTCATGCCCTCCCGCCTCATGCCCTCCCGTCTCATGCCCCTACTTTTCAAAATAAAAGCTCGTCTGGTCCGCTATTTCTCCTTCCTACTTTGGTGTACGTAGCTAGACAACAAACTACAATCCATTCTACGGCTGCAGCCTGAGAGGCCCGGTTGAGTTTAGGCATAACAACGACGGTTGTGGTTAGGATTAGTTTAAGGCCAGGGCCTTGGGGCATCCATGGCGTGGCGTGGGGGACGTGCTGGTGCTATTCTTTTTATTTTTATTTTTAAGACACTGATGTGTACCTTAAGGACAATCACAAAAAGAAACCATCAAAGTCTGCAACCACAAATTGCTCTAGGTAACGTTAGCTAATATTCGCTAACAAATGTCAACATAGAACGCTAATGCCGTTTAAATGAAGGACATCGCAGGTTTCATCAAATATACGTTAACATCAGGGACAGAACAATAACATCCAGAAATCCGCAAATAATATAGGCCTATTGATAAAAAGTTTTTCAATTTATTGCAACAAACGTGCTCACGAACTAACCTTTAACTCCATCCGTAAAATAATTCGCGATTTAGCATTTTTGACCCTCTGAATTTACCGTTGGACAACTTGGGCATGAGACGGGAGGGCATGAGACGGGAGGGCATGAGACGGGAGGCTGCAGGCTGCAGCCATAGCCTACCCATCTCTAATGATTTGGCTACTGCTAGGACTAACGTTGTTATAATAGGCTACACATTAAAATAGGCAGCTGGAAATAGAACCAAGGACGGTATGTCACAGTGTTTGATTGTGTCCTTAAGGACCACCATCATGGGATTTTGGCAAATAATTCCCGACCAAAAATATCCATCATAATTTGTATGAAAATGTGTATGATTATAACCTTCTCGAGTGTGTTTAAGTATAATAGTGTCTCTTCATTGGCTGTGATTTGGTCGACTGTGATGTACCAGACCAAATAAGGTTGGTCAACCAAGAGTCAACCCAGAGGTAAGAAAATATTATTATCGTGGTCTGCCTCGACTTAGCTCTAGCTGGTCCTATTTGCCATTGGGTTGTTTGAAAGGCTAATACTAATAGTAATACATTTTGCTGCAATACCACCAATAGTTTACTGTAATTATTAATACATTTTTAGATAATGTTGTGTTTGTGATAGCGTTGTCTAGCCATGCTTAAACAGAAAAAAAATCTGAGAAAATGTACACTTCCTTGCTAGATGATTCGAGGCATAGTATTGGTATAACAGCTAAAGCTTAGACCAAAAACATGTTTTAGAAGTCTATTTTGCAGGGCGTTTTGTCAAACAAATGGCTGGCCGACTATAAAACAGGAAGGAAGTACATCAAACGGTAGTTTTTTTTGTTACTTAGCTGGCATAGCCTAGGTAAGGCTAACCAACTGTAACCGCTAAGTAGGTGTTAGGTGCATGTAAAATACGATTATTGATAGCTAGCTACATTTATACTCCAATAAATTAGAGGTTTATCATAGTCAGATTTTAAGTCGTTGGACGGTCTTTACGGAGGCAAGAGATGTCGGCAAGCAGGATTCCTCCCGATACGGCTGTAGCGGAATTGACTTTTTCTTTTCAAGACCAGCTAACCGCGACCATTCATAATGCGTTTGGGGTAGCCGTTGAGATAGCTGTGGTTGAAATCACAAAGTTGGTTGGCCAGGTGTTAAGGGATGTGCGGGATCAAATGGATGAAGCACTGCGGGACAACAAATCCTTAAAGTTTCGCCTGCAAGAGGCCGAAAACGAGTTATGTTCTGTGCGAAGTGCCCAAGTAGAACCACAGCAATCTGTTACAAATGGAGTCAGCGCGACTGCTCAGGTTCATCAGCTACTAAATAGTCTGAACGTTTCACACAGTACAACTGCAGAAAAACAAAGTCCATTCGAAGACCAAGCAACTAGTCCTACAAATCGACTAGAATTTGAAACAGAAGTTAAAGACATAAACGAATCGTTTTGTGAGATCGGAGAAGATGGTCGTGTCTTCACCCAGGATATAAAGCCAGATATAGAGAGTCCATCAATCTCAGACCAGAAAGAGGATTTTGGTAACTACTTCAATATGCACCATGAATAGACCACGATGTATTTGAATGTATTCTACTGTGTAATGCATGTTTATTATTCTGTTATGTGACAGGAAGTGAAGATGATGCAGTGCACAGAAATGATCCAGGAGTTGCTGATGTGGGACCCCGGGTTCAGGTGAAGGTGGAGGCGTCTGATCAGGGTTGTAACTTAACCTTCAGTCCGTCCAGTGAAACGGAAGAGGAGTATTGTGCAGACAGGCTCTCTGTTGCTCAGTCCAAGTTGCTAGAAGACTGGAGACCAGAGCCTCTTCTGATGTTATACAATGATCCAGATTCATTTGTTCCTTCTACCAGCCATTCTCTGTGTGAGTGCTAAACATTTGTATCATCGTATTTCTTCACAAATGCAACTGATTGTTTACCTTAGAATTTGTACTCTCTGCATGAATGACACGACCTGATGTTTCCACTTTGTGTCTCCCTTTAGCTGATTCTCCCAACTTCAGCTCAGACATACCAGACTTGGACATCTTGTCTTCTCCAGCTGCAGGCGTCCCTCCGTCCTCGACCGTCCCCCCAGCTGCAGGCGTGTCTGTGGCCTTTGCCAAGCCCTTCCCTCCCAGGAGCTCGACCGGGGCCTCTCCCCCGGGGCCTCACGAGGTCACCAACAGAGTACCCCGGCACACCTGCAAAGTCTGCGGAGAGAAGTTCTTCCTCCCGGAGGAGCTTTCTCGGCATCGCAGTCTCGTCCACCCCAAAGACCCCAACAAGAACCCCAAACATAGCCTGTTTCCACCTGGACGGAGCCCGTACCATTGCTCTCTGTGCGGCCGGGATTTCAACCGCATGGAGCATCTCAAGATCCATCAGCGCATTCATACCGGAGAGAGGCCCTACGGCTGCAGCGTGTGCAACGCTCGCTTCCGCCACTCCTGGGCTCTGACGAGACATTTCCGTATCCACACAGGAGAGAAGCCCTATGCTTGCAGCCAGTGTGGAAAGACTTTCCGAAATTGTGGGGGGCTACGTTTTCACCAACGCTCCCACTCCATGACTGGGCTGGTTTGATAGTTGTTTTTTTGTAAATGTTGAGTAACTCGAACCGTATTTCAAGCACATTTTATTTGTATAGCCCTTCTTACGATTAATCAATGATGCTTCACCGTTGTCCACAGTTCAACACAGATATCCAGCCTCAAACCTAAACCCCACCACAGAGCCCAGTAAAAAAGTAAGTAAAGAAAACTAAACAAAACAACAACAATAATAAATAAAAACTATAATTTTATTTTCATTTTTATGATTTTTTTACTGGACAACGGAAGGGTAGATGTCAGATTTCAGTGTAATCATGTGCAAACCTTTTAAAATGAAGGAATTCTTTGCAAGTGTTTGCGTTATGTGGATGATCTGGTAATGTATTTTTTACAGTAACAGATAAATAAAATCCCACTAGATTGGAAATACCTCTGTGCTTCACATGTCTAGTCACATCTGGATGTGTAGGAATTAACACATTGACACAAGTCAAGACATACCGGCAATTGTAAATATTACAGTTGATTGAACAGATAGGCCTACTTTTATCTGAGGTGACATACAAAAAGTGCATATAGAAAAGTACAGCAAAAATCAAGGATCATAAGTGTATCATTCCAACTGTATTTAGTCAATAAATGAACTAAGACACAGAGCAACAAGAACAGCATTGCTCACGAGTGGAAAATCTGCCTGCTTGCTCTAGGTTTAGAACAGGATGGCAAAAAGTACAGATGGTTATCTTTCCTGCACTCACTTGCTGGCTCTAAGCAGACGAAACAGAATTTGTGTTTGCAGCTCTGGCAAGTTGCGTATTTACATCCAGATGAGTGCATGAGCAAGCAGCGACACTTTGGGCAGGCACGGAACACCGGGCAGCCCTGAAGGTAAGCGTTACCCGTTATGGTGTCACACGTGAGAAGGGTGTTCACCAGATGGCATGAACGGTTGATGCAGCGTCCTGTGGGAGTTTTACGGGTGATTTTCAAGGGGGAGAGGCAGGACCAGCACAGCCATGGTGCGGAAGGGCACTGCGGACACTGGGCCATATCATTTGAGTCTCCTTCTCCAAGGATGTGGGCGAGAATGGAAGTACAAGATGGGCACTGTGGAGAACCGGGTTAATGGAAGTTTAATGGAATTTCAATCATTTTAAAGTTTTCACTTTCTTTAATTGTTCCCAAAACTTACTCTCTTATTCATATCAGGTAACCCTACGGGTACTTCTGCCATTGGAACACCTGTAAATAAAGACTGGTTAAAGCAACAGTGTATGGTTCAATGATGACAGTGTGTCTTCAGATCAGGGGTCAGGGGGCTAACATCTCGTAGAATCACTTGGCTTGCATCTGGGATTCATTTAAAGCCTGTTGAATAAAGTGCTATTTATAAAAGCATAGTCTAGGATTGAAAAAATACGAAACCGAAAATGAAAACTTGTATCAAGGTAGCATAAACGCTTTAAAAGTAAAACATAACAATTTCAACCACTCAGTCACAAGCAGCTTTTTTACAACAAAACTACTTACAATTCCTTGATTTTGTGTCCCCATATGCTTTAATCCCACTTTTCACGTTACTTTTTATCATAGGAAATGTCGCGGCGTAGTATCACGATAGCCTCTTACCCGAGAATGCATTGAACACAAAATTTAAAGCACCTGAATTTCCCATCAATTGGATGGAAAGTCCCTGGTTCTGGGCGGAGTATGCTAGAGGACGCCTTTAAACGTAGATTACCAAACAGTGCCTTTGACTGTGATGCTGTTGGTGATTAATATGACGTTTTGTTTTGTGTTAATTTAATTGGAGTTTGGGCACGATCATATAAAAGGGACACCTCCGGCAATGGCTTGGGTTCCAATCGTACCACCTACTGGTCAGAAAATATAATTTGAGACTAGAGAGAACATTCAATATGACGGTCAACGAAAAACGTTTAAATTCGACGAACTTTTTAATCCTTGGAAACCGCTAATACTAACTATTTTACTAAGTACCTAGTTCCGGAGCAATACCTCTACCAAATGTCAACTATTCAATTCTCCAGATAATTGCGCCACAGACACACAATTTAACAGGAACTGAAGAATAGATGGGAAGAGTATTGATTGTAGACGAGAGAGTAGATCTTTTTTGGATATAAAATCTTTAATGCACACTAACAGTTAACATTTGAAAGCAAATTTTAAGTTTTATGTTCATTAGAGACTAAACGAGCAATGACACAGGGGCCTAATCGTTGTAATCAAAACATCAACATACAAATCATAAAAACACTGGGTAGGAAATTATTAAAAAGCCTGTATTGTTTTAGCCCACAGCTCAAGTCAAAGGGCTGAACGTTAAAGGGAACTGTATCTTCAGCTTCAAATGTCTGACCAGACGGCCTTCCCCAGTGGATAGGGGCCGACACCCTTATCTAGTGTTCAGGCCATGAAGGAAAACAACACCCGCGAGAGCGTGTAAACAGGGAGACATTGGCATTCATTCCAAAGAAGAAGAAGAAAACAACAATAAAGCTATACACACACAATAATGAATGCACTGCATTTCAGTCTAATTCTTGACATCGAAACAACAATTAATTTGCTGATCTTCCTGTCTGTGTATCCCGTCATAGTAAAATAAACCTTTGAAGAGCTGTAGGACCCTCAAGAGTCACGGCAAGCCAATTAAGACCACTGTTGTCTCCGATGTCAGACAACTTGAATGTAATAAAAGGTGCATGAGCACTAAAGTACTGAGACAGAAGGCATTTCTTTAACTATAAAGCCTTTAGAGAGTGCCGCACTCTGAAGTGTCTCAGCTAGTAGACCAGGAGCTTCGTCCTCACTGTCAGACAAACTTCTCCTCACCCAAGGTGTCAGTGAGGCCTCTGAAAGAACACCACAACCGTAAGTCATGTTCACTGCACATTACATAAGCAACCAAATACATTTTTATCAAGCACAGTATATAAAAAGTTTGATTATAGGCATTTCAAACACGTGAAATTACCCCATGTGTCACACTCACTTTCTCCAAATGGCTTCTCTGATGGACGCGTAATTCCTCTGAATCTGAAAACATCTTTTGGCAGAATGGACAGACAGATTCCGGTACGGTTCTCCAAAACCGGTTGTGATGCAGCGTGTTGCCGTGGTCCGCCCGGACCCGTTGGACAGGACGAGTTGTGTTCCTCTGTATCACGCCGTCAGCGGACTGGTGGTCAGCAGATGATCCGTCATCACGCCCGGTGAACAAACTCGTTCCTCTGTTGTTGCTGCTTCCAGAAGATAATGGATTGGAGGGTCGTTCAGAGGGACTGTGGGAGCCACAGGGGCCTCCTGAGGACCAGGTTCTGGTGGGGCGACTCAGATGCCGTCCGGCGGCCTGGTCGGAAGGGGTCACCTCTTGCACGGAGCCAGGCTCAGGACCAGGGAATGGGAAAGCTGTGTACACCCCCTGTCTGTGTGTGCGTGCAGCACTGTCCTCTCCTGTCTGACGTCCCTGTGCAGAGTGGGGCTGGGAGACGGATTGTCCACCTCCCCGGGGCCTGGCTAGGCCTGAGCTCCAGCTCTCCAGAGGAGGCACTGACAGCTGCTTGATGCAGTGGTGCAGAGACGGGTAATCCACGTACTTAAACTTGGGCTGGACGGGTTCTTTAGGGCTGAGGGTTGTGCGTGCCGAGGACCTCTGTAGTGGACAGCCCTCCAGCCAGCTGTCCACAGGAGGCACGGTCATCTGTCGGATGCACTGATGCAACGAGGGGAAATCCACGTACTGGAACCTGGGCACCTTCAGCGGCACCTCGGAGACGTCCTCCTCCTTCACTCTGACGGGTGCCATCACCTCCTCACCCACGCTGTTCTGGTGGGCCTCAGCCGATTGGCCGGTCTTGACCACCGACGTCCGGAGCTTTGGGTCCCCTGGTGCCCCAACAGCGGCGCACCTCCTCTCCTCCATGCCTGGCTTCTCTACCAACACACCAGGAACACCAGCTGGCAGGTTAGGAATCCGCCACCAGCACAGTCACAATAACCACAGAGTTGTTACACGGTAATGCCATGCAGAGATATCAATCAGTGCATCAAAATCTAGGTTGCCTGGCTACATTTAGTCTCTATTACATCTAGTCTCTACCATACTCCAAAAGCAGCAACACAGCCTACTGTCCAACATTTACTCTCTGAATGTAGAATTGACCAGTCTTAATTTTACATAAACATATTTTTCTGAACGCTGTGTTTGGGTTAATTGTCCGAAGGAGCGGAAAGTGTCAGACCAGTTGAAGATGCCGTCTACTGCACCCACAACCCCATGTCAGGGATATAAATAGCTTTGCAGGTATGAAGTAAGGTGAAAAGTAGGTCAGAGGAAGGGTGATTGCTATGCCAGGTGCCCAAAAACAAAATATATATCACCCTGTCAATCTAGCTTTCAAACTAATGTCAAGTATAGTATTAACTTCTTATTGCTATCATGTAACCCGAATTCCCTTCCCACAATGTTAAATAGCCACACTATTCACCCTAACGGAATAGACGGCAATTGTTTTGTTCTGTAGCTGTTTACATTATCATAACAACCCAATACAATAGCATGCAAGCTGTATCTGTGTTTTTTTTCCGTACTAAACCAAGGAAATTAAACCAATTTGTGAACTTCTAAATAAGCATCGTATTTGTTTTTTTTTCTTCATTGAACCGTTCTGGCTTATAAAACCTGGCCTGGAACTGTGCCGAGGCGTGACGAGGGGCGGGCGAGCCGTGCTCTACATTCCCTCCCTGTGTTGTGTGTGCGAGGAATTGGGTCACGCGCGGTGGCCTACATTTGGAGGGTTTGTTGTCTTCGTTTTCCCTCCCAACATTTATTATAGTTGGCCCCGCCCTCGTTGCCCAAAAAGCGCAAAAGTATTCACGTTTCAGCTTATTCCTACTTAATAAATATCAAATCGACATAACTTTATTAAGTTCATTTTGATAAAAATAGCACCGTCTTATCACAGTTAGCTCATCTCACTAGTAAATTACCCACATATCTAACCTAGAATGGCGAGTGGGATTGAAAGAGGCTACCATGGTGTGTGATCTGAAAAGTTAGCATAGTAGCCTACAGGGCATTCATACGTTTAGAATTTAAGGTTTGCCTACCATGAATCATGTGAGTCGTAAGAATAAAATAGAATTGCCCCATTACATGCATGTTAGGTAAAAAAGTTTTACCTTCCGTTATCGTTCTTCCCGAGATCCCTTGAAACACGCAATACATCTGTGCTGTGATGCTGAGTCTCGCATTGTGTGCAATTAAACAGAATTACGAGATGTAGCCCACATCAACCACTAATTGGTCAAACGTTTCGTATTGCCTGCTATTGTACTGGTTAGACAACGCTTAATAATATACACGACCGCGGTATAATAAACACAAAACTCAGAGAGAAATGAAGATGTGTGGCATCCGATGTCAACATCTCGCAAGAAACAGTGTTATAATGTGTCAAATAAGGTTTATCTCTGTAAGCCGCGATTGGTGTTTTGACCGGCGATGTTCAAAGCCAATCATATAGTCTCTTTCAGTGAAACCCCGCCCTCTGTCCTTATCTTTTACACAACGCAGACCAATAGGAGAGCTAGGTGAGACTGAGGAGGAGGAACCCTTGTGCTCTACTTATGGTCAAGTAACAGTTCGGAACGTTTCTCTTTTAGGCCAATAGGGACTTTAGGGTCTTTGTGTTTAGGAGAACCAAGTTGAGAAGCCAGAGGACGACTTTGAGAAGAATCCTGACCCAGAGGTCCCCCCCTCCTTTTCTGGGGATACAGATCCCGTCTCCACAGTAGGGTTCATCACCATTCCTCTTGTGCTCAAGGTTAATAGTAATTTCTCAGTTTGCCATTGCTGTGCTGCAACCTACAACCATATTCTCACACAAGTAATATCCCTTAATCTGATTCCGTAATTTGACAAAACTGAGTCAAAGTAGTTAACAGGTGGGTTAGACCGATCCAGTTTGAGGGACTATCAGATTTGATAAAAAGGTAGTATTGAGAGTTATTACTGCATAACACCAAATTAGTTGACTTTATTACGATTAATCCCAGGAAAGTAATTCACACAGCAATGTTCTGTGGTTCTCAATGCCACTGTACATACAACAATGCAACAAAAGAAACTTATCTGGTCAAGTTTTATTTGCGATGCATTTACGGTTCAACAATAAATAGGATGCATGCTTATAAATAATCAAAGATCAAAAATAAAGTATATTCCAGTCATGCCCATCAACAAAATATCCCAGTGCAAGAATCAAACAGATCATTTAAATTATTATAATACACGTGTTACATCAATAAAAACATATTACATAATTACAATAATGTGGAATGGCTGCTGGCAGGTCAGTCATGTAAGATGCATTTCCAAACAGAGGATACATCTGCCAATAGCTAGAACTGACACTGAACATGAATAAATCAATTGTAAAAAGGACAATTTAGGTTAAGCAATAACTTATGCTTTACTGTGGGATGATGTAAAACAGAAGTCTTCAATAGTGGAACATATATACATAATGTAACACATACGACATATCAACATATCACCAGTAGTTTCCAATGATCTCTTTTCTATTGACTATTTGTTATCAAAGGTATTCTTTGGGGTGTGGGCCACAGCCCATATTGCTTGACTCGCAATCACATACAGTAAGGAAATAACATGAAAGGTTGATCAAACCGTAGTCAACAAAAATAAATAACATTCGTCCAACCAAAAAACAAGGAACAAATTAAGTACAAATAAAAAAAGTGCACAAATATCCATGTGAAGCTTTAAAGGGATGAATAGATCAGAAACAAAGGTTGTGGAAAAACCTGAGAGGAATGGAAAGTAAGACGGATCATTGAGGATTGTAAAAGGATACATTAATTTCAGGTTTGAGTTAAAGGATTTATCTTTTTTTTTAAAATATATTTCTCAAATATATTTCTTGGCTAAGCAAAGGTTAGCGCAGGTCACTCTCATCATCCTGTATGGTCTTCTTGATTCTCAGTAGCATAGTGGTATTCCACTGATCCAGTCTGAAGATTGAGTCAAAGTCCTTCACCTGTTAAGGCAAAATAATAGTGTGAAAGGCTATACCTCTGTTCTGAACACAAAAAGAAAACGCCACAAAAACAGACAAAGCTTACGGCAGCGGTGAACGCATCCACATCTTGTTCCTCAAATGCATCTAGAAGTTTCTGTTCAGGAAAAACAGAGATTTTTTTAAATGCAGTCACAGTGGCTGTTCCGCACAGAAACAATATCAGGTTTCATCTGCAGGCTCCAGTCATTACAGACAACAAAAGATTCACCTTAACCAGTTTGCATTCTCGAGAGTCTGAGAAGGCAGGAAACATCTCCTCATACCTCTGAACCGACAGCTAAGGGGAGGAACAAGGATTGGAAAATTAATATTTACAGCCAGCTAATGAGACCTGGGACATACAGTTGTTTTGACTAGATTATCTACAACTATTTCTGTCTGAATTATAATTCACACTGCATAATCAGGCCATACACTGATCCTTAAAGTAAACAACATCAATATGTGTAGTTACCTTTGCGTTCAGCATGTCCACACAGAAATGACACAGTGCTGCTTTAAAGAAATAGTCTTTTGCGCCGTACTTCAACAGGGTGCTATCCATCGCGTATGTCCCAATCTAAGCACACAACAACACATCTGTCACATGAGCCACGAGACACTGCAGCAGGACCTAAAGCCTGTTACAAAATTATAATGTGTTACTTCACAGGAGCACATCTGTGAATGAATTGATGATAAATCCAAACCTGCTCGTAAATCTCAATGGCTTTCTGGTACTGTTCCAGTTGAGCGGCGTAGGTGGCTACTTTGAGAAGGCACTTGTTCGCAGCACTGCCATTATAATTTCAAAGAATAAATCAGTCGTCGGTCAGATTTCAAAATACAAGAATTGATAGCAAATGAAAGGAAATACATCAGTGTGTGTTGATGCATGAAGGGTTCGTTTTTTTTTTTGAATACCTGTTAGACTCCTCGCCTTTGTAGTAATCTGATGCCTGCTCATAGTGAGCTATAGCCTGTTGACAGCAACAAACATTTGAACTCAGATTACATTTAATCTGATTGATCCAAAATGTGAAGTTATGTTAAACATTAAGCTTCTCTGTTATCTATGGATCCTGACAGGGTTCTGTGTTATCAGTGGCTGACCTTTTCAATGTCTAAAAGTTCCGTCTCATAGACCTCAGCGATGGAGATATGGTGTTTAGCTGCAATGGTGAAACGACCCTGCAGACACAATGGGTGAGACATGATGTGCAACGAATCACCGCATTTTACAGTAATCCGGGTCGACTACAAATTGGCAGAATTACTGTTTGTCAAGTTTTGTTAAATTAACTCATGTAGACATGGTTCTTACCATGTCCGAGTATATGTCAACGGCATTACCCAGACAGGTGATTGCCTCTGTAGAGATAAGTCCATAAGAATACATCATATACTGTTCCGCTGTTACATTTGGTATAGTATTTTAAGTTGACATACAGTAGATTTTTTTTTTACATTGTAATTTGTGGCGTTGCAATTAATTGTGAAACATTTTGGAATACCTTGTGGGTCTGCTTTTTTGAAGGCATTCCCTGCATCAATGAAATTAATAGCAGCATCCAGTTTATTTTCCATCTGCAAGTTAAGTCTTGCTGCTTGACAGAATGCATTACCAGCGGCTGAAAGAAAGGAAATCAAATTGTAACCGTTATTATAACTTGACAAAAGTTTGTTGTCCCCACCCACCACCACTAAAGTTAAAATGATCGCATTGCGGATTGGTCTTTCCCCCAAAAATACCCAACTTACCACCCCAGTTTTTTGCCATTTTGAACATGTTCGCTGCTCTCACATACATTTCACATGCTTCTTCGTATTTACGGGTCGGACCTCTGGAAGAAAGCATTGTGATAAACACAAATTACAACACAAACCATCATCGGCCACAATACGCAGGCTAAAATACAGTTTACAGTACGCTAAACGAGCTGGCAGACATACCCAAAAAGACTCCCAAGAACTGAATGTGACTTAATCTTTTTATCCGCCTCGGCAATAAGGGCCATGGCTTCCTTTTCTTTAACGGAGTGATCCATTTTGTAGTCTCTCGTGGCTTTTGTTTTATTGGGTTAGGATTAAATATGTCCCTGTCGCTGACAGTACAATTTCTACTCTCAGCAGTAACCAGTAGTGTTTTCACTAACCCCAGTACGTCACGTCAACCGGAAGTGTTGGACTCTGTCGCACGCCAAGAGATGTAATTATTTTTTTTAAATATATCTCAGATGAAAAATCTTAGTTTTTTGACCAAAAATAGTTCAATATAATGTCAACTTACAGCTATAATGATCATTGTTCAAACCTTTTTTACAAGATATATTTGATTTGATCCGTAACACTAAAAGAATCTCTTCCGGTTTAGAGTTCGAAACTATAGCGATCACGGAGGCCTAATTTAGCAACAACAGGCGCCGTAATCAAATGAAGGAAACACGATAGTGCTGTTTAGGTATGTGCCATTACTGTTAAATAGCAATATCGAATTTGCATGGATAGCCAAGGTGCGTGTATGTGTAAAGAAAGACACTGAAGAACGTGCAACGTGAGGCCAGCTGTAACTGGGTGGCTAAGCAATATTTGAGAATAATGTTACGAGTAGAACAGGTACTGTGAATCACGATGGTAATTCTTGTACATCTTATATAGATCCTATATAGTTATTACAAGTTATAGCCTATATCATTGAAGTGGAACAACGACTTTTCTTTCTATACTCAAGTTAAATCTTGTTTGGATATCTTCTTGTGATCCAGCTGCCACGACTACCCTGCCAAATCGTCAAAAATGAAGAGGAGAGCAGACCGTGGATCTGAGCGACGCACATCTAAAGTGTGGAACTACTGCACCCAACTGAATGACACCCAGGTTGAGTGTAATATCTGTAAGAAACAGTTGTCTTTTCACAACAGCACCAGCAGTATGAGGGAGCATCTGGTCAGAAGACATAATGTTCGTGACACGCTGGTCGGCACAATAGCAAGCTCTTCATTCCAACCAATGGCTCAACATGTCCTTCCTTCCATTAATTCAGTTACATCTACCGTGGTAAACCCAGGCATGTTCCAACCACCTGCTCCATTCATAGTAAAGGAGGAGCTGCAGGATTCTGACATGGCCGCTGAACCGGAGGAGACGAAGCGTGCTCGTGCATGTCCTGCTCTGGAAGTAGGAGGTGTTCACACAAATCAGAACCCAGTATCCAACCAAGACCTTAATCCAAGCAGTTCACACTCTGGATACAGTGCGAGTGGCGTTGGTCACAGCAAGCATAGCGGCACAGGTGTTAAGGAATGCAGTGAAAAGCGAGCAGGCATGTTGACGGATCTCATTTTGGAAATGGTTTTTAGAGACTTGCAGCCACTGTCTGTTGTGGAGGAGCGAGGATTTGGTCTTTTACTGAGCTGCTTAGAACCACACTACTGTGTGCCGAACACCTCACAGCTTGGCAGCCTTCTTTGGCATCGCTATGATACTCTGAAGAAGCACCTGCAGGAGTATCTTCAGTCTGGCATGGCCCCCCGGAGTCTGACTCTTTGCACTGAGTACTGGCAGTCTGTAGCAGGCTGTGAAGTTGGAGGCAGCGGACGGCTCTTTCTCACTATAAGCGCACATTTTGTTGACAAAGACTGGCACCTGGCCCGCTGTGTGTTGGAGACCCTTCCCATGCCAGATTATTGTCAAGAGTCAAGTGGAAGAGGGTTCACCCTGTTCGGGGTCACACTGAAGGCTGTCCTCTCTGAATTCCGTCTTCCCGAAAACTTTGTTTTCTGCATCGTGCACAACACTCCGTGGACTCCTACAGAAGCCAGAGGAGCAGAGGACAGCAGACTCGTGAAAGAACATCTAAACCCTGCGGGTCCAAGTAAATTACCTCAGAATCTTCCGGAAGGTTCAGTAGCACTGCACTGTGCAGGAGAGGCCCTTAAACTGTGCATCCAGGAAGGACTAAGCGTGGAGCCAGTCAGACAGGCTCTCGCTGAGGTACGTAGGATCATCTCGCATTTCCAACACGAAGCACACGCCGCTGCCGCCCTGAACCAGAAAGCCCAGGCTTCAAACAAGGCCGGTGTTTGTCTGGTGTTGGACGACCCTGGCCGATGGGCCACGGCCATTGACATGTGTGAGAGCCTACTAGAGCTGAAGTGGATGGTGAGCTCAGTGCTCGAGGAGCAGAAAGCCGCAGCCAATTTGGCAGACCATCAGTGGCGCCTTCTACAGGAACTGGTACCAGTGCTTAGGACGGTACGCATCGCTGCCTCTTTCCTGAGCGAGGACATAAACGCCCCCATCTCCTCCCTCATGCCGTGCTTGCACGGCGTGTCCCGCGTCCTGGAGCAGCATATCGCCGAGAGCAGCTGCCACGTCGCTCAAGGGGTCATGGAGAGGGTTCGCTCGGGGATGGAGCGACATTGGAGGCTGGGAGAAGAGGACGCCTTACTGGACACCCCGGCTGTCCTCTCCTCCTTCCTGGACCCGAGGTTCAAGGAGCTGCGCTTCCTCAGTCCCCACGCTCGCAGCGAGCTTCACGACAGAGTCAAAGAACTGTTGTCAGCGGAGACGCCGGACGTGGAAGAATGCGAGCTACGGCGAGGCGGTGACGGCGGAGATATGGAGGACGAGGGGGAGGAGGACGAGGGAGGGGACGAGGGCGTGATGAACATGGGTTTAGATGACACGCAGGCCAGACAGACGCACCCCGATTCACCTGGGTCGTGTGGATCCAATGAGGAGGTCGACCTCATTGTGCTGCATCCCAGTGAGGCACCCAGGACATCGCCATCCAAAAGCTGTTGCAAGGGTTCGGGTGAAGGTGACTCCGGCTCCACAGCTGGTCTGAGGAAAAGAGGGAGTGCAGAGATGGGCCCGTCAGGCTCTGTGGCGAGGGACCTCCAGCATGGCAGAGAGTCCAGCCTGCTGTCACTGAGCATGTATGACATCCTGTTAGGAGTGGATCCCACCGAGCGAATGCCGGAGATCCACCAGCAGCTGGAGAATTACATTGCGGAACCGCTCTGCAAACGCAGCCTGTCTCCTCTCCACTGGTGGCGCTCTAAGGAGCACCGCTTCCCCGCTGTGGCCAGGCTCGCAAGGAAGTACCTGGCCATCCCTGCCACAGCTGTGCCCGCAGACAGAGCCTTCGCTCCCAGAGAGACGCCTGTCACACAGCGCAGGGCCACACTGGGCTCTCAACACTTGGACCACATTCTGTTCCTTCACCACAACTGTGACTATGTCGAGCAGCTGATGGGAGCAGCAACAGGGAGACCCAGGGGCCCAGACAAGCATAGAGGCGATCAGACTACAGAGACTCTGTATCAGTCTCTAGTTTCCTACGAGAGTAAAGCTTAGAAAAAGAGTTGTGATCTGTACTACATTGTGCATACCATGTAACCTTTGAAAGACATTAACACATTTAGAAGTCCTATGAAGGCTTTAGAAGGCTTATGAGCTATTAATGGGGTTATTTTTTACATGTTGTCCTTAACATTTCACATTGTACCTGCTAAATGTTTAAAAAAAAAATTGTACCAGTACATGTATATTGTAACACTTTATATAATAGTGATTGCATGTTACTGTTGGTAAAGTTTGATTAAAAAAGTGATTACAATAAAAGAGGCATGAAGTTATTTATTATAAAACAATAAACGTATCAACACTCACAATGACAGAACAGAGAGTAAAGACAAGTGTTCCTTAACTGGATAAAAGTAAACTTTGGCAGGCCACTTAATATGTGAGGCTGTTGAAGTCATACCATCCTCATTCTCTCAGGTGTAAGAAAACAGTAACAATATTAGCATTAAATCTGAATTTGTGCTGTTGAATTATTGCTAAAGTTAAGTAAACTGCCTAAAAATAAAACATCTCTCTTCCCTGTACTAAAATATTGATTGGATTGGGCAAGTTCTTCCTCGCTATTGTTGTAACAAATAATATGGTTTAGAGAATAAAACAACGACATGGACTACCTTAACCCGTCCAACAGTTGGAATGCAACATTACATCTTTGCAGCGTGCTCTAACTTGAATAATCTCCCCCTCTTTTTCATTGGATTGTTTCAACATAATTTTCAAAGAATACTCCCTAAAATAAATTAAAAGCCTCTTACAAAATACTGAAAAAATACTGGCCAGTACAACACAACTTTGCCATGTGTGAAAGTTGACTTGTCAGTTGAAAACACGGACTGAGGTGTCAGTTGAACTCTGTGTAGAGGATCCCTCTGGAGGAGTAGAGCGTGGGCGTGGTGTGGGGGCTGGGCGTTGGCTCCTGGGGGGGCTCGTCCGCAGGGCAGCCTGTGGACCAGCTGGACCCGGACAGCCACTGCCTCTCCGACTTCCTGTGGCTCTTCATGTGAGCGCTGCGGCTCTTCACCCGGTCAAAGACCCTGGGGGAGGAGGGGAGACACAGGACAGGGTAAACAGGACACCGGTTAAGCCATCGGCTCGGTTACGCTGTAAAAGCTGAGACAGAGAGAGGGGGGGGTCAATGATTCATCACAGCCTTTAGAGCTGGGGGCCAGTGATTATGCCCTGTGATTGAGTTTAATATTATTCCACTGACCGCCCACACTCCCGACAGGTGTACTCCAAAGCACCTCCAGAGGCCAGGTTCTCCTCCAGCAGGCCCATGGCCCTGTAGTCTGGTCTCAGTAGCCTCCTTCTGGACCCCCGTCGTCCAAGAGGATGGTCCTCGCTGTGCTCTGGAGACTCCGTACGCAATACAAAACACATCATACTCATGCCACCACTAAATACCGCCACTGCGTACGAAGCACAAGTTTTTTCCCCCTCGACATATTCCGGTGTATGTGTCCTTTGTTAGCTACTAGAACCTATTCTATAACCTTTACTATTCTAGAACCTCTACTATTCTAGAACCTTTACTATTCTAGAACCTCGACCTCTACTAGTAGCATCACTCACCGACTCAGTGTCAGCTCCTTCCTTCTTGTCGGATCCTCGGTTGCTTGATCGTGGCTTGAACTTCTTGATCTTCTTCATGCCGTAGTAGTACTCCACGCACTGGGACACAGACTTGGTCTGCAACTTGTGGGGAAGACAGCCGTCAAGCTAGTATGATAGCTGGGGGGACGGACATGCATGTTTTTCTGTGCGTTTGAGACCGCCTCATTGTAGAGCTAGCTTTTGTAACGGGTTAAGGCAGTGTTGTAAGGGAGGGTGTTGTTTTTTTTGTAATCTTCCTAGTTCAGACCTGAGATGTGAGGTACAGTAAACATCCTGACACCGCTTCACACTGTAGTCATTGTCTCTCACCTCACTGTGAATCAGCTGGAAGTCTTTCTCATGTGTGAGCAGAGCTTTACAGAATAGTCTCTTCTCCAGAGGGGTCCAATGATCGGACCCTGAAGGTCAAAAGGTATGTGACATTTTTACATAGGCTAGGACCTGGGAGTATGCAGTCTTGTAAACCGTGTCAACAGTCATGGTTATTGATGTGTACAATACCTGTGTAATGATAGTCACTCAAGGGGTGAGTTGAAGAACGGTAGTCTCCTCTCATCAACAGCAGGTCCAGTGCAGCCTAAGGAAGGGGCGCATCATTACTCTTTAACATTTTTATAAATATATATATATATATATATATACTGTACACAGTACCAGTCAAATGTTTGGACACATTTTCCCATTAAATTACACTTGATTACAAGTTACTGGGACAACTACAGATCCGCTCACCAGAATGTCTCCCTGCACCTCGTGCAGACAGTGGAGAGCCAGCTCTGTGTTAGTGCCCCCTCCTGGTAGCACACTGGAACAGCACAGATCCAGCAGTTCTTCCACTGCAAACACAACAACACTGGGAGTCAGATGGCTGAGCGGTTAGGAAATCGGGCTAATAATCAGAAGGTTGCCGGTTCGATTCCCGGCTATTCAAATTACGTTGTGTCCTTGGGCAAGGCACTTCACCCTACTTGCCTCGGGGGGAATGTCCCTGTATTTACTGTAAGTCGCTCTGGATAAGAGCGTCTGCTAAATGACTGAATGTAAACACAACCAACCGTCAACCTCAAACCGGCGAAAGGTTAGCAATAAAACACAGAAAGAAATCAGAAGTTGGGACTATCAGCTGAACCCAATCACACAGTCAGATCAGGGGTGAACGTGAGAAAGAACGGATATTTGCGAGGGCCAGCCTCACCCCTCTTCTGTGTGTCTGTGTTGGTGGATGAGTCTCCCCATGGAGCCCACACCAGCTGGGCAGGGTGGTCATCGTACAGCATCAGGAGCACGTTGCGCGTGGGAGGGACCTCTGCCTGGAAGCGCTGGCCCACGTTGATCCTCCTGGAAAAGACCCAGGATGACTGACCTCACCTCACCTGCTCTGTGTTGGTACCTGGGGTGTCTGTGTGGTTGAAACCATAGATATGTAAAAAGGCTAGATGTCTTACGGCGGAGTTTAGAACGTCCGCACACTGCCACATGCCACTGCATACTTATGAATAATTATGTTATTTAAAAAATATATAATAGAAGAATGCAATGGCATAAAGACATCTCTGACGTTAATAACAAACCAAACCGTTTAAAAATCGGTTGAAAATTGAGCAAGTTATAGTCATTTAAAAAGTACATGTAGCATCAACACAATGTTCTGGGTGAGCGAGGTGACTGTAGCAAGATGGCTGCCATGTGCGGACGTTCGACCCCGTTGGCTGGCAACGCGGACGAGACATCTAGCCTTTATATATATCTCTGGTTGAAACGATGAACTGACAGGAGAGACGTACGGTTTTATACTGACAACTGTGTCGTCCATCTCCAAGGAGATCCCATCAACTCCATCTGGACAGCAGAGAAAACCAACGAAAGATTCAAAGTCACGTACACACCGTGTAACGTGTTGGACAGGAAGATAAGATTCACAGATAAGACACTACAGTCCTACACTACACTACACTACACTACACTACACTACACTACTTCCTCTAAAAATGGTGTATGATTTAAACCGACCCAGTGTGGCTGTATAGGTGCTGGGTGGAGGGCAGGGGTGAAAGGGAGGCAGGGTGCTGAAGTACAGGCCTGTCCCAGGACGGAGCGGGCTCAGCATGGGCGGAGGGGTGTAGGGCGGGGGGTGTGAGCTGGGGTTCAGCAGGTGGTCCACTAGGTACATCGGGGAGCGTAGCCGGCTAGTGTAGCCGCCCGCGCCGCGGCCCCACGCGCCCCCCATCGCCTCCTCGGCCGGGGGTCGGCGCGGGGCGGGAGGAGGGATGATGAGGCTCTTCATGAAGTCCAGGCGGCGGTTCCCCCACACCCTCCCGGAGCGGCCCTGAGCCTGGGACACAAGCCACCACCAGGGGCATTACTCTCCTCCGTGCTTGTGTTTGCACTGTTTCCACTGGTTGGGTTCAAGGCACCTGAGCATATCTACACTTGAATGGTTCTCGTGTGCTTACGTCTGGAGTACGAGCGCTGTCTTCTCGCTCCTTGTTTGCCGAGTCAGGATCTGTCGTGACAGGGACTGAGACTGGAATGAGCAGTGGAGACAGAGCCATGTGTTTAGTGGGAGACCTCTCCCCCTGTGGGCCTGAGTCTTCACTCTGCAGGACACATACAAACACGTCAACAAACACAACCAAACTAAAATCCTTTCTAATTCACCTGTAACGCAATATGATCAATTTCACCGAGATATGTTTACACATCATATAGTTACCTCAGGAGAGTGGGGTTCTATTTTGACTGACGATCCACTTCGTCCTCCTGAAGCCTTGTTTGCATGTGGGAAGTTTGGAATCATCCTGACACGTTGGACCAATCACACGCAGCAGCCCCACAAAACAGAATCCATACAATAAGTCTATGTACTGAAGTGGGGAACATCATGTACTGTAGTATTTGTCCAATCAGGTCAACCTCCCTGTTTCTGAGATCTGTTCCTACGGTAGCAGTGAACTTACCACTCACTAGCATCTGGTCCCTCTCCTAGTACACTGGGATTTCCTGCCTGGGTAAATTCAACTGAAAACTTTAGTCCACATCTTTCTACACACAAACTAATGTTAATCTACGTACATTTCTTACATAGCCACAAACTTATATTCTATTGTCTTATTTTAAATGTGATTAATGTGACCTTTCTTTTCTCTTTTATCAGAGCCACACAGATGCTATGAAAACAGGTGAAGCCGTGAGTAAGAGAGTACCTTGACGTGCTGGCAGGCGGAGCTGTCTGAGAAGGAGGCCATGGCCACCTGGCTGGGGGAGACCAGGTGGAGCGGGCGGGGGCGGGGCCGCCGAGGAGCTAGGAGGGAGGAGACGGGGGGGAGAGGCGGAGCAGGGACATGTGCCGTCGGTAACTTCTTGCGCCTCTCGCTCCTCTTCTTCGTTTCTACCCTGTCTAGACAGGCCTTTGATTTCACCATGCTGTAGAGGACAGGAGGAAGGATGGGCGGAGGTGGCCCGCCGGTGGTGGGCTGGTTTGGGAGGGCTGACTGAGAGAAGCTGTGAGCGGCGCGGACGACGGGCTTGGAGGGTATGATCGAAACGGAGCATGCGGAGGACTTTGTGTTTTCAAAAGAATAAAGCTGAGGTTTATCCTGAGGTTTACCTTCAGAGCTCACCTGGCTATATGTCTGTTTTACGACGTTGAGTTGTTTGGACTGAGGGGGTATGTCTGTTGCTGCAAAGGGCATCACCGTGCTGTCTATTCCGGCATTGGCTGCCCCACTGCACGGGTCATATGACATCATTTCCTCCAGCCCTTGGAGGTCAGAGACAGGGATGTCGATTCTACTATCCCAGCTTTGAGTGCCTGGGCCTTCCAATCCTGTCATGCTGCCGATGTGGACCTGGGTCTGGGTCTTCTCCTGGGTCTGGGGTTCAGGGTTCCACTGGGATGGATGTAGTTCCCCTGTACAGTCATTACAAGGACCTTTATCAGATCCCTGCCTCCATGGTGCCAGAACTAACACAGACTTAGGCTGAGAGAGGTTGGGCTCTAGGCAGCTGTTTACCAGCGAGCCATCCTGGGGAGCTAAACTTTTGTTGCTGTTGTAGCTGGCATAGGCAGAATAGTCGGAACAATGCTGTAGTTTGTCTGATCTAGCATGTGGTGGAGCGAGGAACAGTGAGTGGTAATTAGATGTGTCTGCTGAGCCTTCAAAGAATCCAGCAGGTCTTTCCACAGTCTCCCACTGGGTCTTGGCAGAGTGGGCTAGAGGAGGGACACACTGGGTAATGGGAGCGACAAAGGGGGAGATATGCTGAGACATATAGTGGCGCTTCAGGGAATGAGAGTCATAATAGCTCTTCCGACATCCAGGCTCTGCACACGGAAACTGCTTGCGTTTCTGATGAGTCAGCATGTGGCCACTGCTGTCAAGACAAATGGTAACGTTTCAGACGGAAGCATTTGAATTCCACAGGGACTTTTAAGTTTCTAAACCATCAGTTGGTTAGCTCTTAAATATACACAAATATGTGACTCACAGGTGGTCGTGACGTTTAAAAGCTCGCTGGCAGATGGAGCACACATGGGGTCTTTCTTGTTGGTGCGTCAGAAGGTGTTTGCTGAGTGAGTTTGCCGTCCCAAACATTTTGAGACAGAGCGAACACTCGAAGGAGGAGTCACGGACCGGCAGGTCTACTGTCAACGAATACTCCTCAGACAAAGACCGATCATATATGTCTGCAGTAACAGCTGTCAGTTAACAGAGAAACAGTGCCCACATTTGTTATCATCTGAACATACCGCTGGAACTTTTTATTTACCAATGTTGAACCACTGAACATGAAAGACTACTAGGCTTAACATATTTCTGACTTACATCCCATCCAAGGCTCTGACTGCAAAATGTCAGGGGGAGGGGCTGCCAAAGGAGTGGGGGCTGTGAGGCCACTGACAGCTTCCATGGTTAAGTCTTTCCTTAATGAAAGTGAGGAAAAGCAGTGCTCGTATTCATCTGTCTTTATAATTTGCTCCTCAGTCGATGAACTTGTAGACTTCTGTTGTTTTGCCATTGCTATGCACAGAAACGCCTCATTCAATCTTGGCCAATTTACTCGATTGTTAACTAGTCTAGTCATGGCCAATTGGCAACACAAGTGTGGTTCAGCTCTAGCTAAGCTTCTGTGATAGTTATCCAGCTCTAGCTAGTTGGTCTAAATTGAGCGAAAAAGATCGTCAAAAGGTAGCCAGTGTACTACTAGCTAGATCACACACATGTGTTGTAGAGTTAGCGTACGTTTCAGACTTGATCAAATATCTGATCATTCCCTTTAATAAATTTCAAATAATTACACAATTTAATCTGAAACTAGTTTAGCTAGCTATGCTGACAATAAGTAATCTCACCTGATTGGACTTCACGAGAAATGTCTCTGTTCCTTGCCAACTGGTAAGGGTAGGCGCGCAGCTAGCTCTTCGCTAACTGCCAACTGAATCGCCTCAGAAAAATCGAAGAATGGTCCGTCACTTAACTACTGCTGTAATTAGCTAACTAAATCAGTGTATTTGGTTGCACAATCATGTGCCAGAATCATTGCACTCAAATCGTATCTGACTATATCGATATCGTCTACTGAGCTGTACATTTTGAAGTTAGCCTATGACACTCACCTGGCCATTTAAAACTTAGTATACAGTCCGTTATTAGATTTTTTTTTTGGAGGGATGGGGGCGTGTCGACGGGGAAAAGGGAGATACGACACCCATGCTCAGATTGTCCTCCCAATTGTAAAAAACAACAACTAAAACACACTCAATGTTTAATCTTTTCATTCCCCAGCTCCCTCTACATATTAGGAATTATGTCCTGATATCATTGCTCTACTTCACTCCACCCAGTCCCGCTTGACTCATTTCTGTGTTAGGTGCACTTCAGCAGATGTGGTGAACACCCCTCTCCTCCCTCACAGCTACGTCCCTGTTTTGGATCGGGTACCAGTTGCGGTTCTCTGTTCACAATTATTTTGTACCGTTTTTACTTGTGACTGGAGGGTGTCCTCAACACGGGAATAGGAGAACTGTGTTTATTAAGTGACATTTTGTTTCTTATTCGTCTGCAGGAACATAACCATGTCTAGTCAAGAACTTACAGAAAAAAGTTCTAAAACACTGGAAGATGTTCATGTCGTTACAGAGGAGCTCAAGAATCTGTACTACAAGAGGCTACTCCCCATAGAGAAACACTGCAGCTTCCATCATCTTCACTCCCCCAGCTTTGAGGATGCAGATTTTGACAACAAACCAATGATTTTAGTCATGGGTCAATACTCAACCGGAAAAACGACTTTCATCAAGTGAGTATCAATATGATAATTTTGAAATCACTGGCCTGATAAGCACTGATGTAGGAGGATGTACTTATGGCCCATTATCTTCTGCTGTACTTTCTATCTACATTATTTGTACTTTGCTATCGATAAAAGTTAAGTTCAAAGTTACAAAAAATCTTTTCAATGTGATTTAGTTGTGGATTTTGATCAGATATTTGTGTAATAAATTTGGTGTGTGGTATAAGGTGTGTAGTAGATATGTAGCTTCTGGCTAATCAGTGAGTTTCACAGAACTATTCCATCTGTGCATCTCCTGGCATTATTCTGCAGTCAGTCAGCCTGTGTTTGTGTGTGTTTGTCTGTTAGGTATCTCCTAGAGCAAGACTTCCCAGGAAGCAGAGTTGGTCCAGAGCCTACTACCGACTGTTTTACTGCCATTATGCATGGGGAAGTGGAAGGAATAATCCCAGGGAATGCCCTAACAGTAGATCCAAAAAAGCCCTTTCGGAAACTCAACCCTTTCGGAAATGCCTTCCTTAACAGGTGAGAGTATGGTTGATTTGATTGTAGAACATTTGAAGTGTAAATCACACGAGCCTTGCTCAGATTCCAATACGAATGACTGTGGAGGTAAGGAGAGATGGAGTTATATAAGAGTACTGTCGACAATATCGACATGTTTCTACATCTACGTCATTGTTGACTGTTTTTCCACTGCAGATTTCAATGTGCCCAACTGCCAAATCAGATCCTTGAAAGCATCAGCATTATTGACACTCCAGGAATCCTGACTGGGGCTAAAAAGAGAATGAGTCGAGGTACGTTGGACTGATACAGTATGTACGTCTAGTGGAGTTTAGTATAGTTACAGTTAACTGAAGGGACTCATGACTTTATTTGTGTCTAATCTTTCATAACCTTGTAGATCAAGAAACAACATTTAAATGGCTGTCATAGATGAATGCATTGATGCATCTGGTCTGGCCTGACTAGGGTGAGGTCTCAAACACAAGAATGTATGAGATCATTTGAGAGCCCTAAGGAAGGTTTTGTATTGGATGCGAGGATGTGAAACGTCTCGATGGAGCCATGGGTGGAACTGTAAATGCTCTGCTGTAGTTACCATTCTTCTTCACACAATAATGAAAACCACAACTGTTTCTTAAGCAATTCTGTGCAATTCATACTTGAGTTAAGACCACTTTCTTGCTCTTCCTTATCTGTAGGTTATGATTTTCCAGCAGTGTTGTGCTGGTTTGCGGAACGTGTGGATCGCATCATCCTCTTGTTTGACGCGCACAAACTCGAGTTTTCCGATGAGCTTACCCGTGCCTTCGGAGCGCTGCGTGGCAACGAGGACAAGCTGCGCGTTGTGCTGAACAAGGCAGACAGGGTTGACTCTCAGCAGCTGATGCGGGTGTATGGCTCCCTCATGTGGTCGCTGGGGAGAGTGTTTCGGACCCCTGAGATACTCAGAGTTTACATCACCTCTCTCTGGTCCGAGCCACGCCTGTTGTCTGACCACTGCCAACTGCTTGAGGTGGAGGAAGAGGCTCTCTTGACAGACATCAGGAACCTGCCTCGCAATGCGGCCATACGCAAACTCAATGATCTGGTGAAAAGGGCACGCTCCGTTAGGGTGAGGGAGGCGTGGCCTATTATTTCCTATAAAGTTAATTATTCCTCATTGATAATTTGTATGTAACGAGCAAATATTAACTTTTAATTGCTGCTGTTTTTTTTTAATTGTCACTTAGAAATGAAATATTGCTCCTCTACTTGTTCCTATAGGCACATGCACACATCATCAGCCACCTGAAGCAAGAAATGCCTGCATTCTTTTGCAAAGACAGCAAGAAACATAGCCTGATCTATGACCTCCCTCTTATCTTCTCAAAGATCCAGCAGCATCATCGGGTCCCTGCTGGTGACTTCCCTGACTGTGGCAAGATGCAGGTGTCCTACTATCCTAAAACAGCTGCATGCTTTACCATAATGTAAATGAATATGATTGTCCTATATTCTGAACAGTCTTGACTTCTGATACATTTAACCTTTCTATATCTTTATTATTCCAAGGAAAAACTCATGGGTCAAGATTTTACAAAGTTCAAGACACTCAAATCCAGCTATATGGCTTCCTTAGACAAGTTACTGTCCACTGACATTGCAAAGCTGATGCCCTTACTGCATCAGCAGGAAGGGAAGAAGGAGTTTCTGCCAGTGATGATGGATACTGACTTTTTGGGAACCTTCAAACCTGTCTACAAGAGAGATCCATTTGAGGACGCAACTGAGAGTGGGGAGGGGAGCGTGGTACAGGTAGATGAGTGGGTGGTGGCTAGAGATAAACAGAAATATGATGAGATATTTTACAATCTCTGTCCGAATGATGGGAAACTGAGCAGCACTAAGGCCAAAGAATGGATGGTTAGCAGCAACTTGCCACACACTGTACTCGGCCATATCTGGAAGCTGTCAGATGTAGACTGTGATGGAATGCTTGATGATGAGGAGTTTGCCTTGGCAATCTATCTCATCGAGGGAAGGGTGGAGGGCCACAGGCTACCTCAAGAGCTGCCTGTACACCTGGTGCCACCCTCCAAACGCCTACACAAAAACCTGGAGTTGTAGTCACTGTCTGATACATTCATTTGGGAAAGTTTCCAGGCTTTGTCACCCCAAAAAAATATATTGTCAACTTTACTTGGATGAACAAACGTTTATATATTGTTACCAATTTGTATTAAATCTAGCAAAACGATCATTATAGTTATTCACTTATTTAGCACATTCACAATAACATTTTATTAACATAACAAAACATTCATGACACTTAGGCTACTCGACTCAGTTTAGATATTCATTGACTGCATCGGTATCTTGAAAATAGCATGGCGTTCAGTGTGTAGTAAGCAATGATACACGTTATACAACAGGGATTCCCGGACATGCTGGTTAAGTCGTGATATATGGAAATACAATCTTTTGACTTGTGGAAATGATGCCTCACGGCGACTTTTATTTGAATGTATTTAAGCTGTTCAGCGTGTTCATCTGAATGTGTTTGTTCCCACAACGAGATTGTTATCACATCAGTCGGTAACCGTAGTGATCTCACAGGGACAAACTAAGGACTAACGACTGGGGAGAAACTCTGGAGAGCCTTCGCCATGGAGATTGTCAGGGCGTCACAGGATCACAACGCGCAAATGTATCGAATTTAACCGCAGCTGCTCCCTTTGCGTCGACGGACAGAAACGTCACGTGATGGACAACACAACGAGGAGGTCGAATTCAGCAACCAAACCATTATGTTTACATTGAAGGGGTGACTAAAATCTGACTTGTATGTTATTAGACTAGTAAGAAATGTATCAAATGTAAAAATACATGTATTTATGCACAATAAATTTAACATATATCCACTTGTATACATTATTCGCGTATATGGGGCGTGTGCGAAGAAGCCCAAACTCAATGTATGCTACTTTTACCCCCATGTCAAAAATGTATATCCTCCCCTTTGTGTAAGAGAACCCCAGGACGATGTTTCTGAACTCGCTCCGCCTCATATCTAACCCAATAACACATTTTAGGCAAGTACAAAAACGTTACTTGACATCGTTGGGTAATCATCGTCTAAATAATCACTACTGTGGTCAAAGTAGGACCTTTGCGAGTATCAGTATGGGCGTCAAAGTTCACGTCATTTACTGGTAAGTAATTGGTGTTGGCTATTTTTGTGGAGCTTTACATTAACATTTTGCAAAGTTAACAAGCTACCTCTACTGTTATGCTGGAAATGTTACTCAATTTAACTCGCATATTTGTTTGTCTTTAGCGGTGGATGAGGGTACAGGCCCAAGGTAAGCGATCTTGGAAATAATCTCAAATCTTTCTAGCTGCAGCGGTGAACTGTGTGATTTGATATACCTTGATGATGAACTGACATGTATTTTCAGTTCACCAAGCTCATGACCCAGCTTGAGGATGAATTCCCAGGCGACCTTGAGATTGTAAGCATTTGATATGGATAAAAAAAAGGGTGATATAGCCTACAGTAGTTCATCAGGTGTTGATTTGGCAAACTGTTTCTACTTACTAACTTGATGTTGTCTAAACCTGATTTACCCAACAGACTAGTGAAAGCACTCCAACAGCTTCTGGCTGGTTTGAAGTGATGGTGAATGGCAAGTTGGTTCATTCAAAGAAGGTACTAATTGATTCAGATGTCAATTGGATCCGCTTGCATTTAATTTGTAGACAGTGTACTCAATTTGATAGTATGGACAATAAAATACAATCCTTTTCAGGAGGGTTCAGGCTATGTGGATAGCGATCAGAAAATGGCACCAATAGTGGCGGCTATTGAACAGGCCATGGGGAAGTAAAGTGCTTGTCCTAGGAGGTAAGACATTTTGCACCTCAACCTCAATATTTTATGATATGTGGTTCATCACGTTCACTGTGCATGTGTTAAGATGTTGTGTCTCTTGTTTCCACAGTGTGATCTTTTCTGTTTGTTTACACTTTGACATGGCAAACAATGATGGCGGTGTCTTAAATGTCGAAGACATGGATACTGCTTGATGAACCTTGCTGTGGCATCGTTGGTCCAGACAGTTAGATTCAGCTCCTGTAACAGCACTGTGTTTTGGAGCTGGTTTACAGTACAAAGGGAATGTATCTTATTAGTGATTGAAAAACAACGTTTTCTCATTTTGACACATCCAAGATTAAGTTTTATTCTCAATAAAACTGATGCATTTGACATTACATTGTTGATTTGTCCACTTTGTAAATGAACTGAATAAAATGAAATTGATTGCTTCACACTATATTCCACTGGGGCAGAATTAGAGCTTTGCTCAAAAGTCTTTAGTCTTTTTCTATTTTGTTATTTTCTTTTTATTTATTTAACCTTCATAGTTAGTCACAGATAGTTCTGTTGTGTATTTGGAAAACTGATTTCACACTAACTATGCTATGGTTGGAGATGACAGGAGACACACCCTTGGTACACATCCCAATAGGCAAACTTAAGACTTGTTGAGCTCTTTAGATATATGCTATACTTACATATAATAGCAGAGCAAATTGATTATTTGTTCGATGTTATCTTCAAAGATACTGAAGAATGTAATACTTGTCAAACTGTTGTGTGACACACATTTTTCACGATAGGATTTTCAGATCAGTATCCACACTTCCAAAAAAGGTTACCAGCAAATGTCCACTTCTAAGTTGGGAGTTGACAAGTACTTGTTCGACTTGTTTTCACAGACATTCAATCAAAATAATAAAGCAATTGGTTACATTATTTCTGCCTAGCCTACTCCAGTCACCCACACGTTGTTAGTGTCATTAAGGACTGTGCATTTGCTGTCAAATCCTAAAAACATGAGCTTCTAGTCTGAATGTGAGTCACTGTGAGTGAACAGCCAGACAATAGGTAAGGAGGCAGCTGCAGTAGTTCATAGCTGTGTTGGGCTGGCCTTGGGTGTCAAATAGGACTGGTCTAAACCAGAGAGATTGGGTCAGGCAAACCTATCCTCAGGTAATCTTGCTTTGTCTGGGGCATTTTTTTTCCACACCTCAGTGTGTTTCAGTTCAGACTGTACTAAAGATACAATTCTCTGTAAAAAAAAAAAAAAAAAAAGCCCCAGCAACAGCACCCTTGCCAATTTGGTGACAGACTAGGCTTGTGTCATTATCCCCACTTCACTCAGTGAAAGCTAACTAGTTAATCAAACAAAACTGAAAATGCCCAAATCCCAAGTGCGGCATTAATGAATGCAACGCAGTTTCATGAAAACATCTTGAATACAGGAAAGTTTTGCTGACATAAAAATTAACAGAAAATACGGAGGCAAGTGAGTGACCGAAAAGTGCCAAACACAGTCAACCTTCAATTTAGTGGGTTCAAATTTCAAAACAACTCATTATCTATTTGCGGTTTAAGATGACAAAAATTATAGGTCAGTGTCAACTCCATCTTCAAAGAAAGAAAAAATGTTATCAAGCCTGCACGCCAGTATTTACAGAGATTGTAAGCTGTCTCTGGGACTGGTGTTGGTCAGTTCTTTATCGGATGCACTGTCTAACCTTTCGTAGGATAAGCTTGGGTGCACCTGTGACAAAACATTAATGTTCTCATCTTAGACCAACAATTACGCAACACAACCGATAGTATAACGCTATATAAACATGACCAATTGTGTCCATGTCTACACTATCAGAGGACAACATGAGGACAATCATTGCTTTGATTTTGGGAGCGTCGTGCATGGTGGTCTTGCATGCACTATGTCCAGAACCTAACACGTTGACAGATTTTAACGGCAATAAGATTTGTGCACGCCTGTTTGAAGACAGTCACTACGTGTACGATCAAAGTTGTGGTGGAGAGACTCTCGATATCCACCCAGATGACGATGTCCCGATCATGCCGTACAGTTGGAGAAACCGTGCCTCCTCCTTGGTGGTGTCAAGCCGCTGCTCCCTGACTGTGTGGTCACGAATCAAGAAGGAAGGAAGCAGGCGCAAATTCTCAGCAGGAATTCAGTACCGTCTCAAAGATGTGGGCCAGGGCCTGTTCGGGGACTGGGACAACGACATCGCCGCGTACTACTGCACCTGCTAGATGTGGACGTCGCTGCAGCAAGTTTGTTTGTCACTGAGCACAAATAAATGAATGAAATTGAACTAATGCCTCGTCATTATATTTTTGTTAGACCTTTGTATTTTTGAAAAGCATATACCAAAGCAACACAATTACTGGAAACGAAAAGGTGTACACCTATATTATGTAAGTGATGTTGACTATTCTCAATCTTGGAATATGCCTTTAGACTTGGCCATAATTGTCCATTTTAAATAAACTTCTTTTAAAAATGTATTTAACTTTCATGTCTGATGAGATAGTTCTGTGATGTATTTGGAAAACTGATTTCACACTAACTATGCTATGGTTGGAGATGACAGGAGACACACCCTTGGTACACATCCCAACAGGCAAACTTAGACTTGTAGAGTTCTTTAGATAGATTTTGTTTGTTCATCTTATCTTCAAAGATATTGAAGAATGTAATATTTGTTATACTGAATGTGACACATCATTTGCTACAATAGGATATTCAGATCAGTATCCACATTTTCAAAATAGTTAACAGCAAATCCAGTTAGGAGTTGACAAGTATTTGTTTGACCTGTTTTCAAAGACATTCAATCAAAATAATAAAGCAATTGGTTACATTAATTCTGCCTTGTAGCCTACTCCAGTCACCCACACGTTGTTAGCATTGTGCATGTAAATGTTGCCATCTGTTAAGGACTGTGCATTTGGTGTCAAATCCTAAAAACATGAGCTTCTATAGTCTGAATGTGAGTCACTGTGAGTGAACAGCCAGAAAACAGGTAAGCAGGCAGCTGCAGTAGTTCATAGCTGTGTTGGGCTGGCCTTGGGTGTCAAATAGGACTGGTCTAAACCAGACAGATTGGGTCAGGCAAACCTATCCTCAGGTAATCTGGCTTTGACTGGGCCTATTTTTTTTCCACACCTCAGTGTGTTTCAGTTCAGACTGTACTAAAGATACAATTCTCTGTAAAAAAAACCTCAAAGTGTGGCATTGTAAACTCCACACAGTTTCATGAAAACATCTTGAATGTAGGAAGGCTTTGTTGACATAAAAAATAACATAAAATAGGGGGCAAGTGAGTGACTGAAAGGTATCAGCCTTCAATAAGGTGGGTTCAAATTCACAACTCATGACCTATTTGCAGTTTAAGACAACAAAAATTATAGGACAGTGTCAACTCCATCTTTAGAGAGAAACTTTTTTTTTAAATAAGCCTGCAAGCAAGCACATTGTAAGCAACTGTCTCTGGTACTGGTGTAGGTAAATTCTTTATTGAATGCGCTGTCTAAACTTTTATAGGATAACCTTGGGCGCACCTGTGACAAAACCTTAATGTTCTCATCTTAGACCAACAATTACGCAACACAACCGATAGTATAATGCTATATAAACGTGACCAAGTGTGTCCATGTCTGCATTCTCAGAGGACAACATGAGGACAATCATTGCTTTGATTGTGGGAGCGTCGTGCATGGTGGTCTTGCATGCACTATGTCCAGATCCTGCCTCGTTGAAAGATTTGAACGGCAATAAAATTTGTGCACGCCTGTTTGAAGACAGTCACTACGTGTACGATCAAAGTTGTGGTGGAGAGGCTCTCGATATCCACCCAGATGACGATGTCCCGATCATGCCGTACCGTTGGAGAAACCGTGCCTCCTCCTTGGTAGTGTCAAGCCGCTGCTCCCTGACTGTGTGGTCACGAATCAAGAAGGAAGGAAGCAAGCGCAAATTCTCAGCAGGAATTCAGTACCGTCTCAAAGATGTGGGCCAGGGCCTGTTCGGGGACTGGGACAACGACATCGCCGCGTACTACTGCACCTGCTAGATGTGGACATAGCTGCAGCAAGGTTGCTCTGATTATAAATAAATGTATGCAATTTAGCAAATGCCTCGGCATTATATTTTTGTTAGGCCTATGTATTTTTGAAAAACATACCAACACAAAACAACGCAATTACTGGAAACGAAAAGGTGTGCCTAGATTATGTCAGTGATGTTGACTATTCTCAATCTTGGAATATGCCTTTAATAAACTATAGACTTGGGCATAATTGTCCATCTTAATAAACGTTTCTAGCCTATGAGAAGTATTATTAAAACTTAGGCCTACTTGACTGGCAGACAAGTGTAGACTGTATTGTGCTCACAAGTTCAAGTTCAAGGCTGTTATTGTCAGATGAACAGAACAAGACAGGGTCAGACTGGGCACAGACTGGGCACTGAAGTTCTTTGGACAAGACAATGCCTTGACTCACGCTCACACTATATTGCACTGGGAATAGTATTTGTGTATTCATTTAGCCTTCATATCTGATGAGATAGTTCTGTGATGTATTAGGAAAACTGATTTCAGACTAACTATGCTATGGTTGAAGATGACAGGAGACACACCCTTGGTACACATCCCAACAGGCAAACTTAGACTTGTAGAGCTCTTTAGATATGTACAAATATGTTATATTTACATTTAATAGCAGAGCAAATAGATTATTTGTTTGATGTTATCTGCAAAGATACTGACGAATGTAATACTTGTCAGAAATGTAAATACAACACAGTTTCATGAAAACATCTTGAATATAGGAAGGCTTTATTGACTTAAAAAATAACACAAAATACGGAGGCAAGTGAGGGACTAAATTGTGCCAAACACAGTCAGCCTTCCATTCAGTGGGTTCAAATTCACAACTCATGACCTATTTGCAGTTTAAGACGACAAAAGTTATAGGACAGTGTCAACTCCATCTTTAGAGAGAAACATTTTTTAAATAAGCCTGCAAGCAAGCACATTGTAAGCAACTGTCTCTGGTACTGGTGTAGGTAAATTCTTTATTGAATGCGCTGTCTAAACTTTTATAGGATAACCTTGGGCGCACCTGTGACAAAACCTTAATGTTCTCATCTTAGACCAACAATTACGCAACGCAACCGATAGTATAACGCTATATAAACATGACCAATTGTGTCAACGTCTACACTCTCAGAGAACAACATGAGGACAATCATTGCTTTGATTGTGGGAGCGTCGTGCATGGTGGTCTTGCATGCACTATGTCCAGATCCTGCCTCGTTGAAAGATTTAAATGGCAATAAGATTTGCGCACGCCTGTTTGAAGACAGTCACTACCTAAACGATCTAAGTTGTGGTGGAAAGGCTCTCGATATCCTCATAGGTGACAAAGCTCCGGCCGTGCCGTCCCGTTGGAAAAACCGTGCTTCCTCTTTGGTGGTGTCAAGCCACTGCTCCCTGACTGTGTGGTCACAAATCCATATGAAAGGAAGCAAGCGCAAATTCTCAGCAGGAATTCAGTACCGTCTCAAAGATGTGGCCAAAGGCGGCAGGTCCTTGAAGGGCCTGTTCGGGAACTGGGACAACGAGATCGCCGCGTACTACTGCACCTGTTACTAGATGTGGAGGTCACTGTAGCAAGGTTGCTTGTCACTGAGCACAAATAAATGAATACAATTTAGCAAATGCATCGTCACTATTTTTGTTAGGCCTATGTATTTTTGAAAGGCATATCAAAACAAAACAAAGCAATTGCTGGAAACAAAAGATGTGCCTAGACTAGGCTGTGTTAGTGATGTTGTCTATTCTCAATCTTGGAATATGCTTTTAATAAACTATAGACTTGGCCATAATTGTCCATATTAATAAATGTTTCTAGACTACGAGAAGTATTATTAATTGTTAGACCTATTTGGCCGGCAGACAAGTGTGTATTGTGCTCACAAATGCCATGCACTATAATTGGCATGGTATAGGCTATATTAACCATCCACCAACTCACAGCAAAAAATACAATTTTGACTCCATTCATGTCATAATCCCGTAAATGCGTGGAATCCTGCATGGATTGAAACTGGAAAGGCACTGTGCCTCCTGCTGCCGTCTATAACACTGCTGTTTCAGATTCTAATAGGCAAGGGTCTGTAGTTACTGAACGTTTTGGATTTCTAATCTTAATTCCTGTTGTGGAACTAGAAATACTGGTTAGCTATTCTACAGATATGTGTCTTTGGTGCAATTTCAACTCGTTCGTCCATTCGGTCACAAAGACACTTACAATATCACGAATGTGGGGTCTTGCTTAACAATGGATCACGTGGAACTTCTGTGAAACTTTATTCAGGTTCATTATTCATAGGACTCTATGATGGTAAGATGATCTGCTTGTTGTAAGATGATCCACTTTAGTAAAAACCTATAACAGTAACATTTAATACCATTTAAGAAAATGATCTAAGGTTATTTTAACTGAAACTTCTGCCAAAAGCTCAGAGTTACTCACATGTAGTTTCCACACAGAAGACATGTATAAGAGCCGTTTTCACACTACGTACAGCCTTTTCTATCTGTGAGTCTTATCAGATTGATTCAGCCAGACATTTGGATTGGCGTCTATGATATGTGGGTGATGGAGACACAGTCAAGGGAGAAAGGTCACACCACATGTTGTCTGTTATGGCTGCATTAAACTCTACATGGGGGAAGAACCAGCGCTAATTATGAGAGGAGGCAACCTCCCCACCTACTCTACCCTATCATCGTCTTAATCTTTTCATTTGTAACAGTACATGGGTAGAGAACTCTTTTCTTCAGGAGCCCTGGATCTATCAGTCAGTTGGTAATCGTTCAGTGGTAAGTGGGAAATATTTATCAAACATTTACATTAATACGTATCAAAAATTATATGATGATTTACTTTTTTTAAATTATTTGATTTGATTGCTGTGGGACAGATACATTTAGCAATAGTAGCAGTTACTGTACATGTTTCATATTGAAATTCACTCTGATCGAGTTTTAACTGAACAAGATGTAAATTGCAGTGATAAAAAAAGACCATTACTTTCTCAATCTTTAGTATGGAGGCAGATTAAAAATATACATGAAAAGTTTATTCTCTGAGAAGTGAGTGGACAGGCTAAAGCAAGACATGTGGACCAGCAAAGCAAAGTGATTCAGGTCCACAGATACGGAGATATATCAGTGAGGTATCTCTTAATTCACGCGCAACGGAGCATAAATACAACGACCACAACTTAAAATCACCCAGCATCATATTTTCTCTTGAAGGACATTCAACACAGACAATCATTTTTGGACAAATTGTTACAGAGTACAGTAACAGAAAAGGAGAGAGGTGTATTTACTTCTTAGGTAGATTAGGGGAAGCCTCTTTAGGGAATGTTGTCTGGGCCTGTCCCCCCTGACACCGCCCCCCCCCCCCCCCTTAGAGGCCCTCACTGTGCCACTTCCAGCTGAGACCCAGGGAGTATGAATAACAAGCAAATTAAAACAGTGTCCTTGTGGCTTAATCCAACATGTTGGCATTTATTTATAATGCAAAAGGGCACCATAACTGTATTCCCTGCACCTTTAACGTTTTTTAAAAACAGTCATTACTTTAAAGGCATGGTCCAATTGTCACCACCAGGCTGAGGTACACCAGAAAGGTGAGGATGTCCAATAACATGGCCAAAATAGCCGATGCCAGAAAGACTGTGGAACAACTGAAACTTGAAGTCAACATTGAACGGATGCTGGTAAGTAAGCAGACCCCGCAGATACGAGTTGAATCCAACCATTGTATGTTGCCAAAGTAGAAGTTGATTCAGTTGTGTGTGCAGGTGTCTAAAGCAGCAGCTGACCTGATGGCTTTCTGCGAAGCTCATGCTAAAGAGGACCCTCTGGTGACTCCTGTGGTATCCTCTGAAAACCCTTTTCGAGAGAAGAAATTGTTCTGTGCAATACTCTAATTCCAGTACGTCATTATAAAAATAAATGAATGGATATTATATTACTTAAATTGCAAGTGCGAGCAGAATGATGTGTAATTGTTTTTTAACCTATTTATTTTCTTTATAGTAGAAGAATATCAGTGTTTTTTATGTAATCAAATATAAATATCAGGTGTTGGTTTTGAATGATTCGTGATTAGTGAGGAAGAGAGACTGACATAACTTCAATAAAAGATTATTTCGGATGGAGCAAAGTTCATTTGCTCGTAAATAGTATCCCCAGGTATCTGCGCATCACCCTAACAGTAGGATTACACATTAACTTAACAGGCCTCCCAGGGTGCACCCTGGGCCCTCTGAACACCCAACCCTGAGTAAATAACACTACTTTTTAAATGTATTTGCTATCCTTTCGGGGGGTTAGGAATGTCTATTCATGCAATGATTTATACTGTTCTTTTAACTGTCCATGTGTAGACCTAATTTAGCCTATAAACAATGCACCAGGCTTTAAAGACCACACTGTAACGTTGTGAGAACAACCTTGACGTTGAATTCAACAAATGCAAACCTGCAACACCATGGCGGATGTTATTTTCTCAGATTCAATCATTTGATTTTAAAGGCATTCCAGTCAAAGAAAAGTTAATTGAATGATTAAATCAGTATACACCATCCACCACTGACCATTTATTTGTCTTAATTTGTTCCCTTGGGAACGGCCCTAGCCTCGATGGGCACACACGAGTCATGCAAATCATGACGGGATCACGTGATGTGTACATTACTACAGGTAGACGAACAGGTGCTCAGTTTCGCCGACGGGTTCAGACTATACCCCTCACTGAGGCCAGATTTAATTCTAGGAAGTAATTTAGGACATTAAACAACGAGCAAGGTAAAGTTTAAATTATTATTATTATTTTTAATAATAAAAAATAAAAAAGCTAAATAGACGCTATAGGATCGAGCTCCACCACTCATTGAAAACGACGGGAAGGAACACAACGCTTAGCCTGAACAATTAATGAAATTCAGCGTTCCGTATAGGGAAAGCGTACAGTGCTAAATATTTTCTAAATGTTTTATATATTTTGTATCCCCAAAAATTCCACAAATGTGACCAGATTAAAAAGCCGGCTGTTATCCTAACATGAAAAGTTGGATTTCTTGCAAGATGAAAGATACTGCTTATTCGTTGATGTTAAAATATGATACCAAGGTTAGCAAGCGAGAAAAACTTGAATGACAGAAGGAATACCACTCCTATATGTAAACACATCTTGTCCTCTGCTTTTAGAAACCACAGAGAAGAATGCAAACAAAGCAGTCCATAGTGCCCACAGAGTAGGCAATATGCGTAAAAGGGAATGATCAATCTTAAGTTATTTGGTTATAAAACCATAAGAAACAACGAATAGACCGATAAGATCGATACATCATTTCATCCAAATAACGTTTTCTCTTGATTTTATAAAAGTATATTTTAGGATCAATGTCTTAAAATATATATATTCAGATCTTTGCATGTGTGGTTATGAAATTAGGTAAAAACGTGATCATGTGATGGTCCTAACCCAAAATAACATAATCACAGGATACTTTTTGTTTATGCAAAACAATTCAACTTGTATTTGTATTGTTTGTGTTTTCCAAAAATATGTATTTTGATTCACAAGCAAAGCTGAAAGTTGATCTATAGTGTATTCTACTTGTTATCCTTTAGAAACAAAATTATCTTGGGAATTAAGTCACCTCACCCTCCCCCAGCACAAGTTATAACATTAGGGCAGGTAGTTGAAAATGAATACATGATGTAGCCCACTGTAACTTAAATAAAAAAGGTTTGAATTTAAAATGACGTTGTGTACGTAAGGATTTAATGCTGAATTTATGAAATTAGGACTTGTGTTGTGCCCATGTTGTTTGATATTCAATTTGATTACATTTTATGCTGAATGTTATGTTGCCATGGTGTGTCCCATAAGGGGGTTGTCGTCACCCAGGAAGCAGGGTTAATATCCACAGCGTGGCTATGACTGTTTTATTTTGCAAGGTCATAAATATTTGTCATAATGTTTGTGGACTAAACAAAAAATCCAAATAAATTAGACATGCAACTATATTGTATGTGCTGTGTATTTTAGGGAAAAGTGTAGAAAGATGGCCAACTTTAAGGGACATGCTCTTCCCGGGAGCTTCTTTCTGCTGTTTGGCCTGTGGTGGTCAGTGAAACATCCACTCCAACACTGCTGGAGGAAGCAACAGGCCAAAGGAAGACAGACACCGCACCCATTCTTCACAAGAATGGACTTAATTGAAGGGATCATCAAAATCTTCTTTGCCTTTGTTGGTGAGTGCTCGGTTGTCTCACACTCTGACCAGTCAACGTAGATGAAGTCTGAGGGTCCTGTCCTGTGGTCTTCCTCTGCAGGCATAATGGCTGAACAGTTTGTGCCAGACGGCCCACATGCTCGCCTTTACGACCACGAGGACCAGTCCTGGGTGAAGTTGATGAACTGGCAACACAGCACAATGTACCTGTTCTACGGAATCTCTGGAATTGCAGACGTTCTCAGTTTCTCGTCACCTTCCGCTCCTCCAGGTCTAGACCGGCTTGGCCTCTCCATGGCTCTCTTTGTCGAAGGTAAATCCATCAGTGTTTCTGTTCGCCCCTGTCACGGATCACTTAAACGGCTCGTCGAGCCTGCGGACGACTGACATGATGTGTTCCTGTGTTTATCATCTGCCAGCGTTCCTGTTTTACTTTCACGTCCACATGCGCCCCCCCCTGGACTCTCACATCCATTCCCTGCTGCTGGTGGCAGTGTTTGGAGGCTCAGCCAGCACCCTGCTGGAGGTGTTCCTAAAAGACAACATCCTCCTGGAGCTGCTCAGGGCCAGTCTGGCAGTCCTTCAAGGCTCCTGGTTCTACCAGGTAATACATCACCACTGCAACCAAAATGTGTGTGTGTGTGTGTGTGTGTGTGGGGGGGGGGTAGTACAGAAACAGGGGTCAGATGGCTGAGCGGCTAGGGAATCGGGCTAGTAATCAGAAGGTTGCCCGTTCGATTTCCAGCCATGCCAAATGACTTTGTGTCCTTGGGCATGGCCCTTCACCCTACTTGCCTTGGGGAGAATGTCCCTGTACCTACTGTAAGTCACTCTGGATAAGAGCGTCTGCTAAATAAGTAAATGTACAAATGTAAATACCCTGTTCTCCCAGTTTGCTCTTGTACTGACCCGTAGGGCACATGCTGTTTGCTCTTTCAGATTGGCTTTGTGCTGTATCCGTTAAATGGACAAGAGTGGAATCTGGAGTTGCATGACAACGTCATGTTTGTCACAATGTGCTTCTGTTGGCATTTAGCCGTGGCTCTGATGATTGTGGCTGTGAACTTCTCCTTGGTCATGTTGTAAGTATCCTCCTTCACTGTTTATGTGACAGATGTCATCGTGTCACCCGTCAACATTGCCTTCAACCCCACATACTGTCTCATGCACTGGGGCCTGTTTTATATACTTTACTATAGTGATACAGTGAACATTGGCCTTTCGCCTTTTCATTACTGATTGGCAAACGCTATCTTGATATCGCTTCCTAGTTTGAGTCAGCAAATGGTCAATGGTCTGTTCTCCTGCCCCAACAGCGCTGTCAAACGATGCTCCGGTACGCCCAGTGACATAGAGATCGGAATGAAAAAAACCTCCTCCAGTTCCAGTTCTCACAAAGCACTGCTGCAAGAGTCGGATGAAGAGTAGACTCACTATGAAGAATTACTGCAAGGAGTTCCCTATTTTTATGCTTGACTGTTGATTGGCCATGGTTTAGAAGACATGGCTAACCAAATTCACGTCTTCTACTTGCACATTTATACTTTCTTTACTATCTCCTCCATAAAATAAATGAAATGTAGAAAACGATTACAATCTGAGATGGGAGAGAGAAAAAAAGAAATTCAGACAATTCGTGAAATTATAATGCACTGAAATACACAACTGTTCTGAGAATACCAAAATGCAATCATAGTGTTTTTTTAATTTTAAGATTCTGACAGCAGGTTACCCAACATTGTTCAGTTCTAGCAAGTTAAACATTTACTCTGGTCCCACCTGTTTGCTGAGTTGCATTCACTTCCTGAAACTGATTGTCACAATGCCATATGGTTCATTTCAACATACTTATTTACAATACTACTACTGTGATGCTCACATAAAACAAAACTGCTTCAAGAGTTTGCATGAATTAACCTATGTATTTTATACAAATGATCTGCCATTCTGTGTTAAGTGCACTCAAAATATTCTCTGAAGTGATAGTACTGTTGACTACCCTTATCAATGACATGGAAAACATCTTGCACAATCTCACCAAATTTATTGAGCTAATCTGCTTCCATGTGTTCGAAACTTCAGTGAATATAAATAAAAAAGGAGGCACAGGCGTTGTGGAAAATACACATTTTATCTGTTGAATAAACAATGAGAAATAATGTAATTGAATCACATGACATTGACATATGCTGCTGAATGAGCCCAGGGACACTTCACCAAAAGGCCTTCAGTGCCCTCATTGCCACAGGCATGCTGAAACCAAACCCCAACATTACAGGGAGGGGGCTGCTGTAATGGGCCGGTGCCTGGCTCATCATGCAGCCTCACCCCGGCACCCGTGTCGAGGATGTGGACCCTGGAGATCCCTCCCTCCCCGGCCTCACTGCGGTGGGGGTTCAGGGGTGCGTTTGGGTGAGGCCGCCGTGGTGACCACCACCGTGGAAACAGACTTAGGAGAGCCTGAAGCTGTGCGCTGCTGGAGCTGTTGAGCCGGAACTGTCTGGATACGCACCTGAAAGACATGGATGGACCAACTTGTACCAACTGGGAGGGTAAAAAAAAAGTCTGTTTATTTTCACCATATGATAACGATGTATGCTATGGTGTGTGGTAGGCTAACCTGTGTAGCTTGGCCTTGCTGTTGCAGCTGCTGTAACTGCTGTGCGGTGACAAAGCTGACCGGCTTGTTCCCAGCTATCAGCTTAGTGCCTGCAGGCATGGTGGTCAGGATGATGTTCCTGCCCAGACTGCCAATGCTGCTCGGAAGAGACACACACACGCGCACCGCACACACACACACACTAGTTAGTGGATCTTCTTGCCGTGGTGGTTGGCAGAGTGAGACGGAGACACTGAAGAGGACTCACTTTGTATTGATGTTTCCCTTCAGTAAAGGCGTGGTCACCACACTCTTGCTTTTCAGTGGGTGGCTGAGGACAGACAGGGGCACTGTGATTCGAGCCGGTAACTTGCCCTGTGGAGGCAGAGAGAGAGAGAGAGAGAGAGAGAGACCGGATTTAGGAGTGGTGGCGTTCCCTTCAAGGTAGCGTTAGTAACATCCAACCAGCTTTACCATACAGTTTTCTCATCTCCTGCCTCATAATATTTACTAAATGTTCAAACACTAAATGTTTTTTCCTGGCTGAGGGAGGTGTTTCTCACCGTCTGGGTGGTGACCACGGTGGCGCTGACAGGGACCTGGCGGACGGTAGCCGTGGCCGTCCCCAGGGTCAGGGTCGAGCCCGAGGCCGCTGGGCCCAGCGTCACCCCTTTGGCTCCGCCCATGCCGCTGGTGCCTATGGTGACCGTAGCAGTGCCGGCAGACACCGTGGCTGGCTTGCTGCCAGAGGTGGTGGTCATGGTGATGGTTTGGCCCTGCTTATGAGGGATGACCCCCAGGCCTGGCATGATGCGGATGGTGGTGCTGGTCTTGGAGTCGGGGGAGGAGACGGTGGAGAAGGTTCTGGTTTTCTGGTCAGCCATAGTGACGGCCAGGGTGGGCATCAGGCGGATAGCCGTGTCTCCGGCTGCTTTCAACAGGGTGGCAGTGCCCGCGGCGGCCTTGGCCGCCTCTGAGGAGGAGGTGGCTGGGTTGGAGGAGGGAGGGTGGGGCGGCGTCACGTGGAGCGTGGCCGAGATGCTCTTGGCGGTGCCGCCGGCCGTGCCCAGCATGTCGGGGGTGAGCTTGACGGTGGTGACGGGGGACTTGGTGAGCGTGGCCATCATGTCGGGGGTGATGCGGAGAACCGTCTGACCTTTGGCGTCCGTGGTGATGGAGGAGGGGGGCAGGCGGAGCACGTCCTTCCCCTGGATGCGCAGGTTGGTGGCGGTAATGGGGATGGACGCTCCGCCCTGAGTCTTCCTGCCCAGCTGCCCGGTGATAGCCACCTAAAGACACATGAAACAAGACTTCCTCTAACATCCAGTATGTTATCGAGTTCAACAGCGCAAGCTTTGAGTTTAACATCCATTGAAGCAGGCAGGTTAGTTATAATATGAGATCGATTGTTAGATATGTTATGAAAGGGCCCTGCTGTGGACCTGTTTGATGATGTTCTGGCTGGTGACTCCCTGGAGGAGAGCAGGGGAGGCAGGGTTGTGAACAGGGCTGCCTGGGGAGCCAGTCTGAGGTTTGGCTACGGTCACAGTAGAGGGCAAGCCCGATACAGACATGACCGACTGACCTCTCGCTGCCTGCACCGGGCTACCGACCGACTGGGTCCTCAGAGGTAGCGACACCACCGCCTGCGCGCGCGAACACACACACACACACACAGCAACAAAAGAAAAGCAGATTCAAAACATCAACATCAGGCTTCTCTGGTATGAGATCATTTCTAAAAATAAATCCAGCTCACCAGAAACGAAACTACTGAGATCTCGATAGGCGGGCTTACCTGAGTCATGCCTTTGGTGCCCACGCTGACTGGCAACCTGATCTGATGAGTGGTGGGATGCACCAGCGTACCCTGGGTGCCCCCCGGGGAGGCTGTGAGGCCGGCCTGGGCAGAGACCACGCGTACCTGGGAGAGGGAGCCTGCTCCTCCCGGGTGGGTCACCACCCTGGCTGTGTGCTGGGCAGCAGAGGGCTGGGAGGCCTGGGGCCCAGCCTGGCTGTTGGACAGGATAGTGCCTAGCTGGGGCATTGAGGGAGGGGACACCAGGAGAACGCTGGGAGGAGGAGGAGAGAACAAGGGATCAGACCGTGGACTGATCATAATCAAGCAGATGACAGTATGTTAGATCACTGAGCCTCAGAGACACTGACCCTGGGCTGGACTTGACGGAGTCTGGGACTCCGGCTTTGATGGGTGTGGAGGCAGCGGGGGCAAGGGGGGATTTGGGGGTTCCAGGGGTGCTGGGGGTGGTGGGGGTGGGCGACATGGGACTGGCCCCCACATCACTCAGGCTGATCTGTCCTGCTTCCAGCGAGCCAGTCTTGCCGCCCTCCTTCCCAGACTTCTACGAGACACAAGAAGAAACAGAAAGGAATTGGGAATTGAACTCAAAACCTCGTTGCTGTGAGTCAGCAGTACCACACACACACAACGGTAATGTGTTACACCAAACAGACATCCGCTTCACCATACCAACATAGCAACAAATGACAAAAGCTCTTTTGGTAGTTAAACCTTCAGGTCCGACCAGATTTTCCAGTTTAAAAAAACGAATTCCTGCGGAGGATAAAGACCCGATGATGTGGAGTGTTTATATATCAACCTAGGGGGAGTGACACTCACAGGTTTGGATGGAGGTTTAGGTTTCTGCTGGAGAGCTTTCCTGGCTTTGGCAGCGGCGGCTTGAGCCTGGTGGATTCTCTCTGGGGGAGGAGGGGCAGTTCAAATCAAATCCACACTCACACACCCGCTGAAGTAAAACAGATGGGAAGCAGGGTCGACTTGTAGGACGCGAATGAGGATTTCATAGAGAATGTCTGAGAGTGCGCCCTACATTTGTGGAATTTGGTTACACTTATGTTTACTGTTTTAGCCATAAAAAATAGGTTATATTATATCTGTATACCAACAACAAATAAAACAGGACACACATGAGAAGAAACTGGGTGTGTTTTGGTCCACACCTTCGGAACCTTTAGTACCACCTTTAACCTGGAGCTGAGCATTCCAGAATTGGGTGAAATCAATTTGACTACACGTGACTCACTTTTACAATGCAAACTTGCCGACATGGGACCAGCTGAGGGGAGGTAAATATACTACTCTGCTGTTCCTTCCACAAGTCACATGACATTTCAATTTCCATATTGTGTTTATGTTGCCTTGGCCGGGCTAAGGAACCACACCCTGTCGGGGATGCTGCTAAACCAGGCTCACCAAACTCCTCCTGGCTGCGGTCCCGGTGCAGGTAGATCCATAGCTTGCGGCCGATGTCGTACTTCACACAGGGATCCTTCTCATAGTGCAGCCTGTCCAGAGCACCGCTGACCACTGTGTTCACCTGCATGGAGCGGCAACACAAAGTCTTGCTGACACGCTCACACCACACCAGACTACCCCTACAAACCTGGCTTTAAGACTTGATTATTGTGGCTGTGTTTCCTGTGTGTCCAACCTGGGCACTGGTGACGTCCGGGGCCAGGAACTGAGAGTCCTTCAGCAGCTCACAGATCTCCGCCCTGGTGCCCTCTCCGTTAGGGAGCCTGGCGGCTGCGTCTCTCACTGGGGGAGAGGAGGAAAAAAAAGGGCCGTGGCTGAGCTGCAGGGGTCTTTCTGCAGGAGCCCGGGAGAGGAGCTAGACTCACCCAGGGAGAGGAGCTAGACTCACCCAGGGAGAGGAGCTAGACTCACCCAGGGAGAGGAGCAACACTCACCCAGGGAGAGGAGCTAGACTCACCCAGGGAGAGGAGCTAGACTCACCCAGGGAGAGGAGCAAGACTCACCCAGGGAGAGGATCGTGACATAGGCCGGCCGGTCGGAGCGCAGCAGGGTGTGTTCGCGCGCTTTGTTGAGGGACATCTCCTTATCAAACACCCCCTTCACAGGCCCCACCACCGAGTCGAAGCCGTGCATGCGGAAGGTGAAGGCTTTGTGGGGCTGGTCGTAGCGCTGCTGCTCCTGATGGTCCGAGACGAAGGTTGGCAAAAACCAAACAGAAACTCAGAAAGTGTCGCGTGTTGATTGTGAGCGACGCAGGTGAAGAGGCTGTGTGAGGCCTGGCTGGCCAGGGTCGGCCACTGACCTGGACTTGGAAGACATGCCTCTCGTCTCCAGTGCTGGGCCGCACCACATAGTCGGTCCAACTGCTTGATTACAAAGAAAACAAGCCTACTGTCACACAGCTGTAAGCTACACCCGCTACGTGGCTGCTAATGTAGCTGTACCCTGAGTGATGTCACAATGGACACTTACACTCGAGGAATCGGAGAGGTCATCTCAGCTAGATCTTCATTCTCCGTCTGTGAGGGAGAACACAGATCCAATCGAATGGCTGCAGAACACAGAGCATGCTATGCTCTTTCAGCCTGGTGCGAGAGGGATTGGAAGACGCGCCATAGCTACCTTGACAACGACCATGTCCTTCGAATCCACCCACAACTGAAACAGAGCGCTCAGGTCCTTCTCTCCATCCACACTGGGACCTTGAACAAGTGACATTTCCCTCTGACATGACCAAGTGTTTACATTTACCGAGCAAAGGTTTTTTTCCGTTGAATCATAACGGGGGGGAATCTTACCAATCCACTTCCACTGCTGAGAGCGATCCTTGAACTCCACGTAGGGGCTGAAGCCTGTGGGGAGACCCATGGTGCCGGCTGGGGGAAACGGCAGAACGCAAGACAGAGAGAAGATAAAGTCATGTGATGCGTTGTGAGGGAGAGAGGGATGACTTTGTCGCTTTCGTACCCACCTTTACTCTCCGCAGCCAGGAAGTGCAGGGCAGGCAGCACCATCTCTGACCAGCAGGAGGCACAAGAGAACCAGGGGTTGAGGGAGCTGGCAGCAGAAGATTGCCAATGTTGGACTTTCTCCTCCAACTGAGACGAAGCCACAAAACAAAGGACGGAGTCCACTGTGATGCTCAATTACCCGTTTTATTGTTAACCTATCTTAACTCTGGTCAGTTCTAACATTGTGTGGTACCATACACATACGACGTGTGTGTGTGTGTGTGTGTGTGAGACTACCATAGAAGTACTGGCGAGGCACTCCAGTCTCAGGATGTTCTCCAGCAGACTGAAGAAGCTCACAGCTATCTCCTCCACCATGACAGGGCTGCTCTGTGCCTCCTCCATTGGCCTGTAGAGGGCAGCGCACGCCACGACACCAGGAGATCCAATCAAAGGACAGCAGATCCATAATACACCATGAAGGTGTTTGCAAGTCAGCTATATGAACTGGGAATACATATATTCCTGTGACAGAACCAAGTGGAACGGCCGAGAATGCTTGCGTGAAAGTCGTAGGTGGGGAGAGGAGACGTGAGGCGTGCTGCTGACTCACTCTTCCTTGACGGTGGGCAGCGGAGTGCCGGGGGTGTCGGGCAGAGCGGAGCTGGGGTTGGCCGAGGGAGTCTGGGACTCGGAGGGCATGAAGGCCTCGCAGGGATCCTCCGCCTCCACTTTGATGGGCCTCATCCTCTTCTTCCTCCTCTCCTCTCTCATCCTCCTCTTGGGCAGAGCCAGGTCAAACAGCGCTGAGTGGGGGGGGGGGGGGGGGGCAGAGACGCACAATGTTTCCACAGCTGGGGCTTCACGGCGCATGACTTTGAAGGCTACTTCGGTGTTCAGGATGATGAACAGATAGTGTTCACTCACCCACAGCTGAGCCCTTACGGCCTACGTTCACTCTGGACATCATGTCACCCAGGTGGATATCAGAGGTCAGCAGGTCTGGGTGGTCCTATGGACACATGGACCATTACAATACTACGACACAACAGTCATTGTTGCCTATCAACATCAAAGTGTTAGAGTCTGGATAAAAAGTACTTCTAAAGGCCAACTTCCAGTTGAATTGAACGTGAATTTGAACATTATGTGGAAACAAATAAAGGGAATGAAGAGGCATCACAATGAGGGAATACAAAGACACTGACTGGCTGTCGTTTCCTCTTCTCTCTGTGTCTTCTCAGCATGGCTCTCAAGTCCTTCTCTCCCAGCTCGGCTTTTTCTGTGAACAAAATATCTTCAACTTCGTTTCCGCTGATCATGATACATTCACCTTTGACACGCGTTCATTGAGCAGCTGCCTTCAATCCAAAGTGACGTGCAGTGAAGGGGAATGTCCGACAGCACATGAATCGATGAGTCAATTGACGCAGCGGATGCAATTTAAAAGTGGATGACCAAATGCGGGTGGAGCTAACCTGTAGTCTTCATGTCCTGGGTGGAGAGACTGGGCACCACCCTGAGAGAGACGGCGTGCGTGGGAGAGGGCGGAGACTGGGATCTCTGCAAGGACGCCGTATCTGAAACAGCAACACCAGAACCAGTGTGACAGCAGTGTCACTAGAGAGCATGAGGTGGCCTGCACAGGAGGACGAGACCCACCGTCGTCATCGGACGACACGTTGCTGTCCCCACACTCCGTCTTGACTTCTTTGAGTATCCGACAAACTCTTCTTCTGACCCTCGTCTCCTGCATCTCTCCATGCGTCTGAGATGGGTACTTTCTTTTTACCGCAATGTCTGGGCCACTGCGGACCGCCAGCTCCACCAGTTCCTATAGAGAGACCCATACACCAAGACACATTAAAAAAGGCCTTTTACCTTTAACTGGTTACTTTTTAAAAGCACGAGGGCAGCCGACAGACCTTTCTGGAGACCAGTATCTGTTTGAGGAGTTGATGGTAGTACTGCTGCAGGGAGTACAGCTGACGCTTCTTTTGAGACTTGGCACACAGCTGTCTGTACTTGACCACCTCTGGATTAAAATAACCATCTGGACACACGCCACACATTTACAATTAATAATTAATTACAGTATCTTTATGATTCATTTAACCTGCAGGCCTACTTCTGAAAGGTTTGTAGGGAATGTAAAGACAGAAAGGCATGGAGGGGATACCTCTGAACTGTTTTTGGGCCAGATGCAGGGGGTTGCCAAAGTGAAAGTTCTGGTTGTTAAAGAGGTTGCTGGTGGTGGTTTCCTGCTCAGTCGTGTTGTTGTCGGGGAACTGAGGCAGGAGCTGGCTGAGGTGCTGCCTCTGGGCATCTGTTAATACTTTGCTCCAGGTATTTTCACTCAGCACAGAGAAGAAAATGTCGGGCTGTTTACAACAACAACAACAACAAAAAACAACAGCACACAATAAAAAAGAAAGAACTGCAAACACTGACTTTTCAATGTACTAAAGCAAAATATATGTTAACATTATTGATCAAGGTACGACTGCTGCATAACTCACATCTTCAAGTAGGTCCTCAGGTAAACTCACTCGGCAGTTTCCCAACATGCACTCCTCAGTGATCCGGCCATCAGTCCCTTCCGCTGCGTTTACGGGCTCTGTCAGCATGTGATCAAGAGCATCCATTCTGCTGGCTCTTCACAATCTAACTAGATATTAAACTATGAAAGATTAAACAGAAAATACAATTAAAATATGAAGTTTAACTGTAGTCTAACTTGTATCTAAGCTTCATTGGCCCTGTCGTAGCTTGGTTAGCTAGATCACTTCTAGATCATACAAGAGATACGTTTTCTTCAATGTCGGAAACTAGCCATTTCAATTGTAATGTTAAGTTATTCCAGAATTGTATTACCTTGATGTTTTTCATGCAGGGACAAATATTAGGAAATTGTATTATCCAGTGGTGTGGCTAACGTTACATTCATACATTAGCTAGCTAGATGGTAGTTAACATAATATGATAACACGAAATATTTGCTATCCCGTTTCAACAACTTACATGTTGCATTAGTAAATGTATGTATATAAACAAAGCTATCCTTTGAGTAGCTGGCTAATTACAGTAATGTAATATATAGACAGCTAAGTGGCTATCTGCAAAGCTACGTTGTGTATGTTGTGCATTGTACATTTGCCGTAGGAAAATAATATCGTCGTACCAATTCTACTTCCGTTCCGTCAGCTTTATCTTCCGTATTGACTTCCGGTTCAACTCCAGACAACGGTATTCAATTTAGTTAATATTATTTGCCATTTATTATCACTAACACAATGAATAATTATAAAAAAATAAGTAGGCATGTTTATGTCTTTCAAAATATTTTTAAGGTTTGCATAGCCAGGGTCTAAATGAAATCAAGCCTTATTGAAACACACATACTAGATGAATCAGAAATAGTCACACATTTGAATTTACACATTTAAAAATGTCTACAAAAAAAGCATCATAAAACAGCAGGCATCAAACATTTCCGTAGCAAAAATATGATTTCACTGTAGTGAAGCCCTCTATCACAAATAATTAACATTCACATATAGGTTAAGCACCAGAATGTTTAGGAAATAAGGAGATAAGGAATGTTCATTCAAAGTCAATATATTTGAGAGTCTTGATATGTATAATAATTTATATTCAGGACAGATCATTTAAATGTATAAAAAATACTGTACACCACATGTAAACCTTCTTAGTTACTTCACCAGCTAAACTGAAATTTGGTATTGAATAATAGATGGTATAAACTGAACAATATTAATTCATCTATTTAAGTTTAGTTCCCCCGATTATGTAAATAATGTGCCTTTCTCAGTGAAAACTCCAAGAACTCAGATAAGAATCTGTGCTCTTTTCCGTCACTGCACATATGATATGTTGAACTCTGGGTCTGAAGTGCTGTTCTTAAAAAAAATACAAATGTAATTAGTATTAAATATAAAACCATGGACCCAGTGCGATTATAACAAACTATCCATTGATTAATAGGTAGGGTGAATCTTAAATGTTCCTCAGCTAAACCAGCAAAACATGCTTGAATCACTCCACCCACTTTAATTAGCCTACCAATTTGAATTGAGTAAACAAGAAACACATGTCGAATGGATTGTCAAAAAAAATGTCCCTGGTAAACACATACATAAATCAAAAACACAACAGATTAAAAAACAAAAGCATGTAAACACCATACAATGTAATTGCTGGACACCATACAATGTAATTGCTGGACTGCAGAAAAAACCTTGACATTTAAAGATTTCAAGCCGAGCATTGAACTTTAAGGATTGGGACTTCATGTCATGGCGTGAAAAACAACCAGAAGCCTGAAGAGTTGATGCAAAGAGTGACAGTTATTAGGTGTGTCACCAGCTTATCCTGTCAACCCAGTTCCTAGTATGCTACACCCCAGTTTTCTCCCTGATCCAGTCCCTGAACGTAGTCACACGAGTATAGACACCAGGTTTGTTCTTGCGGGCACAGCCATCGCCCCAGCTCACCACGCCCGCCAGGAAGACACGCCCTTGTGCTTCTGTAGAAGACATCGGACCTCCAGAGTCCCCCTGCAGATAGAGCATGGGGTAAACGGGAGTCAGGTGGCTGAGCGGTTAGGGAATCGGGCTAGTAATCAGAAGGTTGCCGGTTCGATTCCCGGCCATGTCAGATTATGTTGTGTCCTTCACCGTACACCCTCGGGGCAAATGTCGCTCTGGATGAGTCTGCTAAACGACTACACGTAATGTAAATGCCAATGTAAAAGGTGTGACAAAAAAAGGTGTGACTTTTGCTTTGGAAGCAGCAAAACCTGCTAACAATAAGGAAATTATGTTGTCCGGGTTACCTGACAGGCATCCACTCCTCCTGTCAGAACGCCTGCACATAACATGCGTGATGTGATCTGCCCATTCATCAGCTTGTTACACACTGTTCCATTGATGACACGGACCTCTGCCTTCTGCAAGATTTTGGCAGCGAACCCTGGGACATTGTGTGTCATTTGTTTACTGTTATTATCTCAGTCACACACACATATAAATCAGAAACAGAAAAGAAAATAATCGCAGCAACTCACCTCCCTCTCTAGTGTGGCCCCAGCCAGTGATCCACACAGATTTGCCAGCAGGGAAATCATGAGAGGAAGCTGGTAAGCAGATAGGCCAGATGTTCTCGTTGAGTGTGACCTTACTCTCTAGTTCCATGAGTGCTATGTCATTGTCATAGTTGAAAGGGTTGTAGGAAGGGTGAGAAATGATTTGTTTTAGGTTCTTCTTTATGGTCCACTTGTTAGTCTGACTCTGGACGAGAAGGCCAAGGTGAGCCTCCCAGATGTCTGGTTGAGAGTACCTGTTAGACACAACAGGTCGTGATCTCACTTTTCATAGACAACCCCGAAGAAAGAGAGAGAGACCATCATGGATTTTCAAATACCAAATCTGGATATGAATAAGTGTAGCCTTTGGTTGTCACAATATTACGTATGGCCAAACCAGCATGGCAACGCCCGATCTTGGAAGCTAAGCTGGGTTGGGCCTGGAATCATGCAATATGCCCAAGTAGGAGGGAGAGAGAGAGAGAGAGAGAGAGAGAGAGAGAGAGAGAGAGAGAGAGAGAGAGAGAGAGAGAGAGAGAGAGAGAGAGAGAGAGAGAGAGAGAGAGAGAGAGAGAGAGATAAAGAAAGAGAAAGGGCATGGTGCCAGGGAGAGAGAAAGAGAAAGAGGAATAGAGAAATGGGAGAGAGACAGAGATGCAGAAGAAGAAACAGAATACACACTTTATTTTATCGTCATCCTGGACACAGTGGGCAGCGGTGACCAGCCAGCGGTCACTGATGACTGAGGCCCCACAAACATGGCCAGTTCCCCGGATATGAAGACTGACTTGCCATGGCCACTCCCCCTCACTGGAGAACTCTCCACCCACAATTCGGGAGCTTTTGTAGGGTCTGATTCCACACACTACAAATTCAGACACACAGCCTTGAGTTATCAGAATATTTACGAAAAACGCTGCCCAGAAAGAGAGAGTGAGAGACTCACCACAACCTGCCTCATCTGAGCGGTCCTCACAGTCCACTTCTCCATCACACTCCGGGTTCAGCTTGCTGATACAATGGCTACTCTTACATTTGTACGTATTTTCAGAGCATTGCACTATCAGGGCTGAAAACAGAAAAAGTACAATCTCAGCCAAACAACCACTGTTACAATCATAAATGTGCTCCAGTTATTTAACTTCAGTTATTTAACTTCTGTCATTTAAGGATAAATAGCTTTTCACCATCCTTACATTTGGGACACCTTGATTCATCTGAGCTGTCGGTGCAGTCAGGATATCCGTTACACTTGAGTGTCTCTGAGACACAGCCACCACTTCTGCAGGCAAACTCCCCGGTTGGACAGCTCTCTGTGGAAGGGAAACCATGCAGAAACACTCACTGGAAATAATGACAGAGACCCAGATGAGTTTCCCCCTCTGCTGACGCGTGGCTTCGCCTCACCACAGTTGACCTCGTCTGTGTTGTCCCCACAGTCGTCCAGACCGTCACACTGCCAGAACTTGGCTTTACACAGGCCGTTCCCACACCGGAGCTGGGACTCTTTGCACTCTGCACAAGGACAGGAAATAAACAGAGGCTGATTGTGACACAGTCTCCTGCTTAGTTTCACCTTTGCATATGTACGTTGATAGAACATAAAAGGCCCGTTAGCGCCTCGAGCTGAATAAACAGTTAGGTCTGTACTTACCGCAGTGGTCCTCATCAGTGTTGTCTCCACAATCATTTCTGCCATCACACTCCAGGCTGTTGTCGATGCAGAGGTTGTTTGCGCATTTGAACTTCCCGGGACAAGCTTTGACAGAGAATATGTGTTTTAGAATGTAGCTTGCGCATACCAGAAAATGGGATATGGTGACTTAAGTGTTAAATGGATCCCAAGCTTACGATCAGACGGCAAAAAGGCTTCGAACTCCGCAGAGAAACCTCTATTCACATGGGACATGTCAGAGTTAAATACCACCCGGACTTTGTTGGTCTTGCTGATGACCACAGTGTTGTCTCGTTTCTCCCCACAAAGCCTACAAAACAATGCAGACCGTCACACAACCATCTGGACTCGATTTACACACAGCAACATTTGTATTTAAGAGACACTCTAGTGAAAATGTCACATGGTGGTCGTTTGGTGAACTACATGATAATGATGTCAGGCAATAAGTTACAATATAATTGTAAACAAACATGCGTGTCCATGTATATCAACTAGAGGAGGACTCACCTTTCTTCGTTGACCTCTACGTAGTCTCTAGGACATGTCTTATCCTTCACTGGCTCAGCCAACACAAACTTGCTAAACTGAACCTTGATGAACCTATCTATTGGGACCTGGAAGAAAACAAAACGTTCTAATTACTCTAACTGAAACCGTGCAGAAACACTCCGTGGAAATAATGACTGAGACCCAGGTGAGTTTCCCCCTCTGCTGACGTGTGGCTTTGCCTCACCACAGTTGATCTACTCTAACTGCATATACAAGAGAACAACAAACAACAACAACAAAAACTTGTGAAAACCGAAATGTTTACCGACCTCAATGTCCCAGATGCATTTAGTCTTGGGTGGGTAATAGGATGGGAAGCTTGGTGATGTGAAGGTCCCTTTCAGTCCTGACAATAGCTCTCCGCAATCTACACAATGCAAGATAACACAAATCCAAGTGACTCAGCATGTTTGTGGCAACATTCCATTAGAGCCATTGCTCCTACAGTAAATACAGTATGTGAGTATCTGGCAGCGGACCTGTTAGAACTCGGCTGACTGTACCTGTAGCTTTTAAGGGAATCTGGAAGTATCTGACCCTAAAACCAGGGAAGTTCTTCTCCTCACTGGTGACCAATATCAGCAGCATAACATTCCCAGAGGAAGTGAAGGAGAGGGGCTCATTGGGGTTCATATACCCACACTTCCTGTACATGGAAAGCAACATGTTTGACATTTCATTAATTTAGCAGATGCTTAAATCAAAAGCATCATACAAACAGAGTATATGGAAACTACAGCAGAAGATCAGAAGTGCAGAGTTCTGACAGTATTTTAATGGTCAGAGTCAAGGAGCAGTCTGTATTTACTTGCCAAATCGCATTTGATTACTTCAGGTACACTATTCAAATAAAAGGTTAAATAACGTGGGTTGTGTCCGCCATTCTCTACTCACTCTGCCAACACGCGTTGCTCCATGGGCACCAGTGAGTCATACACTTTGATGAAGTCCTTCTGGCAGTCTTCCTCCAGGTTGAAGGTGTCAAACACCACCTTGACCCTGTAGCCTGGATCTGCCCGCAGCCTCCACTGTGTGAAGGTGTTGGGAGGGTACGGAGAGTCAGGAAAGCCAGGTGATTGGAGAGTCCCTGTTTCACCATTGTGGGTGTGATGGGAGTATTTCTTTTTGTCTGAAAGGTTGGACAGAAACAAACTTGGTCACCACAATGCACTACAAAGTCATTTCCACGGACACCTAGAAAGTACAACTGCCGTAGGATTGACAACAAAGAATGTGCCTCAATAATTAATTTTACCTTTGAATGTTGTTTTTGTCATCCGGGGATCTAGAGCTACAAAACAAAAGAAGAAGAAATGCTTAAGTGATTTGAACTGGTCAACCACAGATTATAATCTGACTTTATTTTTACTAAGCTTTCTCTTTCATAAAGAGCCACACACCATACCATTTTTTACATACATACTTCCAACACTGAGGTCTACAAACTCAACCAATTGTAATCAACAGTAACACTGACTGATAATAAATAATAAGAAACTATCACAAACCATTCTTTAATACTTAGTTAACCATGTTTATAAATAGGGAATAAAGGGATGGTTAACAGTAGGAATACATTTAAAAGTAGGAGTAATGATAAATTTTACTTGACAAAAGCTCTCTCAAACTCTTGGTCTCTGCGTAACTATCACCAACTTACCAAATCTACTCAAACCACAGCAAAGACTATAGCAGTATGGATGCATAGGGCTACAACTCCTCCATAACAAGATATCGTGCTGTACCTCCAGAAATGACGTTGTTCATGCTGAGGGAGCTGACAGGCCTGCGACCCATGCGACCCTGCTGACTGCCCTCCGTCACAACCAGAGAGCCAATAGCCTCGTCCACATCATCCTCAAGTGGTCTGGGGACCTCAAACTCTGACAGGTAATAAGCCACGACACTGTCTCCATTCCCACTCTCATCCTCACTGGAGTGGACACAGTAGAGGAATCATTTACATTTATGCATTTAGCATTTATCCAAAGCGACTTCCAATGGAGAGTTTTACAAAAGTGCATAGGTCACTGATCATAACAACGAGATAGCCCCAAACATTGCAGGTAGCCAAACATGAAGCATACGTTGTGAAACCAAATAAGTCCCAAAGGGAAGAACAAGATACAATTAAACAGCAAGAACCTCAAAAGTGCAAGAGTGTACCTGTGGAAAAAGCAAGCAACAATAATATATTTCACAATGAGTACACTAATTGTAAGACAGTTACAACAAACCAACAAGAGCAACAAGTCTCTCAATAAGAGTCATTGTGATCTTGGAGGAAACTAACATCAGGTCTAGCCAATCATTCCTAAGTGCCCTATCGTCATTATCATTAGATTCAGAATTAATTTAGAGGTTTCGCAGTGGGGAAATACCTGAAATCTTGCACTGTTGATCCAACAAAATATTTGGACAGCACTGGTATTTTCATGTAGACATTCTTTAGCTGAAACACATCAAATATACATAAGGCATACTGTGGTGAATTGACAGGAAAAATCAGTTACAGAAACATGAATCTCTTTATTACACATTATTCCTATTCCAGGGAGCAAGTTACAGTACTAAAGGCCACTAACACTAACTTCATATTGACGGATATCCGCCTTTCTCACCTTGTCGTTCACCCGCATGGCCAGGTTTTGAAACTCCGTGCTGTTGGAGTCCTCATAATCGTCTACAAATCTTTGGCTAGGGATGCTGATAGAGCCAACGTAAATCTTTGTTTCTCTCACATCTTTGCGCACTGCAAAATGGAGGAAGGACAGGGGTGATTAGTACTATAAATGTACACCTTAAATAAGTCATAAATTAGGTATCTAGATGTAGTTAAGCAGAGCTTTTTAGTTTCTTCAGACTGTTACGGTGAACAGTCACTCACAGTTAAAGTGCCAAACCAGCAGTCCTGTTGTGAGGGCTAGCATTGCTGCCAGTACTACAAAGCCGATCCCTAAACCAATCTTCTTCTTCTTGCGCCCTCTCTTTTTCTCCAGCTTTGTGAAATCTGAGGCAGGCAGGAACTGGATGGAAGTGTCCCCCTCGTCATCCTGGAACAGGGAATGGAGTGATGTTGTCTGTCTGATTGTACAGTACCCTTGACAGTGCTTATGTACTGCATTCCAGGAACCAAAGCCACATTTGCAACCAATTTAAAGGAACCAGCTTAAAAAACTTTTTAAAGTTTTAAATATAAATCAATTTCCAAATCCAAGAAATACATTTGATAGTGTTCTACTTTTCACGATTTTGAACTGTGCAGTCAGATCCTGTCTTCTCTTGGTTCTTCCACACCCATTTCTAATTAACATTGACAAACATTCCTGTAACATGTCAAAAAGATCAAATCCATGTGTGACAGAATCACGTATTATATAGGTGTAGTGTAATGTGTAGGTTTGTCTGTATGTAGCTAAACATTCTAGGATGTGAAATGTATTTATACATTTTCTTGCGAGACAGTTGTATTTTATTTATATTGCTCGTGTGAAAGGCCTTATTATGTCCCTGGTGCAATGGGTTAAATGTAACTGTTTTTTTTAAGGTGACACTTGAAACATTTGAGATAATTGTCAGTATAAAGCACTCCAGTGTTTGATATGGGGACACGACTGCCGGCAGGACACAATATACACTTTGTATCCATAAACAAGTTAGATGTTGCATACACATAGCCTATCAAATTAAGAAATTCTGACTGTTCTTATAATGTGACAGGACACACACATTTAACGAAATAGCCTATCGTTGAAGAATATGAAACCAAACCAGACGAATAGGCGACATTCGGATAGTCTACGATAATATTAGGTTATTTAGTAGCAGGTAGTAGAAATAGGAAGGTCTACCTGCGTGGGAGTAAATTTAGTTCCAGAAAGCATTGAATCCATATCAGAAATTAGACGACAACAAATTATGTTTCACTGCCTTCACAATGTTCCTTCCACCAGTTTCGCTCAGTTTCGACACGCAATGAGTAACTCGCGGTCCATTGTCCTGTGAAGATGGTGACAGCGACAGGTGTTCCACAGGTAGGCTGTTGTTGAGTTTCTCGATAAAATGGACACTATCACGTCAATGTTATTTAGATTTATATCTTATTGTAGGTCGAATATTAGTGTTCACGTCCCGAAATAAATTGCCGTTTCTTTTGATCCCAGGTCAATGAAGCAGAAACCGAGACACCTGCATTACAAACTTCCTGACTAGACCGGTGGAAGTAAAGTGCCAGATGCTGCAGGAATGAGGAAATAACACGAATGGACGATCCTAAACTACCACTGTCAGCTAAATGAATCGAATCAAGTATGAATAAGGGATAGGCCTACAGTGTGTGAGGTGTGAACGATGGGGTCGTTTTTGTAGGCTGTCAATTTGTCAGTTTGTCAAAGTAACTTATGTTGCCATTCAAATGCCACCCAGACACTCAGCATGGCTCTTAGAACTACTGGTCACTACGCGACATTTTCAGTTATTTAACAGGGAGGTCACCTATTCTGACGACAATAAGTCGAAAAAAACGTTTTTACGGTTGCCCCAAAAAAATGAAAAGGAGTTACGAAAGTTTTTTTTTTAAATTACGTTTAAAAAAACTTTTTAAATCAGCTATCAAAAAAATAATAATAATATGATATTTATATTATTTTTTGTGACCCCCTCATTTTAAGATGGAACCCTCAAAAAATACAATTGCACATTGCAAATGAGACACGTTTACTGGGTCATTCAGGCTCAATCATTAACAACCGTGAGATCACTGATCTGTTTAACATGAGAGCACAAGGTGGCGCAATTTGGACATAGTTTCTATTGTTCAAATCACAACAGCTCCTGTGTCATCAGAGCTCTGTTTTTGTGTGTAGTTTGATTGCAGTTTGACAGCATCAGCAGTATCACATTAACCACTGCCAGTTTCCGACCTGTGCAGAGCAGTGTACTGAAAGAGCAGCCCTGAAACACAGTACCAAGAGACAGGTAGCTGGATTGATTGTCTGTATCTTAATCAAAAAGTGAACTTGTGCTTCAACACATACTGTGAGGCGGCCTTATTCTGGGGAGTCGTGAGTGGTGAGGGTTTTTTTCATTTTTCTTCGGACTCACATAGGTTATCCTGGAGGTGTCCAGTCAGAGAGGTTTATGTAAGTACTTTTAAACTGTTTGAAAAAGTAGAATAAAAAGGCTACCCAAATGTTCCTTTGTCTACCCTACTTTTGTGCTGGCCACAATCAGGTTCAACAACAAATAACAGTTTTGCTCAAACTCTTGGTCAAACAAAATTTAGTTAGATCCTCATTAACACTTCACATGCTGCAGTTGTGTCACAAAAGGAGATCTGCTTCACTCCACTTTCATCCCCAAAGATACATCTGTCATGGAATGACAGTCCTGTACTGTGGTTCAAACAGTGCCCGTCTGACTCCTCCCACTTGGGTGAAACACTGTATAAATGCAACACCGGCCCTGGCAACAGCACTGTCTGAGAAGTTTGTAACTCCAAAACATGAAGGGATTGGGCTTGGTTTTCCTTGTGCTGTTCCTCACGCTGTCTTCTGTTGAGGGTAAGCAGTAGATACCTTCACTTGTAACTGGATGTGACGGTGCAGGTCTGAATGTGTCATTGAAAATGACACTACAGTGTAATCAAACGTGTTTCTGTCATGACATCTGTCATGGGAATTCTAATCGTCTAATTGTCCATAACCATAAACAGACAATAGGGTGGATGAAATTGTTTCTTTTTCTCCGTACTGTGACCATTTCTTATCATTTGTTCCAGCTGAGGATGTGGAGATGCAGTACTGGACGTGTGGAAACAGAGGACTTTGCAGACGGTTCTGCTATGCCCAAGAGTATATTGTTGGCCACCATGGTTGTCCACGCAGATACAGGTACATACATGATATGAGGTACATACATGATGAGATGTATATATATATGTAACTAAGTTACTCATCGATTGGAATGAGGGTCTGTACAGAACTCTGGATGGTTAATGTCAAATGATATTGAAACTCTATGCTCTCACTATGATAAATACAAGTTGTACAACCTGCCAGACAACACCTCATTGTGTTCTGTTCATCATTTGCAGGTGCTGTGCAATGCGGTTTTAGCAGTTACAGACAAGATAACACGACCGGAAGAACTTCACTGACTGAGGATCGATGCTTTGCTGGGTTAGGTTGAATGGGTAGGGGTATGTGGCTCTGGCTAAGTTCAACAGTAATTGAAGACCATGAGGTGACCTTGAGAAAGGACCTATTTATTCTTGAATCTTTTGAAGATAATGTGGTCAAACAAGCCTTTTATTCTGGCTACACATGACAAAGTTCAAAACAATTTCCTGCATTCTGAATGTCAGTATCTGTATGTGGTGGACAAGTTAAAAAGACCACTTTAGTTACAATACATGGTTCAGGTAAATTATCAAATGTTAATTTCCATCGGACATAAATGTTATTTGGATTAATAATGAAGTATTTCAAGAGCTGAGGGCATCAATCAAATAATCAAAAGTGCATAGATTCTAACAACACAGTACCTTGAGTTGTTTTTATATTAATTTTTTAAGCTTTGGAAATGAATTGTAGAAGATACATTAATAATAATAATACACTTACCGATGTTAGTGTTTGCTATTTATATGTCATTTATGGTGTTGTTTGTTTCAATTATTAATAAACTCTTATACAGAGAATAAATAAATTGTCTAATGAATAATTCCACGTATGTTGATTGACTGTGTTGGTAGTGATGAGAGAGACTGTCAACTGATCCAGAAGACACAAACATGATGCACTTTTTTTTTTTTTTTACAGTGATACAAGTGGAACAACACTAGTGGTGCACTTTGTTGTTTGAGCTAACCTACTGTTCCCACCTGGGCTTACTTTCAGCCAATTATAGTATATAACAGAGAGCTCAGAGCAGAGGCGTTGTTAGACATAAAACTCTACTGGGGCACAGGCCCCTATTCATATCCCTTTTTTTTCTTTAAGCTTGCTGCTCACAACGCACTATAGGCTATAGAAACTCTGCTTGCTTAACCCACTATACAACAGTTCAGGAATGAAAGTTTGATATCAGCTTTGGCAGGGACATCAATAGTTAATGAGAGCACGCACATTTCTTTGACATTTATTTGGGCGCAAATAGCCTGCTGTTTTTTTGAGCTTCATACGTAATATTGTTTTCATGTTTTAGTCAAAATATGATAATCAGTAGGCCTATCATCTAGAACCTGCCTTTGTACTATTTTCTCAGCCTACCTCAATTCTGACTTGTGTGTCGAGTCCGACACCTGAACTTCTGAATGTGTGCCACAGTGGCTGTTTGGCAAGCTCAGAGCGCACTGACATGGAATACTGCGGGCATCGTTTTGTGTTTTTGGTTAAACTGCTTTGATTTTACAAGCGTTGATTGGGATACTGCGTAAATTTTTTCTGAGATTGTCAATCTAAATGAATGCACTGACTAATAAAGTAAATTGTTAAAACTCAAACTTTAGATTTTACTGAGGCACAGCAGATTTATACTGGGGCACGTGCCCCAGTAAAAAGGGTCTAACGACGCCCCTGGCTCAGAGACAGAGAGTTAAGTTATTGCAAGTATGCTTTGCCCACTATTGTAAAGCTACCACACAAAGCCGGTCAAGTGACTGACCCAAATAGTTGTTGTGGAATGGAGCTTTTGTGAATGAAGTACTTTCGCTCATGTTCATGTTTATGTCATCTCACCATTCTCTTCATGTCTGGGAGGCAATGTCTGGCATATTGAAACTACGTCATGCAGCCATTGATTCCATTGTTGAAGCACAGATTACGCTCTTCACCAGACACTCATCTGCACCTCGTGCAATGAATAGTTAACATTAGCATATCCAAACCAAAAGGTGAAATAAATAGTTTGATATTCAAATCCTTACATTTTTGTCTCAGGTTAATCTAATCAACAGCAGGATCACAAATATGATCATATCTGTCATTTATAAAATCCCTTCAATTGGCAAAATGCTGTAATAGACCTAAGCAGACATACAGCCATCAAAAAACACTGAACACAAATATTAGACATCAGTGTTTTATGGAGTCAGAAGATGACTTGTGATTGGACTGGTGCAATAGAGGTTAAAAGCTGGGATGCTATCTGTAAACATGGGCCATTGCATTGTGCCCTGCATTGTGGTCTGGTTATCACTCTATCTTTGTGCTTGTGCTATTCAGTCAGCACAGCGTGACACTACCACAATGGAGTAAAATCCCACAAATCTGTTTACATGAGGCTCTCTGTCTTCCCAGTTATATCACCGGGCTCACTGCAGCTGTTCTCATCAAGTGATTTGGGGACAGGGGGAGGCAAGGGTGTAGCCAGAAACATATTTTTGAGTAGGCCTAGAAAAATATGGATAGGCATCTTTTCAGTTTTTTTACCTATTTACTTTGCGATGTGCACCCGGTGCATCATTTTTTGGAGATATTTTCGTTCTTGGTTAGGCCTTAGAACATGTAAGGTAGGCGTGTGCCTACCCAGGTCTACCTGGGGCTACGCCCATGGGGGGAGGACAAGTTGCTTGAGTTACATCTCACATACTGTCAAAACTGTTGAACAAATTATAACATTGATAATTACTAAATTGTGCTGTGAATGGAATTTTAAACAATAAATGTTATAATGGAAGGCCAAACACTTAATCCTTTATATATATAAAAAATTACAATCAATACAAAATACATTTTGGAGGTGGTACATCATGTACATAGTTGTCTGTCAACTTGCATTGCATGAAGTTAACTCCAATGCGCTAGATGGCGATAGTACAACTTCGATGACGTTCCCAATTCGTAAACAACAATTTGCCATCACTGTGGACTGGCGAAGTTCAGCAGAAGCCACGCTTAGCGGTCTACAATGAATGAATTAGATGTTGCAGCCTTTGATGAGACGATTGACGACTGGTTTATCGAGTCTCTGAAAACGTAAGAATTGTTTTTTTAATTTTTGATCTTACATCTTCAAGGAGTTATTGCACAGGGCTTATGTTATATATGTATTGTCTGCATGAGTTGACAGAAGCTAAAACACTGAGGTATTCAACAAACCAGAAGTCAAGTTGTTGCTCATTGAACATTTTAAATAGTCGCTGAACGATCTGTAAAACAATTTCAATTCTGTTTCTCCAACTTTCTAAGGCATGCATTTCATACTCCTTTTCAGCTACAAGGACCTTCATGTGTATCAGCTTGAACATCCAACTAGAGTTATTGAATGGACCGCAGGAAAAAGTCTGTTTAAATAGTTTTTGCAAAATTAAACCTTTATTCTTTTCATCGGAAGTTCCATCCTTTCACCGGAAGTTTTTTCATTAAACTTTGTCTCTACAGCTATATGTGTCGCTGGATACAGTTCAACCAAGAATGAAATTTTGGAGCTGCTTCTTCCTCTTAAACTGTTTGCTGATGACAATCAAGTATGAATATTGATAGACCAAGAGATTAATTGAGTTAAAAAATGTTATAAATGCATTGAAATATGATACTTTGGAATGCCACTGACAATAGCTTTTTCTGTGTCTGCAGGGTCTTTGTGCAGAGCGAGATTTTAAAGTGGTCCATGGAGGTTTCACAAATGAACCGGTTCATTGCCTTAAACACATTCAAGGAACAAGGTACAGGTGTCCATGCAGAAAGAAAAATACTTATTATTCATTACCAGAGGAATTTAGAGAATGCATATTAGTGCTTCAATCCAGCCAGTGCCAGAATGGCTGAAATAGTCAACTGATCAACCGTTGCCATTTTATAATTAAATTATAAAAGGATTACAAAAGGGTGACAAAATGTTTGATCTCTCCTTCCAAGGTGTGTGGTAACCAATGATGGGCTGAGCAACAAACTGCAAGTGTGGGACGTAGGGGGCAATGACTCTGGTGAGTAGCCCCCCCCCCCCCCCCCCCCCCCGTTTCCTGTTGCATCATCTAAAAAATTAAGACCTTTACTACTGTAAACAATAGAAGCAGTTGTTTGATTCACAACTCGGTGCCGCCCTGTAATTTGTCTTCAAATGATAGATGTCATAAAGAACTCTGGATGCATCCAGCCCACACGCGTGTCACAGAGCGGCAGCAAGATCGCCCCCGGGGTAACCGGAGACCTCCATGTTCTTCATGGATCTCAGATGTGCGACCTCCAGCTGACCGATCTGACGTCTGGAAGCTCTCTCTACTCTGTGGGTGAGAGAACACGCATTCCTGGGAGGAGGCTGTCTACTCAATGATGTACTAGGGAGTCAGATGGCTGAGCAGTTAGGGAATTGGGCTATTAATCAGTAGGTTGCCGGTTTGATTCCCTGGCCCTGCAAAATGACGTTGTGTCCTTGGGCAAGGCACTTCATCCTACTTGCCTCGGGGGAATGTCCCTGTACTTACTGTAAGTCGCTCTGGATAAGAGCGTCTGCTAATTGACTAAATGTAAATGTACTAATACACGTAACATCCTATCCCTCCTCTTTCCCCCGTAGGAAAAGACATCCCGGATGTATTAAGCTCCCTGCAGTTTGTGACTGGCAGCGTATTTCTGGCTTGTACCTGTGGGGGGGACCTATTTGTGGGGGACACAAGGACATCCACAGTCCCTACGCCTACGCCAGCAGAGGGGAGAGAGTCGGAGCTCTGGTGCATGGCTGCTGCCTCCTCCTCAGGCCTGTCCCCGCCAGAGCAGGGCAGCCATAGGGTAGCAAGGCTGTCCTCGTCCGGCCTGGTCGTGCTGTCCGACCTACGAGACCTTAGGAGCTGTGTTGGTCAGGCTCAACTCGATATCCAGAGGAACATTCCCACTCACGATTTTATGAACGTGTCATGGGCACCAGCTTTGGACAACTGTCTTTCTGTTTCAGGTAAGTAAAACATCCGTTTCCATGAAAGAAAACTTTTGATATCAGATATAGACTTTCTTAACAGTATTTATAATATCACTGTTGCAGGTTTTAACGGACTGGTAGAGATCTACGACACCTCCACTTGGAGACCCAAGTGCAGGGAATCAAAGCCTCTTTTTGTGCACCAGGGTCATGTGATGTCAAGTGTGTGTCATCCTAGCACCAGCCCTCCTCTGGTCACCTCTCACATATGGCATCCCAGCCGGCCTCAGACTGTCCTCTCAGCTGGTGCCGATGGCTCCATGCATGTGTGGGACTGGGTCAACAGTACAGCCGCCACATGATCTTGACAATTGGACGTTTTTTGACAACTCGGATCATTTTGTGGAATCATGGAACATTTTCTTTTGTTGAGACATCTAAATTCTAGCAGTCTGTGTTTGAGACATTTCGTTTTATAAATGAAACAACCGTTAAACCCTTGATCATACTGCAGTACACAAAATATTTTTATATTTCATTGACATTTTTACTTTTACTAGTCTCATAGAGGGAGGTCTAGGTTTTGGAGTGACTAAAAAAAAAAAAAAAACATATTTAATACAATTCCGTAACATACTGCACACCATGTAACCTTGTTGCCACAAAATAGTTTTGTAAAAAAAAATGAAAACATAGCATTGAATAATTCTTTTTATTTGCTTTCTCAAAAATACATGGTTGTGCATGCCTTTTATAGAAGGTAACGAGTAACAAGAGTTTTTACTATACAGGCACATGACAGGGGTTGTCAAAGTAAGATGATGCTTTTCAGCTTGTTGGATTTCCAAGACGCCAGGCAACAATGGGAATGTGGAGGTAGTTGACACAACTGAATGTATTTATAAGGTGGCGAGGTATTGGGATGGAACACTGTTTGAATATGGCACATTTTTTATAAGAAGCATGTAATCAAATATTCTACAGCCATTCACTCAGATGAGCACTGTTATACAAAAGGGTTAACTACCCCTGATACAGAACGTGTATTTCTGATTCCAGTGGATGCAACAAAATGTTTGTCAAATATTGTCAAAATGAAGTCAAAGCATTCACAGTGATGCATTGTAAACAGTGCTCACTTAAGTGCCAAGTGTCTGAAATGGAATGTCAGTGTTGCACAGCCATCAGGCGACTAAGAAACCCATGCATTATGAGAGAATGTATTCATTTCAATGGAAAAATGAAAACAACCATAAGGGGAGCAGTCTCATAGAGATATTTATAGTCATAGCATGAGGGGTACAATTGGCTAAATTTCTTTTCACTGCCCATTTGATGAGCATGAGAAATTAAGCCGTGAATCCCATCTCATAATTGATCACCTAGACCTTCCACGCTGACACATCTAGGGAGAGCTGATTTAGCTATGAGGTAATAGATCCAACTTGCACTGTGACTGGCTGGCTGGAATGCACTTGCAATTACTCTCCGATCCACACAAAAGTAGGTTCTTACATTTCTAACATGGCATTGAGAGATATACATTTGCACAACTTAAAAAAACAATAAACAAATCACATGTAGGTTGTCCTTCAAGGACCTCATGCATTGTAGTCCATTGTCATTCTGTAATCACATGTAGGTTGTCCTTCAAGGACCTCATGCAGTGTAGTCCATTGTCATTCTGTAATCACATGTACTTTGCTTCCGCTTTGATTATGTTACATAGCTCTGTCACAGGAGTTATAGAATCAGTGATGTGGTAGAAAACTACTATATATTTATAAAACAATCATGCTTTATCTGCTTTAGGATACACACACAGTACGAATAGAGGGATTCAGATCATATTGTGGGTTCATAACTCCCAGCTAGACTGATTTCAGGTCAGAGACAAGAATGAGCTGAGCATGAAACAGGTGTTCACCACTACTGGAATAAAACCAACAACTTACAGTTCTTTCTTTTCTTTCTTGTCAACGGTCTGCATGACATCACTTAGGTTAAAAGACACAAAGGCGATCTGTTCAAGTTCGCTCTCCTTCCCACATTCCATCAGGCAGGCGAAGTGCTCAACGTCTTCACTGTGCGCCAGGTCAGAGTAGCCACTGGGCCCGCTGTGGATGACCCAGGGCTGGTCCCACCCGGATGAGTGCAGTGGGGAGCGGTTCAAGTACACCCCCATGTCCCTCCTGCTCGTCTTGTGGGTAGGGTGGGAAAAGAGCAGCCACGTTTGAGTGTCCGGGGACAGAGGTGATGTGGTGCCTCCTATGCTGTCCGCTTCGTCGTTGGGTACAAATTCCGGAGCAGGGAAGCCAATTACGCTTCCCTGGCAACCGTGGCGTGGTTCCACCAGCTTGGGAGCCAATCGGGGCTTGTCAAAGTAAGCACCGCTGCTCTCGCTCAGGGCCTCCACTCTGTGACCGTGTGTGTTCCGGGCGTTGCAGTAGAGGTGACTCCTGCCCTCGTGGTCTATAATCTCTGCCATTTCACACTCACACGACTTCCGCTGGAGCATCTTTCCCATCCTCCATGTCTGGCCAAAGTCATCGCTGTGTATGGAGAGAGCGTGGGGCTGCACCGTGAACGGTATAGGGAAGGAGAAGCATTTGAATGGGACGTAGTAGGCATAGGCCGGAATGATCAACCTGCCGCTCTCCAGCTGAATGCCGTGTCCTGGACCGACAGCGAACGTAGCCCATCTTCGGACGTTTTTGCCAATCACACTCTCTGTCAAGTCCTTCGCCTGGCTCCAGGTCTGGCCATTATCACTGCTGGTGACGTAGCACAGACGGGCCTTGTTCCTGCCTGTGATTATCTGACGGTGCTCTGGGGTATTGCTCAGGATACAGATGAAGAACAGGAACAGAGTCTTGGTATTCTTCTCGAAGACAGGACAGGGGTTCATGGTGCGATGTTCGGGTAAAAATGCTGACGTCACCTCTTGAGATGGGGACCACTGGGTTTAAACGTCAAGTAAGTGTTAACAGGCAATATATAGACTCATTCACTGGAATTTAATTCTAAATACAAGCAAAGCATGGATGGATATAATCTTGGACATTATGGCATAATGGCATCAGGGTGCACGTTTCTGATAATCACCTGAATGGATCCATTTTGAAGTGACCCTCTCCTCATAACAAGAATTTTAGCATCGCTGTCTGATGGAGAGCTCCGCTTCTCTGCAAAGGCGAGATATGTTTGTGTGTCTTTCAAGTAGAGGAGAGCTGGGATTCTGTAAGTTATTCCACTCGGCTCCTTCTTGAACAGCGTGGTTTTCTCTGGTTGCTTTTCATAGCCTTTCCGTGATGGTGTGTTGCCCATGGTTGATTTGAATTTCTATAACGAGAGATTTCACACACGCAACCTTACACGATCACACTAATTTTACAGTGGATCTCCAAGCAGTCGAACAACGTTGCAGTTGCACATTACAAAACAAGCATATGTCCAAAATCATAACTTGAATGTGTAAATTGGCATAGACTACACATTTATTGTAGCTAGTAAACCGACATTAAAGACAAGCTTTTGTGATATGGCTATAAAAGTTATTAAAATAACCTTTTGAGATTTTTGGTATTAGTGCCATAACATTTTCCGATGTAGCTAGACTACTTGACTATAAGCTAGACTACCATTTTTGTGTAAAATACTGTTGACTACAATTTAAATGTATATCTGATCAGTCGACCGAAACTCATTTCAACGTGAACATAACATAATTTACCTCGACGTTCATTACTGTAGCTAGCTAGCTAATATTCTAGCTGGATAACAAGATCAAATGAAATGGTGATCTTTGAACAAGTCGAGAGCTAGTTAATTAATCTATTAATACTTACAGAAGCAGGCTTTACACGTCATCCCGTAATATACGGTTGTCTAATTATTATTTGACATTGCTACAAAGGATTTGCCCATTTTATTTTTCCTTCTCACAAAATTAGAGACGCCTGATGTTATGATAGGCATCTCTTCTCTTCTATTGAATAATGCGAAGTGGTGGGGTGAGTGCGGCTGCAAAAGGGACCAAATGATTCTATACCGCCAACAGCTGGACGGGAAGTTACTGGCTACCTGTCTGTTGCTAGGATACAGTAACTCTCGCCGATACAGTGGCCGTTTCATCAAGCTGACATAATGGAAACATTTGTTTATCAACTTATCGGTTTACGCAACATTAGAAACCTTTCTCTAACGCAATCATCGGCGTGGTTATTCATCTAGAGAAGCAACTTAAAATTAATAACGATGGCTTCATCCGAACACTACAAATTAGATAATGGGGACAGCTATCATTCAAATTGTTTTCCCATCCGATCATTCTTTCATCAGAGAAGAGAAGGTACTGTACAGTATAGTAACTTTACTATAGCCTACAGTAGCTGCAGAGTAAGCTAGCTATACATACTACTAGATTAGTTGGCCTACGTCAGGCTAGTGAAAATGCATTTTCAGCATACAAGAAAAGGCTGCCTTGTCTGAAAGACAAGCTGTAAACTTCATGCTGTTAATTTGTTCTACAGGAGTTGGCCATTGGCTTGTGGCGCACAGAAATTCAGTGGAACACAAATACAGGAGAGGTCAGATGAAAACGGAGGGACACAAGTTCTCAAACTCTGGTGTGTCTGAGGGCAAACAAGTTAAAAATATCCCTGGCAATACACTGGATGGCAATTTACTGGTATGCAAGGTCACTTTGTTTTGCAGCCTACATTTTTTACATCAAGACTAAAAGGATGGATTTTACAGGGTTACATACTGTTAAGTAGATTGCAGAAACTGTCAATAAAAATACTCTAGTAGACCAAACATAGGATTTTCTTAACTTGTCCTTCTAGATGAAGTTGCATTGCGTGGACCAACCATCTGACCTGTGCTCAGTAGACATCAGTGAACAGAGGCTGAACTCTGTAAGAATACCATCAAAAATGTGATTCATCAGAAAAGAACACATGGAGAAAGTATTATATTAAACATGAATGTTTTCTTGTCTTCAACAGGTCAAGACTGAAGATTTAGTGGATTTTGACAATGTTGCATATGTCAATGCATCTGACAACTCTCTTCCAATAGGTTTAATGTTACATCATGGCATATACTTCTTGTTTAGGCCCCTCTTTATATCCTTTTTCTAGTCTGGAACATATTTGCATGTATACAATAATAACTTGAACATTGCTTTACCAGGACATACCATAACAGTGGTAGAGTCAAATGAACAATTCTCGAGTGTCAAAGCCATTTTATGAATGTGATCTAAAACTCTTTTTATTACTTGTTCTAGAGCCATTCAGCAAATTCCCCTCCTTAAGGGAGCTTGAGCTGTCCTTGAATAGTCTCTGCAACATAACATTCAATCCTGAGGGCTTCCCTCACTTGGAGGTATAATGAATCACCATGACCTATCAATACTGGATTATTTATTGGTCTTCATGTTATACACTTTACATCCCATACTTATGAAATCTCGATACTCTGCAACATTGAGACTGAAGGCGATGTTTGACTGAAGGTTCTTTTTTTTTTTAACAAGGTTCTGGATTTGTCCTACAACAACCTGTCGGTTGATGACATCATGTCCATTGGTTTACTCCCCTGTCTGAAAGCGCTTCATCTAACTCACAATCAACTCCAGGCTCTTCCTCCTAACCTGGCAGCCCCACACAAAGGACCCTCACAGCAGTGAGTTAATTCATATTGACCAAAAACATAAGGAAAATTATTTATTTTGTTAAAAGTTTTCTGACACAAACACCCATGCATTTGCTGTGGTTAGTCTGGTGGCAGGATACCCCATATACCACTGGGGGGCGGTAGGCTATTGAAGAATAGATATCGAGGGTCAGATGGCTGAGTGGTTAGGGAATCGGGTTATTGATCAGAAGGTTGCCGGTTCGTTTTCTGGCCGTGCAAAAATGAAGTTGTGTCCTTGGGCAAGGCACTTCACCCTACTTGCCTTGGGGGGAATGTCCCTGTACTTACTGTAAGTCACTCTGGATAAGAGCGTCTGCTAAATAAATACATGTAAATATCTCACACCGGCTGCACAAAGTTGCCAGTACTACACTATCTCTGACTGTGTTTGGATGTTGAGAGGGATATATTAACCATAAAAGTATTAACCACTATTCCACAGGTCTGTGGAGGATGCTGGTACACGGTTCAGAGCTCTTGAGCTGCTGTCGCTAGATGACAATAAACTCTCCTCTGGAGTCTTCAGCAGCGTTGCCAACTTGAAAAGGTCGGTTACAGATTGAAGGTTTATATAATTCATGTCTGTAAATGTATGTTTATTAGTGAAATGAATCACATGTTTATAATGTTTTACAATTCTTTTTTGACAATTTAAGACTGCAGTATTTAAACCTGCAAGGAAACTTTATCTCCGACATACCATACATGCAACAGACAGGGCGTCTGCAGCACTGGCCAACTGAAAACAAGCAGCCTAGTGAAGACCTTGCGAATTACCTTGACTCCGCTGGAGTAATCAAAGAAGCTCCTAACTGGATGCATGGTTGGTATACACAAAATCAAACATTATATATATATACACAAGTTCAATTGTTTTCCTCACTTGTTTTACCTATATATCTGATATCTCATCAACTCAGATGATTCAAAACAAAGTTGTAAGGAAATGAAGAATGACTCAGGGGTAAGTGATCGCTAACCACTTTGTGCTCAGAGTCAAACTCACATGCTAGGGGCTTGTAAATTCTCTGCATGTTCTCTTTAGGAGTCCAGAGTACCGCACAATTCCCAGAGTCACATTTCCCTTGACACTGTGAAAAGACAGGAATCGTCTGGAGCATTCACCTTGCCACTGCCAGAGCTTCGCTTCCTCAACCTAGCCAACAATAGGGTTTGTACTGTTCCTATTCAATATGTTACATGGTTGTGAAATATGATGTTGTGCATCGGTAAAGTTAGATTTTTGGACCTCTGTTGAATAATCATCTTCAGATATTTGAGGAAGAAGGGCTGTTGGCTGTCGCTCTGTTTCCTATGCTGAACGAGCTTGTGATTCACTCCAATCCACTCACCATGGAGAGAAGTGGTATGCATCTGATAGACAGTGGACAATGTAGTTTGTTGATTATGTGAAACAGGAATGTCACTGATATGTGATTTGTGGACGTGCAGGTGACCCTCCTGTGCTGACTTACTTCCTCCAGGAGAGGCTGGGTATCAGAATAGTCAGGAAGAAGACACCTGAAGTTGTGAAACCTCCTTTGATGATATCAGCTGACTCTAAACGAAAGGTTTGAATGTAGTGTTTCTAACTTAGTGTTAATGCTCAGGGTTTGACCTTTTAAGGGCTTCAATAATTTAGATGTTTCACTTCCCTGGACAGGTCAAAACAAAAATCCGGAAGGTACCAAAGGCGTCTATACTGATGACAACTCCTACTCTATTTGATTACCCTGTACTAGAAATGGGACGGGAACATGAGGAACTCTGTTTGAGTCCTGGCTCACTGGAGAGAAAGTCCACACCAAGCTCTGGCCCACAAACCAAGTTAGACGATAATAAAGAGGGGTCAGTTACTAGATGCTCTGATGTTATGGATGCTGAAGTGGAATCAGCTAATGATCCATTCCGAGATAGAGACTCGTTCTTTGTTACCCAGGTAACGATTATATGTTTCATGTTTTTTTTCTATTACAAATGACCTCAAGGTTTATCACTGGTGTGCGGGTTCGATTGTGACAGTTTCCTATTGTTATCAGGTAACCAATTTACCCGATTCAAACAAACCTCTACTGGACATGACAGAGGATCTCAAAGAGATTGAGAAAAAAGATTGCATTGGCATTCCAGAGAAATTGAAAGGCTATGAATTATTGTGGGATGCAAAACCAGATCCTGATATGGTGGAGCCTGTTGGTATGGCAATCTTATTTTAAGATCCATTTATTCTCCCTATCCTATGACTGTGTAAGTGCAGCAATGTTTTCCTTGTTGTTTATGTCCTTGTATTAAATCTGATCTTAAATGCTTTATTTTAAATTGCTTTACAGATTGGTTGTTTTTAAACATACTGTAGAAATAATTGTGACTTGACTTCATTGTAATATGCATATAGATGTAGGCCATTATAAGCGTTTTCATGCAGTGGTTTGTTTAACAGGAATTCAGTTTGCGGTCAGAATGTTAGAACACACACTCAAGAATCTCCTTGTCTACAGAGATTCCCAACCTAAACTTGACAGCCTTCAAATGCCATTCACAGAAAAAGAGAAAAAGGTTGCTGTTAAACTCTAAATTAAATCTAAATATTCATACACTGACAGATTTTGACAAAATAAGTTAAAGCCTAATTGTACTTTTAATTCACAGATTGGAAAGCTACCACCGCCAAGACCAAGAAAGCTCAAAGGGGAAAGATTTCAGGAGATGCTCCTAGAAATGAAAGACAGGAAAACAATCACTAAAGTCCACCTAAGTATGAATACTAACAGCGTCTACTGGGAGGTTGAGAGGTGGCTCAGATATTTCATTTGTTGAATATGTAAATTATGTTTATTTCACAGACAGTGTTTTAGAAGAAAAGGATGTCTACAAGGAGGAGTATGAAGAGGCTTTGACATTACTAAGGGATATGAAGAAAAAATACAAAATGGTTCATGTGAAAACAGTAGAACAAGCAACACACATTGAGTCTGAGACAAACAACCAGATGTCTCACATTGAAAACTGAAATAAAAAATAACATTGTACTGCTAATTACCATTTTGTCTTGCATATTGAAATGTGTCTTATTTCATTCTCATTGAGTGGATACTAAATATTTATATTTTCTGTTGCAAAATTGAGAATGAACATTAAGCAATAGAAAAATAATACATTTAGGTGTTGATGGAAAATGAAAGTGTTATGACTTGGATATAGAAAGAGGGGACCACTAAATCTGTAATGATGTCCGCAATATTCAGACCAGATGTATAAATATCGAGCACATCTGGTCTGAAAATAAGATGAGTGGTGAGCAGCCATTGTATCGCAACAGTCTCTAAACACTTGAACGGTTGTGAACACATCCTGGTCCAAGCACACCTGACAGGAAGTAAATAAAGCGCTGGCGAAAGTATTCCCGCCACATCTTGGTACAAACTCGTACTTGTGTACGGCTACATAAGCAACAACTATCCTGGCAGCCAACCCTGTTCAAGTAACACAATGGATGAAATGTATCTGGATAATATTGATGAATATGTCAATGACCACAATAAGATAGTAAGTGACCTCTTCCTGATTTACGACTTATATTGCTGGTGATGAGGGTTAGCTTGCTTAGCTAGATAGCCACTAGCCACAACACTAATGTTGTTAGCTAACTAGCTACAGTTCCTTATCTGATTAATAATGTAAAATAAGGTCTAGCTATATTTACAGAACTTTCCAATCAAACAAGTATTCGCTGAATCATCTTTACCTATTGTGTCTTCAACCAGGTAACCTACAAATGGCTTAGTCTCACACTCGGTGTCCATGTCAACCTTGCCAAACAGTGAGTGTTAACCAGCAATGTAGTCCACATTAAACCCATTAAGAATAGTTTCTACGTAGACAACTCGATTACACGCTTCAGACAGATCTTTAAAGTGACTCGCTGCTAAAACAAACGTCAGTTTGTCCTTGTTTCAAAATGGATGCTTCGTGATCTTTTTTATTCCAGAATGCTGTTTCATTACTTGGAGCAGAAAAGGAGAGAGAGTTCTGCTCAGCTTCATGCTACTTATCTAGTCTCTGGGAAGTTTGTTGAGAATGGCCAGGCGGTAAGTGGACAAGACACAATACCCAGTGACTTTGAGCACACTATCCCCAGCTATTCTTATGTACTTTAATGACGTTTAGCTTGCATCTTATCAGTTCACCTAATGCATGCCTTTATAACTGACATCTTTTTATAATTAGTCCTTGGGTGGTCAGGCATGACTGGTGTGATTAATGAAGTCCTCTGCTTTTATTCCAGAGCCATAAGGTGTCGGTTGTGCGAGAAGATCAGCTGGAGGGTACATCATCTCTCTGTCCACCTGCTGAAGTTCATTCAGATCTTTTGTGTTATAGATGGTGTTCACCTGTTATGTAATTTAACATGTTTCTAAAATCCCTTGGGATGTGCAAGCCACATCTGTATGTAAACGTGTTCTGTGTTTCGCAGATGTGAAGTCGAAGTTGAGCCTGACTGTTAGTGTCCACGTGTACAGCGTCCAGAAAGCCGAGCTGAAAGACAGTGGTCCCCTGTACAGTGTTGATTATGACGCTGTGAAGGAGAATATGAAGAACTGCAGCAGGTAACCCATCTATATTAAATGCATGTTGGTCAGTGAAAGAATAGGAATACAAAGCTATCAATGACTACAATTATAGTATAAAAAAACAGATGTGCTTCACTCACTGATCTTTAGAATATAATGTATCAATCTGATGGCACAGGTACAGTGCTATCCACTGTGCCAGCGCAATCCCCATAGAGACTCCTGAGAGAACACAGACCCCAACAACAGACATGGAACAAGAAGTCAAAACTGTAATGAATGGTCAAACCAGTCTGCCTGCTAAACCTACATCCAAGCCTAAAGGAATCATGGGAATGTTTGGAAATAAGAATGCCCCGAAAAACGAAAAGGAAATTAAGTCGGAGAAGAAGGAGGACACACCTGGTGACGTACCCGCGGTAGCCATGTTTACTACTCGCTCTTCTCTGAAGGATCTTGTTATACAAACACAGCTAACTGTAACATTAACTTTAGTCTTGTATAAATGACCCATTTTTAATTTAATTTTCTAGATGGAGATCTCAAAAAACAAACCAGTTTCCAAGACAAATGCTATGAGTAACTTCTTCGGGAAACAAGCAGGAAGTGAGAAGACCTACATCTGCAAATCTAATAATGTGTCCTTTAGGTATGAACCATCTAAACTTGACACATGTTGTGTTTGCCACAGAAAAGCCTGTGGACGCGGTGAAGCAGGAGGAAGTAGCTGAACCTTCTCTAGTAGAGAGTAAACCTACAAGCCCGCCTGTGAAACAAACTCAGCCAGAGATGGAGGAACCGGAGGATGTGCTTGAGAAGGAGCACGGAAGGTGCGTTTGATTATACTTACAACACCGTGCATGTGCATGCAAGCAACTATGACCGCACTTGAACGCAGCACTGTTATCGTTCCTTTTGGTAGCAAGACCAAGAGGCTCAACCATTCTGATGGTGAGGAGGAGAAAACAGAGAGCCAGAAGAAGAAGAGGAGGAGGATCAAGAAGCCTCAGCCAGACAGTAGTGATGATGAGGGTAAGACAAGCTGCACAGGCCCTGCTTTGTCTTTGGCCCCTGCATTTCTACAAAAGTTCACCATTCATGCAGCTTAATGCATTTTAGGTCATCAATTGGATGACAACCTCAAGTTGAGCTAACTTTTCCCCGTTATAGTTATTCCTGATTCTCCACGGCAACAAGATGTGAGGAAACCTTCGTCGACTCGGGGCTGCCAAGTAAAGAGAGAACCAGTTTCATGCCCTGATGTAAGATGTCTAATGATATAACTTCTTGTTTTGGGGTTAATAAACCCTAGGAAATACGGCATGGAGTAGTGTCAAAGTTGTATTACCTATTTTTATGTTTTATAATCAAGTCTTTTTACATTCATCCAGGAGAAGTCCCCTAAGAAGAGGAAAAGGAGGCGTGTCTTGAAAGCTCATACCTTTCAGGATGAAGAGGGTTGTATTGGTGCGAGTTTTATAACTTTATTTAATATCAGTGATCCAGTATCTGTCGCGTTTGGATTTTACAGTCTAAATATCCTGTTTCTTCATTCTTATACAAAGACACGATAGGATAACCATGAAAGGTTAGATGTCTGATCAAAGAATGTCTGTCTGTTGTCCAGTGACAGAGAAGGCCTTCGAGAGTGAATCCTATTCTGAGACGGAGGATGAAGTCCAGGCCAGTAAACCCACTTCAGCCGCCGCTACACTATCAACTGGCAAGAAAGAGGAAAAGAAAAGCCAGAAGAAATCTACTCCCACTGCCAATAAAGGAACCAAGCAGGCTTCAATTATGGGATTTTTCCAGAAGAAATGATAAATGACCTCTTCTGTTGTTGTTGAACACTCCAGAGGACCACCAGGGATCACCACCATCAGTTGAACTTGACAACCTTGTGGACATTGGTTTGGCGAACTCGCGTTCTTCAGTTCTACACAGAAACAATGGGGTCTCACATTGGGTTAGTTATTTGGCAACACTATGTGGAACATGACACTTGTTTTATTGCTTTGACAATGGCAATTTTTCCTTGCTCTCTTTACTGTATATCATTAAATTATGTGAACCTTTTCACCAATTTTGTGATATATCTGACTGCTGTACTTCAACAGTAGAATGGATCTGGTGAGCTAGTGAGCCTTGTCTTATATAAACAAGTGTGAATTTCACAATAGTCCACGTACGCACATGCAATTTGTGGACCGATCGAGCAAGCTATCGAGCTGCTTGTCGCAGCAAAAATGTGTAGAATGTCTTTAGTTAGCCATAATGGAGTTTGATGCGTGATCACAATTAAAGTATTTTCATACTTTCTTTTTCAACTTGATTTTACAATTTCTGTTTCATCAAAGGGAGCCTGTGTCTTAATATATGGTTTGGGGGACTACTAAAACTAAAGATGATTTAAAAATATGTATATATATCAGTACTTTACGAACATTGTACTATTGAAATACAGCTCCTCTGATTCTATGATGTCATGCTGGCACTCTTGTAAACTTCCAGAGGTATGATTGATACAAACTATCCTTTGGCATGGTGTCTTATATCTAGATGCACTTACAGAGGGAACAAATGGTTTGATCTAGAGCTATGTGGTGTCTGGATGGCTGTTGGTCAGATAAAATCAAGTTGGCTAGTGTCCTTTTCAAACTAAGAATGAAGTAGAAAAACATGATGTACAAAGAACTAAAGACGGATGTTTTGAAATTGCGTGGACTGACAACCCGAAAGTCAAACACCCTTCGGGACTAAAACACATACATTTTGTGTCGGATGATAGAAGTACATGCTGGAACACACAGGCTGCGATGGAACATTGCTGGACTGAAACCATCTCCATCCATAGGATCAGTAAAGATGAATGACTTCCAGGTTTACTGTCCACGGTGGAGGTAGAAGGGACACATTCTCTACAAACATGTAGACAACTACATAAACTCTTGGTAACAGTGTTAGATGCACAGAAGTACAAATGCAAGTCATTTTTAAAATTACTTTCTACCTTGTAATATATTTATGAAGATCTCACTACCTTGGGTAACAGAAAATACCTCCACCTCTATTATTATTTCCAAACTTAAACTATTTAGTTATTTCCTTAGTTCTGTTTCTTTCCCCATCCCTTGCTCTTCCCCTGTCCTTGATTTCATGGTTCTGCCCACCGTAAGATTCCAATTATATTCCTCTAGCTCAGCTACACAGATGTGGAATGCAGCTTCTATCCCAGGTGGAATAAATCAGAAGGTATTTTACAAATATATCAAGTGATTCTCCGTTATTAAATTCATAGATGCCTTAGGCACTCAATTTCTTAGTCTATGAATGCATGGAGGTTGTAAGGGAAGTCCTTAAATTCATATATACTTTTTTATTACTGCAGAAACTATTCCACGCTACTAGAACTTCATCTGTAATAATAACATACTGTATATCCTTTTCTTTGCAAGGATCAAATGCATGAATACTGGATATATAAAATATGAATGTTCAGGTTGTTACCTCCAACAAATACAAGGATCACATGAATGCTTAACTTTATTATTTAAAGTTATATTATATTATGTATATTATTTAAAGTTAGAAAGGTAAAATAAGGTCTTTCTTCTTATATGAAGAATATACAGTTGTGTTATAGTAAAGTAATCAACTTTAGTCATTAGCATGTGCTAATAATCTCCATAATCTTTAGTGTTACTGTATTGGGCCTTTCATTCGGTATATTTCAATGTAGCAAAGCAAAATATAAAGTTATCAATAGGTGATGCTGTAAAATATGTAAATTTTACTGCACACATGGTCTCAAAAATGTCATCAACATATTAATTTATGTATCAACTAATCTCAAATCATAAACACTAACGTTGAAGCATGTGGCAAAGCACTCTCTCGTAACGGAGCCCAAACAATAGTAAATGCAACTACAGAGTTTACAGCTTTGATTCACGTTTGTAATCCCACCAGGAACGTCTCTCTCACCATGAACACAATTGAAAGTAAATAATTGAGAACAGACTTTAACTCATGCTCCCTCATAGCACTTGGCAGGAGGGGACCACGTTGGGCCCAAAGAAAATACACGGAAGGGAAAAAATAGGAAGAACCCTGATGATCTTGGTAAAGCCTCAGTAGTCTAGATCTTACACAGGCATTATCTCAGTGTGTGCGCATGCACAACAAACACCCCGTCGACCATTGGAGGGTGTTTGCAGTTACTGCTCTGAATCACGGATTGAGGCCTAGCGGCTCTTGGATAATATTCCTGCCGAGTCTCCAACACTACATTTGGCACAGGAGGGCAGTCATGATTACTTCACCAACACTACTCATTAATCCATGTGCCAAATGAGTTCGCTGCACATTGGTCCTATTCATCATTCTCTTTGATACACAATTGAACTATAGCACACTTATCATGTAATCTTAGAGAAAGACTGCATGGTCTTTAGTGTACAGGCCTTCCACCAATTAGAGATCTAAAAAGATTTTAGTTGTGGTCTTTTTCCTTAATCCTCTCAACGATGGTTATTTTGGCGATGAACAAAAGATTTCAAGTTGAGTCTATCAATCATCCATCCATTACAAAGCATGTGTTTAAAATGTTGACCCTTAAACAGTGGGGGTCAGGAAAGAGGGTCTGCTGACTGGAGTGTTTATGACATGAATCCCAGTATTGTCCATATTTTCTTGGCACGGCTCTAATCATCAGCTAAAATGATAAGGGCCAACTTAATTAAGGAGAGGGGAAGGGTGTAAAAAACTGTGCCCTTAATATATTTCGGAAGTATTTTGATGAAGCATAAACTCAGGGGTTCTCTTGAACACCTTAATCAGCTATGAAAGCAAACACACCTATCAGGCTTAATTAACTTAACACAATTTGGCTCCCTATGAATCAAAAGACTGCCTGATTGATTTTTAATGCTTCAGTTCCTCATAAACAGAGTATCTGTGAGACATCATGTGGTGTAGCGGCTCTGGGGAAGATATTTTAGACGTTTGTTTGGTTTGCTTACCTCACCTGCCGTAATCTAGTCTAAACACAACATTTCTTCGTGATCTACAACAAACATCCCGTCATATTCCTCACAAGCTCATATTTCCTTCCCAGCTGCAAGCAGAAAAGCAGCGTTTAGAGGCTCTGGAAAAAAACCCAGAAGAGAAACCATTCTATCACATGAACAGAAAAGATAAACGTTCCATCTATTTATATAGGGAATCTTTTTCCTCAATTCAGAGTATTCCATGCTCGGATATATCCTTTAACAATGGGCAGCAGGGTTGAGCAGACATGCTCAGAAAGCACGCTGACCCCACTACCTGATTTATACCCACCGACTGCACCCAGCTGTTACCATTGCGAGTGCCAAGACTAAGCATGCATAGCTGAATTGAGCAAATGCTACTTAGAGCGAATTTGAAACTTCCACTCAAAAAATGAACGGACCATGTCGACGCTGAAAAGATCTTCACCAAAAGCAAGTCATTGGAAGATAAGCTCCTGGGGCAATAAATGAAAATCTTCAACAGTGCTAAAATAGAACATGAGGAAGGGGAAATAATTAAAGGTGCAGACAAACTATTTCCAGGTGATCTGGGGCACCTTCTCCCACAGACAACCCCCTTGAACTGCGAAGACAGACAGAGATGTTGCCAGAAGCTGTCAACTTCAACAGCCGGCACAAATACATGACAGCTCCATTGTGTGACTATTAAGGTCTACAACTGAGGGACTTCTGTTTCTAAATATTTTGTCAGGCCTTCAGTGAGAGATAGACAGGGCTGTCTGGCGCAATGTGTGAGGGGCAAAACAATGACTCATTGTGGCCCTGGGACAGAGAGCGTAGACTTTTGGAGTTCACAGAGAAGGGATATTAGTCCCAAGTCTCTGCACTCCTCCCAAATTTAGGCTAGTGAGTACAGTTCTAGCCCACTGCACAGAACATGGCATGTTCACAATTAGTGTGATCCCACACCTGTTGACCCAAACAAGTCTGTTGACAGGCTGTTCACAGCGCTCCTCAGCAATGAAGCAGACATGGGAGGATGAGATCATTTGCTGGCCGTGCAGAATTATAATGATAAATGCAAGCTATTTTCACCTACTACCCATAACAGTTCGTTGAAGTTGTGGAAAAGTTATATTTTCTTTTTTTCAAGACCAAAGATGACAATTCCCCCAGTACTATACATATTAAGAATACAAATCCATCTTGCTTAAAGATAGAACATTACTATAAAAAAACGACAGGCTACGGGGCTGATATATATCCTAATAACTTCCCAGTGTTACTCTGAACCTCCTCTCCCTCCTCTGGCTGTCTTAAAAACATTGATGTGCTTCCAACTCCTGACCTACATTTATTTCAAAATCACACTGCTCTGTTGTTCTACTCATACCTTCAGGCCATTATAGCCTGTGAGAAAACAAACTTCACCTTCGGAGCATGAATCCAAATTACAAGTGCAATTTGAAGGCACAAACAAACCCTCTCCTCTCGTTTGCAGCTTTCGGAGGCTTGTTCAGTGGAAAACAATAGCCTGTCTTGTGCAGGAATTCTTGCCCCAGGTACTGTTGTACTTGGTTGGCTCCCTGTTTAAGACTTTTAGGTGCTAGAATGCTCTGCATCCATACTAAAGGGACACATCAGTACCAAAATCCCACACACAATCTCATGGAAAATTGGCCTGCAAAAAACTGGCCTTGAAAAGCTGGCTCAACATATGACAAATGTTTGATTGCATGAAACAGAAAATCCTTCCACCCAACCAATTCAACTATTCACTAGAAATAATTAATGAAAACACTGTAGCAGGAAGAAAATGATATATTAGATTATATATTTAACAATTTAGAATACAGAAACTTCATACATAGACTGTCTTTACATACACATACTTTACGTTTTCTATGCATTTTGGCTTGGATATCAAAGCCGGTCTGTACGCACAAATCTCTACGTTGAGTTAAAACCTCAGGGATTACTCTGGATGCCAACAAGCAGAGTGTCGGGTACTTATATCTTAAACACAGTTTGTCAGACCCCCTGTGCCACAGTTTACTCATTTCAAGATATTTCATAGTATCAGCAGTAAATCCAAGTAATATCAAGGCTATGGCAGTACACTGGATCCATCCATCAGTCCTCAGAGCACTACTGCTTTAGGCTCTTCTGCAATTATTTTACACATTCAAATACAACCATAGATATACTATATACATAGTACCATGTATGAAATTCACAAGCGTTTTACATTTCAGCCACAAAATTACATCTGTCAATTTGTATTTACAATAAATATAATGATTATAATTCATTGGTACATTCAAAAATTCCATAATATTTCAAACAGTAGTATTTACCAGAATCAGTGATAGCCAAACAGTTTGCTTTCATGTGTTTTTCAGTCCAGATGTAAAATTGTTTTCTATCATATGCATGTGCTCATGTTTCGTATGGTTGAAATGTTTTATGAAAAGTGTAATCATGGTTTGCAGTCACCTTAAATAGGCCTGGACAATACGAGCCAACAAGAAGCTGTGGATTAATCAGAGGCACATTGTGTCTACTACCAAACATGATCTGGACAACAATTCTGCTCACTACTAGTAATCTCAAATGACATTGTGAGCTAGGTTTGAATATAGTCCTCATAATAATACAAAAAACTAAAACACCTTTCTACTTGTTGACGTGTGAATATGCTGTGTTCAGATGACGTCTTTATAAGTGTTGATTTAAAATACTGACTGAGACTGAGGATTAAGTTAAGAATTAAATTGAGCAAATTGAGTCCAGCTGTTCTGGGTTTAAGAACTTGACTACCTCCTTTATGCCTTCGTCACAGATGATGGTCTGAGGAAATTCACTCTGCTTATTTCCTTCATCCTTAAAAGTCCTCCAGGTCTCTGTGTAGAAACAAACAAATAGCTCACATGACATTTGACACAAAAGGGAATAAGACCTCTATCTTGTTTACTTCCTGTGCTTGAAATGTAATCTGTCGATCAGCAAGGGGGTCGGTACTAGCAAGCTGAATGATTATGGTACTGTAACGTGTGTCCCTGTTATTGTGAGTCCATCAGTTAGACAAATGTTTACATGTGTTTGTGTTATGCACTAATGTTACCAGCTAGGTTAATGAGGTTCTATTGTTGAGACCTATTGGGGGGGGATTGTCTCGTGAGAGGGGGGGGGGACAACTGGAGTTTGGGAGGTTGAGAAGAGCGGGGGCTGGGTTGGTTGTTGAAGAGCTGAATGTAAAGTGTGGTCATGGCCAACAGTGGCCGGAGTTAAGCTGTGTTCCATAAATAAATGCAAAGAAGTTGCAAGCAAGTCATCGCCTCCTTATTCAACGCTGCAGCACTGGGGTGAGCGTTGCACTACCTTCAGTGAGTGTTGTCAATAGTGTGTAGTTTTCAGGATGATCCATAACGTCTTTCCTCTGAGTCTCTGCAGTTTCTATCATTTGCAAAACACCTGTGGAGAACACAAAATTCATCATACTCAATTCACAAATTAAGTCTCTTAAAGATTTGGTATTATGCCACCGTGTATCACAACCAAACACACTCTCATCAATGCTGTAATAACAGTTCTGTTTGGCAGGTCCTCTAATGGTAGCCCCAACCCCAGTTACCTCCTACGGCTTTCCACACTTGCACTTCGACTTCAGCAGTCCCTTGTCTTTCAATAGCAATTATTCTAACTATGTCCTCTGGGTGAACTTTGGATGATGGCTCCACTTTGTACACCAAGAGGGTGTTACTGCCGTGCCCATGATAGCAGTCCGTCCTGTTCTCTGGTCTCAGCTCTACGGTAACGACACAGCAATTCAGTCATGTTCAAACCCCCGACGATTACAATCATTCGATGGGTGTGCCAGTCAATCAAAAACAATACTGTGTTGTTCGTAACCCGCGCTGAGATACCTGGACAAATCTTACAGCACTTTCCCTCTGTTTTCATGGGATGATCGCATGGATACTGGCCAGGACATGTGATCCGTTTGCAGTCCTGAAGGCCATCTCTGCAGGTGCACAGGATGCACTCTAGAACCTTCCCCAGAGCCGGGTGCCACACATCCCCATGGGAATATGTCTTGCCGCTGTACAAACAAGCTGAGAGCAGCAAAAAAAATCAATTAAAACCCACAACACAGTCCAATACAAGAGGCAATCCCTGAGTTTTATGGGTGACTCTGTGCACACAAACTGTCTCACAGACGAGCGACTCACCTCTCAAGTGCTTCTTCTGGAGGACGATTTTGACTGTGGTCTCTGAGCCCCCTTTGAGGTGCAGCTTGGCCAGGCTCAGGCCTCTGGGGGTGACCCTGGCTGTGGACGGAGTCCCCCTGACAGACCGCTCTCGGAGCTGCTCTGCAGCACACTGATCCACGGAATGTCTCTGGTGTATTTACACACACAAACAGGACCAGTCATCATAGGGCTATTTTGGCATCCCTTGCTAGTCCAATGTCAATACTTTGGAGGGAGGCCATGCTTCATGTTCTATACACAGATGTTAGATGTTTACTTTCAAATGTATCATGGGTGAAGATTTTGTTTGGGGGGAGGGGTAGTATTATGATTTATTGATAGCATAAATGATAGGAATAAGGCTTTAATTAAACTTCAAATATTATTTAATATACTGAAGCAATATCACATTATAATATTTGTCTACTTGAACAGACTAAATCCCAAGTTAACCAAACGAAAAGTCGAATCACATACAACTCCTCGGTTCAACTGCTGTCCTCCATCTTCAGGCGTAGAAAACTCACTCATGCCGCCATCTTCTTTCAAGAGAAATACATTGACCACAAAACAAACATTTGTGTTTTAACGCCATTTTCATTATAACAAACAAAAGTCACTAAAAGTATGCAAATGAAATAGTCAATAAAAACAATGTCTAAACCAAGAAGTGTGGCTAACCTTTGCAAACCAGGCAGCATGTATCTGGAATGGACACAGGTGAGGAACAGGTCAACGGTTGGCAGCTTTTTAAAGCACAGAAGATGTTTCCATTCTGAAGAAAATGAGAAGTAGATAGTAATATGATAGAAATGGGATTATGTTTGGATTAAAGTAGGGATCGGATCAAATCGTTGGAAAATTGCCATAAACCTACAGCATGGGAGAAAAACAATGTTCTACGGCTAAACCGGAAAAACTATTATCACCGTCAAATCCTCTGCATAAACTTAAACAGTTTTAATAAAGTAGATGAAAATAGTTACTTACAGAGCATGTGCACATGACACAATGATTAGTCTGTCTGGATGGGAAGAGGTCAAGTTTGGTAAAGGTTTCCCCTGGTTGGTAAATACTCCCATTATACCTGCAGGACTTCACTGGGGCTCTCAATCCTGCAGGAATCCTCGGCTCGTCTTCACAGAGCACACAAAAAATAACCACAGAAAACACAGGAAGTTTTACAAGTTTACCGCTGGGATACTACAAAGGGTGCGAAAGAGTTAGGAAACCCATGTCCTTTGACACGCAGGTGTTATTGCAAACTTAAAAGGCCCAATTAACTGATTGGTTATTTGTTCCGTTGTGCTTTTGAGAAGATACCTGTGCAACGGGGGCAACACTGCCTGGCATCAGTCACAGGATTCTCACAGCGAAGAGCTGGGCACTTTATTGTGTTACATTTCACATGGCCTGTCTAAGAGAGAAACCGCGTTACCTGGTTTATAGGCACACACTGAAATACCACCCACCAGAACACACATGTGGCCATTACATCAAGCACATGTTACACCAACACCCAGGCTACTCTAACTCTCAACTCTGTCAGAAACTATCATAAGAACAACTCAAAATGGTTAAGTAGAAATGTAAATTATAGTTATAACTTTGTTAGCAGCAGTGTTTTGACCTCTCTCTGAAGGTACAAATCCTGTTTCTGTAGTCCGGTGTCTGCTGGCTTCATCCATCCATGTGGGTTAGTCAGTCAGTATGTAGTGTAGCCTACCTCAGTGCAAGCACAGCGCATACAGAACATGAATCCAAAAGGCTCCAGATAGGGATGCCAGCTGTCTCCGGGTCGGTATGTTTTTTCTTTAAATGAGCAGACAACTCCCAACGCTGCTGAAGAAAATACATGGGATAAGATGATCACAGAAGTTAACGTAAACTAATCGCTGCCTTAGATGCACTCTAATCAAGGCATATATAATTGATTGAGTCGTTCGACCACATGAAAAGTATTTTTGCAAAGCATTTTTTTTAAGATGAAAAAATTGTTAGGTAAGAGCGGCGTTGACGTAACGCTTTCAGTTTAGTCCATACGTTTTTTTATTGGATTAATTATCCTTAAAGTTATTAAATACTACTAGGTTTAATCCGCTTAATATAACGGTTTTTCCAATCACTGTCATACCTTCACGTCTACGAAGTTCCGCACCACAATCAGCAAGCCAACTGAAGCAAATTAATAGGAGAATTTGCCTCATTTTCGGGATGATTCTCCAATCGAAAATAATTCCACGAACTGCGAAGCAAACCCCAGGATAGTGTGAAACTTCACATAAAATCACGCATTTATTCTCGGTTTATCAAAGGCGCCTCCTACAGGATAGAACACTCAAATGTCCAAACATTAACGATTGGTGCAGTCAGAATTTCAGTGCATCATTGACATGAGTGAACTTAGACTAACTACTTATTTTATATGGCATCATAAAATGTATTATATAAATATATAAAACAAGGCAGTGTCTACTGTTGATGTGTGTGGTGTTGCGAGCACACATCTTGGTGTTGCAATAACCACTATCCCATACGCTCCATTGAGATGTTTATTTATATGTAGGTTTTATAGAAAGACTGGCCAACCAGAAAGACTATAGATATTTATGTGGACTAATTTCCATCCCACAATGGGGTCTACGCATCATACGCCTATAGGCCGAACCGTTATATTATAACGATGCAAAGGGTTCACCAGCGTGTATTACGTCATAATGAAATTGGTTTATTTGTTTGAGGTTAATAATAACGCGCATTCGACGTCTTGAGACGCGTCTGGCTCATCATGGTGATGACTCGTGCTCAACAGGCGTTAATTGCTCAAGGAAATGACCAGCTTGAAGTTGCACGTGGGGGGCCACAGCCACAAGGAGGCAGACCTAACATTAATAACCTGAGTCGAAGAGAAAGGCCAGATCAGCGAAGTACCAGAGGCGGAGTGTGTTCAACATTGGTTGAGAAATGGTCATGGCAACATAGAAGACTAAGTTTGCTTCCACTATTACGAGGACGCGTCAACAGACCGAGATGGAACTTGACCTGTCGACCAGCACGGCTTTTTGAAGAGTACTATTAACTATCCAATAGGATTTGTTCAATAAAAGTTGCACCTTCAAGAATTGTAAGTTTTTTGTTGTTCTTACGTAGCAGGTCACGGACAACACACATACAGAAATAAGTTGAACACTTCATTTATTGAAACATTGCAATAAGATAAAACTGTTGATGCCTGACTACTATAAACTGGGTAAAGAAAACATGGAACAACAAACTTTTTTTTTACACAGCAATAGTAATGTCCACAACATGGCCTATAATTCTGTATAGGGACTGCAATAACCAAATACATGTCTGGAATTTGATTTTCAGACCCAACTGATAAAATGAAGCATTCCAGAGACAGTCACAGACTTGCCTTTACACCTAACAGTTTAAAACGGTCTAAAAAACTTTATTTTTGTATTAATATTTTCATGTGAATACCAATCAAGATGGTTTCATTCTGAACAGATGTCATCTTAACGTAAAGTATCCTGTCCACTGGAAAAAACTTGGAGATTACAGACATTATAACTTTAAAAAAGAACTGCCACTAGATGTCGCAATAAGACTGTCTTTCCCTGTTGAGGCTCAAAACAGTAGTATAAGTGTAGAATATTCTAGTACTGTCGGTAAACACTGTACAACAGATACTGACAGAGGTACTCCTCTATCATAATGTCACACTCACACACACACTCTCTCATACCCACACACACACACACTCTCTCATACCCACACACACACACACACACACACACACACAACACACATACCCACACACACACACACACACACACACACACACACACACACACACACACACACACACACACACACACACACACACACACACACACACACACACACACACACACTAACTAGTGCTGCTTGCTCCTGTGTCCTCCTCCCCTTTCTTCTGCCTCTTCTTGGCCCGGATCTCGTTCATGGCTTCCTCTATGGAGCGGGTGTCTCTCTTGTTAGCGACAGGCACTGAGGGTGAGACAGAGATGAGCCAGAGACTCAGACAACATAGTGGGCACGCACACACACACACACACACACGCAAAGCAGAGTGTGGATTGAAAAGATGGAACTCTCTGGAGAAAACCTCCCATGTTCTTTACACTCACCACAGCCGTATGCTTGGTTGGCCTCCAGTGTGTGTGCGGCGTCCTTAGCAGAGGAGGTGCCGATGAGATGGCTGTACTTGTCACGGTAATTGGAGCTGGGAGAAGCCGCTCGCTTTTCGGACTTGCTGGCTGCCGCCTCCTCCAAAGCAGCCCGTTCCTGCGAAAGCCAGATTCAAAGATCACTATCTGACACTTCCACAGGGCAACAGCTCCAAAACCTGGAGCCTACTGCCAGGGTTGTGATGAAGCTGAGCGTCGCATGGAAACACACATCTGTCATGTCATGATCTTTCTGCAGCCTATTTATACACCTCTAAATCCGAATGCAGATTGTTCGTGTTTCCAGATGTTTGGTTGGAAGTGAGAAACCTCTCTACCTCCCGCCTTACTTTGAGCCTGCGTCTCTGCTCGGCCACTTTGGGGTCCCACTCCTCTCCTTTACGGTAGGCCTCCAGCTCCTCGTCGGACGGCGCAAACTCCTGCAAATCAGGGACACAACGTTGACAATACTGCTCAGTGGAACCCAGTGCATATTTTAGGTATGATGATCCGGTGACGGTGAAGAATACAATGAATAAAAGTGTTTACGCTGACGGATACTGACCTTCTTGAAAAGCATGACATATCTACTCTCTTCATCCTCGCCAAAGGAGAAGGATGTCAGACCAGCCACTTCTGCAACGTCATGCCTACAGCCAGACAAGAGGGGAGTTAATATTGTTCGAGCGATGTTTTATAGAACTCTTGACATGCAGTTGTTCACTCACAATATACTCCTTTCAATCTTCCCCATAGGATTGTACTTCCTCTTCTGTTGGGCACTGTCTTGAATGAATTCTGACACTTCTTTCTCCATCTGTAAAACAGAGGTGGAGTTTAAGTGTGTCGGATCTTCAGTAGACAATGGGCAGAATAATATTAAATTATTTGGTTTGGTATGATAGAACATTGAGTGAAATTAACGAGGGCAAAAAAGACGCATGAACAAGAACCCCTGAAGATTCTGACCTTTTTTCTGAACTCGGCTTTCTTTTTCTTCTCATCCTCCTGCATCTTCTTGATGCGTGCAGCCTGTTCTGTTAAATGGTAAACATGTGTAAATGTTGGCACCGACATACTTCACTTTAAGTTAACTCTTTTATCATAACATAAAATCAATATGCATATCCATCAGAATATTAAAATATGTCAAACTCAGTTGGGATGTACGGGCAACATTAAGGCCTACTACATTATTCATTAATATGACGAAAACGCATAGGCGTAAAGGGGTGGAGCTTTTCCTACAGCAAGTAGCGTCCTACACGATGCCTACATGATAGATCGTTGGGCCAATAAGAGCGCTAGATTATATTTTTTATGTCCAATGGAAAGTACTAAACGATAACGAAATTGACTACAAGGGCAAATAGTCCTCCATGACTGGTTAATTTCGCACTCAGACATACTAGGATGTATAAGGATGAAGAGAATAAGCCTTTATATCTTAATTATGACATCAAATTTACTTTCTTTAGTTGCATTCCCAAAAAAATTTACGTAGGACCAAACGTTGTCTGTTAGATCAGGCTTATACCTCTGGCCTTTCGTCGGCTTTCCTGGTCGCCGACTGTTGGAGGTTTTTCCATCGAGCTCAAGATTGAGCCCAGAAGGTCCGCCATCTTGGATTGAATGACCACCAACGGAAGTACGATTTGTTTATAGAAATAAGTGGGAGGGTTTACGCAACCGCAGTAAGTTGTTGGAGTAGGCTCGCACGTTTTATATTTCTGGGTAGCCGCGGTGGGTGGAGTTTTCATTTTCTCTGTAGAGAATCAAAAGTCCCATTCATATTTTGTCAACGTTCGATTTTAGACGGCTATAGTGACAAATAATACACTATGTAAAATGCATATGTGCTCTTTTATGATCTCGACTCTAAAACCACTGTTGATTATGACTTAGCAGGCTGTCATAAACACACTTTGAAATGTTGGTGTGTAAGTCATCTGTGCTGCAACATTAATACATTCCTCCATTCTGCTCTGCCTCTCTCTCTCTCTCTGCCTCTCTCTCTCTGCCTCTCTCTCTCTCTGTCTCTCTGCCTCTCTCTCTCTCTCTCTCTCTCTCTCTCTCTCCGTAAAGGTCAGACTTCCAGCTGTCTCTGTGTGTTTACTTCAACATAGTAGGAAAGCAGAGGGACACAGTTAGATCTGCATGAGGAGGTGACAGACACTGCTGATAGACAGTAGAAAGTGGGTGGGCAAACACATAAAGCACATAGTGGGTGTAGAACAGAGAGGATAGGCTGACTCACCAGCTCATTTCATGTCAAGTCAGTGCCCTGGAGGAACACAGAGGAAGGGTTGTGGTCACTGGCCATGATTGAAAACGAACTTGCAATGTATTCTTAATATAGCGATGTATATTTGATCCGCAAACCAGGAAAGCGGTCTGCACCTATGACCGCGCCTGTATGTTGTAATACTCAAAGTAGCTATGAGTCCATGTGTGGTGGGAGTGTATGTACATGTATTTGTATATCTGTATTAAATATTTCAGCTTGGCCTGTGTGACATGGTTAGAAAAAACATCTACAAAAGACATGGGAGTTAAAGTAAGTTAGTTTTCTCTGGTATTTTAAGGTCAAGCATGATACATTCAGTACAAGGCTTCTTTCTCTCTTTTTTCGTTTAGTTTCAAGACAATAAAATATAAGTTATGCGGGCAAAGTTACAGTCTTCAGGAGTGATTGAAGTATTTATATATATGAGCATTTGTCAACTATGATCCTGTCAGTCATATCACATTAACATAGAGGCATCAATATTATTGGATCAGTTAATATAAGAATCTTTCCACATGAATCAAACAAGAAGTCAGCATTTTTCATAATCCACTGAAGAACAGTAGAGTTCATTTGCAAATTAATATGAACATTAATAACATTTAACTGTATCAAAAAGCACAGTACACACTTGTTTGCTCTCATCAATATGGGAAATAACAATAATGGGACAAATCTTCCTCTATTTAAATTCATGGGTACTCATGAGAGAACTCAATTTCAGAAAACCTACAGGAGATAAAAAATAATAGGCTCTTGAAACATGACAAAGTTAACATGACAATCAAAATAAAGAGGCAGTAATACATTTTTTCCATACGGAAAAGAATAACAATTTCTACAAAATAAAGAGCTACACAGCTAAAGTATGTGTCCAGCCTGCTCATAGAAGACAACATATAAATCTGCCTCACTCTTACCACTGTGACCTGTGCCACAAGGTATGTTGAATTTCATAATCTTAAACTCAACAACCAGGACTCCAAAAACAGGATTTCATTCCTCCAGTCTAAATCCTGATTACCCTTTTATCCTGTGCATTTGTTGCATCTTTTAGGAAAGATAGAAATACTCTTTTGGATTTACAAATCGATTAACATGTGAGTCGGTTTCATTGACTCACAGTGTGTGCAGTGACCCTGCATTTCTCTAATGCTACGTTCTACTCAGAAAAAATTCTAGAAGAGTCCTTAATACTCTTTTAACTCTTCCTACAGTAGAATCCACAGGCTAGATGGGTTAAACATATTGGTTTTGCCACAGAATAATGTTTTCTAAGTATGGAAAATGATGAATGACATATTATATGGTTTCGTTAAAAACCTAGCATCACAAAACACCATACATTGTTCTACCCACTGTCTCAGTCATTGGGGTGAAAATATATTTTCATCAGTCCACTCCGTCTATACTCTTAGAGGGAAATAAACAGCTCTTCCAAGAGAACAAGGAGAAGCCTTGATTTTCATTGTCATTAACGCCAAAATTGTATGATATAGAATATAGGATAATACATAGGCTAATGGAGTTGGACTTGGCTGCGTGCTGCAAGCAGTCAGTGACACTAAAGCGCCCAGCCACGCATACCCTAGATCAGCCTGCTTGTCCATTTAGTGCAATGAGACCGCTTACAGGGGCACAGCAAATCTACACAAACCACAAAAGCCATGCCACATTGACTGCCCTGAAAGGGCTGTTCTTTCTTAAAGGGACATGCGCACAGTTTACACAGAGAGGAGGCAAAGGAAGACACTGCTGTTCAAGCACACAAATTGCCAGGCCAGTCACATGCACACGAGGGTAAATGACAGGGCCACACACGTGTGCTAACCTTTGGCTCTCTGCTGGGTACCTAACCTCAGAGAGACTACAGTAACAGGCCGCTGCAGGGACAGTGTGTACTACGACAGCCTCAGTTACAGTCAAGTGAGAGGGGCTCGGTCTTCTAGAATGGAAACGTCATTCTTGGTAAAGAAAGGTCCCGTTTGTTTAGGCAACTGAGCAGTCCTCCAGACAACTATAGGCCCTCCATCTTTCCCCATCAACTCTCGCCTTCTCCAGCTGTCTCATTGGTCTCTTGGGAAGACAGAAACCTGATGGCCACACCCTCTTCTTAGAAGTGATCAGTCAGTGAAGACTTGTTAATGTGTAATATATAAGAACCTAACCTTTGTTTATGCACATTGAAAGGTTTCCTTTTTTTTTTTTTTTTTGTTCATACTTGATACGATGTAATGCGCAGAATGGAAACGCGCAAGAACTGGAAGCACGATGTTGCGGAGGACATGCATGTTGTTGAGTACACAGGAGGGCCAAACGCCAGGAGGGTCAAACGCCATGCCCCCCAGTGTCCTTGTCTCTCTTCCTCATCTTCCCCTGACTTCATCTCACTGTTTGTTCTGTTGTTTTTTTCATGCCCGTGACTCTTTCTTTGAGTGGGGCTTGTTTCCCAGGAGCGCATCAATCTCTGTGACAGTCTGAGGAGTCATCTGGGACAGGACCTGAAGAGGGGTGGAGCAGTCTGTCAGTCAGTCAGAGGGGCACAGAGTTGCTTGACCTGCTTCAGTGCTACTTTGTCTATTGTGTAACAATTTAACAGTTACTATGAAAAAGGGAAAGTTTAATAATAACAAAATACCAAAAAATGATCAAAGATAGTGTTTTCGATGGGGGATTTTTTCACGGTTGACTATAAGACTTTAACTACTGACTATAGGGTTGAGGAGCATGCAATGCGGAGTGAAGTCAGAGCGATGTGCAGTTCAGGGGTGCGTCATTACCCTGAGGGCACCCAAGTTCTCCACCAGCTGCTCGGTGTTGGAAACTCCCAGCAGCACCGAGCTGACTCCCTCGCTGCGCAGACACCACGCTGGAGAACAAGCACAGACAGCAGCGCACACGTATGCTTAGAGACCGACACACAGAACTGGGCTTGGATACGACAATACCAACATCAAAATTGTGAGCGTCGAGAAGTGTTGATGGAAGAGTGTACAATACACACGGGCAACAATGCACACACGGATGCACACACACACACGCGCGCGAACGCATGCATGCACACACAACTGTACCTATGGCTAACTGGGCAGCAGTACAGCCCAGTCTATCAGCCAGCAGATGGAGCTCCTTGATCTTGGCCAGCTGTCTGCGACCGTCTTCACTGTTCACTCGCTCCTTCAGCCACTGGTAGCCCTTCAGGGGAGATCACACACACACACACACACATAGAAAACACAGTTTTTAAAACCCAGGTGTTTCTAACCCACAGAATTCTTCCCCCACCCTTTTCCCCTGCCTTCATGACAGAACTCACCTTCATGGATGCCCGTGAGCAGTCAGGCACACCTTCACTGTATTTCCCCGTGATCAGCCCACATGCAAGGGGAGACCAGGTCATTGCCCCGACGCCTGAAACAAAAAGAGAGGGTGTTGTTAAAAAAAAGCGTCATGTTTTAGTCAGAGAAAAAAACACATAACGTGTGAGTCATATTAAACTTAATAAAACATCTCCGGGCAGGATTCTATTCCGCCTCTCCCTTCTTGGTGTATCTAAGCAGGGCCTGACATGAGAGATCCTCATGTGATAACTGACTTCACAGGAGTAGAGAGAGAGAGTACATGTTTACTGCTTCGGGCTGGACAGTCAACAATGACGCCGGTCATGTGATACTGTGACTGACCTATCTTGTGGTATAACTCAGGAAGCTGCACCTCCACCTTGTCCCTCTGAAAGTAATGGTACTCTGCCTGCTCGCACACGGGTGGAATCAGGTTGAACTGGCGCGCCACAGAGTACGCCTCCTAGGGGCAGGGAGGGAGAACAACACCATTAGTGTGGGCATCCCCCACTACCCCTCGCTGGGCCTTATGTCATCAGGAGACGAGAGCAGGTGTTAATATGACCTCATGGGCAGAAGGTGTGCCAAAAAGAGAGAGAGAGATGGGGAGGAACTTGCCATGATCTCCATGGCGCTCCAGCGAGAGGTTCCCCAGTACATGGCCATTCCCTGGTTTATTACGAAGGTCATGGCCCGGACGATCTCTGCAAACAAACATACGTATGACGTTAAAGACCATGAAGCTCTGTAGAGGCCACACATGCACTGTAGAGGCTACAGTCGTTCAACAAAAGATATAAACAATGCTCATTTTAAAGCTTTGTAAGGAAACTGAGCTGACTAATAGTGGACTAGCCAGGCTGTGTGGTGCTGTTTGACAGACATCTGACTATAACAGGAGGCACCATACAAGCACAGATTCTGAAACATTCAGAAACATCAACCATGCATCTTGTAGTGTTGATAAAAGGTAACTGACCTTCCATGGGGCTGTTGACATCATTACGGTTGGCAAAAACAATATCCACATAATCTAGCTGGAGTCTGGACAATGATCCTCTCAGGCCTGCATCAGAGATAGTTTATATTCATCGTCATGAATCACGTAACCCCGCTTCCCCCCTCGTACCCATTCCAATCACATAATGTCCTGTGAGATCATTCTTCTTTACCTTCGATGATGTGTTTTCTAGACAGCCCTCTCTCCGTTTCTGCCCTGTGGGGGTGATAAAGTACATCATCATGGGAACAATCCCAACAATAGTTTGTCTGCGTCGCCAGAACAATGACAGAAACTTGGATGTTATTCCTGGCATCTTACTTACTGGCCACCCCAGTAGATCTTTGTTGTGACCACATAGCTCGAGCGTCTGCCAAACACGAGAGGAGAGGGGTTAGGGGGGGTCATACGTCGTCAAACACCGCATCTGAAACATGCTGTTATCCACAGAGGTTATGAGCTGAACTGCATGTGAACAAGAGGCCCCATATGTCACTGTGCAGACTGTGCTTATGAACAACATAAAAAAGCTTTGATCTGACGCGGTCAGACAGACAACTTTTTGTTTGCGCTTGAGTCACATTAGATACATGACTAATATCACCTCCATCCTTTTTTCTTGATGATGTTGCCCAAGGTGATCTCAGCCCTGCGGAGAGGGGAAAGACAATGTTCCAGATAAACAGCGACGCACAAACAACAACATGTGCGGAGAGATTGTGGACAGAGAGAGAGAGAGAGAGAGAGAGAGAGAGAGAGAGAGAGAGAGAGAGAGAGAGAGAGAGAGAGAGAGAGAGAGAGAGAGAGAGAGAGAGAGAGAGAGAGAGAGAGAGACAGGTAATGAACGGTGTCAGAGAGAAAGGTAAGGGCGAGATAGAGAGAGGGGAGATAAAAGAGCCGTATCGATCAGAAAAGGGGTGATGTGTGCAGGAGCTGACCTGCCCGAAGCGTACACCTCCGCCGTATCAAAGAGGTTCACACCGTTCTCATAGGCGATGGTCATCAGGTTCTCAGCCGTCTGAGGGGACAAGAGAGATAGCTACTGAAAGACACAAAGAAAAAGGGAGAAAAGCAATAACGAGGATTGAAAGAGGGGGGGGGGAGACAGACAGAAATAATGGAGGAGAGAAAGAGGGAGGGAGGGAGAGAGAGAAGGACATGGAAACAAAACGTTTGGGCCCTCACCTCGTCTGAGATCTGTGATCCAAATGTCACCCAGGTGCCTGCAGGCAGACGAATGGACACAGACAGATTGACAATGAGTCCTGTTGAGCTGTTCCGTGTGCCTGATACATTTTTCAAAGATGTTTATGGTGTTGTTTGGGAACCAGCTTTACTCACCCAGCCCCAAGCAAGACACACGCAGCCCTGACTTCCCAAGGTTTCTGAGAGAGAGCGAGAGAGAGACAGAGAGCGAGAAAGAGAGAGACAAAGAAAGAGAGAAAGAGAAACAAAGAGAAACAGAGAGAAAGAGAGACACAGAGAGAGAGAGAGAGAGAGAGAGAGAGAGAGAGAGAGAGAGAGAGAGAGAGAGAGAGGGAGAGGGAGAGAAACGGAGGCGGGGGAAAACAAAGAAGGGTTCAAGGAGGAACACATTAATATGGACATGACTGTACCTTCTCTAAAAACTCCAACTGCACTTTCTGCACATCCAATTTGTCGGCACAGGATTGACTATCCAGTATCCCCTATAGCTAAGGTCAATGTCAACAGCTGTACATTATATTTCAGCATGTGTGACTATGAAACACTAATACCAGCTACGGTGAGACCCACTGTGCAATTTTGCTAAGTGGTTTTTGTTCTAAAATAATGCGTAACAACAGAGTGCCCAGCCTTGTTAAACATGTTGACCTATTACACTTCTTACATCACAGTTCAGAGTAATACGCCGTCCCTTGGACAACTGGAGGGCATTGTGCCCTACAACATGGTTGACATGTACTGTATAATAAGCTGCGATGGGGGGGCGGGGGTGATTTAACTGCTCATCCATATTCAGTCCTTAACTGCATGGGCATGCAACATCCATGCATGTACCCACTGCAGGGCAGCTTAGATGGAACAGAGAGCAGAACGAGAGGACTCTGTCCGACCATGGGGTCTGTTTAACAGGAGATTCTGTGGGCTTCATGGCTGCTCTCCTCCTCCACGCGCTCTGCTCCATCCTAATTAGACCGGGAGCCAGCTGGGGAGGCAGCCGAACTGCAGCGGAACTCATCTCTTCGTCGTCTTTTCATCTCCAGCGCCTCGCCTCTCTGCCTGCCTGTGTCCGCCACAAATAGCCCGATGGAAAGAGACAGACTGTCAGAGCGTTTAGATCCGGGCGGACGAGCTCAGCTTTATTTTCCCCCTGCTCTATTTTCATTGCCTGGCCAGAGCTATTTTTAGATTTGTGCATATGTGTGCTACTCTCCATGTGTTTGCCGTGCGAATGTGTGAATTACTCAGGTGACTCGAAATGCGTGTGTTTATTTGGTTTCAACAAAGTGCATGGGTAATTGACGAGGCACATGTAAAAGGCTGAACAGAAAGATACTTGGGTGCCTTACAGTATATTCGATTAATTGCTTCCTATACATCTAAGCTGCGGACACACTGTGTAGCGTGCACAATGGCTTCATGTCACTTTGAGGAGTGATATTTAGAAACGGAACTGTTCTGAATCTTCCTAAATTGAAAGACATACGGGTGAGAGGTTGTGAAGATATAGTGTAAAAGCAGGGTTGTAGTTTATATACAGTGTGTCATACACTTCCTTTTGGTACTACATAACTGAGATTGAGTGTCACTGTTGCTATGTGTGACAATTGCCCCCCCCCCCCAACCCTTCCACGCCCCCCCCCCCCCCCACTCTGCAGTGCTGCAGTCCGCAGCGCTGTTATCTGTGATTCTGGGTGGATCAGAGACTCGCACATACACACAGGTACACACACACACACACACCCATTCACACGCACACCCACAGATAACACAGACCTGACACGAATGCTCATAGGATGCGGGAGCTGGTCTGTGGGCTGGTCTGCTGGCGTTCTGCTTTGGAATGCACACAGATCTGCGTACAGTCATGCATGCATGCGTGCATTCATACATACTCATGCACACACACACCGAAGCCCAGATGTTGTTTTTTTTCTCCTCGCACAGCACATATGGCCTCCTGTGTTCTTCTTCCCCTACTAAGTCTCTTCCTATAAATCATATAAGATCGGCGAGGTGATTTTAGGGGCTCGTCGTTTCCACACAACAGCACAGGAGCACAGACACAATGCACACTGAGGTGGTTCTGTTTCACAGTGCAGTCAGCACTGTAGTCTTTGCTGACGTACGCAATTAGAATTCACCTGAGACACACGTAGGAGACATATCTACAGATGGTTACGTACGTTCAGCTCCTTGGGGTGATACGTTCTCAGAGATGCAGCTGTGCCAACACAGTGACAGGCACACACACTCGTTCTCTGTTTTGCTCTGCGATTATGTGCGTCATCTGGTAACACCCATAACCTCATTAGTAACCCCATTCCTCACTTTATGAATAAGTGCCTTTTAATCGTAGAATATCCTCAATGATAGTTTGGATGAACATCTCATTCTCTGACAGAATGAATGCTTTTTAATTCATTCTTTTGAATCATTCTTAATCTCAGCAGGACTTAGATACAAGTAGGAAACACCCGGGGGATATCACTAGTTGGAGTGTGTCTTTGGGACAGGAAGATTAACATCCATTTGAGAGAATCAGTCCACAGACCCTCTTCAGAGGTAAACACACTGTGGCAAGTATCAAACAATTGACAATGAATATATTTTAAAACCACGTGAAACCTACAGTATATTATTACACTGCAAAATATCTGCTTCTACGAACAAAACAGGTAGTTAAAGCTAGCGTGCAGAGAATGCTGCAATGCACCCGCAAGTGTTGACAGAGAAAAGGAGAAAGTAAGAGGGTGTATCAGAGAGAAAGACAGAGAGGAAGAAAAACAGATGAAGGGAGGGGTAGAGACCGATGGAGAGAGACAGATAACACAATGATGAGACAGAGCGTAAGATAGAGAGACAGGCCGATGGAGAGAGTGAGCGAGGCAGAAATGTGAAAACGGAGAGGCAGACAGGGAGAGAGCTGACTTGGGGTGGAGTAAGACTGAGGCAGACTGAGTGTGGGAGTTGATGGTTTATAGGAGCATTGACGGGGGAGGGAGGGTGGTGGTGGTGGTGGGGGGGCTCTGGAGGGGGTTGGTGGGGGTGGCTGTAGGGGGTGGCTGAGGGGTGGGGGCGCTGGAGGGGGGGGGGGCTGGAGGGGGGGGGCTGAACGGGGTGGGTGAGGGGTGGGGGGGCTGGAGGGGGCGAGTAGGTCAGTGGCCTGCTGGAGAGGAGTCCCCCTCAGTCTAATGAATGCCCAGACTAATGACTTAGCATGGGCAATTAGGGAACATGCAGAGAAGGAGGAAGGCAAGATAGGGGGAGTTGGCTCATCAACCAGCACATCTCCCACCCACGGGTCCCAGGGGGTGAAGGGCATGTGAACGGGGTTAGAGCCAGGACCATCACTACCTGCTCCACCAGCCACACATCAGAGGACATCCCAGCTCAGACATGAGATATGACTGTGCTGAACCGAGAGGAGCACCGGTTTAGCAGTGCATTAACATTATATTTTGACAGGGAAAGGGTTCAAAATTTCTACTCGAACATCATGTTCTCTAGCTTGTCAACTAGTAAAGGAGACAGATTTTCTTTCAACTGTGACCGGATGAAATAGTAAATTATGACAATGTTATTTCAGTTGCATCTTCAAACCGAAACAGATCGGGGATGAGAAGAAAAAAAAACTGTCATTTTTGATAAGTGAGTCACAATTGCAAAGACAAAATGATTATGGGTCTCCTAATTCAAATAAAGAAAGTAACGAGAGCAGAGTGTTCCGTCATCCACAGGCCTGTAAAATTCACTGTGGTGCCGACGCCCCAGGAAAAAGTGTGTGTGTGTGCGTGTGTGTGTGTGTGGGGAGGGGGGGGGGGGGGTAAGGGGGCACTCATAAGGCACAGAGCTTCCTGCTGCTCCTGAAATAAGAGAGACACTAAAGATGTGCTGGGTGTTACCACTGGCCATTTTCCATACAGTTTCCATGATTGAAGACAAATCCAATGAGGACAAAACAGTAACCAGGTTATAAATCTTCAATCCAATTAAATGAATGTGCGCATAACAAAAAAGAACACTTCATTGTGACATCCCCATTTCCTTCTGTGCCTGTTCTCTATTTAAACAGCCTCTTAAAGCGAAAACTTAATTGAGTGAGGAGAATGGTGTCAGAATTGAGCTATGGGGCATTTTCTTCCTCTAGTCAGAATAACACACTCTGGGTCGGTTTAGAAACTTCTCCGACGTTGGATCCATTTTTACAAAAGACAAATTAATTATCTTTTATTCTCCCATTATTCTTCTTTCAGTATCTTTAAATTTAAATTCATGATTGATTCCAACATGCGACTATAAAACTGCTCAATCAATATTACAGTATCCTCCCAGTCTAACTGAATCTAAAATGTGATCTCCACGACAGGCAATATAAATTTGGTGCTACATAAAATACACCCAGCTTTCTCTGCCACTTACAACGTCGTATATAGAATAATAATAAGACAAAACAAAACATTCACGCCAAGGACACTACTCAGCTATAACAACTCACGAGTTTGATTGAAATTCAATGAAACGGGGCCAGGCTGGCCTGCATCCAGAGCAGAGAGAGAAGCCTCTCCTGGAGAGACGAGGTGCTCACAGGTAACCTGAGCTGCCATCGTGTTCCAGGGAGACGATTTGTCTCGCTTGTTCATCATAGTAATCTATCACTCACCAGCGGGTTAACCTGCCACCCGCTTTTATACGGCCACCACACGAGAGCCTATTCAAGTCCTCTCATGCAATCGGATACCATTATGTCAATGTCAACTGCCTCAGTCAGAGTGTCGTCGAAGCCCACCCTCCAGCCCCAACCACCCTGAACGGGGTTGGGACCCTCGCTTGCTCACCTGTATTTCATACTACTGTGGCGTCCAATGGCCTCCTTCATGTGGGCATGACCCTGAGGGACCGGGCGTGACCCTGGCACGTCCCTGGGTTTGGACGAGCCCTGGGGGATGTAGTTGCCATTGCCTCCCTGGCCGCTCCCTCCACCACCTCCTCCCCCACTGCCTCCCCCTGGTGGTGGGGCAGTGCGAAGGCCGCAGAGTCGATCCTCGCTGCGGCTCTTCAGGTTGTGCTCAGTGCAAGCAAAAGACACCTGCATCCTGACAATTGTCTCTAGAGGCTCTTTGAGATGCTATTTAGGACCAGATGCAAAAATGCGAATTGGTCTGCAAAAAGCTAGAGGGATTTAAAAGCAGTTCTGGTTGGTTCTGTCCTGTCTGTGGTTGTAGTTGAGGAGCAAAGCTTTCCAGGTAAAGTATCAAAGCGGGCAGGCTTGTGTTTTCTGGCAGAAGCTGCAGGTGCCGGGCAACAATCCAGGCCTTAACCTGGCACGCAGAGTCAGCGTCTGGTCTGACTCCTGTCTAATGAAGCCAGACAAAGACTAGGAGTTTGAACACTCACAAGAAGCTCCCTCTTCGGGACATTCCTACAGTCATCAGCGGGGAGTTGATGGGGATTCACAGCAGGATGCTACTGGGCGCAGTTCCGCGGGGTTTTGGTAGCTTCAGCCGGACACTACACAGCAGGAAGAGCGCAACAGATTCCTCACTTGAAACTGTTAACGGATGCAATCCGCCGGTCTGGCTTTATCTCGCAGAGATACACGAAAATACTGTGGAGGAAATGAAAATGCTTTCTCTAAGCCTTTGGGTGAGGTGGTAAAAAGCTTTCACCTGCTGGATTTCTTCTTTTCAGCTATAAACTGAGGTTAGTTCTGTCGGTCTCGAGTCCAGCTAGAGACCCAGAGTGTGCCGCAACAACGGCACAATCGTAGCTACAGGCTTCCTCGCACCTGGCCTCGCCTGGCATATTGCGTCGCAAGTACAACGAATACAAATGTGAGAATTCGCACACTCACTAATCGACTCACGGAATTCAACACGCGGCAAACATTGATTCCTCATACATTCATAAAATGTTCCCTATCTAACACAGTGTCCAGTCTCACATCAGCAGCATCAATTTGTAGGACTATCTCATTTAGCCTACTTTGAAGAATAATGCAGCCGAACTAGAATAAATGCTGATAATATCGGTTGGTTACCCATGTGGCAACATATTTCACGACTGTAAAAGGATCCAGAAAATGCTATAGCTTAATCAATTCACAAAACGATCAGCGAATACATTTAGTGCTTGCCAAATCCTTGCCTAATCATAAAATTCGATGTATTTTTCCCGAAAGCTTAATTAAAACTGCTGATGATCCCAAAGCTGCAGAATAAAAATTACAAACATCGGTTCTCCTCTCGGTGGGTCCAAAAATGTTTATCACGACACGCGAAGTCGATTATTGCAAGAGGCGCATCTCTCTCTCTCTGTCTCTCTCTGTCTGTCTCTGTCTGTCTCTGTCTCTCTCTCTCTCTCTCACTCTCTCTCACGCGTTGATGTGGTCTAGGGCTAGGATATACCCTACTACAGACTACCTATCGCATGCTAAAACGCCTTATTTGCATATCAGGATAGACAAGAATAATAAAATACAATATTCGAAATGATTAGATCCCTACTAGCTGGTTACAGTGGCACGCCTCCTAAAAAAAATCGATCGATTTGCACTGACGGACTTCAATCCAACACAGTGTGCTACAGCCAAGGAAGAACAGAAGCCACAGAACCACCCGTTTTTTCAATACACCCCAATAACCACTGCTTTTTGAATAAAATAAAATAAACTGCAGACCCTGCCCCTTTCATATGAATTATGCTGCTATTCATTTTTTCATCTATCTATCCCTATTGCTTTCCCTGTATAAACCCTTGCTTCCTCATGGCAATAAAGCACGCAAGTCGAGCAATCTCTTGATTAACTCCACAGACTGCGAGGGGAGTGGTACGGTATTATGCAGTGGCTGGCATGCAGTGGAAACATGAATGAGAGTGGAGAGGGAGCAGCGGTTTCCCAGGAGACCTGCCAGGGGGACTTCGGTGGTGTATGAGGTACAGTGTGCCAACCAAACCTTGAAAGAGAATCCCGTCAAGCAGGTCTTGTATAATATAACCTGTTTTCACATGACCCCATGGTTAAATATGGTCTTTCTGAAATATAATGACATTTAGCAGATTTGATCATTGCAGGAGGGTAGCATACTAAGCCTACTAATGTCAAATCGGGAGCAGTCCATCCATAGGTATGGCAAGCAATGCTTTATCCACATTTGATATTGTATCATGAACAATAACTCACAATTGACATGTGCTGACTACAAAATGGTTCCAAATGTCAATGGGTGCAGGTGCACGGACACAGGTGTGAACCAATCACAGGTTACCTCGGATGCACAAGCCAATCAGTGAGCATTTGTGCGAGTGTGGAATCAGACACTACAGAGAGAGAGAATGTTCAGGAGGATCCTGAGGATTGATTTGATCCTTGAGGTTTTAGTCGACTAAAATATTGAGTACAATGTGAATGGATTGGACCAGAAATTGGCTTTCGTAAGAGACTTATTGGACACACATCTTCATTTGAGCTGGCTCTGTCAAACCCACTTAAGACAGGGGGCACAGCTGGCCGAATTTCAGCACCATGGTCAGATCCCCTCTAGCTGTACGTACCGAAATACTCACAATAGCTCACAGCTCTGATCGTAAGAATAATGCCCTTATTTGCTAAGACCTTCACCCTCTGTTCGTAATAGCAAGCACCGTAACCATAACCTTTGACCCCAACCTTAACCTTAAGACAAACTTCCATAAAAGGTCATAAAGGAATAGTGGGATGTTAGTCATGAAATAATAAAGATGGATGACTGTCAAGGGATGTAACATTTGACATCTTGTGAACACTGACCCGGTCAGTCACACTTAAGAAATAAACAAGGGCTTTTCTTTCGCTGCGCTACAATCACAACAATGCGATAGACCATTTGTGATTCTCTGTCAAGGAATGTTGTAATGCTGGACATTGTGTGGATCTCTAGTGGGGGAACAGGGGAACTGCAAGGTGTCTCTTATAGGAAACAGAACATCTGTCATTGTCACTGGTGAAATATGTCTCATAAAACACGTCAGCACCCTGGAACATTCCCCTCCATCCTCTCCTGAGAGTAAAATAAATATACAAGTATGATTGGACAGTGAAAAGGACTACCGTTACTTTGTTGTCGTAGCTGCGGTTCAAACAGCAGTTTGAGAGTGGATGGTTCACCAGATGGTTTGGTGATGAGGGCAGTCTGTGTCTCCCTCATTCTCTCCCAAATCCAGACATTTGATTTATCTCAACCCATAACCTACTCCCCCTCTCTCTTGAAGCCTATAATCCAATCTTCTCCTTGTTTTTCTCAATTTATTCCATTGTATTCAAACTCCATGCACACCATTTTTGGATAGAAAAAACTGATGGAATAAATTGAAGGTTTTGTGAAAGAACACATTTGAATAGGATATCTTTGGCACATGACCACATGAAATAAGCAATCAATAAATCAACACAGAGAATGAGAATGTGTGGTCTCTCTCCCTATCACCTCCTCTCTCTCTCTCTTTCTTCCACTCGTTATCTCTCCCTCTCACCTGTACACCATGGCGGTTCGCTCAGCCTCACAGTCAGTCAGGGAGAGACCACACTCTCTGAGGTACAGCTCCAGTCTGCGCCGCTCCATCAGCTGATGGGCTGCTTCCAGAATCTGGCTGGCCAGGTCCTGTGATTCGTTCCTCTGAGCCTGAGTCCTACCTCCTCGGTCTCCAGCCTTGGAAACTGTGACCCCAGCAGCCTTAGGCTTCTTGCTGATGCCATACAGGTCCTCCACTGAGAACTTGCCTCCCTTGCCCCCACCGCGACCTCCAAACATAATGGTTGAGTCTGTTTACCAGTGTGAAATTGGAAGAGAGGTCCTTAACTTACACTTCTTGCCTCAATTTTTCTTACTGCATTGTTGTAAAAAAATAAAAAGTATAAAACAAACGTATGCAAATCAAGGTATAAATAAGGATGCTTCTAGCACCATCCAGTATTGCTCTCTCCACTCTCCACAGGTCAAGATATTCACGTTATATATATTCACGTTTGAGAGTAAAAAAATAAAGAACTGAAAAATATATCTAGTCCCTCTGATTCAAAACACCTGTAAAACATCAACAAGTTCTAATTGCTCTTTTCTGAAGTCCTAATCCAGAATCAACCTATATCGAAACTCTAAAGTGACACACACTTCATCCAGTCACAGTAAAAAGAAGAGAGATGGATTGAAGCACATGCTAGTTTTGCTGAAGATGAGAGACAGCAATCTGCATCCCCTCTTTATCTCTCTCTCAGACGAGGGATAGAGGGGGATTTGTGTTGCAGCCCTACCAGCTTACATCTGCCCAGATTAACAGAAGGCCCGGATGAAGGAAAAATAAGAGAGGAATGGAGGACTGTAGAAGTTAGCCCCTTTAACCCTTGTGTTCTCCTCGGGTCATTCTGACCCATCAGTCATTGTGACCCACCTTCGGTTACGACAACTTTACCGCATACAGAAACAAAGTGAAGCATTTTCTCTTAACCGTTGGGCTGTCTCAGACCCCCCACATTGCGAAGGTTAAAAGAAAATTATTTTTATTTGCTTTTGTATCGGGTAAAATTGGGTAAACACAACAATGGTTCGTTATGAACCTTTTGGTCATGTGACCCAAAGGCAGCACAAGGGTTAAATACATTTCATCATCGTCACTGTGCGATCAACAATGGATAACCATCGTAGATTTGGATCTAATGTGTCTATACTCAGACACTGATATGATAAATAGATCACTTGATCTAAAGATCAATTCAGGCAGTCCTCCTCATGAAAGACAGAGACATTTTAACCATTGGGTGCCGGAGTGAGATAGACATGCAGCCTCAGTATGCCTCATTAACGGGCCAACTGACAATGTTGTTGGCCTGGGCTGGGCTGATGTTTGGGCAACAAGACAAGCTTCTCTTTTCACACTGTCCTTTGCCACTTTACAACACACCTCTCTACTATGGGAGAATTCAACACATGGATGCTGTCACACCATCTCACCATAATATGATATTATGTACCTGTGTAATCAATCCTTCTATAAGTGACCCTAAACATGGATTGATGAGAGAGAAAGATGAAGATATACAGCACTGAAAACACTCAAAACTGTATGGTGCTTGGAACTCATAAAATGGTGATGTCAAGAAATTGCTGATATCAATCAGAAAATCGTAAACTGAACATTTATCATTCTGCATTTGGCTCTATCCACTGAGTCGATAAAAAGCAGACATGTTCATCCTGTTGTACAAGAAACAATATTGTAAATGTTGCATAATCAAAGATGATAACAATGGGGATGTCACAGAAAAACCCTCAACAGCACTGAAATGTTTTTGCTACACATTGAGACCTATTTGATAACAGCTGGTGACACAGACTTTCTGACAGAATAAGTGAATGAATGAACAGGCGTGCAATACAGTACAATCCTGCATGTCTGTAAATCTCATTGACTGCTCAAGTATCCATTCAGTTGTCTGAGTGGTTTTAAGGGTAGGTCTATTCTCATCTGTTTTCCCCTTAGTACATCTGGTTGCCTTGCTGCTATGGTTGCAGTATGGGCTATTTCCATACCCTACGGACCCTGGACGGCACTGGCATTAAGGAAAGGCGATGATCTGGGATTAAGATGCTATAAGCGCTCTTTTGATTGACTGAGATCACACTGGCAGCTGGATGAGCTTAATCTCTCCCGTCCCATCGTAAAGGACAGACTCCGGGGGCTCTCTAATGGCCTGTCACCTGTGAGCTGAGTACAAACACGACAAAATCACATATAAGTGACTGTCTCTGTATGCAGAAATATATAGACAGGATGAATATCCTTATATTAATGGATACTATGGTTGACATTTATTTCCAAATCAAAACATTCTTGTGATGTTTTGAAGGACAGTCTTCAAAATCAAGGTAAGTATGTAGTAAATGATTCTACCGTGAGCTGTATAGTGAAGTGTGTTTTACAATCTTATTTCCTCTGGTACCGTACAGTGTAGCTTCACTGCCTCCAGGCAGTGCAGTGGAGGAGGTCAGAGCACAGTGACATTTTCACTAACAGTATAATATTGTGTGTATGTGTGTGTGTGTGTGTCTGCGCTTGTTTTAATGTCACATCATTATCTAAGCTTGAGAAGTACTAGATTATAAGCAATCTGTTGCATAACTGTGTAAAGATGTTGGAATTTGCCCCAATAATCCCTTGCATTAACAGCTTGTGTCTGAAGCCTACATTTAAGCAAAATACAAACAAATACACTGACATGATATTTTGTGACAGGGTGGACCTGGATTGAGTAGAAGGAATATAACAGCCAATAGAGAGCGTTGAGCAAGCTCAACACCATCGCATCTCTGGGTTGCCTGAGGCAGTCCTTCTCTGACTTACATCTTAAAAATACATCACTGAAGCCATGGGAAACACAGCCCTATCTGGTGTTGATCGCAAGGGCACCTGCATTGTAATGTGACTGGGTGTAACTAAACAATGTTTTAGCATTATTGTCTTCACACAAACATCCGTTCACAGACAGTCTTGGGTGGATTTTCTCCTTGTGGTAGATAAAATGTTTAACATTGAAGATAACAGGTTAAATTGAATTTCAACACCTCAACACTGTGGAATACGATGAGAAGCCATGAGGGGAAAAAACGTGAGACTTTGCAGCTGATCTGGCCTAATGTACAACATAGTACTCTCCCCTACTGCTAATGCACTGTTGCAGAGCTCTCCCTCGTGAATCACATTACATGTTTTAACCACCAAGCCTACCAATATCAATGGCCGTAGGGTCAAAGGAAAGTACAAATCCATCCACAGTGAGGACTTCAGTGTTTTACGAATGTTATCGTCTTTTACATAAGCTTTTGAACGTAAACAGCATTATTGTTATTTTTTATATAGGTTTTGGTTCGTTTATGTTGTGTCGGTAGGTCAAATATACATTCTAAAGATGCTTCTGTTCTCCTGTAGCATAAAGGGAAACAATTTGTTATCCACATACTCCAGTAAGTGGCAGTAGCGAGCATAAAGTTGAGTATAACGTTGGCTTTACACGCCATCAAAGAAGAACTTACTTACCACAAAGATGGCTGCATGTATATCTGCTAACCTGTCCGATAATTCTTTCAGTACCAATGATTTGGTACCGGAATGGACTCGAGAAGAAGTCAGCACTGGGGTGAGAGAAATGGGAACGGAACGTTATTTTGCTTCTTTTGCTATGTTTTTTGTTTGCAAGCGCTACCACATCAGTTGATTGTCCCCCTGCCGTGTTAGCTTGCTAGCTAGCGTCAAAGATGATGCGGCAAATAAACCTTAGCCACCGAACTAACAGCTAGCTGGTTATTCTTATCGAATGTTTGCTTTACAACACTGTTTACTAAAATAGATAATCGATAATTGAAGAAATGTAACAGGTTTCATCCACTTGCAGACAACTATAATGGCTGTGGAGTTTGATGGAGGGGTTGTAATGGGAGCAGACTCCAGGACAACAACGGGGTATGTTTCTGTGCGTGCAGAACTTGTTTGGTTAACGTCACAACAACAACAACCGTTCAGCAACTGTATTGAAACACATCTGTATTCACACTTTTGCGCAGGGCTTACATTGCCAACCGTGTTACTGACAAGTTGACCCCCATACACGACCGCATTTTCTGCTGCCGTTCGGGGTCTGCGGCGGACACACAGGCAGTGGCAGATGCTGTCACTTATCAGCTGGGCTTTCACAGGTAAGACCCATAGAACTCAACAAAACACCCCTGCAGTAAAATGATCACTTCAGACCCTAGCTATGTAGATAGTTTTACAGTGTGCTTCCGAGTTCACCATTGCTCAAGATAAGAGTTGTAGCACTTTTTAATCCCCAGATGGATATTGCACTGTTAAAGTAGCAGAGGTAGCCTAACAATTAATTTGCCCCTTTCTTTGCTTGCTGCAGTATTGAACTGGATGAGGCTCCTCTGGTTCAGACTGCAGCTAACCTGTTCAAACAGATGTGCTACAGATACAGAGAGGAGCTGATGGCTGGCATCATTGTTGCCGGCTGGGACAAAAGAAGGGGTGGACAGGTGGGTGCAAAGCTCTGGAGCAGAACCTCTGTCCCTTCCACACCTGGCTGGAAGTATAAAAGTGACCCACCAATCCCTCCTCTCCCCCCAGGTGTACACAGTCCCCATGGGAGGGATGCTGGTGAGGCAGCCAGTGTCGGTTGGCGGGTCTGGAAGCTCCTACATATATGGCTTCATGGACTCTAACTACAAGACAGGGATGACCAAGGAGGAGTGTCTTCACTTCACTACGCAGGGTGAGTAGCAGTTAGGATATGGTTCTTACAGTTCCAATCCGCTAAGATTAACATAAATGCACAGTAGGGTTGTGTTTGTTGATCCATTTGATGGGGTAAATTATAATCTCTTACACATACCATGTATATGCTTACCTCAAAATACATTACATAAATACATCCTTTTATTTTTTTTAATATTTAATTTCTCATATTTCTGCAGCTCTTGCGCTAGCCATGGAGCGAGACGGATCCAGCGGAGGAGTGGCCCGTTTAGCCGCCATCACAGAGGAAGGTGTAGAAAGACGTGTGGTTCTGGGAAACCAGTTGCCCAAATTCTTCAATGCCTAAAGGCAGATACGTTTCCCAAGAAGACAAGGAGTTACTCCGTCCTCGTTAAGCCCTAAATTTAGTTATACGTATAATCAGAAGCCATGCATCTGTGTTTTTCACCACTTTTGTTTTGTTAAATTAGATTTGTTGTGTAATAAATAACGGTCTTGGATTTATTGGTGTCATTTTTATATTTTGAACCAGCTGACACTACAAACAAGCACACATTCCCAATACATGTGACATGTAACTTTTGTGAGCAGATAGTGAATAGAGCTGCGAGTTGCAGCTATGACTGCTAATGTGGATGATGTGGAGTAATGATGGCAAACTCACCGGCATGGAGCATACAAGTGACTCATGATGGAACGAACTGCTGTTCAGCGTGGCCTACGCACAGTTGTAGCCCACGGCAGAAATGAGTAAATGCTAGTTAAAATTCGTACCTGCGGAATGTGCATCCAGTTTGTTACGTCTAAACGTGCTTGCACGACCCATTTAATCGGAGTTAGGGACATTCAGTCTTGTATGAGTAGACATGAGTACAACAGGTCACTTGCACGTCGCTTGATTGCGTCATAGACGTCGCTCGTGCTACTGCTGGCCTTCTTGGCGGGTATCATCGTCAGACATAACCTTAATTTATTGACATCGTTATTTAGCTAGCTAATGGGAAAATAACATTTAAATCCTGTGACATTAATAATAAGCGCGTGTTTTATTGTATAGACCCATTTAAATGTTGTAAAAACGATTACTATATATCAGCGATGTGGCATTTGGAAGAAAACCAAAGATACCGTCAAGACGAACAAAACCCTCAACTAATAGATCATTCAGAGGTGATACATGGTGATCAATTCCTTACATTTGCCAAGTGAGTAAACTGAAGATAAAATAGCTTAGCATATGAAAGCAGAAATACTGTGTCGTTATGTCATGCAAAGTTAACGCAAGTGAGCACAGTGTGGTTTTACAAGGTCCCTTATATCCTCTCAGGAAGTCAAGGGTTGTGCAGCGTCAGCGTGAAACTGACCACCCTCTGCTTCCACCAATTTACAATCCGGAAAACAGAGAAGATGTTTGGCAAAGGACATTTGGCTATCAGTCAAGGTGTCCACTCCCCACTAAGCACTCAATTGCCATTGAATGCTTGTCATTTCTCCATGTTTGTCAGTAATCAGTAGGCTATTTGGAATGTGACAACATGGGTCTATTTTTATACACATTGAGAGTTATGTGCTGTGTGTTTAGTGAAGATGGGGAGTCCATTGAACACACACCCTACAGTACTTATCAGATACAGAGGTTATCCAGTAAACCTGAAGCCCAGGTGAGTTTCCAACCGACAAGCTAAATGGAAATGATGTGAAAAGGAACATGACTGCACCCTATGGGCATGATTGGAGTGATCTTAGTTATAATTTTGTCTTACGGTGTATGCTGTAGTATATGTCTGTGTTTAATGCTGTTCCACATATACCCTTATAAAAGATGATAAAGTTATCTATCATCTACTACCTTCAATTGCAGCTTAATTGCACCACTTTCAAAGATATATATTCTATATGCATAGGTCGGTATGGCCATTGCGGAAAGGCCTCCAGCTGCACAGTCAGGTAAAAGACAAAGACTGCTGCATTCTGGGAAGTTACCCTCCCCGGCCGAGCTGATGGGCCGAAGGAAGAGAGGCAAGACAGCCGGGGCGTTGCCAGGGAGACACGTCACGCTGCCCAGAGAGGCAGCTGTGATGCAGCACATCGGTGATCTGCATAGGAAACAGGGCTCCATCGACCGGTAAGACCTCCAGGCAGTTTGTAAAATAAACACTTTCGCAGGATGTGTTGTGATGATGGCTTGTTGTTATCACAACACGGAACTGTTTGCACACATGCATGCTGTGTGGGAGTCTGATGGCTGAGCGGTGAGGGAGTCGGTCTTGTAATCAGAAGGTTGCCTCGGGGGGAATGTCCCTGTACTTACTGTAAGTCGCTCTGGATAAGAGCGTCTGCTAAATGAGTAAATGTAATGTACAACACAGGTCAGAGAAGGAGAATAACAGTTTTGCCAGGTTGGCACTTATGAATACATTTATTGGACATATACTGTATGAGGGGGAGCCAGTAAAGAGAAGACACACTCATGTTATGACTGTTATTATCATAACATTGCATCATACCGTACTTACAATGACAAGACAATAAAAGATAACCTAAACGATCCCAAACCTAGGTTGAAGAGAGAGAGGTGGTGGGGTAAGGCAGGACTGCCGAGCCATGCAGAGGGGCCAGAGGACAGTGACAGTCCCAGAGCAGAGGCCCCCCAGGGACCCACCATGAGCTTCAGTGAAGACCAGATAGAGGACGGAGCAATTGTCTCAGTCATTCCACAGCATACTACTTTTAGACCGGAGGTATACAAACAAAAAACAAAAACATTCAACCTTAACATTGAGATGTGTGTTTTTGTTTCTCTCAAACGACCGCTAGTTCAAAAAGGATGAAGACAGGCTTGAGTTTTAGCTGGTCACAGGTTTGGAGGTTGTAAAGGAAAAGTTTTCACATCACATTTAATATTGTCTGTGCATACAGAGTCTGTTTGGGGGATTTGAGGAGGCATCACACCTGGCCCCTGGGGGGAATCCAATGATGTCGTTCGTCCTGGCAACCGCTGACAGACAAGCTAAGGGAGCATGGCAAAGCCCTCGACTGTCTCATCCAGAATTCTGGGGCATTGAGCACCACGCAGAAGAAGAATAGTTCAGTTCTGTATTTAGAATTGTATCAGTTTGGGGTTGGGCTTTGTTGATCTGCAGTGTTAGATAAAGGATGAATTTTTATTTGTGTGAGTATTCACGTTAAGATGTCCATAGGATATGCAGTAATCCATTCTCTTAAACGTTCGAACCAATAAAGATAAGAAGGTAAATATTTTTTGTTTGTGCTTTAATGTGAAGAAGAACATAAGCCTGTTTGGTATTTGACAGGAGTTGCTAAGGGCTTGAACTTGTTCCTGGTATGACTGACAGTCTTCCCAACCCCTTCGGATGACTTTGTTCCCTCAAGACATGGCTGTGCTGTCTTTGAGGTAGTGAAGTGTGATACTGATCCCTGCAGCTGTTGACAGAGTTCTTCACTTAAGTCCTTTGACCTTGTGCCGTCTGAATCAAACTGTCATTTTGCTGTCCAATGTGTATTTGGGTCCAGAAAAATAGTGGAAATAATTTGTACCAAAATCTTTTCACAGAGTATGTTCATAATCGGAATAATGATTTTTAATATGCAAAACTATTTTCATTCTCTTAACTCTTTATCATCATTTGAAACAATGTAGCTGATTAATTAAAATGCTTTATTTCAACAAACATGGCAAAAGGGCACCATTTTTCAGTGTCTTTGTTCAGTCTAAAACCTTGGGACAAGAATTTGCAACTTCCTGCTAAAACAACTGACTCATAATTTCCCAGAAACGATTAGGAAACATTATAAAATAGCCCTCCCCTCCTTGATGACAGTCAGAAAACGAAAGTTAACGAGTTGAAACATCCTAATCCATGATGGTAAACAGTAAGCCCATCATTCATTTCCAGGGCTCATGCCTGTTGAGTGTCGCCTCTCTTGCTTCGGCCTGCATCTGCCTTTGCCTGATGACTCTTCAGTCCACCAGGCTCAGTCATCTTCAGATCGAACTGGGGGAACTGCGTCAATGGACCGGCCTCGGATGCAAAGAGACAGATGATGCCATCTCGCGCTGCAAGGTAGGTGAGTAATAAAAATATGCGTGACAAAAATGTTATTTACTTAATACAAGTACAATTCTTCATTCTCGACTGCTAACATGTCTAATGCACACTTAAGCCTGATTCTCAAATGGCATTTTATTAGTTCACCATCGGTTGGAGATTTCGTATGAATTACACAAATTTGACATAAAATTACATGTTTACAATTTGTACGAGTTTCACTTCCGATGTCACCTCTGGCGTGTGATACAGATGTCTAACTCTCACAGAGGTTATCAGTGGGACCCAATAGTCAACGGCAGAGAAAAAAGGGATGTTGCCAGGTCTGGTCAACGACGACAACGCTGTGCGGGTCAGTCTCGTTCTCTCTTCCATTTCCCACTTTCTTTCTCTTTCTGTTAGACACACATTAAACTTAACATCCCTCCTTTTTAGCTGGGAGGGTTGCTGTTCTCCATCTTCAACCACTCTCCTTGCACTCATATGGTGAGTAAATCCTTTCTTGAACTTCGCACACTTATCAACTGTGTGATGCTTTATTATTCTCGATTACTCTAAACCAAGCCTATTCTCACAGATGAAGATGATTATACACTGATCAAATGGGCTGTTGGGAAAAGTCTGGGGAATGGACTGCAAGTAGGCCTATCTGGAGAAACGGTCACTATAGTAACAGAGGGGTCATACTTTATCTACAGTCAGGTATGTGTTCAGGTATCATCTTCACTGTAATCCTTTCTCTGGGAGCATTGCATTGTGAGACCTGCTGTTATGCTGTGTCCAGGTTCTGTATAAGGACACCACATGGACCATGGGACATGTGATTAAAAAGCGAATACATGGAACAGTGACCAGCTTGATGAAGTGCATACAAAGCATGCCTAACAACATCACATTGGCTCAAAACACCTGCTACACTGCTGGTGAATATGACTGCAAGCTAAAATCACACAAATAGTCTATGGGATGGTGAACGTTAGTGACAGCACCAGTGACATGTCTGATGTCCCCCCCCCCCCCAGGTGTCCATTACCTCGAGCCAGGATCAACATTGGAGGTCTCTGTTCCCCGTAAATCTGCTGGTCTCGTCCTCAAGGCTCATGCCACCTTTCTCGGCATGTTCAGTATGTGACGTGTTTGTCTCAGTTTCCTTAACATACACTTCGATGTTGCATGCATGGATATATTGTATTTATATATACAGTAACCCCGCTGTTGAATTAACGTGCATTATTATTTGGGAAGAATGACGTTCGATGAAATAGTGACCTCTTGTGACCGGAGGAGTAACTTTGCTAGAGGCGATGTAAAGCCAAGTGTTGTAAAAGTGTTCAATCGTGTTATTCGATCGGTAGTTAATTAGGCTACGTCTTTTCTGCTGGTATATTTGTCTAATTTAGTTTGTCGTCTTCGATTCGATTTTGTTCCAAGTAGGCTAATGCTATTTACTAGGATTTGGGGTAATAACGGATGACTTAAATGTAAAACATTTTTTTATCTGTAAATGTAACAAAAAGTGTTTACATTTGTTGGCTGTCTTAACTAGCCTAATATTTTACCAATCAATGAGATTTATTCTTGTGCCCTCTAAGGACGGGGCCGGAAGTGCGTCTACCTGCCTAGGTACAATTGTTACGATGACCAGTAGATGTCACTGTGACCACAAGATTCACATCGTGACGTCAATGTGGTGTCAATACATGCTTCATTTTAATCATTATACTATTACTGGTTATTCATTGTATTGATACTATTGTTGCTATTATCCCCCTTCTTGATGTTTTGTACAATTGTACATAAATAGGCAAATAAGCCGAGATTGAAATTCTTATAATGAAGCCATGCCTCAGTTGAATTTTCTCATTCTATTCTAATTTTAGTTTGAATAATTATCATCCTTGTTGTTATTCATATTATTCATCTTGATTAATCTAGCCAAAAACAACCAAAGTACATGACAGAAGAACACAAGTTGGCTAATGTTTCATGTTAATACATAAATCACACAGCTGCCAAAACTACATTGTTCAGTCACTTTATGTAGGTGAGGAAGTTAGAAAGGTTGAAAATGGAAAGTGTCCTCTTCCTCTCCCGTGGTCATAGCAGAGCTCTGTAACCTTTATTGTGTTGAAGGGTCAGCTTTGCGCTTGGACACTTAATAACAATCAGCTTCAAGGGCGGAGTAGGAAACTGCCCTCGCACCAAGTTTCCATAAACAGACCTGACCAGGCCACCGCTTAGAGCAATGTTACCGTGTTCTGATTCAAGCAACAGACATCCCTAACAAACGAGGGTTCATAAGATAAAACGAGAACAGGATAAGTATGATGACAATAGAAGGCAGGGGGTGGGGGTGTAAAAGGAGAATACAGTAAGGAGGAGATGGTCATACTGACACATTTTTTTTTGATGGTCTACTATTTCCATGGTTTCCAGGCAGAGCAATCACCCTGACCTAGATAGTGTTCAAAGGCAGAGATATGCTCTGCAGATAGCTCCCTCTGGCCAGCTTCTCTCAGCCTGGTCTTATCACCAGGTATGTGCTTGAGCTGCAGCACAACATGCAATCTTTGGTGAAGTCTTACCGGCACATACATTAACACACACAAACGCAGATACACGTACATGTCACAATACAAACAAGAATAATCGTTACAATGCTTCCTCCCAACCAGTGACTGCCAGGATGAAAACCAGAGGTATGATGTGCCGTTAAACTACGTTGCCACCTCTAGAGGGCGCTGTGAGCCCGTCTGAGGGTGTCTGGTGCCATGAAGCTCCTTGGCGTTACAGTCAAATGTCAAACAGAAATGGAGTGTTACTCTTTTTTTTGTAAGTATCAAAGTTAACGTTTGTTAAAATCCAAACAGTTTGTTCATAAGGCCATACACAAGAATGCTTTGTCGTTGAATAATAGAGGGATTTCAAGAGGATCTCGAATCGACACCACAGATGGGATTCTATCTAAATGTTTATTTGCAAAAGCGGAGGGAATTCTCTTTTATTGCTGCAGTGTTGTTGTGACATGACACACAACCACTCAGAGACTATTTAGATTCATCGAAGGCCCATAATCCCCCTCCCTTCTCCTCCCAGTGTGGCTGGTTCCTTCTGGAACAGCCTCTGAGGCTCCCTGTTGCCTGGGGGGCTAGTTGAGCTGCTCTTGGGGGGATGGCAGGAAGACAGCCTAATCCTAGAGGAAAAGGAATGAGGCTGTGAAATAAAATCTCTCTCATACCTATGAGATTAGACTGAAGTCATTTTTTTTTTTTTTGTCTCATTCAGAACGTCATTTTGGTCTATTTATTGATTAGCCCCAAGCGCTGGTGCTATGTTTTAGTACGAGAAAGAGGAAAAAAAAATGGAGAGAAGGAGGAAAAAGTGCAAGAGAGAAAAAGAGAAATCGAGAGACTGCTTGCGCATTGTGTAGGAGCAATTGTTATGGTCACTACAGATTTGTTGATTTATGGCCTTGGCCACAGCAGTGGTGGTGTTGTTTGTCCTCCTCTCCCTGCTTCTCTGCTGCCTTCATCTCCGGAGGATGTGGTCCAGGCAGAGGAGCACTAACACTCTCCCTGACCACAGGCCACAACCTTAACCCTCCGGTCAGCAGACTTAGCGTCTGTCCTCCATCTCTCCTTATCTGTGTGTACTTTCCAGTCAACCTTTATTACATCAGCCCAGAAGCACAGACATTGACTTCAGTCAGTCTGAGTACTGAGCCCCAGTACTCACGGACGTCTCTACGACCATTGAAAGGAAGTCTGACGGAGAGATCCATCTGTTTACAGCCCTCAAAGATTCCCATCACATTCTGAGAGAAGAGCACTAGACACAGATCGCCAGTGGGCAGTTGGCTTTAACGGAGGATTCAATTTATAATTGATCGGCCCTAATGAGAGAGCAGGTCTTTTGTTGAGAGGCTGCTAATTATGCACGTTAATTAGCAAGTCAGTGTTTGCCTCAGTCATTTTACATTTTAAACACGAACAAAAACTAAACCCATAGCCTATATACAGTACAGAGCCATCCAATACATGGATGGATATACAGACTCACTTGAAACGTCCTCACCTCAGCGCTGCTGCTACACCGTGGAATTAATTGAATAGCTTTTTGGAATCCAAGTTGTTTCCAATGGTTAAAAGTTGGTACATGAGCTTTAGTGTCTGGCAAATGTCTGTGCCAAGGTCGTCACGGGCAACCGGTCTGTACATTTTGATTGACACAGTCGCTCACTCGGAAACCATTTTCCATTTCAGCAACAAAATGTCTGAGCAGGAAACATATTGAAACATTTACTGTTCAAAGGAAAGAGATGGAGCAAGAAGTGATCAAATGCACTGTACGCAAAGAGTTAGAAAGTTGTGCAAGGCTCAGGGTACAGGGAGTTTAGCGGCACACTGTGTTGAGTGCCAAGCTGTACAATGAGACAGGACTGTAACCACTGCTCACAAACTGTACATAGCCACACTTCAAGTTGGCACGAAACAAAAGATCATGTTGTTTCAAACTCAAACCACTGATAACCTTGTCTTGTACACAGCTGTAGTAAGCACCACTCTAGCAGGTGGGAGCCGCTGGTCATTAAACCCAATTTAAAAGACAAGTTCTGTTGAGAGGATTTTTCTTCTGTTAGTGAGAGAGGAGGAGGGTTACAAAACTGATGGCGTGCAATTAGTCGGTGGAGATACAGTGCACTGTATCTCCACCATCCATAGAGATACATCTGTAACGCTACATTATTGTTCTTGCTCATCTAAACTTCTGGAGGCTAACTTCCTTTATCTAGGGAGGACTACTCTTTGGACCAGATGGACAGCAGCAAACCCACAGATCATCACGAAACGTTGGTTTCCCAAACCATAACACCATTTAAAACGCTTCTCTATACTTTTCCTGTCATCTTCAAGTGACCAGGTCCATAAACACACTTATATTTAGCCGTAGACATATGCGGTTCTGTCCAGTTGTGTGACCATGGTGCGCGTTGACCTGGACAAAAGAACACATGCATTCTCCTTTCAACCCAGCCGAAAAATCGACCTCAGAAAGGCTGTGATATCTTTGGCTAGTCACTTAAGACAAACAAGGACTGGCACGACCAACATGCCATGTTTTATATGTGTTCTTTGTCTTTTGTCAGTAGTGTGTGGACAATAAATCACCAGCTTAAAGACAGCAGTTCCTCGGAAAGGATCCTTTGGGAGCTTTTGATATTAATGCATGCACACACACTCATACACACACAAGGGTGAACACCTGTATAGAATTATACACAGACCTCCTCTGTCATTACACGGCAGTTAGTTACCCCAGGGGGAGGTGTGTGTGCATATGAGTGGCGGGAGGTCTATAATCGATGCTTACATCCGCAACGAGAAGCTGGAAGGTGAAAAGAGAGGAATTATTACTTGAGGTCTGAGTTCTTAAGTGTGCCTCAACCAGCGTGAATGACAGGGAAATATTTGTGCAGGTAAAACATGAAAAAGTGTTTTAGAGGACAACATAAAGGCACTCTGCACATTAAGAGTAATATTGACCTTCAATATTGCAACCATTTCAGACCGCAAAACTAAAAAAGCTTGAAACATGTCAATTTCGAAAGAGCGTGAGGTGGTTGGAAATCTGTCGGATGTGAGATTCAGTTTGTAGACAAAAATGGCTGTTTGATCGAGCATTGAAGATGTCAAGTCATTTTGTGATCTGCACTGTAAATAAAGCATAACATACTTAAGGAAAACATTTTTAGTGACGTGAAATGCCCCCACCCTACCCCCCACAACCTTAAAATACACACAGAAACACACGCACACACACCCTAAGGGAACTGAACTGAATGAAGTAACAGGCTCAATTAGATAAATGAACACAAAGTTATTACAGTCAGTTATGGTAGTCATTAAAACAGTCTTTAGGGGTAATGTTGGGAGAAGGCTGTGGTCGAACTGGACTGTGTCTGGGAATGTGGAAGACGCAGAGGCAAAAAGTGCAGATAATTGGTAGAATAATATTGTGACGGTATGTTTGATGGATGAGTCTCTAATTTTCAAAGTCACTAGGGAAATCAGTGCAGGAGAAAGTGAGAAATTCTTGTCAGCAGGACCACAGTGCTGAAGGTAGCCAAGTCAGGAACTTAATGTCACCCATAAAGCAGAAATAGATGCCAGCCTTAAACTCTGGTACCTCTGGGACACTGATAGATATTCAAGGAATGGAGGTTCTCCAGAACTCTGAAATGATAGCAACATCTAATGAAATATAGAGTAATAGCTTGAACCACAAACCCTTGCTATCATCTTATCTGTGTGTATGTGTGTGTGTTTGTGTGAGAGATAAAGAGAGGGAGTTTGTGTCTAAGATATTAGTTTGTATCCATGCTTGACCAAGGTAAGCAAAAAAGAGGAGAGAGGTGAGGAAACCTGATATAACAGCATTATGATGCACCAAAAATCCAGTGGTTTCAGTTCTTCAGACAGAGTAAGGCCCAAAATGTGTGTCGGTGTCCCTGCATGACAATGGCACTAATTAGGGATGCAGTTCTGCATTTGTGTGCTTCTCTGTGTGTGTGTGTGTGTGTATGTGTGTGTGCGGGAGGATTTGTAAGTTGAGTCGCAACTGAATTAAAATAAGTTATTAACCAGGCATCTGAATGAATGTACTTTAGGATTTAAGCAGCTCACATCAATCCAAGCCCATACGTTAGTCCAGTCATGTCTGTAGGAGAAAGATAAGTCTCAAAGTGAACTAAAACTCACCCTAAAATTGAGCTTTAATGTGCTCTCTCCAACATGCTGGTAACAGGCCTGTGACCAGCTTAGATTATTGAACTGTGTCGCTATGGGCCGCTGGCTTCCTTATACAGGCGCTGCATGTCTGCTACCAGCAGAGAGGGGGCCTGGGAAGGGGCTTCTGCTGGAGGTGAACGCAGGAAAACCTGCCTTTCATTACCAGAGAGAAAGAAGGACTCGGTTCAAGGAGAGGGTAGCTCTGTTCTCTGTTATGCATGCATTTCTCCAAAACCCTGTCGCCCGCCCCCCCCCCCAACCCCGCCCACCCCCCCTGCCCGCCAACACACACATACCCACAAGTCTTAAAATTACAGACTACAAAGTAAACATGTTTCATTGTCCATATGGAGTGAATAAGTTGTTGCTGTGCCGTGCCACCATTTTACTGAGCCCTCTACATGGTGACAACCTGCAGCCATTTTGTATCTGAACATCCACGGCTATACTCGGTCAACTCTGCCGCATAGACCCATACCGTAACTCACCAAAAAGCATGAAAACCACCGTTTGTGTTCAAACACATTAAAAGTAAACACCTTTCGTAGGACAAGACACACTATCATAGATATTTACTCTTTTTGGCAGCTCTTCATTACAGTGAGATAGATGAGGAACTAACTGGGCCAGTAGCTCAGACATGCTCCTCATACTGAGGGCTGTAATCTCTGCTAAGAATTCAGTGGTTCCTTAAACAACACACACGCATACACACGTACACACACGTACACACACACACAATCTCCAAAAACATGCCTATTGCCACCAGATGCCAGATAAATCAAAAGCATATGCTTTTGGCCTCCAGTTTCTAAGTATGCGTATGCTGAACAAAGATATGGGGGATTCAAAGAAAAACACACACACAAGCGCACACACTGCAGCGCCCTGCAGACCGTCACGATGGGAGTTCCCATAAACCATGCTGGCGGTTTGTGGAACAGGTCAGTAATGAGCGTGAGCGAGCATGTGTTTTCAGTCTAATGAGCGATTATGAGGGGCTGTAAATCATCCACATGGGCCTGAAGGAAGAGAGGGGGGGGGAAGGGGGGGGGGGCAGGGGGGGGGCGGGGGTGCAGGGGTATGACCCTGGGGGAGATCCCTCTCACTTAGGAATCAGACACTCTCTATGGGACTCCAGATCCTGTTTTCAACCTGCACAGATGATTGTGCTTACAGTAATATGCTGTATGAATAGTGCAGAGTTCTGCAGTCATTTTCCAGCCATGGAAAAAAGAATTACTATGTAGCCATTACTCAGTTGTGCTTTACGCAATCTCATAAAATTCTTCATTGTCACTGAAGTGACAGAGCCACTTAAGGATAAAATATATATGTTACGAGGAAGAATGAGGGGGACCAAGGCGCTTTAAACAGATGGAAGTGAACTAAAAGAGGATGGGGAGCACACCGGGACATAAGATGAAGTATTGCCCAGACAACACACACTGACAAAACAACAGGCCTCAGACAACCTGACAGGACACAGAGACACCGAGTATATTAGCAGAACAGGAACAGGGGTTTGGCTGAGGGGATTTATACTGGTAGAGGTTAGAGGTGAGGTGAGTCTGGGTTAAGATGGGAGATTAAGCTCAGGCCTGTGTGAGAGGTTAAGTGCGAGACTGACTGAGAAACGGCCACGGGTGGAGCTAGGTTCACAGGCATTCAAACACAAGCTTAAGAAAACACTCTGGAAAAACCTGAGGCTGAGATTTTAACACATCTTATCGCCATATCTCACAATGGCCGACGTGAAATGTCACAGCCTCAACTATTGTCCATCTCTGCGAGAAACAAAGTTGATTTGTGACAAAATGTTGTAACGTTTGGCATCCATTCCACAAAAAAAAAAAAAAAACTGCCACATTTTAAAAATTTCCAATTTGTCTCTAAGGCCATGTACAGGTTGGAGGGCAGAGTAGGATTTCTGTCAGACGAGGAGTGCAGAGTGGTGTGAAAGGTTGTTTTGAGCTCCGGCAGTCTGAGTGCAGCGTCCTGACGTGGAACTAAAAAGGTTGTAGAGGGGTTAAGTAACAGGGAAGAAATCCACTTGTCTGGTGGTCTAGTGGGAAAAACTCCAGGGCTACAGGATAAACGAGAGAAGACTTAAGACATGGCAGAGTTCTGAGGCTAGCTAAGGCAGATGGACACATCCTCTCGACAAGACACACTCACACAAATCAATCCCTAAAGTTATTGATTCTCACTTAGGGGCCTCTTTGAGTAACTCTATAGTTTTTTCCCCTCTTTCAATACTCCCCTTTCGATGAAGAACCCTGAGGGGCCTAAAAGCCTGGGGCTTGAGTTTCAGCACACTGGGGACAGGGAGGGAGGGAGTGTGGGCAGTAGGCGGGGTACTCCTCCCATTTCCTCATTAGAGATGGGACATGAGAGGGCTAGGGATAGCTGAGAGGGACAGCGGGAGAGATGGATGGTGTGAGTGTATGGACAGGGAGAAAGATGGATTGAGGAAGTTAAGACAGATGATCAGATAAGGTGGATGAGGGATAAGGCATTGAGGACTGCATAAACACAGACTGACACTTGAGCAAAGACAGACAGACAGACAGACAGATAGACAGATAGACAGGCACTGGCAGGCAGGCAGAGAGGCAGACAGGCTAGTGAGGGGAGTTGTGTAAACAAGAAACCAACAGTCTGGATGACAGAAAGATGGATGAACACACGGCTAATTGAAAAGAGAAATAAATGAATGGGATGTTGTAATGTTAGTCCCCAGCTCCTCATGACTAGTTGCACCTGCTGCTACAGAACAGCAGAACGCGATCCAGCGGTGAGTCAAAAGAAGGATTGTTAGATTAGAGAGAAGGCAGACAGTTCTCGTCAACCCCCACGGCTTAAACAGACTCTCTTTCTCTCAACTCCCCTTCTCCTCCCTCAAACACACCTGTCTCTCTGCTCTGTCTCTTTCCAGACCCCCCCCCCCCGCCCCCTTAGCTGCACACTTGAGTGCGCACAGGAATGTAAGGGGAATGACACAATCCTTTAAGTGCTGAAATGTGATTGGTCCAGGCTCTTATCTGCACAACAACGGCACTAATGGATGGGCATTCAGATGAGGGTCAGAGGTCACACAGACACTGTCAACACCGGCAAGGCAGAACTAGCCAACTGCCTACCTCTTTATTTCAGATTCTCTCTCTCAAACACTTACACACACACACAATCAACATACACATAACTTGCACATGTAATCATACTCACTGTTGTATTCTGTGTCTGAGAAAAAGGAATTAGCAGATGTGTCGTTACACAGCCATGTCCAACCGGGACACACAACTGCACCTCTGTAGTTTAATGTTGAATTGAAGAGCATGAATGAGAAAACAAAGTTCAGCAGAACCCACCAATCAGATGTGCTGAGCTGCTGCAGAGGACATTTATTGTTTTACATTGGGGGAGGGGTCAGGGGTCAGGGGGGTTGGGGGGGGGGGTCATCCTCTCATTGTTTATCTCTGGCACATAAAAGCCCCTTTGACACACTTCCTGTGTGGCAGCCGCATGTGAGCTACAGCACAACAGCCAGGACCCAGATACATAAATCAACCTGAGCACATTCTTAAAACCCAAGACAACCGCGGTAGTGGTCCACAGTGGTAGCGTTAGCATTAGCCAGCGTGTGGGAGTGAGCTTTAGCTGAGCTGAGGGCAGGCTGGGAGCGTGTTGTTGGAGACGGGTGCTGGGGAGGGAAAGGGACAAGTCTTCCGGATTAAGAGCTGAGGGCCGGGGGGGGGGGGGGGGCACAGCGAGTATCAGGGAGCGGGGTAAAGGACAGGGGCCCAGCCCCCGGCCCCTGGGGGTAGGGGCCGTCCCTGTTAAGGAAGGAGCAGGAGAGAGGAATGTCCGCGAGGGAGTTAAGCTGGGAGGGTTTGGGGAGGTGGGGATGGAGGGGGGGATAGAGGGATGGAGGGGTAAGCTCAATTCCCACCCCGCCACCAACCCCCTCCTTCCTCTCCCTTACTTGTGTGAAGGTCACTGTATCTATAGGGAGGACTGTTTGAAACAAGAGCTGCCAAGAAAACGGATCACCTTAAAACGATTATGGGAATCAGGATATTATAGGTGTGTGTGTGTGTGTATGCGTGTGCATAATATGAATGTGCACAAGCTTGTTTCTCATGTCTTACTTGGAATGCCCCCCCCCCCGACCAGTATGTGTGTGTGTGTGTGTGTGTGTGTGTGTGTTTGTGTGTGTGCATAACATTAAAACCGAGCTCTGTTGCAGCACAGACAGACCGAGGAGAGTTCTGGGTGATAAACACTGGCGTGTATCTTTATTGTGACTGAACAGAATACAGAGTACACTCAGACGGGACAGGGATCAAGATCATACTTATATCTATACATTAATTAAAAGGTGACTTTATAAAAGATAGGTCCCTGTTTTTATTCCACAGATCCTCAATGTGAAGACTGCATTTCCCATAGTCCTTTGAGGGGCTAAACAATCTCCTGAAAGGTGAAACATAAACATCTGAAGTGGCAAGTTTAAAGGACATTTTCCTTAGATAAATCTGCTTTATAAAACAGGATTTTTAGTCTACCAATAAGTTGAATGGCACTCGGGCAAGAAGACAAGTTTGAAAAGAACAGACCACTTACAATAGCATCCATTCACATAACGAGGCCGGGTGTTTTCCTGCAGAAAAGCTTCTGTAGAAAAGAGATTGAACAGTGCTCTCTTGGTCTCTGTTTCCACTGGGTCCCAGTTCAGTCAGACTGCGTGGAAATGAGCTGCCTCAGTCCAGCAGAGAGAGACAGGAAGTGGAAATGGCCAACCATACTCCAAGAGAAACATAGGAAGTCCTGCAGAGAGAAGGAGAGGGGCGGAGCCAGGGAAAGACCCCGCCTCCCTCTCTCTGGCTGACAGCTTCTCTCTGAAACAGACAAAGTGCTAATATTTCTCAGACCCTCTCTCTTCCTCCTCACACAACTGGGCCAGGGAGACCCAGACTGCCTCTGAGGAGGACAGGTGGACTGCTGGCGCGCGTTGCCGTGAGACCCGAGGAAAGAACCAGGTCATTCTGAAAGCAAATGCAAAACGTGAGGTGCGCTCAATAGAAGTCCGATCCCAAGGTCTGCCGAGAAAAAAGTCCAGAACCTTCTTATAAAAAGGCGGAAGGTTCTCGAACCTTCCAACTGTTTAACCTTCCGACTTAAACAGTTCGCCTGTCCACCATGTCAGAGCAGAGCGATCCACGTGGCTTAATGCAGGCCACAACATCGGGAAGTGTCACCTCAGACCACAGAGTCATCCCTCACCATGCTGTACACCAACTACGAAAGCGACAGTCCTTCAAACGACACCGGTTCTGACCCATGTCGCTCCAGGGCGGGACCACAGTCAAACATTCGCCAGGGGGCCGGGAGTAGAAAGTGAAAGGGAGGGCGGAGATGGAAAACGTTCTCCTCCTCCTCCAGCATCAGGTGACAGCCGGCCTGCTCCACCCCCGGCTGGGGGGGGACGTGGGTCTCTGCAGCGTCAACGAAGCCACGCCCATTCCTTTAAGGGACTCCATGTATGGCAGCGGGAGGGGGGGGGGGGGGGGGCTGTCTGTTGACATGGAGGTGTGCTGGTGTCTGTGTCACAGTCAGGGGCCGAGGCCAGGAGGGCAGGTGGGGGGTGAGGAGGGGGGGGTCAGAAGCGGAGGACCCCGGGGTGGTTCTTGCTGCTCATGGTCAGGGTCTGGACGCTGGAGATGATCTTCCTCTGATGGCCTGCCAGGGTCACACCCAGTCGCAGCAGGTCCCTGCACAGAGAGAAACACACAGAGGAACACGCTCAGTCACATCATCAGCACACACGTAGACACACAGACACATACGTAGACCCAGACTGTCACAGGAGGAATAAACAGGTTGAGAGGACAGGAAGGCAGCAAATCAATAGAATCCATTTATACCACACAACATACCACACAGGCAGACAGACACTGCAGGACCAGAATAGACAGCCATGACAAAAAAAAAAAAAAAACTGTCAGCCAGGCTTCCAAAAGGTGGACCGGCAGAGAGATTGACAAACAGTCAGCCAGCCCGGCTGACAGGCATACAAACAGTCATGCAGGCCTGTGGCAGCAGGTCAGAGTTAGTGCTTACTCAGTGGTGATCTGGGCCAGGAGGTCAACAGAGGTGAAGCCGGCCTGCAGGAAGCTCTCCTCGTAGCGTTCCATCTTGATGGCCCTCAGCCACTCCCCCACCGAGGAACAGGAAGATGGTGCAGGGGGGGCGCGCTGGTCCAGCAGGGGGTGGGACGGCCTGGGGGGGGGAACAGGTTACACTCACACCCTGTCACCAGAACACTGGGGGCTTACATTCAGGTCCCCTGGAGGGGGACAGGGAGGGAGGGTCTGTCAGGAGAGAGAGGGGGGGGCGGGATCTAGCACCGCGGGAGTGACAGGCCCAACACAATGGCTGCTGTGGGGGTGGGCGGGGCCTGGCTTTGAGTGACAGGCGAGTATGCAGGGTGAGGGAGGGGGTCCGACAGTTCCCAGCAGGACACAGCAGGGCGACGGAGCATGCCCAGTGGCAGGTATGTAGAGGCTGACACGGAGGACCGGAGAAAAGGGAAAGACTGAAAGGAGGACTGGAATGACAGGATGGCCAGGAATGGGACAGGACAACCCCCCCTCCCCTACCCGTCAACCTCTGAGTACCAATATCCAGGAGACCTCAGAACGGGGGGGGGGGGGGGTGGAGGGAGGTCAGAGACAGAGGATGCCAGAGGCAGGCTAAATACACATAAACAAGTGAGTTATCAAGCTCGAAATCACCAGTGTGCCCTTTTGTGCCTCCGCAACGCGACTGTGCTGTTGTGTTTCATTGTGCTGCGTTACATCATTTTTCCCACCGTGTGCGATACTAAAATCAGTGAGACACACTTTGCAAACGGCGTGGGAATTGTCGACGCGGCTTGGGAGATTTGGGAATCTCTCCGTCCATATATTGTTCCATTTGCAGCCATATTTTTGTTCTTCTTCGCCTCAGCACCACCGAGACTTAATGCCATTTCTACCACTGATTCTTGATTCAAATTCCCCCGTCTACAATCCAAATTACCTCGTCTACCTGTGCATATCAACAGTGCAACTGGGTTCCAGGTTGCCAGGTCGAGGTCACAAATGGGTTGAAAAATTGTACAATATGTATAATGTGAGTAGGATGCGTTTCATACAAGATCTGGCAACTGGACATCCTTGGAATAATATATTGATGTGATTATGCAAATAAGGAGTTTTGGGCCGTACAAATTACGGGAGTTTCACAGGAGAAATAACGAAAACAGTAGACGGGCAGAAGATGGGTGTGACATACGGTCGACTCCCGGGGAAAAGGGAAGCGTCGACAGGCGTGCCCTCCACTCACTGCTCACACAGACCTCAAGCTGTATGTTGAGCCACCAACTCTAGTCTCCTCACACACGGCTCCTGAACGCTCTCCACCTGACCCCCACCCCCCACGCCGCGGCCCTCCATGCCCACTCACCCTGCTCCCTCCTGGGCCACGATCTTCAGAGAGGCGGGGTTGCGGATCAGCTTGTCCAGGGCGCTGACGATGGCGGCGAAGCGGGGGCGGGCCGAGCGCTCCTTCTGCCAGCAGTCCAGCATCAGCTGGTGGAGGTGGGTGGGGCAGTCTGTGGGCGGGGGCAGGCGGTAGTCCTGCTCTATGGCGTTGATCACCTGACGGGGGGAGAGAGCAGCGGAGGGGCGAATGAAACAGGCTCCATCTGGGTCTGCAGGAGAACATGCTCATCTTTTTCTTTGATCCGTCAGTGCCAATCTGACACACACACACACACACACAAACACTCACATCCTGGTTGCTCATGTCCCAGTAGGGTCTCTCTCCGAAGGACATGACCTCCCACATGACGATGCCATAACTCCAGGCGTCGGAGGCCGAGGTGAACTTCCTGAAGGCGATGGCCTCGGGCGCTGTCCAGCGGATGGGGATCTTACCGCCCTGCACACAGCGGACAGAGGAGGAGTTAGCTCCCGAACATCAGTGAGTGAAGTGATGTATAACCGAGGTGCGTTTGATTTGCCTCACACGACTTGAATCAAGCGCACCACAAGTATTTCCAAACCCCTGGGCGTGCAACCCATTGAAGTGGTGTTGTGAGTGGGGAGTGTAGTGTTGGTGCGGGGGCAGTGTGTGGTCTCACCAGAGAGCTGGTGTAGGTGGGGTCAGAGGAGTTTTCCTGGAGGAAGCGGGACAGGCCGAAGTCGGACACCTTGCACACCAGGTTGCTGTTGACCAGGATGTTGCGTGCGGCCAGGTCGCGGTGGACGTAGCTCATCTCCGACAGGTACTTCATGCCCGAGGCGATGCCCCGCAGCATGCCCACCAGCTGGATGGGCGTGAACTGACCGTCGTTCAGCTACGAGGCGACACAGAGGACGGAGAGAGTGAGAACGCGTGGATGTGTCAATGAGCTAGCTTGTTTGCGAGTGTGAAAATTCAACAAGCTTGTTTGTGTGTGTGTGTGTGTGTGCATGTCAATGAACAAGCTTGTCTGCGTCTGTGTGTGTGTGTGTATAAAGAGATTCAGACTGACCCTTAGGAAGGAGTCCAACGCTCCGTTCTCCATGAACTCAGTGAGGATCATGACTGGACAGCTGGCTGTGATGATGCCCTCCAGGTGGATGATGTTGGGGTGCTGGAACTGGCCCATGATCGACGCCTCAGACAGGAAGTCCCGCCTCTGCTTGTCCGTGTAGCCTCCCTTCAGAGTCTTGATGGCCACATAGTTCTCTTTCTTCCCTGGGACCTTCAACCTGCCCCGGCACACCTCTCCAAACTCACCTGCAACACACACACACACTTAGCATGCTAAGCTAAACTCCCTGGAGAGAGTCCATGTTGCTAATGCTAATTCCTGACCCCTGGAAAAAAAGGTGGCTAGTTTATGTTCACACGGTAGAGGAGAAAGGCCCACCTGCTCCAATGACCTCCTCAATCTTGACAAAGGAGACATCGATTTCTTTGGCAAACTCCCGCACGGCCTCGTTAGGGTCCTCGTAGGTGAAGGGGTCGATGTACACTTTGACCCCTGAGGCAGAGAGGATCATGGGTGAAGAGACACGCGTCAGAGAGACTACTTGGATTCACAAACAACCTTAACACTTGTGTGGTCCACATTAGGAAACGTGACTTTGAAAATAACTATAAATAGTATGCGTTTGTGTGTGTGCTGGTGTGCGTTTGTGTGTGTGCTGGTGTGTGCATGTGTGTTCTCACCTTGGCCGAGGAGGTACTGGCTGTTTTTGTCACTTAGCTCTGGGTCCTTCATTCTGCTGTGTCTCCTGCAGGGCAGAACAGCAGTGAAGAGAGAGAGAGATGAAGAGAGAGAGATGAAGAGAGAAAGAGAGAGAGAGATGAAGAGAGAGAGAGATGAAGAGAAAGAGAGATGAAGAGAGAGAGAGAGAGAGATAAAGAAAGAGAAAGGGCATGGTGCCAGGGAGGGTCAAAGAGGGAGAGACAGATTGTTAGCTCAGTGACATATCACAGTCTACATCCCCTCTCCAAAACAGACGCTCCTGGCGCCTGAGCGCCCGTGTCTCGGACACACAGCATCACAAACATTCCAGCAGAGCACGAGTCTGCCTTCTCCTCCCCTCTGTCTCTTTCCCTCCACCTCTCCTCCCCTCTCCGGCCTGACTGCCGCTCGCTTCTGTTCTGCTCGGGGGCTCCATTAGTGAGACTTCCTTTGGCCCAGGCCCATCCCAGTAGGACCCTGTGGCTACTGGACCCCTGCCTTGCTCAATCGCTCTCTCAATCGCTCTCCCCCTCCCCGTCCCCGCAGGCCCAAAATAGCTCTGCCGTCCCACCCTCCGCTGGCTGGAGGTCCAGACCTCTACTGTGTTGTGTGTGTGTGTGTGTGTTGGGGGGCGGGGGTGTATTAGTGCGTGTGGACAAGGGGAGTATGTGTCTGGATTCTTCTATGTGTGTGGTTGAACACACGTGTGGGTATTTTTCAATGCATGTGCTGGGTTTGTGTACCGTGTGTGTTGGCTGTGTGTTCAGGCGTGTGTGTGTGTGTGTGTGTATGGCTTCTAAGTGCGTGTGCCCCAAGGTCAGGACTATTGTTCTTCTGTCCTGTGGAGACAGGGTTGGGACGGCTGCATCCTGCCCCCCCCCCTCCCCTACTTTTCCCTCCCTCCCTTCCCCTCTCTCACTCCCTCCCTCTCTCTCTCCCCCCCTCCCTCTCCCTCCCTCCGTCCCTACCCCTTTCTCCCCCTCCCTCCCTCTCTGTCTGTCTGTCTCTAGCTCATTTTTTGACAAACTGGTTCTCTGTGTTCCCAGAACCTTTCTTTCCGGGGGCATCTAGGGCTATTACCTGAAACAATGAAGGGAACGTGCTGTCATCGAGAGTAGAGGGAGTTTTAGCCTGCTAAGCACTAAGTGTCATAAACACGGCTTTGGTTCTCATGAACTGGTAGGATCGTTTGATAGGATTACTTTAGGTAGGAACAGCTTGATAAGATACGACTCAAATAAAGTAATGTCAAATGTCATGATTAGAGCCACAGATTTTGTTTCCATATCCTTATCTCCCTCCCTCCCTCCCTCCCTCCCTCCCTCCCTCCCTCCCCCTCCCCCCCCCCCCCCCCCTCCCTCCCTCCCTCCCTCCCTCCCTCCCTCCCTCCCTCCCTCCCTCCCTCCCTCCCTCCCTCCCTCCCTCCCTCCCTCCCTCCCTCCCTCCCTCACCGTATACAGTACACAGCCACGGTGATGACAGTGATGAGCAGCAACATCCCCATGGCGATCAGAACCCCTGTGACCAGGAGCTGGGAGGAGTCATCGTCCTCTGAGGAGACGAGACGAGAGGATGGAGGTCGATTGAGGTAAAGAGTGGTTTGAGAATGAGGAAGAAGAGAAGCAGGAGAGAGAGCGTAGAGGTCACCATACTGAAGCACAGACCGCACATAGCAAACAAGACAGAAGTACATTCACTGCTGGCAGAAGGAATGGTGTATGTGTGTGTGGAATGGAAACCGAGGCCTCCGTGCGACAGAGAAGCCTGGGCCTTTCCTTACCGTCGGGCAGGGTGCGGAAGGAGGCTGCTGGGCCGAAGCTGCCGTAGCCGGCCATGGTGCGAGCGCGGACCTGCACCTCGTACTGGGTGGCCCGCCGCAGGTCGCTCAACACCACCTGGTTACTGTCGCTCTCCCTGTAGCGACACGACTGCTCCTCGCCACGCCGCTCCTACACAACCAAGGGAGGGTGGGAGGGAGGGAAGGTCAGGGGATGTTTCAGGACTTGGGACTTACACAGTCAAAAAGAGCGATCACTTGACAGGGATGATAGAGTGATGGTAGAGAGAAAGAGAAGGAGGTAGAGATGGAGAGACACGGGGGGGGGGGCTACGTGGAAGGTTGTGGGGGAGAGATGTAGGTCTCTGGGGGTGTTCCTCACCTTCTCACAGTAGCGGAGCTGATACTGCAGGATGGTGTAGTGGGGCTGAGCAGGCACAGACCAGTGCAGAGTCAGACTGCTCTCAGTAGACACAGCCTTCCTGACCGTGGACACCAGCATGGGCACTACACACACACACACACACACACACACACACACACACACACACACACACACACACCCAGGTCATTAGATTGTGGAAAAGTCAGTGAAACCTCAAATTGACAAATCACAAAATCCTAACCCTCTCTCTCTCTCACTCCCTCTCCCCCCCCCCAGTCTCTCTCTCTCTCTCTTTCTCCCTCCCTCAGTCCATCCCAGTTTGTGTCTCCTACCATCATGGCTGGTGGTGATGTTGACGCTGTCGCTGTTCGGGGCCTTGCCGCTCTGCTGGGAGACCCCGTTGAGGGCCTGGATGGAGAAGGTGTAGGTGGTGTGTGGCAGGAGGCCCCAGACCACCACCGAGCGGCCCAGCAGGCCTCGCTGGGCCGGCCGGTAGCTCACGCTGTCCCCGCAGGGAGAGCAGGGGCCCCGGGGGGCCCCGCACAGGGAACACTCCAGGGAGTAGGTGAGGTCGGTACGCCCGCCGCTGTCCAGCGGCTCGCTCCACTCCAGGGTGACGGTGGTGTCGTTGATCTGGGTGCTGACGCTGCGCGGGGCCGACGGGGGTCCTGGGGAGAGAGAGAGAGGAGAGAGAGAGAGTCAGAAACCTCTGGATCAGCCGCTGCCACTGGAACAGCCCCACACGAAACGAACCCTGAAGAGAGAGAGGGTGGGAGGCATGCACTGTCACATAACATTAATCCTGTCTACATACCAAGACAGCCTCCAACGACCCCCCCCCCCCCCCAAAGAAATTCAACCAGGGGCTCAGCTCTGCACCCCCGCACGCCCTCCCCTCCCATCATCCTCTTCCACGGCTCATCCCTGAAGTGCCGTCACGCACGTTGGATTCCCGACACCCCCCTCCCTCTCTCTCTCTCCGTCTCTCTCTCTGTCTCTCTCTCTGTCTCTCTCTCTCTCTGTCTCTCTCTCTCTCTGTCTCTCTCTCTCTCTCTGTCTCTGTCTCTCTCTCTGTCTCTGTCTCTCTCTCTGTCTCTGTCTCTGTCTCTCTCTCTGTCTCTCTCTTTGTCTCTCTCTTTGTCTCTCTCTCTGTCTCTCTCTCTGTCTCTCTCTCTGTCTCTCTCTCTGTCTCTCTCTCTGTCTCTCTCTCTGTCTCTCTCTCTGTCTCTCTCTCTGTCTCTCTCTCTCTCTGTGTCTCTCTCTCTCCTCCAGCCGGCGGCCGACTCGCCAGGGAGCCGCGCAGCAGGAAGCCACGCCGGGACGCAGGATTGAAATCGCTGCTCCAATTACACGCGTCTCAAAACCCGACGATAATGATCAGCGGGCGGGAGGCTGTGGGCGCCGGGGGGAGGGGGGGGATGAGGATCGCTGCGGAGGAACCGCGACTAAACAGCAACGCCACTCAGACGGTGTGAAGGAGCTCTCCCTGACTCCTGCCAAGGAGACTGCTTTGTCATTGGGCCTTGTGCCTGGGGACCACGGTGGCTTCTGTGCCAGCCTCACATAGCGGGTACCAGGCTCTCTCAGGGGACAGTGGGGGGAGGGGCGTAAGTGGCGACAGCCGGCGCCAATCAAGTACCTCCGTTTAGCTGAGACTGCCGCCTCCGTCTTCAGACTTACATATAAAGAGACGCAGTAAGTTGCGGTCTGGGTTAGGAAGTGATCGAGACGGGAGCCTCTGGTGATGAGTGCTTTATGATCGCCGAGAACGGTGGACATGCGAGTCCCAGCCGGTTCCAGGTGTCCCTCTCTGGGCTTCCGTCCACTGGAAGGGAGTCAACAGTGGGAGCCAGCCGCTCCTCGCTAACACTCCTTTTCACAGCCATTCTGGCAGTGTGGGGCCAATTAAAAAATACCTCCCATTCACACATCACACGTGTGGACCCGTGAATTGAAATTCCTGAATCCGCATGGAGGTGTCACTCAGGGCCTGTCAATGCTGCCCCTCTCTGGGCCTGACCTCCAGGCTCTGCACCCCTCCCCCCCCCCCCACACAATAGAGTAGCATTTTAATACTGTGAAGCAGTGGGACAAAAGCCACTGAGCAGGTGAGGAGAGCAGAGGAAGAGGGCTGAGGAGGAGGAGCGGGCCGGGGGGGGGGGGGGGGGGGTGGGACACAAAGAGGAGAAGGCAACAAGAGAAACACCAGTTGAATGTAAGAGATGGGGAAAACAAGAAACAAAAGTAGGCCAGCGAGTGTCGCAGGGCAACGTAAAGAGAGGAGGGAATGGGGAGAATGTTTGTTTGTGTGAGAGTGTGCGTGTGTTCGTCTGTATGTGTGTGTGGTTGTGGTTGTCTTTCAGTGACTGCGCGCGCGCGTGCGTGTGTGTGTGTACTCACTGGTGCACGGAGTGTCTGGGCTGTCCGACTCAGCTCGGAGGTATCCAGGGCGACAGGAGCACGCGGAGGAGCCGGTCACCACGGCGTGGCTGAACCCTGGACAGGCCGAGCACACGCCTCCTGGAGCGGCCTTGAACTGCCCCAGGGGGCAGGCTGGAGGGAGGGGGGGGGGCAGGAGGAGACGGAGAGAGAGGGTTAGCGTGGTCCCAGACACCACCCACGAGCGTCAGAACACGTCACCTCCGCCCTCCGTGTCCACGACTGGGAGACACGGAAGCCAAGAACCACACGGAGAAAAAAAAAAAAAACGCCAAACAGGACTGGAGCGCTCATTAATCACTGCCAGGATACATAAACACAATGAAATGGATCTGAATGCGTTCTCCTCTGCTCTCATCCCCATTCACACGGACACCAGGCTGCATTGTAAACACCCTATTAATCAAACCTGTGCAGACACACCACGCTCATTCAACTGAGGGATCTTGCACAGCAAGTGATGCCTGTGTGTGTGTGCGTGTGTGTGTGTGTACACTTGCATGTCTGTGGGTGTGTGTGTGTGATTGTACTGTCCGTGGGTGTTATTGCAGATCCGCTCCATTCGCATTGGTTTATACACGTGTCTGTACAAATAAATCTGGTCAATAGCCATTCGCTGTATGTATTCATGTGAGGATATCAAAGTGCTAATTTTAGTGTTAGTGCGAGTCTGTGAAGTGTGCAATAATAAAAACAGACGGACTCTGGAGAGATTAGTCATCGGAGCCACTCGGAGCCGTTTCATCTGCTGGGCGAGCCGAAAACCAACACACCAGGACGAACAAAGACTACAGCTGGCTTCACCCACACCCACACACACACACAACACAACACACACGCTAGGGTTAGAACTCCTGACTCTTTGCAAGTCACGCTACAAAGATCGACAAGGAATGCTGTAAAGCAGCAGTTTATTTGAATTATCACCGCTGCACACACAGTTGGGACAGACTTGAATTTGGTTTTGGAACTTCAAGCCTCCTTCGCTGTTTGTTAAGATGGCGGTACAGTTTCCATCCAACTGTTGAGCAGCTAGTTGCTAACATCTGCTGTGGCAGCCCAGTGCTGGTGAGGCCAGTGGCTTTGCTCCAGTGCTGGTGAGACGGTTCAGCAGTGTTGAGGGTTAAATAAAACCAGGCCTTCCTGATAGAGAAGGTTTTTCCGACTCCCTGGAGCCGATTTATCATTAACCAAATAGAGAGGCTGAAGAGTTAAGGTGTTAACTCGGCCGGGCAGGAAACGACATGTCGGCAGAAAGAGAAGAGAAAAAAAAGCCCCGCGTCAGCCTAATCTCTGAATAAAATGACATCATTACAATTCGAGTAGCCCTTCCTTTCCCAGACAGTATAAATAGAGTTTCTCTTTGTTATACATGTGCTGGGGTACAACTTTCACCCCCCCCCCCCCCCCCCCATTGTATCCGAGGAGGGTCTTTCTATAAGACCACTGAGAGGGGGCAGCGCAGAGGTTAAAACATCCGCTAACAGAAACCCCACCAACACCAAACAACAACAACAACAAGAAAAGAAGTGTCATCTAAAGTTTCCATTCGTCACATGGCCCACACTCAGAATGCTAATGAGGGCTCTGCCAGAGCTGTGTGCTGGGGTGGGGGTGGGGGTCGACCTGCGCCCCTGTGCCCCTGGGGCCCTGGGCCAGGCAGCCCCAGTGTCCAGAGACCTGGGGGCATCAAAGCCCTCGGGAGATAAGGCATCAGACCGACCTGTTCATAAATAGCCTGTAACCGCTGGCTGCTAAGATGCTGCGCACAGAGACCAGGTTTATAGCGACCAGATAGGCTCCAGCCTGGCCACTTAAAAGAGCTTTTATGGCCTATCTCTCCCCCACCGCCGGCACACTCCATACATCAACACACGGCCGTTTACGACACTCGTTTCCTCCCCGTAGGCAGGGGGAATGCAAAACAGAGTCGACAGAACTCTCTCTCCCCGCTACATTAAATAGGTTTGGGGACGGAGATTAAAAACCGGGGCGTCCTCGAAAAACACACCCGGCCGTCGCGCGTGTGAAATGCTGACGTGCGTTCTGTTCCGAGTGCCGCTGAGTGAGCATGTGTGAGGACCGCCGGGGAGACGGAGAAGGTCTGCTTTCTCCTCAAAGCTGGGAGAGGAATGTGACCCATCTTGACCTTCTCTTTACTTTTTCTCCAGAAACAAGTGGGAGAATGGGGTGGAGACACACACACACACACACACACACACATTTACATTTAGTCATTTAGCAGACGCTCGAATCCAGAGCGACTTACGGTAAGTACAGGGGCATTCCCCCCGAGGCAAGTAGGTTGAAGTGCCTTGCCCAAGGACACAACGTCATTTGACCCAGCGGGGAATCGATCCGGCAACCTTCTGATTACTAGCTCGACTCCCTCACCACTCCCTCACACACACATGCAGAAACACTAACATAAGACAGCAATAATGAGCTAACACAGGAAACTAACTGCCTGTGGCCCTGTGTGTTAGGGTGTGTCAGTGTAGACATGAAGAGGAGATGGGTGGCCCGAGCTTTTGTCTGCGTCTGTGCATGCCTGTGCTGGCGTGGCAGAGATTTATTGCCTTAACATGCTCTTATCCTACATTTTCAGTCATCTGCAGTGCCGAGGTGTTCCTGTAATGACCTGCTGAGTGGGGCTTTTCTGGCTCAAGAGCAACTCCTGTCAAAGCAGGAAAATATCTCCCCGGCAAAATGGAGGGGAAAGGAGGAGAAAGCCGACCACTGTTTTTTTTTGTCCTCGTTTCATCTACATTAGGGCCCATCTGCCTGCTCTCCTCAACCTGTGTGTGTGTCTTTGTGTGCAAGGCTTTACAAGGCTAATTTGCGTTATTAGGGGGGGTTGTATAGCTCCACAGAGAACCCCCCCCCCGCCCCTTCCTATTCTCTGTTATCTGGTTCCCTTTGATGTTCCAGGAGTGCTGGATTTTTCACCTGCACATTCTCCCGCCCGCCCGCCCCCTGCCTCCCTCCCTTCCTCTCCTCTTGTCTTCTCCTCCCTCTATTGAAGGATAAATCACAGGGTCTCTCTGACATGTCCCAGTCCCAGCCCTCAGCCCCCCCCCCCCCCCCGCCCCGTGACACCACCCTTCACCTCTGACCCCTCCCCACCCCCCCACTCTGACCTCCCTCTGTTCCTCCAGCGGTCCCAGCCTTTCACCTGGCTCATTACCCACAATCCCCCCCCCCACCGCAATCCTTCCTTCAACTCCTCTCACACTAGACCTCTTAAGCCCCCTCCCTCCCTCCCCGCACCCCACCCCCCAACCACCACCTTCACACTTTTTCCATTGTGTCATTGTTTAGGTGTGAGTGTGCCCTCCAAAACAGATGAGATGGCAACAAAACTCACTCGCCAGCCAGCAGCCCACTTCCCCCGGCCTCCGCCCCCCCTCACACACCCTCTCTACCCCCCCGCTGGGCCTCTACCCCCCCTCCCCCCTCACCTGTGCAGCGGGTGTGGCCGTCGGCGGCCTCGTATCCGGCCTCGCAGCTGCAGGACGTGGTGGGCTGGCCCACCCACTGGCCGTCCTCGCCGCAGAACAGCTTGGGGGCCCGCGGGCGCGGCCCCTGCTGGGTGGCGTGCTCCACGCACACGCCCTGCGCCTCCTGGACCAGGGTGCGCGGCACGGTCTCGGGGAAGGAGGACAGGGCGCTGACCAGGGTGGGACACTTCTTGAAGAAGACCCGCACCGAGAGCAGGGCCATGCAGGCCCCCTGGGCCTGGAAGGCCAGGTAGAAGCCTCTCTTGGTCAGAGGACCCAGGCGCAGAGTCTTCACGTTGAACTTCTTCTCTCCGCCCTTCCTCAGCAGGAAGTCCGCCGCTACCGTGTCCACCTGTCGGGGAAGTGAGGGGGAACTGGCTTAGCCCAGGTGTGTGTGTGTGTGCTTGTGGATGTGTGGTCAATACTACCGTGTGTGTGTGTGTTTAATGAGCCCATCTGTGTGTGCACGCGCGTGTCTAATGGTCCCATCTGTGTGTGTATGTGTGTGTGTGTGTGTACCTTGGTGTAGGGGTTCTCCATCCAGGCCGGGTGTGTGGGCGTGGCCTCGTCAGAGTCGGCCTGGTAGTAGTACAGGTTGAAGGTCTCCTTGCAGCTGCGGCTGTGCGTGGCCCTGGACGAGCACTCGATCATGGTGAAGCGCAGCTCCACGTACACCTGCGACGCCTCCCGCCGCCCGATCAGCCGGCTGCGCAGCCAGTGGCTGGCCGAGCCCTCCGTCTGGCAGATCTGGTAGGTGCGCACGCTGTTGTTCTCCTCGTCGTGGCCGCTCACCTCCTCCCACTGAGGAGACAGCAGGCCCGGGGGGGGGAGGGAGGGATAGGGGGAGGGAGGGGATAGGGGAGGAGAGGGAGGGATAAGGGGGTTGAGGGAGGGATAGAAGGGATGAGGGAGGGGGGGGGAGGGGATGGGGGGGTGAGGGAGGGATGGGGGGGTGAGGGAGGGGAGAGGGGAGGAGAGGGAGGGGATAGGGGAGGGATAGGGGAGGGATAGGGAGGAGAGGGAGGGATAGGGGGGGTGAGGGGGTTATCCAAAGGTGAGGCCAGGGGCCAGTGTACCTCCGCCCAGCAGCAGGCAGGTGTACATCACACCCAGGCAGGGCCCGGTACATGAGGCAGACAGCTGAAGGACATGGCATGTGCTAGGGAATGACTAAACGATGTGCTGGAGGGGGGGGGGGGGGGGGTAACTAAACGATGGAATGTGTAAACGGCTGTAAGAGGTGTTTAAGCTGTCGTGTGTGTGAAGCATTAGGATGAGATGGACTGTAACAGCAGGGCAGGGGAGGTGAGGAGCATGATGAGAGGGCTGGGCCGGGGCACTGTGTCCTGGGGTGTGTGTGTGTGTGTGTGTGTGTGTGAGCAGAGTAAATATGTATGCAGGGCACACACACCTCAGGCCCGGCATGGGAGTAAACGGTCCATCGGAGGTCGGACATCTCCGTCTTGGTGTTCATCAGAACTTCTGTGGGACACAACACACAGTGAGTCCAACACACAGTGAGTCCAACACACACTGAGTCCAACACACACTGAGTCCAACACACACTGAGTCCAACACACACTGAGTCCAACACACACTGAGTCCAACACACACTGAGTCCAACACACACTGAGTCCAACACACACTGAGTCCAACACACAGTGAGTCCAACACACAGTGAGTCTAACACACAGTGAGTCCAACACACACTGAGTCCAACACACAGTGAGTCGAACACACAGTGAGTCGAACACACAGTGAGTCGAACACACAGTGAGTCCAACACACAGTGAGTCGAACACACAGTGAGTCCAACACACAGTGAGTCCAACACACAGTGAGTCCAACACACAGTGAGTCCAACACACAGTGAGTCCAACACACAGTGAGTCCAACACACAGTGAGTCCAACACACAGTGAGTCCAACACACAGTGAGTCTAACACACAGTGAGTCTAACACACAGTGAGTCCAACACACACTGAGTCCAACACACACTGAGTCCAACACACAGTGAGTCCAACACACAGTGAGTCTAACACACAGTGAGTCCAACACACAGTGAGTCCAACACACAGTGAGTCCAACACACAGTGAGTCTAACACACAGTGAGTCCAACACACACTGAGTCCAACACACAGTGAGTCCAACACACAGTGAGTCGAACACACAGTGAGTCCAACACACAGTGAGTCTAACACACAGTGAGTCCAACACACACTGAGTCCAACACACAGTGAGTCCAACACACAGTGAGTCCAACACACAGTGAGTCCAACACACAGTGAGTCCAACACACAGTGAGTCCAACACACAGTGAGTCCAACACACAGTGAGTCCAACACACAGTGAGTCCAACACACGCGCACGCTCGCATATCAACGCGCGCGTCACGGCTCGCAGACATTGCAATGCTAACAGAATGAAGCTGATTTAAGCCCGGACGTATACGAACAGGCGGTGTGCTCAGAGTTCCATCTGTAAGGCCTGTGCTGGGATTAGAGGAGCCGGAGGGAGGGGAAGCAGGAGGAGACCCTGCGAGAGCAAACACACAGCCCTGCTGCTCAGACACCCACCATATCTGTGCTTCCTCCAGGTCTGATTCCCCTTCTCCTCCGTCCCTCCCTCTCCTCTCCTCCCTCATCCCAATTTTCTAGATTAAAAATAACCTGGTGAGAAACCACTAGTCTAGGGGGAGAGGGATGCATGGGGACTTAATGGTGGGAACAAGGGTATAGCCCAAATTCACACACAGTGTACATACATATACACACACACACAGCCACACGCGCGCGCGCACGCAGCAGCATCCATGCACTTAAACATCCAGAGAGCGGCACACACCTACACACCCCTCCAGCAGGGAGCTGTGATTAAAACTGAATTGATTTTCTGTAATCTCCCGAAGCCTCGGCCCACTGCCAACCCGGTAACAGCCACAACAGTTCTGCCATGATTGAGTAATTCAATACAGACTGGGACCCGAACTGGAACAATGCAGAAAATGTCACGGGCAAGCACAGCACCGCTGAAATCATTTTTCTTTTTCCCCCTGTGTAAATTCGCAAGGCCCCGCCCCCTTACCATGACGGCGCGTCTGTTGGCTGTATTGTCAGCAACAGGCAAACAGGCCATGACTTATTGATGGGAGGAGGTTTGGTTGAGAGAGGCTGTGGCATGGTCCACAGCCCAGTGGAACCCCAGGGGCCCCCTGCAGGGGTCTGGCTCAAGGGTCAGCCTGTCTGCAGGTAAGATGGTCATGTGACCATCCCCAGCCGTGCCCCCACGTCTCAGCACAAGCCGGCTGCCTTTGATCTATAAATACATTTTCTCTGAGCACCGACACCAACTTCTCTCTCTCTCTCTCTCGCTCTCTTCCTCTCTTTCGTAAAGGGAATTACTTTTATCTATCTTATTTCATTTTACACTGTGCTACATTCTCTTTTGTGGCTTTAGAGCACATGCTTTTTTACATTTTCCTTTTGTGTTTTTTCTGGGTCAGCTGTCTTAAGAACAGCATGTGCCAACAGTGCCATGCCATCAATAATTCTGATAGTTTGATATGAATCCTGCCAGTCCTGACACTTTGTCATTGACGGAGACACAGTAGATACGGCAGCCTGTATCTGGCTCCCTCGCCGCCCACCCTCCCTCCCTCCCTCGCTCGCTCTCTGACACCCCGCTCTGTCACCGACAACCTCACCGCTCCTCCTCCTCCACCCCGTCCTCCCGCTCCTCCTCGACAACCCCTGAGAGCTTTGACACCTCCCTCCCTCTCTGCCACCCTCTTCTCCCTGGCAGTAACAGGCTGCAGAGGGCTGATAACCACAGCCCGACGCAGTGAATAAAGAGATGGACACCAGAGAGAGAGAGGGGGGGGGGGGGATGAGGATGAGGGGTGAAGGAGGGCAGGGTCGTCCTCATCTTCAGACAGGAGTGGAAAGAGTGAGAATCCACCCTGGGGGAGGAGGAGGAGGAGGAGGAGGAGGACAGGGCGCTGGGATGGAAATGGAGGGTTGAAGAAAACGCTCTCTCACTCGGTGCCTCCCCACTATGTGATGCACCTTAAGCTCGCAGGAAAAACTAATTACAGACCCTCTGTGAGGTGGTGCTACTCAGGGAGGGAAATGGAAGAAGTCACTTAGGGGCAGGGTTCTCAATACCAAATCTCAGTATTCTGGTGGATTCCCAAACCTATTTAACTAAGGTGTGTTATAAACTCAGCAGAGTTTGGTCGATCTGGTGGAGGTTCAGTATGGCTTCAAGAATAAGGATGATATTTTATTTTCTACAAAAGAAAATTGGGGTCTGTTTTGGGGACAATGCAACAACACATGTTGCTCTGACTCACTTGGATGAACCATTTGAAATATATTACCACAAATAGAGCTGGCTGACAGCATTGGTCCTCCACCTGCCCCAGTGCAAGTGAGTAGCATGAGGAACCCCCCCCACCCCTGCCCTTTGGAATACAAGGTGTGTGTGTGTGTGTGCGTATAACCACTGTTTATCACCCCTCTATCATTACATTTTATGAGACAGGATGCATGCGTGTCTGAGTGTTTTTGCTTGTGCCAACTTGTGTGTTCAGATGTTTTGGGTTTTTCAAGCTTATGCCTAAGATTAAGGGTGCACTAAGGGCACACACACACACACGTACGTGAATACACACAGCTGGATCGACAGTGTGTGCTGGAACAGGCTCTGACTTATCCTTTTAAAAAGACTCCATTCCTCAGCCTGCCCTTCTGTAATTCCCGAGAGCAGGGAAGGCTCAGGTCTCTGACAGAAGGGCTTTCATGTATTCCTTTTGGACCCCTCCACCTTTGGCCCGGCTGCTGGAACCTCCCCCCCCCCCCGCCCACTTCAGTTTGCTCCTTCAGTACCCCCATCATCCCTCGATCCCAGCCCATCCACTTCCACAGCAAGAGGTGAGGAAACCCAAATGTGTGCTAGCTTTAAATAACTGACCTTGAATATGATAGCCTGACCCAACCGATCACAGAGTGAACAAAACCCCCTCTTTAATTACACAGCCACTACTTCACTTTCCCCTCTGCTGTGTGCCCTTCCCCCCTCTCTCACTCTCTTCTCCCCCCACCCCCTCTCTCACTCTCTCCTCTCCCCCACTCAATCTCCTCTCCCTCCCTCCCTCCCCCCTCACTGTCTCCCCCCCTCACTCTCTCCTCTCCCCCTCCCCCCTCCCCCCTCCCTCCCTCCCTCACTCACTCACTCCCTCCCTCACTCACTCACTCACTCTATCCCCTCCCTCCCTCCCTTCTCCCCCCCCCCCTCTCCTCTCCCCTCTCTCCCTCACTCTCTCCTCTCCCTCCCTCCCTCACTTCCCCTCTGCCGGGCTCTGGAGTGTGATAGGGAAATTATAGGCCTGTGAGTCTTCACCCTGCATCTGCTTCAATTAGACCCCCGCTTTAATTAAGGAAACAGAGAGTAGCAATTACCCCCTACAAACCAAAAGAGGAGAGCAGGAGAGAGATGGAGGGGGGTGACAGAAATGAGAGACAGAGAGAGGGGGGGGAGGAGGAGGAAGAGGAGCGAGGAGAGAAAGAGTGTGGAAGGCCAGCAAGGGGTAAGTGACCGGGGTTAAGGATTTACGAGTGTTCTGGGAGAGAGGAACAGATGAAGTGAAAGAGTGAGAAATGAAAACAAGACGAGAGGAGCTTAACAGGGCTTTCTGTCACTAAGGCTTCTCCTGGTGCCCTGCGTGGGGTTTGATGTGTTTCTTGTGCGCGCGCGCGCGCGCAGGAGTGCGTGTGTATTTGTAGAACACGACGTGTAACGTACGTGTGCCTGCGTTTATGTGTGTCGGACACGTCACCCGAGGTGGTGAAGTGGTGAGATTAGGCCTCTACTTCTCAGAAGCCCCTGCCCCTGGTGGTTTCCTGCTGGGGAGCTGGCTGAAGAGTGATGGGGCTGGCCTCACACATCCCCAGCATTCACCAGAACCACTGGGCCGAGAGCCCTGCGCAGGAAACATAAACACTCCGCTCTACAACAACGGCTGCGTGTGACCGTGCGTGCGTCTGAAGAATAGGAGTCGAGGAGCAGAGAGAAAGAGAATACCTGAGCGGTGAGAACCCGTTCGTGATCGACTCCTCGTTCCTCCCTGACATCTTGAGGGGGAGGTGGGGGGTGCATGTGGAGCAGTGTGTGTCCCAGTGCCCCCCCCCACGTCCCAAAACAGAACCTGACCCAGTTAGAGGGCAGGCTACTGGATGGGACCAAACCACTACCGCTGCCAGGACAGAACAACACAGCTGCGAAAGCAAAATGGCTGACCCTTAAGCAGCGAGGATTAAGTGCATTAAAGACAGCCTCAAAAGAGCCTGGCATTCATTTGGGTTTAGAAAATGTGTGGGCTTAAATGGACTCAATCCTTGGATTCTGGGTAAACTTAAATTTGAATATTCTCATGCCACAGCAGAAGAGCATAGCAGAAACGCCGCCATTTTATTGTTGAAGTCTATTGAGGACTAACTGGATTTATGGACTTAAAAGTTGTGCTTATAACTGGCTAACTATGCTAACTGCTAGGTTAGCTCAGATGTGTTCCCCCTCTAGTCAGATGTAGTTTCCACACTAATCCCACAGCGGAGGGCTGATCTGAAAGAGGCCAGATGACTCCGCAACATCTCTCACCCGAGTTCCCTGGCTAACAAAAGACACCGAGCTGTGGGTGAGATTAAACTTCATAAAAGCCCAATTAAGGAGAGCTGGAGTGGAACAAAAAGCAGAGTCTCCCCCCCCCTCCCCCTCCCCCCCTGAGAGACAGAGCGCCACACTAAAAGAAGCTTTCCATAAGAAGCCAGATCAAGGAAGTTTCCTGATTATACAGCTAAGGGGAAAACTGTGGTACAGTTGGCGTGCTGTTGATACCCATCTTAATTAAAACAGACTGGATGTCACAGTGTGTGTCTGCTACAAAGGACTTTGTCTTAAGTCAACCTCAAAGCACAGAGTAGCTGAAGGATCCTCACTGCTTATCTGAATGAGAGCTTAATGCCAGTGATGGGGGAAGATATCTTACACAGGAGTTTATTTAAGGATGTCCCCTACGTTTTTACTGCTAGCTTTACAGCGAGAAGAAACATTAGTTTTGGACATAGATCTGTCTTACTGTCAAGTACACACGAAGGCCGGGTTATCTCTTACTAAGTACGGGCTTATGTTCCTCTCTCCCTTTTATGAAACTGTGATTCTATCTTTTTTTCCCTTCGGAACCCCTTCCCTCTCACACAATTTCAAATAGTCAATCCCATCCTCGCAGTAGAATGAAGCGGGAACGGAGCTCTGTGTTTGCAAGTGTCTCCATGTCAGTTACGCTGTGAGACATTTCCACCCACAAACGACTGGGAAGGATCCCAAACAAAAGGTCAGCACATACATACACTTCTACACAAGCCCTCGAATGCGCTCTGACGCAAAATAAGAGGCATCAAGCTACTGCAGATAAGGAACACGAGCAACGTTCACCGGCGGCCAAGCCCCCTGAATATCAACTGTTACACTTGTTACACTCTTTAACTTTCTGCATCTCAATGGCACCGGTTTCTGGTACAATTATACAGATGAGGGATTGCAATAAACAATCAGTTTCATCTTCAATGTGCAAACTCAAACGGAAACACACACACACACACACACAGACCTGATTTACACACACACACACACACACACACACACAGAGTGGCTCTCAGTGACTAATACCCAGTGGGAGGCGGACAGCTTGAATCTGGGGGACAGTCTGAATAGAGCAGAGACTTCAGCTAAATAAACCATGTAAAGATCGGCAGATCCAGGCTGAGGTTGAGCAGAATAGTCTCCCTGCATGGGCCTTCTCTTTCATTCTGACACATCGCTGTTGGTCTTTCTCTCTCTCTCTTTTTTTCACCAGCCAAGTAAAAAACAGACATCTTGAGGGAAAGGAGCCTTCTGTATACTCTTCTTCACTTAACGCTTGGCACTGGGGAGTTGGCTGAAAAAAAGCCATGCTACTGAACTGACGGGGGGGGGACGGGGGGGACGGGGGGGGGGGGGGGCTTGTATGGTGATGATACATGAAGAAGGAACAACCAGTGGGAACATGTCTAACTGTGTGTACTCTGAGAGGGGGGGCTAACATGCAGGAATGCTACTGGAGCTCCAGCCCCCCCCTTCCAGACCTGGATCTGGGGAGGGGGGAACGGGGTGGGGGGGCGGGGGCTGGTGAGCGGGGGCTGGGGAGGGGGGGGCTGGTAGAATCCCACGGGAGCTGGAGTGAGCACACCGCACACACACAGGAAGTCCTTCTGTCAATGATCAAGGTGAGATTTATTATCGTCATCTGCTCCTTACACACACACACACGTGAACACACATTAAACACGCACCCCTTCTCCCTCTCTCTCCTCTCTCTCCCTCTCCCCCTCTCTCTCTCTCATTTCGCCGAGGCCTGACGGCCGTATTTCCATGCCTCCTTCACAGACGTGAAGTGGTGTTGTCCCCTCGCTCTCCTGTCTGACACGCCGCGGCCTCCTTCCCTCTCTCTTCTGCCGCCTGTCCCCTCTCGTCCCCATTGTGTCCCCTCTCACAGTGAGTGGCGTGTGGGTGGAGGTGGAGGAGAGAGGCACTCGGGGCGCGGGCCCCGCCTTTTGGCTGACAGCGTGTCCCTGTGACAGTGATGCATGGCCTAGTGGGGGTGGGCTTTCCCATCAACCAAACTATGATCCACCTGTCTGTCGACGTTTCCGCATGCATCTTATTAGGGTCGCTGCCGTACCAGAATAGCCTTGGCTCTGATAAAGCAGCCAGCCTCGCTCGCTCACTCTCTCTCTGGTCCATCTGCCTTCTCCAAGGCCACAGTCTACACAGGCAACTTCATCTGGTCTACGAGAGGACAAGAGGAAAGAGAGAAGAGAAGATATAGAAAGAGAGGGAGGCAGAAGGAGAGGGAAAGAGAGAAAGAGAGAGAGAGAGTGGGGGGAGAGAGTTACGAGAGAACAGAGGCCGATTGGCCTGTAGATTACAGCTGCACCACTCGGATGCCTGTTTAACTCTTCAAGAGGCTAATCGTGGGATTAAGCCACAGAGGATGATGGGCTGGGGGTGTCAGGGAAGGGAGGGGGGTTGCTTTAAATGCAAATCCCTTTCTTATAAAAATCGGTTCCATTTAATAGGATTTCTGGGGAAAGATCCGCAGTTCTACGGCAGGGTAGCGACAGTCAGCAAGAGAAGACAGCGCTGCCGCCGCCGCACTCACAACACAGGAGGGAGGAGATGGAAAGAGCAACAGAATCAAAAGATTTGCGTCCGAGGGTGGGGGTTGGGGGCCAGCCTCTTTCACCTGAGGCCTCCTGTTTTTCAGAGCAAAAACAGACATTCAGCAGTTTCTGGTTTCAGATGCTGAATTTATGGGTTGTGAAGCGTGGTGTCACTCAGCGTGGTGGCAGATCAACAGAGGAGGGGGAGAGTCGGGAGGGAAGGAAGAGAGTAGAAGAAGAAGAAGAAGAAGAAGAAGAAAAAAAAAAGGCGAAGGAAATGAGAAGGCAACCGAGAGAGGATGAGCCTTCTTTGAGTCTTTCGGGGGGTTAGTTAATCTTGGAAGGCTGATTGTGAAAACTCACTGGCATAGAAGTCTGTTTTCTCTTCAAATCCTCACTGACAAAGACCACTAAATATCTGTTATATGATACTCAGAGATCAGGCTTTTGTTTAATCATTCACACACCCACACACATTACACACTAATCCTGGTGGGTTTGGGTCTGTGGAGACTTTTACCCTGTGGACAGAATCTAATCTACCCCCCACGGATCCTAAGCTTAACTTGGCCAAATTAATAATTACCAGAATTGCCTTTTCTAAGACCTTCCCAGAAGGGGCCACATGGTGGTAACTCTTCAAAAGAATTGAATACTGTGCAAATAAATATCAATAGCTTCAATACAAGTGAATAATTTGTCAGCTCCACATGTTAAGAGTGAAGAGGGGGTGCATGTGGCCTATAGACACCTATGTATGAGGAGAGGGTATATCTGTTGAGTCAGTAAAGACAAGGAAGGAATGGAGGAGGAGAAGAAACAAGTTTGGGCTAATCATTGCTACAACAACATAGAACAAGCTGTTCTCCATCTTTCGAGCAGGCTGTGGATCAGATGTAACTGTTTCATGGAAGTTGGTGGGAGTCTCAGAGAAACTGTCAAAAAAAAAGATTACAGCACAAACATGATATGGTGTCTAATGAGAGCATTGCTGCGGGCCTAGTGAGACATGTTCCTCAACTACTCAGTAATGCCCGAGCATGGATGTTATGGATTTCTATCCAACACAGCCATGTTAATTGTTGGAAGATAGCGGGCACCAGGTGTCTCCATTTCAGCATGTAATGTGGAACTAATCCAAGCCATGCCGTTCAAGATTGATTGGTGATGGAACGGCACAGAAATGGTCAGGGTGGCTAATGGTCTACAGGTCACCTTTCCAGAACGCTGGTATAAAAAAAAACACGAAACCACACGCGCGACCACGCGCGCACGACAACACACGTACGTGCACGCACGCACAGTGCTAATTTAACACTGCTCTTCCAATGTTACAATTTAGACATGGAGAGGTGAAATGGGCTCGACTTAGGGAGGTCAATTTCAAGTGACCATAATGAAAAAAGTATGATCCTATCTTGATGAACAGCCCAAAAACTAGTTAGACTTATGCCAAATATATAACAATTATAACAGACTGAGAAGTTGCCCGTGAATGAGGCGTGTGTGTGTGTGTCACGTCATGACACAGGTGAACGACTGTTACTAGAAAAAGGCGACATTGATATGGTTAAACATGCATAAAACCCCAAAACATGCGTGAAGATAAACTATCCGACTCACCTTCCTCGCCACAAGACAGAAGTACGCACTCCGACAGGATAAACCAAATGAAGGCACAGCGCCTGGATGTGAGCTCCATGATGTCGGGCAAATTATCCGTGATATAAACGAATCGCCTTCGGGTCGGAGTCAAAAACTAACTACTCGTTTTGTCTCACGGTCAGCTGGGCCGTGTACCCGTTGGTCGTAACACTGACCACATCTGAGACTGACACAGTTCAAATAACAGTTTTACTCAGAATGGTTTAAATGTTGTAGTCACAACATTGCGAGACAAAAACAATTTAGTAGATGGTGATGAAGCCGATAGCTTGTTTTTAGCATATACACGGCACTCCAAAACACTTTATAAACAATATGCCTCAAGATAAGAAAAAAAAAAACTTTCTTCGACGCTATGATTCTATGTTCACCAAGTCCAATAAGTAAACGTCCTTTAGATTATGTTTGTCTTTTGTCCATGTTGTCTGCCTCTACACCCAAGAAAAGGCAAATGAGTGTAGATGAAAACTTATCGTATCCTGGGCTGTAGCCCTATTCTTTGTCCGCGAGCCCTTGTCGACTTCTCTGAATTTCGGTCAGTAAAAAAGATGCAAATCCGCAACCCAAAGACGTGTTCGGTTTATCCTCGCTAAACAATAAAACGGAGTTAGTCAATTTAAGCCAATGATCTCTCATTGGTGTCTTATATAGGATCGGAACCCGTTTTTTTTTAGTTTTTTTTTTAAACGAAAATCTCACAAAAATGTAGGTGACAAAACTGTTTTGTTTCCACCGGGTTTTCCTGTGGCGCGGGCTACCTCTAAAATACTGATTCGTTAAGAAACATAACGATAAAAAAAAATCTTGAAGATATGAAACGTAGACTCGCAAGAAATTCAAAGTTATTCACTTATCGCCCTTGTCGAGTTGCGTTGGCTACTCCGGAGACATCTCACTGCACACAATCAGAGTCGGATAGCACTAACCTCCACTGACTGCACCCATACGCTCCGCCTCCACTCACACAGTTTCCATTCACCATAGGTCATTTCAAGCTGTCAGTCATAAAATATTCTGAATATCAAAGCTTTCACCCGACCCCATTTTTAGTTTGGCTATATATTTTTTTGCAACTGTGTATTTCCGAAACGATTCTTATTGAGTTTGATCAGATTCTAGTCCTGATATTAAGTGCCCTATGTAAACTTAAGTTTGCTAGATTTTCCTTTTTTGTATGATCTTTACCTATAATACATCTACTCGGGCTAAATAAGGACACATGACCCTGCATGTTTTTCAATGAACTTTAGCACATTCATCCACCCAGTCTGCTTGCAGGTTTGACCAGACCTGTAGGTGGGTAGACAGTTGGGTATCTATTGGGTCAGAATGACTGAATGTGTTAGTCTCATGTCTTTCCTATGCTAATGTCCCCCACTAAAACCTGAGAGAGACACAGGAAACCGATTTTGTGGATTAGCTGAGAGGCCTGTTATTTTCTCTGGAGAAACCCCACGGACGTTATGTAGCGGTCGCCTTTCTCATGTTAATCACCTGCATGTCCTACACGGTAAAACAAAGAGTTCTCCTGTGAGGTTGAGGGCGGCAGAGCTTGCTTTGGTGTTCCTAAAAATATACGTTGCATTATTTTCCATTTATTATATTTTGTGTCGTATTCTCTAGTCGAGGTTGTAGCCTAAGTATTTAACCTGTAGAACCAGATATTTGAGTAAAATCTGATTAATATTATCAATTTCTTCAAGATGTGAGCATTTCAATAGGAAATCACTCTTCCATGCCAGCCGGTCAGCCTGTTTAGTATTCAAGCATACAATGCTAACATCTGAGACAACCCAATTTCAGATATTACGAAACCACTTTTCTCATTTGAATGGGGTATGTTAATGTTCCTCGAATAATCACCCAAATCAGTGCGTAGCAAGTAATTAGTCATATTGAATCGAGGAATCTCTAAAATCAACAATTCTATGCTAGACACAATTAAGCCCAATGCGAAAACACCCCAAATACAACACTCCAACAGAACAACCTCCAACAAGATTCTGCCATTGCTGCACCACACTCACTGATCCATCTGCACAGTGGGGAGCAGCAGTCCCAGGCTTGATCCGGGACCAAGATTCAGACTCAAGGTGGCCCGGAAACAAGCCTCGGCCATGGCAAATGAGTCATAGGAATGTGGTAAAAGGGGTCAGCTCTGAACCCCAGCCCGGTCAGAAGTCTGGGTGAGCAGCGGTCAGCAGAGTCACTCTGTCCCGTGGCTCATTACGCTGTCAAACAACCTCCTTTCAGTCACACAGTACACGTCTGGCTCAGAGTAAGCACACGCCCAGCCTTCCATCCCTGCCCCTGCTCGGATGGGCACCAAGAGGGAGCTTCCCTCGCAGCAAACATCCCAACAGCCAACAGTGGAGGTGGCACAGTGGTGACAAGGACGTAAGTCAAAGCAGTAAACAAAGATGAATTAAGTCACACCACCCCGGAAACCTTTGCAGTTGTAATGCCTGAGACCTGGACGTTAAACCGCGTGCTTCTTCACACCTCCTCCAACAGCTCCGTCCAGGGCCTTGGGCCGGAGCTGGCGGCCGAGGCGCCCCCGTCTCCTGGGAGAGAGGACGTGGGGAAGGTGGGAACAGAGGGGAAAGGAGTAATGAGTGAAAGGAAGACACAGCATAGGGGGCTCACACAGCTCCAGAGAGGCTCCAGTTCAGCTTCAGTGCCCATGAGTGTGAGGGAGAGTAGGGACGTGTTTGCATGTGTCAGTGCGTTTGTATGTGCACGAGAGAGAGAGAGAGAGAGAGAGAGAGAGAGAGAGAGAGAGAGAGAGAAAGTATGTGTGTGTGTATGTGTCAAACCATTAGTTATGCTAGGTTGATGCCACACATGAATCATCCTCGGGGCCAAAACATCCTACCTCGAGCAGAGGAGGACAATATTTAGCAACATTTTCCATCTCATAATATTTGTTGCTGAACCACAACCACTGACAGTTCTTGTGATAACCCCCCCCCCCTTTCCTCCCCAGACCCCCACAGCCTCACCCCTCTCCCCCACGATCTCATCTTTAATTGGGATATCAAAATGGAACTAACAGGAAAATACGGCGTTGCCATGGTGACTGGTGAGGGGAGGGTGGTACTGTGTACTCCGGAATGCAGGACTGTAGTCATAAAGCAGAGAGACAAAATAATTCATTATGCAGAGGAGGGAAGAGGGGAAGGAGGGAGGGAATGAGCGAGAGAGGAGGAGATAGGATGAGGGCACAGAGGATACTGGGAGGGAGAGAGAGGGAGAGAGGAAGGAGACAGAGGAGAGGAGAAGGGCATGAGGGATACAGAGTGTGTGTGGTGTGTGTGTGAGAGAGAGAGAGAGAGAGAGAGAGAGAGAGAGAGAGAGAGAGAGAGAGAGAGAGAGAGAGAGAAAGAGAGAGAGAGAGAGAGAGAGAAAGAGAGAGAGAAAGAGAGAAAGAAAGAGAGAAGGATTGTGAAAGCACTGCTTTCATGGGCCATGGTGTTATTTGGCAATATTCCTCAAGCAGTCACGAGTGAATGGAAGTAGAACAGAGCCGGCTGGAAACCAACAACACCACCAGGTGTTACTTCTAACCTAACACACACACACCCCCCCACACACACACACACACACACACACACACTCCATGTCCTCCTCTACAACCTCCTCACATACTTTAGCACCATACCCTAATCCAGACCCATATATGGTTACCCATCCTCATTCTTCAACAGGCTCTATAACCCTGCTAGTCAGAGCCGGTAAAGAGGTTCAGTTTCACTCTATCCTCAAAACCTGTTGCTTAAGGGAAGAAACTGGGATAAAACCTTTGAAGGATGATAATGGTTTTATTTTACATTCTTATGTCATTCTTCTCTTGACAGAGGGCCTTGGATTCCATGTCTCATTGTTCAGACCCTTGTGTGGCTGACCTAGTTCTGAAAAGATAATGTGTTCATAAAAGCACAGGTAATTGAATATCTATTGTCATGACCCCAAGTGCTGAATCGCAGTGGGAAATATGCAAACAACACAAAAATGAGTCTTTGGCACCACACGGTAGAGATGCAGGGTGTTCCTCTCTCACACCACACGGCAGAGATGCAGGATGTTCCGCTGGCACACACACACACAGACAGGCACACACACATACACACACACGCACTCACAAACACAGGAATATTGCTACTGCCTGAAAAGATGACTTTCAGACAGAGGAATTATTTTTCAGGTGAAACGTTTCAGCGTGTCTAATTGACAGTGATTGCAATACAGGTACTCTCTGGGATGAGTCTGGCCAGCTCAGCTTTCTTTCAGACACATTCTAATTACGCTGGCTGGCTGAGCCACTGTGGCTCTCTCTGCTTCTATCCCATTGGATACACTGCTAACAACACTCTCACAGAATAAGGATTTAGAGTACATGCTAAGAAGGTAACTCCTGCATTGTTAGGTTTGTGTGTTGAGAAAGCATGCAGCAAACACACACACACACGCACGCACACACACACACACGCACGCACATGCACACACACGCCACTGTATCTCAGGCTGGCAGAGGAAGCATCTTTGTTATGTGATTTCCTAAAGGAAAAGGGTGGAACTCAGACTCTCCTGGGAGACCATGGGGGGGAGAAGCAGAGAAGTACAGAGGCTGACAGACAGACAGACCGAGAGAGAGACACACACAGAAAGATAGAGTCACACAGAGAGAGAGAGAGAGAGAGAGAGAGAAATATAGGGTCAGAGAAACACACAGAAAGATAGAGTCAGAGAGAGAGAGACACACACACAGTACACTAAGAAAAATAACCCAATCCATACCTCCTGGGATGGAACCAGAGCAGCTCAACCCTCCTCAGTTTACAGGTAGCTGCCATGAGGAAGTAGTACCCTCTACTGGTCATCATCGTCATAGCAGCAGCAGAGAGAGAACTATCAGCTCTCTGTCGTCACCTGACATTTTCAGGGTGGCCGTAAAAAAAAAACCAAGCTTGCAAGGGCATTTTTTCAGAAAGCTTATTTTAATTAATTTGTATTATTTTTTATAGCTAATTTACAACAAGCGATTCACTGAACTGAAACATATTAGTTTGCTTGATATTGTCTTTGTTAAATATCTCTTGCAAGATAAAACATTTTAAACATATTTTTCTGCATCAGTTGACTTTGTTGTAATTTTATCATCAGTCTTTTCAGTAGAAATTAATATATTTTGTTTAGGAGTATCACACTATGATATGAATGACTGAGACAGAGATTAAGAAATACATTTGATTCTTCAAATAAAGAAATGTAAAACATATTATTTATTTCATGTCGAGGTGTAGATATGTGTTTTTGTGTGTGTGCTGTGTAACATGTGTTCGTGCAGGTGTGTGTGTATAATTTTTTGTTGGAAGGGGCTCTGTCCTTGTTTGTGTTTGTGGCCCTCATTTTGCTGGTGCAAAACGGGTAAGTATGGAGCAAAATCTACTGTAAAACTTTGAATCTGGGACGTATGTCTGTGTTTGTGTGTGACCCACCCACAGTTTTCAGCAGTGTTGCTGTGGAATATGAGTGGTACCTGGGGCAGAGGGCACACCTCCAAACTGAGGCCGTTGTCAGGTCTCCTCATGTCTATCTATGTGCATGGCAACGTGTCCACAGCTCCACACAACCCCAACATAGCAATATTTACAACAGTTCTGGCTATTTCCCCAAAACTGACATTTTGCAATATGAAAAATGAAATAATAGCAGACTTAAAGTGAGTGGAACTGAACAGTGAAAGTAGCTAATAAATTATCAATTCAAAACATTAAAAAAATCACAAGCTTCTTCTGTTTCATCAACTGTGTGAAGCACATACAAATAAATAATAATCATGAATGAACACTCACAACCACTGCTAACTGCACTCTTAAACACCTCAAATCAAAACAGCAAAAATACAACCAGTGTTTGTAAACCCATGGCTTCTTTAGCATCACGTTCACTGTCATTCTTCACCAATACCTGTAATATGGAATGCGGTCAGTGCAAACTTATTATTCTGATATATTCTTTTAGAACACACAAACCCATCTTCATTGCATAACACTATTGCACAAAATCTTCTTCAGCCTTTGTCTCTCTAACACACACACACACGCATGCACACGCACGCACCCACATACACACATCACCTTGCTTTACCCCCCCCCCCCCCCCGACCCAACCCAAAACAAAAACAATTGCACTATTAACCTGAACCTGTATGTCAACTCCTAAGCTATGGAGTGAGACCTGCTGCAACTATGCTTCAGTCCTGTAAGTCAGTTATGTTGTGGATGTGAGGGATGGTACACTAGGGAGAAGGAGATCAAGTTCACTCAATGACCAAAAGAAATCCTCAAAACACAACAGAAACATAACCAAAGGAATCAATGGAGTATTGTTTAGAGATGGTACAGTTTACAGGCTCTAACTCTTGTTAGAAATTGTCATTAAAAATATATATTCATATAGGCCATTTGTTTGTTTAATGTGTTATATATAAGTAGCCATAATTTGTGAGGACACGAGAGAGAGAGAGAGAGAGAGAGAGAGAGAGAGAAAGTGAGAGAGAAAGAAGCAGAGGAAGAGTGGAAGGGAGAGAGAGGAGAAGGGAGACCGATTCCTCAGACAGTCCACACACTCACCCACCCATGCACACACACACACGCATACACACACGCATACACACACACACACACACGCACACACACCACCTGCTGTCACTGTGGCCAGTAGGTGTGTGTGGGCTGCTGAAGCGTCTTTTTGAAAGAGTGACACGAGAATTGGCCACGGTGCTCTTTACACAAAAGCGATTAATGCTAAGAGCTGTGTGCTGCTGTGCCCGACCAGAACATTCTGTCAAGTTACAAACGGGTCAGAACAACCGGAGGGGCCAGATGGAGCCGTGGGAGTGAGAACACCAGAGGGCCCCCAGAGGTTACCCTGTATGAAAGGCCCTTTCTGGTCTACGCACACGGGACTGGCGCACCCCTCTCTCTCTCTCTCGGTCTGCATCGCTTTTCTCCCTCCAGTTACATGCTTAGAAAAATTCACCCGGCGTCAACACGGAGTCGGGAAACCCCAGAAAGGAGCGCCCGGGTCGGAGGTGTGTTCCTCCGCGCTTCTGCTCCGCGTCGCTTCCTGTCATCCTCTCAGCGTTTGTTCGTAGCTCCCGTCTTTGTTTGTCTTTGAAGGACGCATGCACAAAATTCAGCAATTTTGAGTTTTAAATCTTTTTTTTTTTCTCTCAACGGAGCTGCTTTTTAAAAAAAGAAAAGAAAAAATCCTTGCAATACTTGTCATGGGAGTTGGTTGGTCGGGGGAAAGGAGGGGTGGGGGAGGGGGTGGAGGGCAGTCTTGGTCATTTGGACGGTGGTTGTAGTTCGGCAGCGGACAGGCTGCTTGCTGGAGAACACACTCCTCTAGATGGGGAAGGGGGGCGGGGGGGGGGGGATTCAGCAGAATGTGGACATCCCTCCAAGGTCTCCCTCTCTCCCTCTCTCCCTCTGTTCCTGTCCTGAACAGAGGGAGCGTTGGCAGGGGGAGGAGAGAAGACAAGCAGATATAAAAAGGAGGGATGAGAGGTCTGGTCTCTGCTGCCACCTCCTGGTGTGTGTGTGTGTGTTTAAAGGCAGCCCGTGACCCGGAGAGAAGTTGAGATGGCGGTTCTGTTACCCTGTGGTTACCCTGGTTACCCTGGGTCAACCCCTCCCTCCCCCGCTCACACTCATTGCTCATTCGCTAGTAGCACAGCCTAATTTAACAGCAATACTGATTAAGCCTCTGTCTGTCAGTTTCCTTACGTACAGTACTTCTACGTGTGTCTTCATCATGTCATGTCACCTTGTTCCTCTAACTCCCACTCCGACCCTCGGTGTGTTTTTTGTCGGTGTCTTTGTGTGTGTGTGTGTGTCTCAGGATCTGTCCATCTCATGAAGACAGTGCAGGCTGGACTGGAGGGCAGGCAGACAGTCTGAGGGGGCCAGGTGGGAGGGGGGGGGGGCAGGGATGGGGTGGGGTTGGGGATGGAGGTGGTGGTTACAGGGGTGGGATAGGGGATAGTGTTGGCAGGGGTAGGGGTGGGGTAGAGGATGGTGTTGGCAGGGGTCGGGAAAGGGGGGCTGCCTCACAGCCTCTCCCTGGTGGGGATCCATATATAAGGCCCCGATTGCTCCTCAATCACGGTCTTCACTTTGTGGTAAACCTCTTCAAAGCTGTCCCCTTCCACCACAGCTGAGGGAGAGAAACGGACAAACAGAGAAGAGAAAAAGAGAGAGAGAATTCCAGTGAGGTCACGTGCAAACGATGAATTGTGTTCACGTGAACTGTTCCACGACCTCCGCAGCCGTGGGACGAACCTGAGAAGCACTCGATGAAGTCCTGCTCTAGTTTGAGAGCCCGGTCCATGCCCTTCCTGGCCTGTTCCTCCGTCAGTCGAGTGTTGATCTCTCTGTAACAACAACAACAACAACACCCAGCCCCTCAGTCAGGGAGCTTGGACAGCTTCAGTCTGAACGCCGGGCAGTGGTTGTGTGGACTTACAGGACGTTCTCCAGGGACTTGGGCCGCACGAAGATGGCGATGGGGTGGAGCTGAGCAGCTTGTAGTCTGCGTACGGCGTTGGCCGACACGTCCAGGATACAGTGTTTCCCCTGCTACTCAAACACAGAGAGAGAGGGAGGGGGAGAGGGGGAGAGAGAGAGCGAGAGGGGGAGAGCGAGAAAGAGAGAAAGAGAGAGGGGGAGGGAGGGGGAGAGAGAGAGTGGGAGAGCGAGAGAGAGGGAGAGAGAGTGGGAGAGCGAGAGAGAGAGAGTAGGGGAGCGAGAGAGAGAGAGAGAGAGAGAGGGAGAGAGAGAGGGGGAGAGAGAGAGGGAGAGTGGGAGAGAGAGTGGGAGAGCGAGAGAGAGAGAAAGAGAGAGGGGGAGGGGAGAGAGAGAGACGGGAGAGGGAGAGAGGGAGAGAGAGTGGGAGAGTGAGAGAGAGGGAGAGTGGGAGAGCGAGAGAGAGGGAGAGAGTGGGAGAGAGAGAGAGAGAGAGTGGGAGAGCGAGAGACAGAGAGAGGGAGAGAGTGGGGGAGCGAGAGAGAGAGAGAGCGAGAGGAGTGTTGAGTCAAAGGGAGTGTTGTATTTATTCTATGTAACTGAGGCATTATTACTGTCAACAGACTGCAGACTGTAGAGGTGGAGGTCCTTCCGGCATACCTGTTCAGCGACCTCACGGACGCTCTGGACGCTGGTTCCGTACAGGTGGCTGTTGTACTGGCCCGCCTCGATGAACCGATGGCTCTGGATGTCCTTCTCCATCTGTTCCCGCGACGACACAAAGTGATAGTCCCGCCCATCCACCTCATACTCCCGCTTTGGCCGCGTGGTGTCTGCGGACCAATCAGACGAGTCGGTCGGGCTGTCAGCCGATCAGAGAGAGTGAAAAGTGCATGGGATCTTAGCCTGATAATTGGCTACTCACGTGGCACACAAGATCCAAACTTATCAGGGAACTCAGACAGCAGGTCGTCATTCACCCTGTCCTTAATGGGCCCCAGTATTATGATGGGTCTCGCATAGTGGACTACAGACACACAGAGAGAGAGAGAGAGAGGGAGGGAGGGAGAGAGAGAGAGAGAGAGCGAGAGAGAGAGAGAGAGAGAGAGAGAGAGAGAGAGAGGGAGGGAGGGAGGGAGGGAGGGAGGGAGGGAGGGAGGGAGGGAGGGAGGGAGGGAGGGAGAGAGAGGGAGAGGGAGGGAGAGAGAGAGAGAGAGAGAGAGAGAGAGAGGGAGAGGGAGAGGGAGGGAGGGAGGGAGGGAGGGAGGGAGGGAGGGAGGGAGGGAGGGAGGGAGGGAGGGAGGGAGGGAGGGAGGGAGGGAGGGAGGGAGGGAGGGAGGGAGGGAGGGAGAGAGAGAGGGAGAGGGAGGGAGAGAGAGAGAGAGGGAGAGAGGGAAAGAGAGAGGGAGAGAGGGAAAGAGAGAGAAGAGAGAGATGTTAATACCATAACTATTAATATCACAGGAGGGATCACGTCCAAATATGAGGTTGTGTGTTCTCACCTTCCACTTGAGTGACTGTTTCATAGCTGTGGGCCGAGTCATCTCTCCCTGAAAACAGAACAGACACACACCAGTCAGCAAGCTGCTCAGACTCAGGCTGGTCCCCACCGTGCTGGGGGGGGGGGGGTGGCAGCCAGGCGGACAGACGGACAGACAGGACATGGTTGCAGAAGCGTTTCCTCTCCCTCAGAAGACTGATGACGACGTGGCGTCTGCTCTCGGCCACAGGCGAGCTGCCTCTCCTTCGGAGTCGCCTCCTGTGGGTGTGACCGCCACCCTGATTGGCTGGGGAGGGCCGTCACACGGCCTAGCATCCCCCCCTCCTCTCCTGTCTGCCTCACTCACCTTGAGAGCCCAGGCTGTCCCGACTGTGGTCCTGCAACACAGAGACAGACGCAGTTAACACCAGGGGGAACGGAGGGGAACAGAGTCGCTCAGAGAACGTTCGAAGAACAGCCAGAGAAACATTCTGAGAATGTTCAGGGCACATTAAGAGAACCTCAGAGATCATTCCGGTCCTTACCCTCTCTTTGGTGTTCATGCGAGACCACTCTTTCCTTTCTACCCTGAGGGGGGGCGGGAATGAACGGAAGCAGTAAACGGCAGAGAAGGAGAGAGGGAAAAGAAAAAGAAGAGGGAGTGAAAGCCTGGAAGCGTAAATGTCGCCGTGGCGCCAGCGCACCTGGTAGAGCCCACGCTTCAGGACGAGGTGAAAGAGAAAAACAAACAGGATCATCAAATGGAAACAGTCACACACACGCACACACACACACACACACACAAACACACAAGCCACCCCACATACATACACCCCCCCCCCTCCCCACACCAAGGAGAGGTGTCTGACCTGCGTTTGCTGGGGATGAAGCCGACCTCCTCCACCTCGTTCTGGGGACTGACCCTCCGGGCCTGCCACCACTCCTCGTCCCCGCAGTCCAGCACGTGCAGCACGTCCCCAAACCTGAAGCCCACCGCCTGGCTCAGGAAGCCACAGTCGGCCGTCTTGTCGTAGTCAAACAGCGCCCTGAAACACACACACACACGGACATACACAAACACGCACGCGTGTGAACACGCAAGCACACACACACACAGGGTTAGCGTGTTGCCGGCCTCCAGGATGTGGAGCTGTGGAGGTGAGGGGGAGGGGGGGCGGAGCCTCAGTACCGGATGTAGAAGCCTCTCTTGGGGTTGGACCTCAGGGTGGTCGTCCCAGAGCCCATGCTGCTGTTCATCAGCTGCTCCCGCAGGTCGTGGATCTTAGCCTCGAAACGGCTGTACTCTGCACACACACACACACACACACAGGAGAACACACACACAGGAGAACACACACCCTCCTGTTACATCTGTAGTAACAGGAACATCATTGAGTGCACCGTGTGTGTGTGTGTTGGGTCACTTACCCTCAGGTCTGTACTGAGCGATGATGGTGACGGTCTGTCCTGCGTTCTTCAGGGCGGCCGCAGCCTGCTCGTGTGTGGCGATACGCAGGTCCACTCCGTTCACCTGACACACACACACACACACACGCGACTGTGAGCCCCCCGACCCAGACATGACTGCATGTGTGTGTGTGTACACATGTATACGTATGACGGTGATTGTATGCGAGCGTGTGTGTGTGTTCATACACTGAGGATCTGGTCGCCCTTGCGCAGCTCTCCGCTGAGATCCGCCGGCCCCCCAGCCAGGATGAAGGAGATGAAGATGCCCTCTCCGTCCTCTCCTCCCACGATGTTGAAGCCCAGCCCTGTGGAGCCCCGATGGATCAGCACTCTCCTGGGATCCCTGACGGCGAGGGGGAAGAGGGAGGTGTGGAGGGAATGGAGGGGTGAGGGGCGGACGAACGGATGAACGGAAGTGGGAAATATTGCGAGGCCAGACATGGAGGGAGAGAGGGAGAACACAGAGCGCGTGAGCTTGGTGTGGGATCGGGGCGTGTTCGAAAAAGATTGCAAGTCTCCGCGTGTCGTTTGAAAAACCGCCCAGCTAGATTTGCTCACCTAGGAAGGTCTTCATCTCCCATCATGCCGTGCAGGACGGGAGAGAAACGGCTTGGCGAGGTGGGAGTGAGGGCTTGTGGGTAATCCGAGCCCATGTAGGGGTGGCCGAGATCAGTGTCCATGTGAGGGGAATACGCTGGGGGGATGTGAGGAGCACAGATCAATCACCTGCCACACACACACACAGAGCCCAACACAGAACAAATACACACACACACACACACACACAAACATACACACACACAAGCCACATAGCCACACACACAGGAGAGGGGAGCCTTACTGCTGGTGAGGTCTGGAGGATTGTAGGAGTTGGTCAGGTACAGGTTGTTGGGCTTGGCCACCCTGAGGTAGACCACCTCGGCCGTGTTCTTCAAGGCCCCCACGGCGTCCTCGTGCATCACGTCCTCCAGACACACGCTGTTAACCTGAGCACAGCGAGACACCCCCATGAGCCACACCAACACACACACACACACTCTCTCTCTCTGTCGTGTGGACGGCCATTACGCAATCATCCACACTCACTGGAATATTCTAGATATATCTCTGTAGGAAACATTGTTTTGATGTATTATGCAACAGGAGTGTGGTGTAATGGCTGACTTGGACACGACACTCTGGAGCAGACACCATTTGGCAAAGACACCTGCACCATTTTGAGGCCATTCAGCCTTGCCAGTGTTACCATGCAGTTCCACGTCTGTCCAGAGGGTGGCAGTAATGCTACACGACCCATACGGTTTGACGGTAGAGTTTGAAGATCTCTCCCATCCCACACTTGTATTACCATATTAATGAAAGTAATCTCTGGCTGTGAAAATTACAGCTGTAATTTATCTTGGTCCTTAATGCACCTAAGCTGCTGAAGTTGACAAGATGTGTTGGCATGCCGACTCTATGTGTCAGACAGCCAGTCTGCCATTGCGTGTTGGTGTATGGGTGAGTTTGTATGTGTGTGTGTGTGTGTGTGTGTGTGTGTGAGTGTGTGTGTGTGTGTGTGTGAGTGTGTGTGTGAGTGTGTGTGTGACTGACCGCCAGTATCTTGTCCCCGATCTGCAGTCTGCAGTCTTTGTGAGCAGCCCCTCCTTCGATGATCTTGGTGACATAGATGCTGTTGTCTCCAGGTATGTGCTGGTTCCCCACCCCTCCAGCAATACTGAACCCTAAACCTGATGGACAGGGAGGGGAGGGGGGGGGGGGAGGCAGAGATGACGAGAGCAGGAGGGGAAACGTTTCCGAAGCAAACTAATGACAGACATTAAGCTGTGTGCACAGGACATATTCATACTCAACAAACGTGCGAGTGCGTTGACACACTATCTCTCTCACACACACACACACACACACACACACACACACCTTTGGGCCCTTTGATGAGCTTGATCTCGGTGACTTTCTCGGCGGCAGGTTTCCTCCGAAGGACGTAGAGGCGGACGATGGCTCCGGCCTCCTTCAGTGCCTCCACGGCCAGGCTGTGTGTCACCTCGCGCACGTCAACATCGTTCACAAACAGGATGCTGTCGTTCACACTGAGGGAGGGAGGAATAATAGGGGAGAGAGCGAGAGAGAGAGGGAGGGAGAGGGATGAGTCTGTTATTTGTGGTGACATCTGAGATAACAGGCTTTAAACAGAGTGAGCCCCGCCTCTCCTTTCCTCTTTCTCTCATTGTGTTGAGATACCCCTGTGTGCCTCGCTAGGGCTAGTCACTCTGCCCCCCCCCCCCCCCCCGCGCTGACACGATAGCAGGCCTGGTTAGACAGCTTGTCAAGTTACCCCGGGGGAGGAGAGGAGGAAGAGAAAGAAGAGGAGAAGAACGTAAAGCAGAGGAGGACCAGAGTAGAGACCAGAGTAGAGAGAAGAGTAGAGGAGACTTAAGGAGAGGTGAGCAGAGGAGACAGTTACAGCCTCATGCTACTGCGCATGTTCCCCCCCCCCCCCCCCGCCCGTATGCAGATCTGCAGCACACAGGCATGTTCAAGAGCAAGAAAGTGAGTCCCTCATTTCAAAGCCTCGGTTCTCATACATATTCACACCGTGACATTTTCAGGACCTTGTCCACTACTTCACACGCTCTTAAGGCCACAGTAGATTGTGACGGCCTGTCTTGCATATAATCATCTTCATGAAAGCACTGCTCATCAGACGACATTCTGCTTGATTCTGGGACGCCACTTCATATTTTTCCCTTTTTTTTTACAGCGCTACGGCTAACAGTGCTAGACAAGCTGCTGCGGAGTGCCATCAAGGCTGCGAAGAGGCAGGGAAGACACGGTCACAGTCAATCCATAGCGTTAAACGTTGAAAGTGTGATTGAGGTACCCTTGGAGAAGGAGTACGAGTGTGTGAGGAGATCCGGGCTAGGTCCATGATGAGAGGGTGAGGAGGTTAGGAGGGTGAGGGGCTGGTGAGAGGGTGAGGAGGGTAAGGGGCCGGTGAGAGGGTGAGGAGGTGAGGAGGGTGAGGGGCTGGTGAGGGGCGGGTGGGGCCATCCAGACAGGGTATGGTGTGGGGTGTGGGACGGAGGTTCTATCTCTTTGTGACCCTCAGGCTCGGCAGTGAAATGTTTCTGTCTGGCCGAGGGACTGAGAGGGGGACAGGGAGGGACGGAGAGAGGGAGCAGGAGAGGGATGGAGGAAGAGAGGGATGAAGCCAATGAGAAAGGGACACAGTGCAGGAGGGATAGAGAACAGGAGAGAGAGATGGAGAGAGAGAGAGAGAGAGAGAGAGAGAGAGAGAGAGAGAGAGAGAGAGAGAGAGAGAGAGAGAGAGAGAGAGAGAGAGAGAGAGAGAGAGAGAGAGAGATGGAGAGATGGAGAGAGAGAGAGAGAGAGAGAGAGAGAGAGAGAGAGAGAGAGAGAGAGAGAGAGAGAGAGAGAGAAAAGGAAAGAAAGAGGGAAAGAGAGAGTGAGCCCTGCAGCAGCTCCTCTCTCCCTGAGCCCCAGCTGGCCCCCACAAGGACCTCACTAGTCTAGCCCAGGGATGTTGATCTGCTTAGATGTGTGTGTGCATGCATGGCTCTGTACATAAAGGATCTGCCCTGTGTGCACACACGTGTAATTATCAGAGCAGCAGCAATGGGACTGACAACCTGATGGTTGTGTAATGTTGCGAGTGTATGGGTGTGTATAGGTGTGTGTGTACAGGTGTGTGTGTATGTGTGTGTATAGGTGTATGCGTATGTATAGGCGTGTGTGTGTATATAGGTATGTATGGGGTCAGATGGCTGAGCGGTTAGGGAATCGAGCTATTAATCAGATGGTTGCCAGTTCGATTCCTGGCCATGCCAAATTACGTTGTGTCCTTGGGCAAGGCACTTCACCGTACTTGCCAAGGAATGTCCCTGTACTTACTGTAAGTCGCTCTGGATAAGAGCGTCTGCTAAATGACTAAATGTAATGTGTGTGTGTGTGTACCTTAGCCGTCCGTCCTGTGCAGCGGCTCCCCCTGGGATGATCTTGGTGATGAAGATGCTGGGGTCATCTCCCACATGGGGGTTGTCTGTTCCCCCTGCTATGCTAAAGCCCAAGCCTGAGTTTCCCTACACACACACACACACACACACACACAAAAACACACACACACATATATATATATTATAGTAAATGTTTTGGTGGTCACATGTTGGTGATGTGCTGAAGCTTGAACACTCACCCTCTCCAGAGTAATCTCCTCATACTCGATCTCCCCTTCTGTTCCGTTCACCTGAGAGCAGAGCAAAGCAGAGCAGAGCAGAGCAGAGCAGATCAGAGCAGAGCAGAGCAGACTGTCACACTCTGCCCAGCACGGTGAGCACACAGGACGACAGCGGTACAGCTGGCAAAACAGTCCTCAGCAAGTGGGAAGTATCTCTGTGTGTGTTTTGACGTGAGTGTGTGAGTGTGTGTTTTGACGTGAGTGTGTGAGTGTGTGTTTTGACGTGAGTGTGTGTGTGTCTTTGTGTCAGTGTTTGTATGTGCGTCTTTATACGAGGAATGACACTAGTCCAGGAATGAACAAAGGTAAAAAACGGCAACAGTGTTTGTGCTTACATAAGGAGAGCCATCCAATGTGTCAGTGTTCACCACCACCGGAGGAGAATTTCCCTGCAAGAGCAGAAGAGGCAGAAGTGAGGGAAGGAAGGAGTCTCACAATCACATTTACCACCAGGCCTACACACACACACACACACACACACAAACACACAAATAATCCTCAAGGCCGGTAGATTTAATATTATTTCCAGTCCCAGTGCTGCAACTGCTGTGAAGGAAGATAATGTGGGTGTGAATCTTGAGGATGGGGAGGGCTGAAGCTTCCTCCTCTGCCAGGCCGGGAGTCCCAGCTGGCAGCCGCGACCACTTCACCCCCTCATCACGAGATCCAGCAACACTCTGCACCTCCCTCCCTCCCTCTCTCCTCTGACAGACTCTGGTGCCACCTGGAACACCCGCACCGCCCTGCAGGGCGTCCTCACCACACGCATGCTTTACATCACATCAAGATAACAATATAAAGACTTTATTTATGTAGCACATTTCACACAAGAATTGCAGCTCAAGGTGCTTTACATACAATCGATAAAAACAATAATGCAAGTACTGAAAGTAATAAAACCCTTCTGAACACAAGCCGCAGTGTTTGCGGTATCTCGAGCCACAGTCTTTGGGGTTTCTCAATATAAAGAAAAATCAACAAAACGCAAGCTGCAGTCTTTGCAATGACCTCGGGGCGGTGTGCTTCAGCTCACCTTTAACCACCGGAAGTCCAACCTTTGACCTTAGCGGTCGAGCTATCTCCAGCTTCCTGTTTTTGGAGGCTGACACAGGCAGGCCACAGGACGTTCACACGGCCTCCCTGTGCATCTCTTACCAGCCTCAGCTCCCAGACACACTGACAGCCCTTCTGGACGTGGTGGCAGCGCACACACACACACACACACACACACACACAGAGGAGTCCTGGAAGCGAGCGTTGGACGGTGCAGAGGGCAGAGACACCCCGCTCGGCCTGGGTGACATTGTGCAACTGTCACCGTTAGCTACCGTCGGAGGAGTTCTCGCTGAGTGTTCCACAGAGCCGCCAGACGTGAGGCGCATCGCAGACGACCTGCACACACACACACACACTCCCACAAACAAACACCCTCAAACACGCACACTCTCGCACCCACGAATGCACGCGCTTGACGCAAGCGCCCAGACACACGCGCGGCCGGCGAAATGTGAGAAGCGCAGACACCTCAGCGCTCCGCATCTCATTAGTTAGGAACATGGCGTTACAGAGGCTGACAGGACAACAAGTCAATGACAGGATAGGACAGGCCCCTTAGCACTGCAGGCACGGCGGACACTCACCTACTGTCACGCACCATCGGACACGGCCCAGCCTTCCCTCGGAGATAGCACACACTCCGGGCTACAGTCAGGAGGACTCTGGCGTCTTGAGCGTTACTGTACGCTTCAGTCGCCTGTCTGGCACGTCTGTCCAGATGTGGACCCAAACACTACTCATGTGTTTGTTGTTGACCAATCGGCTGTTATCCAGAAATCAAATGAACCCTCTCCAGCTCAGACAGTCTGGGCTGAGGAGGAAAAGCTTCAGTTTTAAGACCCAGGTCGGGTTCAGCTGTCTCGATTGCTCTCTCTCTCTCTCTCTCTCTCTCTCTCTCTCTCCCTCTCTCTCTCTGTCTCTCTCTCTTTTCACATGAACACCAATCTACTTTTCTTTGCATGAAGCTGCTGTTGGAGAAGGGCTTTGCACCACTGTCTCTTCCTTCAAGGAGACTCTCTGCAGTGTCTCTCTGTCTGCTCTGGAAACCATTTCCCCTCGTTAGTTCTCTCTCCCTGATTAGCATGAGGAAAACGCTGTGCATCCAAAGTGCTTACAGGGCAGCCAACGACGGCAGAGCCATGAAATCAGCCTTCTGACCTTGACTCAGTGGACAGCTCTACCCCTCTGCCCGACACACACACACACACACGTGTGCACCGGCACATGTACACAACCACACACACGTCTTTGTTCTTCATCCTGCTCTGCTCATTAGCCAATGGCGTCGCTCCTTTTCCCTGCCCATTCTGTCCATAACATTCCCACCAAAAATCCACTATGGATAGAATCAAGTCATAAGCACGTCATTATCCTTAAACTAATATCTAGATTTGTCCTCTGAGGACTGGCCATTCAGACACAATTGAAGCAATGACGTCACAAGCCACGCTGAGGAGTGCTTATGTTACAGTGAGGTGAACTGCTGGACAAAGGTCATCTTTTCATCCCTCCGACTCGATCATCTCCCTTCTCACAATGGTCTCCCACAGGTTTGTGCAAGGGTGCCAACCATCTTTCCCACTCCATCCCTCGTTCATGGCCGTCCGCTGCCATGGTTACAATGTAGCATCAGCCGCCGGGACCGCGGAGAGGGAAGACTGTCGCCATGGTAACCTGGATTCCCGTTCCTACGGTGTCGGCCGACATCACAGTCAGAGCAAACAACAGGGGGGCGGAAATAATTTCCACTACTTCTGTTACGTAATCCACTCTCAGTGCAGTGTCAGTCCTGGATTTAAATTGACTTTGTTCTATTCACCCACAGAAACAGTCACAACATTCATTCCCTCTCATCAATCTATTCTATGCAGTTATGCTGTATGTCCATCTATGTTGGGTGAACCATTCATAAAGATGTAAATATGTCTACATAGAGTCTTGTGATTTCTATCATTTTCTTTTATACAGGGTTAGAGTTAACCCGCAAAAAACAGAATCTGAAACTGTGGATGTGAGGAGGCCCGAGGAGGGAAGTGTCTTTTTCACCTGGACTACTTGGACCTTGTGAACATCTGTCCGAGTGGAGACCTGACTTTTTACCTGCAGCACCCCTCCTATCCTACCCCACCCCATGGCACCCTCCACCCCTGCCGGCCTGAACAGACTCATTAATGCAGCTCGTTAGGCTGCTAATTCATCGCTGTCAAAAAGAAAAAGAGAGGGAGGGAGCGGGAAAAAGAAAGTCCGAGAGAGGGAGAGAGCAGAAAGAGAGAAGACGGCGGAACGAAAATAACCTGGAACACTCATATCTCACGGCTGACAGATCCACTGCCGCCACACTGTAGTGTAGGTGTTCTAAAGCCTCTCTCTAATCTGGGCTCCAGGGTCACAACCAAGGCAGCCTTCACATTCCCTGGCAGCCAAGACCTTTGAAACCTGCCTCACAGTGTGAACCACACACTAACTCCACACGTCCTGTCCAATCCAACCAGGAACTCCAAAAGATGATTATGCTTTGATCCGATCAACATGGACCCTCCACAAATGTATAATGGTTACCGTAGAATAGCTATCACTGTGACCCAAAGATCGGTCTAGATACTCGAAACAGGTTCTTCTTCCACCAGGAAGTGGAGGCACCGGTACTGCTGCCATCCCTCCAGCTTGAGTCACCTGGTGTTAGTCCAGGAGAACAAGGAGCCCATCAGGCCTCAAACTAGACCCAACACTACCACACACGCCATCAGAATCATCCTTATCTTCATCCATCCACACCTCTCCACTCCGCACTTCCACCCCTCCCCCCCACCTCATCCCTGCCTACCCGCCGGCCAGTCAGAGCAAGAACTTGATGATTCGGGAGGTTGTGCATTCCCCGCCCCCACCTTGACTTCACACCCCTCCCACTCGGCTCTGCTCTCTGCTGCCTGGTCCTTCCAGCTGCCACCCCGGCCGCCCGCGAGGCAGAGAGGCACGCCAGCTCTCCTCCCGCCTCTGCACGTCCTCACCCAGAGCCCAGCTCCCAGCTCCCAGCCAGGCCTTCTGCACACCCATCACACAGAGCGCACATCGCATACAGTCAAATACTACGACTTCGCAACAGAACACTCTCGCTAATGTGATAACTGGTTAATGGGATAACTGGTTATCACGACCCGAGGCCCCATTCTTCGGAGGGTCGACAAGACGGTGAGAGTAGGAAGAGGAAGGAATACGTAGGACTAGGAGCGATGAGAGGAGAGAGAGATGGAGAGACAGAGAGAGTGAGAGAGAGAGAGAGAGAGAGAGAGAGAGAGAGAGAGAGAGAGAGAGAGAGAGAGATAGACGGGCTGTGGAGAGGAGTGTGAGGACAGATAAGAGGTTGAAGGAGCGTGATGGGATTGCTTGATTTTCTAGACTCAAAATGCCCCGGAGCCATTACAAATAAGAGAAGAGAAAAGAGAGAGAGGGACGGAGAAGAACGAGAGAAGAGAGACGTCTCTGCTAGAGTGCATCAAATGGAAAATATATCAGTGCTTTTCCTGAAGTGAGTCTGCTCCTTTATACTTGCCTAGAGTACAGGGTGTGTGCACTATGCACTGTGTGTGTGTGTGTGTGTGTTGGCACATGCACCTACGGGTGGGAGGAGGGAGAGTGTGCGGGGGGAGAGGTGGAGGGGCATGCAGCTCTGTCTGTCTCAGTCAGTCTGCTGGGGAGGCAGAGGTTAAAGGTAGTTCACCAGCTGAGACATCTGAAAATAGATTCACACGCTCACTAGCCCCCTGGAGTTTAAATGTTTTAGCATCAAAACGCAGCCAGGATGCTGAAATATGAATACACAGCAAGCCTAAACATGCTGACCAGCAAGCTTTCACCATGGCCTCAACAGGGGACGAGAGGGATGGAGAGAGAGAGAGAGGAATTGGCCAAGTGTTGAGTGGTACTTTGTGTCTGTTCATTAAAAAAAAGGATCGATGACTGCTAGCTCTTTCTGCTCCAACGTTTTGGTTTGGCTAACCTCTCTCTCCCCCCACCCCTCCCTCCCTCCCTCCCTCCCTCTCTCTCTCTCTCTCTCTCTCCCTCCCTCCCTCCCTCCCTCCCTCCCTCCCTCCCTCCCTCCCTCCCTCCCTCCCTCCCTCCCTCCCTCCCTCCCTCCCTCTCTCTCTCTCCCCCCTCCCTCCCTCCTTCTCCCTCCCTCTCTCTCTCTCTTTCTTTCTCTCTCTCACTCCTTCTCTCTCTCTCTCTCTCTCTCTCTCTCTCTCTCTCTCTCTCTCTCTCTCTCTCTCTCTCTCTCTCTCTCTCTCTCTCTCTCTCTCTCTCTCTCTCTCTCTCTCTCTCTCTCTCTCTCTCTCTCTCTCTCTCTCCCTCTCTCTCTCTCTCTCTCTCTCTCTCTCTCTCTCCCTCCCTCTCTCTCTCTCTCTCTGCCTCTCTCTCTCCCTCTCTCTCTCCCTCTCTCTCTCTCTCTCTCTCTGTATCTATCACCTCCTCCCCAGGATCACCACAGTCCAGACACAGACAGTAAGTGTGTGGTTTTCGATTGCCAGGAGTGACTTACTGTAAAACGCCCTTTCAGTAAAACACCAAAAATATGTCACTGCAGTAGTTGGATGTGGCTATTTTTAACATAACCAAAGTTAGGAACAACGCTGTCAGCTTTTTAATGTGACAGCGGGATTATTGCTTACAGAGATGAAGGGAATTTCAGATTTTGATCAAGCAGATATGGGTCATAACATGGGACTCGCTGTCAGAATAAATGTACCACTTAATAAATAAAATATTTCTATCTCTTGTGATCTGTACCTTTTACTGTGTAATGTGGTGAGGGTCAACACCATGTAACAAGTTATACCTGTGCAGGCCAGCAGCAACCTCAAACAATCCTGAAAGCTTATCAGTAAATTGAGTCAAAATGCACAAAATTAAACACAATTAAGCTAAAAGCCCAACTCACGCACCTTACCCACACTGAGGCCCCTGCACACACCCAGCTACCCACATTCTCTCTCTCTCTCTCTCTCTCTCTCTCTCTCTCTCTTTCTCTCTCTCTCCCTCAAGAATGTATACAGAAGATTGCATTGATCAAATCACTTTTCTAGTATTTGGCACATAAGCCTTGCACAAAGATGTTTTGTGGAGAAAAAAAGGGGTGAAACAGGATCAAATAACAGAGCCCTGAAAATAAATTGTAAAATACACACCAGGAAAAGTATCTGAAAGCAACTATTAGAGAGGGTACTCTAAATTAGTTACTGTAACTTCAGTCTACCAAAACACTACTGGCTACTCTGCCAGGAAACTACAAACAACATTCTATTTCAGTAGTTTCTTTGTCTAAACCTGCAATCAGTTTCCAGAGAGAGGAAAAAGAAAGATAAACAGATGCAGAAGGTGAGAGGGTGAGGGATAAAAGAGACTGAAGAAAGAGAAACAGGAAGAGCAACGAAGAAAGAGATAGTGTGTGTGTGTGAGCGAGACAGAGAGCGAGACAGAGAGCGAGACAGAGAGCGAGACAGAGAGCGAGACAGAGAGCGAGACAGAGAGCGAGACAGAGAGCGAGACAGAGAGCGAGACAGAGAGCGAGACAGAGAGCGAGACAGAGAGCGAGACAGAGAGCGAGACAGAGAGCGAGATAGAGAGCGAGACAGAGAGCGAGACAGAGAGAGGTGGAGGCATGGGAAGAGAGAAAGAGAGAGAAAGGAAGATAAACGGAAAGAGAAGAAAGTGAGAGAAATGGAATTAAATGGAGAGAAAAAAGCGGAGAGAGAGAGAGAGAGAGAGAGAGAGAGAGAGAGAGAGAGAGAGAGAGAGAGAGAGTCATAAGGAGATAAGGGAAGAGTGGAGACTAACACTAGAGGAAGAGACAAAGCAGAAAAGGCCAGCACACTCCAGACTGGCCTAGACCTGAGGGCAACACAGCTCTAATGAAGGAGAGACAGGAGGTGTGTGTGTGTGTGTGTGTGTGTGTGGGGGGGGGGGGGTGTAAGAAAGGGCACAGAGATTGAGGTGGGGGGAAGGGAAAGAATGGTAAGACGTGTGTGTGAGCCCGAGCCTGTGTGTGTGTGTGTGTGTGTGTGTGTGTGTGTACTGGGGATAAGACAGTGATAGATGTTCATGTGAATCCCACATCTCTGACTGTGGGATCCACTGTGGAGTTACTCTGCATTTGTTTGAGAGCCCCCCACCACTTCATAAGGTGTGTACGTTTACATTCACACTGTGAACCCTGAGCAGCTCAGATCATCTGGGGGGCCACCCACACATCCATGCACACTGAAACTGTAAATGACAAGTGTGTAACAGCATCATCATGCACTAAAATAACTCTCTTTCTCTCTCTTACACACACTCACACACTCACTGGAGGCCCCAGTGGAAAATTACTGAGGAAGTACCCTGTGCACACTATTTCTTAGGGGCCAAATGTGTGCAGCCTTGTGATGTGGTGGTGGTGGTGGGGGGGGGGGGGTCGTGTTAGCATAAATACCCCCATCCCACAGAGGCCTGTCACAATGGATGATGTCACCCACAGTCTCTGTCCAATGAGCTCAAAAAACACTTGTCATCCTGACACTGAGGACCACCCAGAGTCATGGCTTTCTGACTAGAAGGAGATCAATATTTGAACAAGGCCTCAAGACAGCAAGATATAATACAATTCTCCCATAATAATTTCAAAATTAATTTAAAGAAATACAGGAAAAAGGTTTAGTTCCAGTGTTTATATAGACCTACCAATGTCATAAACCACCCAACAAAAACACACATAGACTATCGTAATTTAGACAAAGTTGAGTAAGTAGTTAGTTAAGCCAGCTAGTCATCCAGCACAGGTCGCATTAAGTTGGTGCCTACCATCATGCGGTGCCGATGTTTCTTGGCTTTCCGAACGTTGTTGATAAACCGCCGGCCCATCTTTTTGGCATACCAAACGGACACGAACATCCTGTTCGAGCGCTGGACACTGTGGCGCCGTGCAGGGGAACCTAACAAACAGCGCTCACCTCCCAAAATGATGGACGAGCCGGGTGAGTGGGTGGAAGTGAGAGAGAGGTGCGCTCAAGGGGCGTTTCCTCCCATAAAATATGACAAATGAATTAACGGCATGGTAATCAGCAAGTGGACAAGGTCCATGTCTATCACATGCCAATATTTCCGGACAGTAGCGTAATGTCCCTAGACCACCCGAGAAGAAATGTCATAAACAAAAAATGATGTATAAAAGCTAAAGTAGACTAGCATGCATTTTCAACTCATGCAAAACAATCGTATTCAAAATTTCCAATACCACTTATATGAAGCATTGGGCAGAAGTCGACGGGCTAAAAGGCTGATAAACGCTTTGAAATCCCGGTGTGCCACAGTCCGGTTTCAGCACCAAAATAGCGTGGGTCTGGAGTACAGGACGCCGTTCCTTCTGTTAAGTAATCCAAGTCTGGAAAAGGCAGTTTGAGGAATTCCCTTAACGCGTCGACTTGCCGATGAAAGTAGAAGCTATTGAAACTGACGATTCTATTCGATGATAATCACACTACATAACTAATGGCTCGAGCAAGCTTCTGCATATGAATCGACTGAAAATATAATAACCCGAACCTAGCCGTTTAAGATATGGTTGTACTACTTATTTGCCGTCCACGTCATATGGGTTAAGCAGCTGACATTCCCCTAAGGTAAGCTAAATAAACTAGGCCGAAACACGCTGCAACAGTGCTTACTGTGCTCATTCTGAAGCGGTATTCTCCCTTCAAGTTCTATTCTGTGCTTCAACCGGCTGTTGTCGCTTAGCGTATTCCCTGTCTCTGCCCTCGTGAACGCTTCTCAGAGGGATGCGCAGCTCGTGTTGCTGCGACTGCTGCGCCCCTCCCATTGCTTGGCTTTAAGAGAAAGTTTCACGGCAATTACTGGAGGCTAGGGCTTCTGTACGATGGAGGGGGCGGGAGGTGGGGGGGTGGGGGAGGGCGGTTGCAAGGTACTAAACTCTGACAGAATATAAATTGGGCTGCCTACGAGATTCTCTCAATCTGGAAATTAAATAGGATTTAGCCGTACACGCTACTATGTTCATTTGAGTCTATAAGCACTTCTGTTGCGCTCACGCTTAGGTTGAGCAAATTAAAACCGCCTTTTCGAGTATTACTCTGTGCGTTCCCAGCGCTGTATGTATTAGGCCTATGCGCTTGTAATGCAAATCAGCTGCGCATTTTCCCCCCAGTTAGACACATCCATGTAGGCTACTGTAGACATGCAGCAGTCCACTGTGCCAGGCCTCCCTGGCAGGCAGCCATCTTCCTGACATCAGCCTCATTCAGTCTGCACTGAAACAGACCCAGGCTCACAGAAGTGGGACCATGGTCCACGCTGGAGCACAAGCGGATCTAGGAACGTTCCTGGGACTTTGTTTTGATGTGCTCCCTTTGTTTGTCATTCACTCTGTCGCTCATTTCTTGTTTGCGCCCTGCTCGTGTCCCTCCCTCCTCTGCCTCGCTCAGCCTGCCTGCAGTAAGGCAGCTGATGAAGTCAGCACCATGGAGAGCGACAAGGAGAGCCAGAACTAGAGGGAGGGAGAAAGAGAGGGGGTGGGAGAGAGAGGGAGGGCGAAAGAGAGGGGGTGGGAGAGAGAGGGGGGGTGGGAGAGAGAGAGGGAGTAGGAGAGAGAGGGAGGGAGGGAGAAAGAGAGGGGGTGGGAGAGAGAGGGAGGGAGAAAGAGAGGGGGTGGGAGAGAGAGGGAGAAAGAGAGGGGGTGGGAGAGAGAGGGAGAAAGAGAGGGGGTGGGAGAGAGAGGGAGAAAGAGAGGGGGTGGGAGAGAGAGGCATACAGAGAAACATACAGAGAGAGCAAGAGACATAGAGCCAGAGCGCTAAAGAGAGAGGGAGAGAGGGAGGACGTCGGGTGTACTAGCAGGGGTAGAGATGCAGGCGGACAGCAGGATAATGCTCTTCGGATTATTGCTGTTTCTCTTGTTTATTGTGTTGCTGGTCCCCGGTGGCAAACAACAATTGAAACTTGGAGGAGAGAACTCAAAATCTCTAGCATTGTATCCGACTCTCCCCTCTCTCTTTCACTCTTTCACTCTATCTCTCTCTCTCTCTCTCTCTCTCTCTCTCTCTCTCTCTCTCTCTCTCTGTCTCTCTCTCTCTCTCTCTCTCTCTCTATCTCTCTCTCTCTCTCTCTCCTACACACACACTGAATTTCAGTTGGGACATGCAAAGCTGACAGTCTCATCTTGGTAAATAAGATTTCTCTATCGGTCTCCCTCGCCCCTACAGGCCCTCTACCTCATTTCCTCTCAGTCATCATCACAGGGCCCAGTCAAGCCGTCCTCCCACTCTCTGCTTCCTCTGCAACCCCCTCTCTCCACCACCTAGTCGTTAACAACACGCTCCTCTTCTGGAACATACCCCCCATCCTCCCCCCCTCCACCCTCCACCCCCACTTTCCCCAAAGACCCGGGCAGCTACTGCACAGTAATTACATTGGAGCTGCAGGGACGTTTTAAACATTTATTAAAGAAAAGTAAGAAAGAAGACGCAGAAAATGACGATACAAGTACCGATAGCCTGTAGAGGATGGGAGGGAGGGAGGCAGGGAGGGAGGGACGGGAGACACAGGGGAGGAAGGCAGGATGGAGTGTAACGCAGGAGAAAACGCTAATTGAATCGCTGCATGAAGCGAGCGACCGTTTGGGTTCATGCGACTGCTCTCCAAACTTCACAGTTAATCTGTGAGGTCAACAGACCAGAACCCTCCGCGTCCACATGGAGGAAGAGGAAGAGAGGGAGAGGAGAAGTGAGGGGGGGAGAGGGCTAAAAGGAGACGCACCCTGACATGCAGGGCAGGCAAAGGATAGGACCCTGCATGCAAAGGCCATGCTGAGGGTGGAGAGATTCGCTTGGCAGCAGCTAGTGAACCTCTGTGAAAAGAGCCAGGCAATATATAGAGAGGGGAAGGGGTTCATTCGTACAACTATCGTACCGTAAGAGACTGTGTGATTTGGTTCAAAATGGCGATAAAACACCAGCACAGTGTTGGACTGCCTTGTAATGACCAATCAGTCTAATGCAGTTAAAGCCTTCTGCTCGTGTCCCAGTCATAAACAGCTCCTTAAGGACTGACCTGAGACAGGGCCCGTCCTAACCACAGCTCAGCGGAGGATCCTCCTGGTCCTTCCAGCTCTAACAGCCCCCCCAGCCCCCCAGCCCCCCCAGCCTCCCAGCCCCCCCAGCCTCCCCAGTCTCCCAGCTCTTTCAGCCCACCCCCCCCCCCCAGCCACCGAGGCCCCCCTCCCGCCTCCCAGCCCCCCCAGTCTCCCAACCCCCCCAGCCTCCAAGCTCTTTCAGCCTCCCCAGTCCTTCCAGTCCTTCTAGCTCTAACAGCCCCCCCAGCCCCCCCCCCCCCCAGCTGCTGTCATCTGCTGGAAGGAGTGGAGGACAGCCTCAGGACGTCCTGTCGCCATGCCAACCCACTGCAGTTCTTCCCGAGGCGATCTTACCCATAAAGCATGAGGCCGGGACAGGAGGACCTCGCTTCCTCCAGACACAGCACTGTCACCGCCGCACACACCTGCCACAAGCCTCAAACACCCAGCCACTTTCACTGCTGGAGCTGCTGGGGCAAGTGGATGGACAGTATGTGTGTGTGTGTGTGTGGGGGGGAAAGAATAAGTGTGTGCTTGTGTGTGTGTGCGCTGGATGGAATCATTTGCTGGATCACCGCCGACAAGCTGGGGAGCTGAATCCCTAAGGAGCTCTCTGCACAATGCAGCATCACATTCCCACAAGCGTTTCAGACCCATACACCCACTCTCTCTGTCTCTCTCTCTGTCTCTCTCTCTGTCTCTCTCCCTCTCTCTCCCTCTCTCTCTCTCTCTCTCTCTCTCTCTCTCTCTCTCTCTCTCTCTCACATAACCCTAACCCTAACCCATATTTTCCTGTATTTCTTTAAATGAATGTTGTAATTATTATGGGAGAATTGTATTATTTCCTGCTGTCTTGAGGCCTTGTTCAAATGTTGATCTCTTTTTAGTCAGAAAGCCATGGCTCTGGGTGGTCCTCAGTGTTTTTTGAGCTCATTGGACAGAGACTGTGTGAAACATGCACACACAAACATGTTCGAAAAAAGAGACCTAATAATGTTCCTTAACATTTCTCTCTGCTCTTGCTATTTCTAACAACCTTATGTAAACACTCTCAAGGTTAATACATCTTGACGATATCAAATGATGTGACATCACAGTAGATAGTCAAATGTCAGCTACAGCTTGGTCATATAAAACCAAGACGGATCATTTAAAGATACAGTGATTAATCCAGCGTGGCCATCTTCTCAAGGTTATGAAAGAGCAGTTCTCCAAAGAGGAACACTGACACCTACTGGTAGGACTGTGTCACTGCAGCACAGCCCCAAAACCTGCTCGTTCTATTCACCATCAGTATGTCCTGAAGACGATCATTAACTAGCCCTCCGCTTGCTTCTCTTCCCAGCCGGGTGTGACAGTCACCCAGTTAGACAAGATAAGGCTGGAACTCTAATTCACACTTTAGTAGATAAGCTCCTGGTGTCGTCTAGTCATATACTGTATGGTGTTTCTAAATCAACCCTCGGCAGTATATACAGTGAATACAATATAGTCTTCAGATATGAAGACTGATCAGCATTGATACATTATTCACAACAACGACACATGAAAAAATGCATCGGTCCCAACAATGTAGAATCTCGAGGCGACAGTACATGGCAGTATTGGCATGACCACATTATGACCACGGAACAGATGACCTCACAACCCATCCAGGACACGATGACGACACAACGACTGACTCCCAGTCACATGGCAGTCTGGTCATGGTGTAGTTCAGACACAGTGGACATGAAGACGACAATGATGGTGACGATATTGACAACGACGGCTACAGGGAAACAGCGTGACGGCGGCTGCGCTGAGCAGCAGGGGGCGCTGCGCTCTTACCAGTGTGGAAACAGCAGAGGTGTACATAGGAGTGTGTCCCGCCGACATCAACACTGGCTGCAAAACAACAGATGGCAAAGGGTAACTACTGTTCAGGCAGAGGCGTGTAGAGGGGGTGAGGAAGATGAGCGAGGTGCAGAAGAGGGGTGAGGTGTAGAGGAGAGGTGGAAGTGGAGAGAGAGGGTGGATAGAGAGGGTGGAGGTGGAGAGAGAGGGTGGAAGTGGAGAGAGAGGGTGGAGAGAGAGGGTAGAGGTGGAGAGAGAGGGTGGAGGTGGAGAGAGAGGGTGGAGAGAGAGGGTGGAGGTGGAGAGAGAGGGTGGAGAGAGAGGGTGGAGGTGGAGAGAGAGGGTGGAGAGAGAGGGTAGAGGTGGAGAGAGAGGGTGGAGGTGGAGAGAGAGGGTGGAGAGAGAGGGTGGAGGTGGAGAGAGAGGGTGGAGAGAGAGGGTAGAGGTGGAGAGAGAGGGTGGAGGTGGAGAGAGAGGGTGGAGAGAGAGGGTGGAGGTGGAGAGAGAGAGTGGAGAGAGAGGGTGGAGGTGGAGAGAGAGGGTGGAGAGAGAGGGTGGAGGTGGAGAGAGAGGGTGGAGAGAGAGGGTGGAGGTGGAGAGAGAGGGTGGAGGTGGAGAGAGAGGGTGGAGGTGGAGAGAGAGGGTGGGTGGAGGTGTAGAGAGAGGGTGGAGGTGGAGAGATAAATAGTAAGACTGACTTAATTTGAGGTAGAAAAGTTAACCACCTCTCCCCCTGGCTAAACCTTGCGGTAAGGTCTGAGTTACTATGCCAACAATCTGTTAGTAGGCCTTCGCCATTATTTTAGCATTATTTATTACAAAATTAAATATGTTTGTTAATTGTAACTGCAGAAAAGGTTGACTGGGTTCTGCTTTTCCGCTAATTCTGCTGTCATTTTATTAAACGAGAGTAGATGACAACATTTCACTTTATTGACGCTAGCACCAGCCATCTGCGTTGGAGTTGTTGATAAATGGAAGTAGCGTTGGGGTTAAATTAAGAAGCTTAAAAACGCATACATTATTTGTTAATGTAAGTCAGTCTTACGTCAGTCTTACGTTAGTCACTGATCTTAACGCTTTATGCAACAGGTACATTTAAGTGTCTATGGCAAGTCGGACTTAAAGTTGCATTTAAGTCTAAGACTAGGTCTATTTTTATGCAACTGGCCCCAGGGGTGGCTGGAGGACTAAGTCACGTCACATGACATGATAAAACAGGAAGCATGGCATCACTTCCTGTTGAAGGACTCTTGTTCATCATTATCATCATCCTTCTCAGAATCATCACCACCGCCATCACTGATCACGTTTCCAGCATCACCAATGATGTCACACATTTCTATTCCATGTTTCTTGGTGAATCACTGCACAGCTCCACTGAAGCGCCCCACTGTCCTCACAGCACTAGTCTGGAAAGAGAAGCAGTTGCTCTTTTCCAACACACGAGGGGGCAAAACACGTCTCAACTGAGTGGCCAGAAACACAAAGGACCTTTATACTGGAATCAACTCTGGAAGCAGAGCCAACAAACTAGGGCAGTATTCCAGAAATAGAGACGTGGCATGATCCTCAAATGCAAGCAAATAACACTCATAATATCTAGCATTACAGTTGTTAATATCAACTAGTGGTATTCTATTCTTAACCGTCCCATTGTTTTGGAAAGGTTGAGGATTGTCTAAATAAGTAAGTATTTTGTAAGGTAAACACTCGCATTAACAGCAGAAGGTCCTTCCGATGTGGAATCTCCACAAACAGGCATCTTGTTTATTTAATGATGTCATACAAGATCAATCTCAGTATGAGGTCATTGACATATAATCTGTCATGGAATAATGGCAATCTCATTAAAATCCTATGAATAAAAGTGAGATCATTTGAAATGATGAAGCTATGATTACAAGAAGCCCTCTGTGACATCATAGACATAGCCTCAGTAAGGTCAAATTATTCCCTTGAAATCTGAGAAACTACGTGCATGGAAGAGGGTTCTTTTGTCCCGGAAATATGACAATATTTAATTGACGGGACTGATGGAAAGCAACAAGATAATATGTTATAAATAAATAAGAAATAATGGATTTGTACCAATCTTATTCACGCATGACATCTTCATACCTGCGTTTAAAATTCAACCTTTGTGATATACTTTCAGCGTTCCTGTATTTCAGTATTCCAGCAGCGCAGACAAATCAGACAGGCAATCAAAGGATAAACGACTGATACACTGCTGTGACTGTTGATTACAGAGAGAAATGTCAATGTATGCTTCCCAAGACGAGGCACAGTGATCCCCCCCTCCCTCCCTCCCTCCCTCCCTCCCTCCCTCCCTCCCTCCCTCCCTCCCTCCCTCCCTCCCTCCCTCCCTCCCTCCCTCCCTCCTAGACGCAGGGGGGAAATGTAGACACACATGGTTGGAGAAAGAGAGAGAGAGAGATAGAGAGAGAGAGAGAGAGAGAGAGAGAGAGAGAGATAGACAGAGTATGGATGAAAATGGAGGCAAGTGTCCAGCAACATCTGTGGAAGTGTGTCACGTCACATCAATCTTTTTCATTTGTACGTATTGCATGCGTTAATGGACTTCATGTCAGGTGACCGTGCTTGTGTCGCTGCTCGAGTCAGATGTGCCTTTTGGCCGCGTGCCCGAGGGCTTGAGTGCGGCGCTGTCTGTAATGCTAGCCTCCCCTGCCTCCCCCATCGTTCCTTCCCAGAGCAGGCGAAGAGAGCAGGGAGTCGGCCTGCCTGTACACATCTGTCCAGCACACTCCTAGCCGTCTGAAGGCAGCCTACGGGCCCCTGGAGAGACTGGACCACCAGACACAGGCCTGTTCACAGGGTTAATGACTCCCCTCTGAGGGCCTCCTGCTCTATTAGGTCCTGTGTTCCTCCCCTGAACTGTCTATCTGTCTGCAGTGTACTGTCTGTTCTACAACCATGTGTCTGGGGTTTTGCAGTGACATGACACCCGGTACAACTGGGCAGGTGTATTACACTGCCCTTGGCAGACATGACTGACGCGCTGGTTTGTTGTATGAAACGTGTCTGTAACCTTGATTGATCGTTCGCTGTTCAGCGGTGTTCGACTGCGAGCTCAACGCCTCACCTTGGCGGAGGAGATTGATTTGTGTTTGTCCCACCTTAATTGAGAGTTGTAGGCGCGCGGCATATTTAATGGTTTGTGTGTGTACTGTATATATTTGGCCAGCCTTGAGAGAACATATGACCAGTGTCTGGGCATGCGCGTGTCTCCTACCTTGATGGGGGAGATGTGAGTGTGTGGCGTGTATCCATGCATGGCCTCCATAGCGGCTAGATTCTTGTCGCTCATGTGAAGCATCTCAGCGCTCTTCCCTGGAGCTAGGTGGGATGGACTGTGCTCCAAGGGGGGGGTCTCCTCATCCTGGTACCTGTACTTCTACAGAGAGACACACACAAGGGGGAGGGGGGGAGGGAGGGGAGGGGAGGGAAGTGGTGTTACTGCTAACTGGTGTCACGTGTCAGGTGCCGACCATCATTAACGACAGACAGTTTGGTGCACATTCAGGCAGACAGACGTCTGTCAGGATCGATGGTGCTCGCGACAAAGTGCGTCCGCCTCGTGGGCCACGGCGGCCCCAGCGGAGGCGACGGCGGTCGGCGTGCCCCTCGAAGAACAGAACATTTGTGGCGCCCACCCGCACAATCTGTAGGCAGTTTCGCACGGAGACACACAGGGAACAAAATAGGGACCCTCACTGGGAATGGAGCGTGATGATATAAGCCATGGTTACCTAGCACCGCCGGAACACAAAGCAGCCGTGAGTCATAGTAGCTGTTCTGTAGCGCTCTCTCTAACCAGCCTAGCCCATCCCCCTGCTCCCTTATAGCACCCCACACCGGGGCCACCTTCCAAGAGCCCACTGTGTTCACCCCACACACCGTGGGCTACGTGCTCAGCTCGGTGGATGACACACACACAGCGACACGCAGCGTTTCGGACCACAACACGTGCTTGTTGGGAGGAGCTGTCTTGGAGCAGTGGACCTGCTCCCCAGTCCTCACAGGTTCTTGTTTGTGTTGCTCGTGTAACCGATCCTCACACCCCCTCCCCCCCACCCCACCCCACCCCCTCCCCCCTCTGGCTGAGAGAGTCTCTGCAGCACTGCAGATGGGGAGCAGGAGCCCTTCTCTCCAAAGCCCCAGACGTTCTAGGGGTTATCTGAATGTTGCCCGGTGGTGAGCGTGGAATTAGGATGGGTGTCACGGTGCTCCTTCCTCCCCCACAAACTGCCCCCACCACCCTCCAACCCCCCCCCCCCCAACCCCCTCTTTCTGGAGGCAGACAGACAGACAGGGAGGTGCAGCACTGAGGCTGGTCTCAGATCAGCTGCCTAGCAACCAGAGCAGAGCAGAGTGCAGCACCAGAGCAGGGGCCAGTCAGCAGTGGTGCTAGATCAGATTACACTGAGACAGCAAGACCACAGCAGAGAGAGAGAGAGAGAGAGAGAGAGAGAGAGAGAGAGAGAGAGAGAGAGAGAGAGAGAGAGAGAGAAAGAGAGAGAGAGAGAGAGAGAGAGAGTTAAGCTCAGAGAAGACAGGAAGGAGGAAATATGGGACAGGAGAAAGTGAGGATGAAAGGAGTGAAGGAAAAAATAAGAGTCACAGGATATGGAGAGAAAGATCACTCCATATTTGTAGAGGAAAGGATGGATGAGAGAGAAGAAAAAAAGGAGAACATAAGGGAAAATAAATTAATACTGGACTGAGGACTGAAAATGTATTGATAAGAATTTCAATCACATAACCTTTTCTAATCAGAGGTTAGTAGAGACGACACCAAAATGGATTTGGCTTCAATCACAAAGCCATGGCAGCAGATGGAACTATTCTTCCTTAGTGATTGTTAAGCAATAGCTAGTCTGGATGTCATTTTAGACCCACAACTGCTTACCACTCACATAAATCAACCAGTGAGATTTCATGTGAGCCCTAGCCTTGAAGCTGGGTTGGACCACGCAGACCCTTAATCTAATCTGCACTGGTCAACACGAAAAACAAAACAAAAGAGTCTAAAAGTTGTTAAAAGAAAGCAAATTAGAAAGCAAAAACGTCCATATATAAGCACGAGTCTACGGCTTTACCCCATTTGTTCAAATGACCCTTTGACATTTTTGGGGGGTCTCACCCGTCCAAACATTGGCCCCGATTCAAACCCTTGCTTGGACAAGTCTGCTGCTCACTCAATAATGTAATGAGGCCGGTGTAGGAGCGAAGCCAGCTCGGATGATGGGGCAGCAGGGAGAGGAGGAGAGGGGAGAGCGCCGGAGAGAGAAATGCAAAGATGTGGAAGATCTGGGAGATAGACGAAGGGTGACGCTTATTGAACTAGCCCCTCCTTCTTTACTACGGGGGAGCCCATGTGCAGGACGGCTGACCTGACGAGATGAGAGTCGAAGCTCGGCCCAGTCTCCAACCGACGACGAGAAACTCAGCAGCAGAAATAGGTCAAATTCCACCAGGGGAAATGTGCGCTCAGACGGCTGCTAAACTAGCGAGCATGAACAATAAATTATACAATTCTAAACAGGGTATTCTATTGTATTCCATGATCATCTATACAGTAGTTACTATGGATTGTCGCTATCGATTGTTTGATTGGTTGTCAGGCAGAGTGACGGTGTCTTGGGTCCACGGTTAGCACCGTGACCTGGCCATCTTCCGGGAACGACCTCATGAGCGGATTCCCAGGGTGTGCCGAGCATTGATCCCCACTCTGGGTCGAACGCTGATCGATCTCCCCAGTCTTTAATCATTCATAACTGGGATAGTTTGCTCCACTTCAACCTGCGCCACTAAGTCCCTCCAATGCAACTCTCTGGGACCAAGCAGTGACACAGAACAGCGAAAAAAACATATTTTAACAACATTTTAAAAATGTATCTTTACAAAACATTTTAACTCTGTTTTTGTATTCATGAATATGTAAACACTTCAATAAGGCACAGTACAGCAGTGCATGCTAGCTTCCTTAAACCACCTACACCACCTGACCAGCCCACCAATAGAAGGAAGTGGATAGTATTAGAGGAGCAAGCAGAGTTAGAAGGGAAGGTTTTGTTTTTTTAGGAGAAAGTGTTTGACTGATCACTATCAGTGGGAGGTGTCACCTTGACGATCACCCTGGGAGATGACCGCTAATAGAGTTCTTACTGTCACACTACACAGACAGGGGACCAGTGACCTAGTCTTCCTGAACACAAGGAAAAGACAGGAAACCAAGTGGTGAAAACGCAGTGGGTGAGAACAGGTGTGTGTTACACATATCGCCTCCACCACGTGAAACTGAAAGACCAAGCTAAGGTATAGGGATCAACAATCACACTAATAATACACCATGTGTGTCCATCGCCTCTCTTTTGATTCAGCAAAGATTTCCTGTCTGCATCCAACCATCAGCTTGAGGCACATGTCGACTCTACCACAGGTGTGATTGGCAGCTTCATAACCACCAGGAATGACCCCCCCCCCATCCTGAGAAGCCAGGTTCCACATCGATTATAAAGGCGACGCTTTAATCTGCTCTGAGCTCTGTTTCCACTTGTTTCCAAAAGGTATGAAACAGCTGAGAGACATACGACTCTACACACACACACGCGCGCGCGTACACACACACACACATCCTTGTTAGCCTGAGAGGAGATTCTCAGTCTGACCGGCCAAAGCAGGGAGTGGTGAACACCTTGGTCTCAGCATGTTGGCTGTTTGGCAGTGCCTGAGCAGGCTTAGCTCCACACGGCTACCAGCCTGTGAGGAGAGCAGCCTGGGAGGAGAGCAGCCTGGGAGGAGAGCAGCCAGGGAGGAGAGCAGCCAGGGAGGAGAGCAGCCTGGGAGGAGAGCAGCCTGGGAGGAGAGCAGCCTGGGAGGAGAGGAGCCTGGGAGGAGAGCAGCCTGGGAGGAGAGCAGCCTGGGAGGAGAGCAGCCTGGGAGGAGAGCAGCCTGGGAGGAGAGCAGCCTGGGAGGAGAGCAGCCTGGGAGGAGAGGAGCCTGGGAGGAGAGCAGCCTGGGAGGAGAGCAGCCTGGGAGGAGAGGAGCCTGTGAGGAGAGCAGCCTGGGAGGAGAGCAGCCTGGGAGGAGAGGAGCCTGTGAGGAGAGCAGCCTGGGAGGAGAGGAGCCTGTGAGGAGAGCAGCCTGGGAGGAGAGCAGCCTGGGAGGAGAGGAGCCTGTGAGGAGAGCAGCCTGGGAGGAGAGGAGCCTGTGAGGAGAGCAGCCTGGGAGGAGAGGAGCCTGTGAGGAGAGCAGCCTGGGAGGAGAGGAGCCTGTGAGGAGAGCAGCCTGGGAGGAGAGCAGCCTGGGAGGAGAGGAGCCTGTGAGGAGAGCAGCCTGGGAGGAGAGGAGCCTGTGAGGAGAGCAGCCTGGGAGGAGAGGAGCCTGTGAGGAGAGCAGCCTGGGAGGAGAGGAGCCTGTGAGGAGAGCAGCGTTCAGACTCAGCGCCATGTGGAAGGGGACACTGAGCAGACTGCAATGCCGGAAACACCTGAAACGGATGGGGGAGGGGGAGGATATTGGCGTTCTGGATCCTCTGATGAAAAGTACCCTTTTTCTGGGACTCCTTGTATAAATAAGCTATTGAAAATGTCCAAGGAAGGGACAATAACATGTGACAACAAGCTTTGATAGCATGTGGATAAGTGGCGTCCACTAAACAGATTCTCTGGATGTAGCCTACGTCTGAATGAATGAATGAACTCTTCCATATCCAGTGAAGAGAGCAGGGACATCTTCATAGACTGATCTGATGTACACTACTCAGTACACACACACCATGTTGTTTACAACAGATACAATATGCTTAAAACCAAGTGTGTAAACAGACAGATTACTGAATGTTTTCTGAGTATTCCTCATCAATAAACTGGATCTGGCAAGGTCAAGAGCCCTGTAGAATTAGAAGGAGAAACACGAATATCCTTTACTGGAACGCAAAGCTGGGGGTCTTTAAGTACACGGCATAGGTGTTTAGAGCCATTGTGTAGCTCGTACTGATTGAATTACCCTTGTTCTAAACGATGGAAATATGAGCGTCATTGATTATATTCTCCATTTACCAGCCGCCTATCTAATGGACAGATGTCTTGGAGCGAGCATATGGTAACATGGCACACATCAAGGAGCTAGTTGATGAATGGGCCATGGAAATGCCACATCTAAATGTCGCCATGAAAACTGGTTCGGGCTGAACGTAAACATACAATACTGGCAACTGTAGAGTAAGAAATCGGGTGCTTGGTCGTGTATTATACATTTAACTCTGTAACAGTACCAATAAGCATGCGATAGGCAATAAGACAAATGACCAAACCAAGGCAGACATTTCTACAAATCTGTCTGAAAACACTTGTGTAGCCTAGTAGGCTACCTTCAAAAAAGAAGGCGATGTCAGCGTTTTCACTGTCAACGAAAGGGTTAGAAGGTATATGTGTATATGGGTTAAACAAAACAAAAATACACACATTTTACGGTGAAAGGGCGCACTCACTCGGGCACATGCTACTCATTCATCTTTCCAACCGTCTAATCGTATTTTGCTCTCTGCCCGATGTGAAAACTGTTATAAAAATGTACCACTGTAGTCAACCTGTGTAGCCTATAGGCTATATCGGTAAAAAGCATGTGCGGCATGATCATCAGCATGAGCTTACCTTGCAACCGAACATGAGGGAGAGAGTCCGGTTGCTGCAGATGACCTTACACTGGCACATCACTGGAGAGAGGCACTTTAAATTCCTAACAGGCGGAGACATCAGTTCAAACCCCATACACTAGACCACGCCGGTCCACCGCTAGAGTCGCGATGATGAAGACTAGAGGGTAGGAGAACCGTGGGGAAGATGCAGGTGACTATGCGCGGTTGGTACCCAGCCGGAACGTGGCACTCAACCTACAAATCCAACGTTCAACTTCAGATTGTGTTCATTTTATCAGTGAACTTTGTTCTGACCATATTGAGGTTCTGTCAATCCGGTTCCGCATTTGGGTTTACACATAATCATTCATAAATTAAACAATAAACCAAACAGTCCACCGCCCCCATCTCTCTCTCCTTCCTCTCGCACAACCGTAAAGTTTGTATTCACTGCGCAACTGCCACTGAAATTCTATATTGCCACGGCATCCTATACTACCAAATGAATCAAAGGCAGCAGGAAAATGTAAGGCAATTCACTTGATTTTCCACCACCTTCATAAAACCTGAATGATTGTCTTCGTCTGCCTACAACACACGCTATTTAATACATGTATTTTCCATAAATCTAATTTCTACACCAAGAAGCCCACCTCGTTTGCTGTAGATCAAACTATGCAGTGTGCTGTTGGATTGTTCAAAGGTTCATTACATTGACCAAAGTGCAGTACTGGCGCCCCCCCTCGGGCACTTAGAAAAACGTCTGAAGGTAACTGCCCGTGGTGCTGAAATGCTCCTATTAAGTATTTAAGCAACACATTCTCCTTGATGCCAATCGTTTGTCATCCCGCTAAGTCAGTAGCTTAAGTGCCATATATCGATATCAAAACAGTATCTAAGGCAACTATACAAATGATTACACACACAAGGTCATTTACAAGGTCTCTGTCACTGTCTATGGGCGCATTCATATTTCAACTGAGGGCTTGTAGCAGCAACAAGCGAGAATACAGCAGCGGTGCCTTATGGATGGAGGGCACAAGACAATCCTTCCATTTTCTAGAGTCGATTAAATAAGCGGAAATGGATATATATGCATATGCTCTACTTCCTAGCGCCCTTAGCTCCCCATTCACTCACACGTGCGTGCAGTAGAACATTTAACTGCCGTTCTTCTGAAACATACCAGCGGTTTCGAGTGTCCGAAGAATGTGAAGCTATACCCAACAAGTTCTCACACAGGAAGGTGCTGGCTGAGTGCGTCCACAGGGTGGAGCGAGAGAACCAGGTGGACTAAATATTGTGCATTCATCTCAGGACCGACTGCGGCGCAGGGCTCCACGCTCTCGGGTGACGTCAATGTTAAATCTAACAGATGCGACCGTTAGAGACGCACCGGGTGGGTGCATTACAATTCCTTTTTCAAAGTCTCCATAAACCTTGTCATTACCGCAAAGTAACTACATAAAACGATTGAACTGACAGCATTTAGGCAGCGCATCTAGATTCTTTCCTGCCCAAAGTTTGGATTCACAGAGACCACTGTGTCCATAAACTAACAAATCAATTGTGTACACACACAGCCAAGTAACTCCAAGAGGCTCTTTATCCGATCAATATCAAATCATAAATTATAAAATATTGTCTAGAAGCAAACATTATCTTGAATGACTCAGTGTTTGAAAACTCACTCTATAGCTGAAAGCCTGTGATTGAATTATATTTTTTGTAAACAACAAAGTATACATTTTTGTATTACTGAGTGTATGTGTGTGTTTTGCTGTTATTCTTGAACTTTTACTGGTGACTTGCCGATGGGTATACCTGTGCATATGTGTGGTGTGTGTGTACTCTCACGTGTGTGGGTGTAAGTGTGTGATAGAGAAAGCGTGAAAGAGAGATGGAGGGGGGGAGGGAGAGAGACAGAGGAAGATGGAGGAGTGAGAGCGAGATCAGTAAAAACACACAAGTCCTGTGTCTGCCCCTCCTCTGTCCCTCTGTAGAACAGAGCTGAGGCCTTGTCTGTTCCTCTGTAGAACAGAGCTGAGGCCTTGTCTGTTCCTCTGTAGAACAGAGCTGAGGCCTCCTCTGTCCCTCTGTAGAACAGAGCTGAGGCCTTGTCTGTCCCTCTGTAGAACAGAGCTGAGGCCTCCTCTGTCCCTCTGTAGAACAGAGCTGAGGCCTTGTCTGTTTCTCTGTAGAACAGAGCTGAGGCCTCGTCTGTTCCTCTGTAGAACAGAGCTGAGGCCTTGTCTGTTTCTCTGTAGAACAGAGCTGAGGCCTCGTCTGTTTCTCTGTAGAACAGAGCTGAGGCCTTGTCTGAACCCAGCGGAGGCGGAGCTCCAGTACAACACTCCCCTGTTCCTGGATGAAGACCGAATGACCAACAATGCCTGAAAGCATGAAAAGTAAGAGAAACATGTCCTGAAAACGACTCAACACATTTATTCAGATCCTAAATGTAAGAGGCTCCAAGATGATAAATTCCTCTGCTGCAGACTGGGAGAGCCCTCATTGGACGGTGAGGCCACCTGCTGTCAGGTGTTCTTTCCATAGACCAATGAGAGTGAAGGACCCTCGACGGAAGACAGGCTTGTACGACACACTGGGACTTGACTGGTCTATCTTACTGGGACTGGACCATCACTCTGGGACTTGACTGGTCTCTCTTACTGGGACTGGACTGGACCATCACTCTGGGACTAGACTCGGCAATCACACTGGGAATGATAGGACACTACTAACCCACAAACTGGCCATCACATTCGGACTGCACTGGCTCCTCACACTGGAGCTGGAGGGGCTGGACTGGGCCTCAGACTGGGGCTGGAGGGGCTGGACTGGGCCTCAGACTGGGGCTGGAGGGGCTGGACTGGGCCTCAGACTGGGGCTGGACTGGGCCTCAGACTGGGGCTGGAGGGGCTGGACTGGGCCTCAGACTGGGGCTGGAGGGGCTGGACTGGGCCTCAGACTGGGGCTGGAGGGGCTGGACTGGGCCTCAGACTGGGGCTGGACTGGGTCCTCAGACTGGGGCTGGAGGGGCTGGACTGGGCCTCAGACTGGGGCTGGAGGGGCTGGACTGGGCCTCAGACTGGGGCTGGAGGGGCTGGACTGGTCCTCAGACTGGGGCTGGAGGGGCTGGACTGGGCATCAGTGGGCTCACAGGACCCAGCTCTAAGGATCCTCCTCATCTGGGAGCAAAGACCAGGAGTGTAGACGTGTGTGTGTTCATCCCTGGACTGACATGTCTCCTAACCTGAGATGGAAGAGTCGGCTAGCTAGTCTGCAAGCCTGTTTCTGCAGGTGTGCTGGCACCTCTCATATCTTCATGTAAATTGGGAAACTCACTCAGACAGAGAAACTAGTAGGGGTCAATCATACTTCTTAATGCAGCATTGTGTGGGCACATAGGTGAGCAACGCATCCCAATATAGCATTGTGTAACCCCGCAAGGGCAATATCTTTAAATACTGGATGAGTAATCCCAACCAGCCTAAAACCTATTGCATTGTGGGAGCCTGACCTCTCCACAGTCAAGTACCAATAGATACATACTCTATAGACAGACTGAACTTCAATCTCGTCACTCTGGTTTCTGTAGCGTCACACGCAGACTCTGCGTCACGTGACCTGGTCTGTGGCGTCACGCGACCAGTCCTGTGGCATCATGTATCCTGTGCTGGCTACCAGTGCACCTTCCATCCCTGTGCCGCATCGAGAGCAAACCAGCACACTCAGAGAGGAAACCCCACAAGAGCCAGAGCGTTTCCATGACAACGTCTGCAAGGGGGGCGGGGATTCCCCGACGAACGGTCCGTTCTGGAAACGCCCCGCTGGTCACCGAGTTCCTGACGAGGATGACTGCAACACGTTCTGGAACACACCGGCTGCCGAGCCCCCTCCTGCCTCCCTGCATGTCCCCAGCCTCGGCCCCCTCACCGGCCCCCACAGGGCCCCCCCGCCGGCCCCCAAAGGGCCCCCCCGCCGGCCCCCAAAGGGCCCCCTCGCTGCCCCCCACAGGGCCCCCCCGCCGGCCCCCAAAGGGCCCCCTCGCTGCCCCCCACAGGGCCCCCCCGCCGGCCCCCAAAGGGCCCCCTCGCTGCCCCCCACAGGGCCCCCCCGCCGGCCCCCACAGGGCTCCCCGCCGGCCCCCAAAGGGCCGCCGTGGACCCATTAACACGGCTCAGAAAGAACAACTGTTAGGGAACACAGTATTCATTCCAGGTGTTTCTGTAATACTTTGGATTTGCTGGTTTCTTCTGTAGATTACATTTGGTCAAAAAGGGCAAGACCCTTTCAATGTAAAACCACATATTTGTGAGTTTAAGACAAATCTACATTCACAACTACGTATGCAAACAGTATTGTATCAGGTCTTGGTTAAGGCGGAGGGATCGTGTAATTGATCTGACCATTAGTGGACCTGTTCCCTAAGCACACAGCTGCACCTCATTACACAGGCTCAGGAACATGGCTGCCTGACTGAAAGCCCAGTTAACCTCCTTCAAACTGGGCAAGGCCTCCTGGTCAGCCTGTTCCGTTAAAAAACAGTTAAGATGCTATAGAGGAGGGAGCCCGCTGGTTCCCACAACATCTCAGTTAAACACAGTTGTGTTCAGAGCTCTGCCATGGGACCCCCCATGTTCCCCATTTCCATCCACAGTGAGTACTGTAGGAAGAGGGATTGGGAGAGGTGCAGGTTTGTGCAAATAGGACCATAATGCATTTTAGCCTCAAAATGGCAGCTGTGAGTCGAGTCGCACACGCACACACAGTATACACACACACACACACACACAGTATACACACACACACACACAGTATACACACACACACACACAGTATACACACACACACACACACGGGGATCACGTATGTACACTGACGACAGCCACCCACACAAACATACTCACTTATGCACAAGGCACTCATAGACAGTTCCTGTCAGTTGGTCTATGCTTCTAAGTGCATTTTGCAGTCATGGTGGAGATGAAAATGATATGACCTGCATTACAGATGCAGCTTCATCAAGCCATGTGTAGGAGTGGATGGAGTCTCTGAGCCCCTCTGTGCGGACCATCGGGACCAGCAGCAGGCCTGGGCACACAGCACAGCACAGTAACACACAGCACAACACAGTAACACACAGCACAACACAGTAACACACAGCACAGCACAGTAACACACAGCACAACACAGTAACACACAGCACAGCACAGTAACACACAGCACAACACAGTAACACACAGCACAACACAGTAACACACAGCACAACACAGTAACACACAGCACAACACAGTAACACACAACACAGCACAGTAACACACAGCACAACACAGTAACACACAGCACAACACAGTAACACACAACACAGCACAGTAACACACAGCACAGCACAGTAACACACAGCACAACACAGTAACACACAACACAACACAGTAACACAGTAACACACAGCACAACACAGTAACACACAACACTGTAACACACAACACAGTAACACACAACACTGTAACACACAACACAGTAACACACAACACAACACTGTAACACACAACACAGTAACACACAACACTGTAACACACAACACTGTAACACACAGCACAACACAGTAACACACAACACAACACTGTAACACACAACACTGTAACACACAGCACAACACAGTAACACACAGCACAACACAGTAACACACAACACAGTAACACACAACACAACACTGTAACACACAACACAGTAACACACAGCACAACACAGTAACACACAGCACAACACTGTAACACACAGCACAACACAGTAACACACAACACAGTAACACACAGCACAACACAGTAACACACAACACAGTAACACACAACACAACACAGTAACATACAAAACACAACACAGTAACACACAACACCAGCCTGTAAACACACAGCACCACCCCATAACACACATATTATGTTGTACACATGCACAACCCTGATAAAAAGTATCAGTTTATCCATGTGACGCTGGGAGACACATCATCTTTCTTCAACTACACACTTCACAGGTTGCATGTGTGCACACACAGGTGCATGTAAACACACCTACAAGCACACACACATAAGCACACACACACATGCACACACACACACAAGCACACACACCTACAGGCACATGCACACATGCACAGTACATGCATACTGTACAAAGCACAGACTTCCAATTCCCTGGCTATGCGCACACACACAAACACACACACACACACACACACACACACACACATACACACACACACACACACATACATTTGCAGCACATACCCCAATTCCCTAGCTGTTCTACTGCATTAAGTCATCTCTCAGTGCAGTAATTCCCAGACAGCACAGGCCATGTTTATGTCCACTCAGCTAATTAAGGCTAGGGAGTACTGGGCTCCTATTGACTAATCAATGCTCTCATGTTTACATTCATACTCATACACAGACTCACACAAAAACAAGCATGCACATAAACACCTCGCAAACAATGCGCCCATTGGTGAAGCAAATCCAAAACCAATTGAACATCTTTGACAGAGTGATGCAGAAGACTGCATTCAACAAGTCTACCAGGGGCCCCTCGCATCACACGCGTACTCCAGAGCACACCCACATGTGCCAGGCCGCGTTCATACGCACTCGCACACAAATCTACACTCCTACACACACGCACACACAAATCTACACCCCTGCACACACAAATGCGTATGAATTTTTAAAAAAACGAATCCCACCTAGCCATGCACCGGTACGCAATTCATACAACACCTGACAATTCACACGTAGCTCGCACCGTTGCCAAAAGCACAGAGAGACTAACCAGACTCAGACACAGACTCCTGCCAGACCCGACAGCCCACGTCACCCACCAGACTCTGACCCAACACGCCAGACAGAGACGGAGAGGAAAAGGAGGAGAGGAAAGGACGGAAACACAGAGGTAAGTCTACCTACCACACACGAGCAGAGGGAGGGGAGCTTAGTGCGGCCCTTCATGAGCGAGAGACGCCGAAAAACAGCCTTTTCAGACGCCCGCAGTAAAGGAGGAAAAGGATGGAGTGATGAGGAGGGAGAGATGAGAGACCGTGGATGGGTAGGAAAGGGGGGGGGTAGAAAAGAGAGGGAGGGGAAGAGAGGGAGGGGGGAGGGGGTTGCCGTAGAAGATGAGAAGAGAGTTTTCCTGGAAGCCAGAGTTGGGGTTGGGAACGTGTCTGTGTTAAGGCGAGGGTCTGAACGGGCAGATCTGGCTGACGGATCCAGCCGTGACTCACAAAATATGTTTGTCACAGCCAGTGAGAGAGGGAGGGGAGAGAGACTGAGAGAGGGGGAGCAAGAGAGAGAGAGAGAGAAAGAGAGAGAGAGAGAGGGAGACAATAAGAGAGAGAGAAGGAGACAATAAGAGAGAGAGAGAGCGAGAGAGAGCGAGAGAGAGAGAGAGTAAACCTCACCTACGCTTTAAGCAAATTTTTTATCGTTTTAGCCTTCAAACGAACGGAGCTTCGTATTCCCCTCCGCGGGTCCCCATCCCTTTATTTATCCCCCTTCCTCTTCCGCTCTTTTCCCCGCTCTGCTTCCCCCCCAAAAAAAATATATTTCTTTTTGAACACACACACAAGTACACACATGCGCATACGCACCCAAACACACACACACACATGCACGTACACACACACACGCACATAGCTCCTCCTCCTCGTCCTCATATGGATGACTACTTTATGACTCAGGGCTGGAGCAGGGTCGGGGATGGAGAGAGTGGAAAGGTAGCTACCGCTGCTGTTCATTACTGACGCTTCTGTCCGTGGTGTGAATGACACCTGTGCCATCTCTGCACACCCTGGTCAGTCACTAACCGCAACCAGATGTAAACCAGAGTACCAGAGGAGCACCACAACATGGTCCTGACGACCATTGAGATGTCTGGTGAAGCACCAGCATGTGTGAAACACAAACACAGCTCAAGGAACATGGCTGGTCCAAGGTCAAAAACACCTGCGACCAGACTGAACGTTTACGGGCGATTTTTTAATTATACATTCAAAACTGTCTTTCGTGTCAAATCAAATATCTAAAGTCTTTATTGTGAGATTAGTAAAATCTCAGTCTAACCCAACGTGATCCCAGACTCAATCACAGGACTGGCTTTCATTAGCGTTAGCACACAAAGTCCTGGTCCATGTTACCTCAGCCCCAGAGCAGACCGCCTCTGCATGTTAGCCTGGATGGCTGAATGTTCTATGGCTTGCCCGTCTGTACTTTCTGCCTGCTTTACGTGGAGGTGAGCATAGTGAACAGTGTACTGCTCAGAGCTGGGGCTGCTTGACTGGTTCTGACACAGCCATGGTGGAGCTTATGGTCTACGGGCCTTGGAGGAGGTCTGGGGGCCATGGAGGAGGTCTGCTGGCCATGGAGGTCTGCTGGCCATTGGGGAGGTATGTGGGCCATGGAGGAGGTCTGGGGGCCATGGAGGAGGTCTGGGGGCCATGGAGGAGGTCTGCTGGCCATGGAGGTCTGCTGGCCATGGAGGAGGTCTGGGGGCCATGGAGGAGGTCTGGAGGCCATGGAGGAGGTCTGCTGGCCATGGAGGAGGTCTGCTGGCCATTGAGGAGGTCTGTGGGCCATGGAGGGGGTCTGGGGGCCATGGAGGAGGTCTGCGGGCCATGGAGGAGGTCTGGGGGCCATGGAGGATGTCTGGGGGCCATGGAGGAGGTCTGGGATGTCCTCCTTCTCTGACTAAAGATAGCCAACGTGGATCATGAAGCGTCCACGGGTAATCAGCTCCATATTTGATCTGTTTCCACTTCCTGTTCTCGACGTTCGCTGGCTTCCTCCTCTGCCGCCCACGTCGAGGTCACATCCTCCTACCTGCACACCACGGCTCTCACATCGTCAACACTCATCAACAACATCTCTCTCTCACTCTCCTTCTCTTTCACTCTCTTCTCTATCCTTCTCTTCTCTCTCCCACTCTTTCCTTCTCTCTCTCTCTCTCTCTCTCTCTCTCTCTCTCTCTCTCTCTCTCTCCCTTATCCCTCCTCCCCTCTCCCAGCCCCTCTCTTATTTCTCCTTCCCCCTCCTTTCATCTCTATTCTCTCCATGATACCCTGCCATGTTGTCATGGCAACAATCGGGCCCCGATAGCTTGGTTGCTAAGCAACTGACATCACCCATAAGAGGAACATGAAGATACAAAGTCAGAGACAAACAAACCACGCAAATGTGTGTGTGTGGTGTGTGTGTGTGTGTGGTGTGTGTGTGCGATTGTGATATGTGTGTATGTGCGGGTGTGTCTTATCTCTGATGTCATTAGCTCAATATCCTGTAACAGTGTGAAAAAGGACCCTACTAACAGACAAGTGATTCACAACACATGAATTCAGGCTGCTTGTTTTATCTCCCTATGCATCCTCCATAGAGAGCCCAGGGTGGGCATAGACCATGTAAACCAGGACCTATATAATACACAGGAATATAATGACTGGAAGGATGTAACAGGAGTAGAAATAGCACCGTGTCCCTGGGCTATATTTCAACGCACTCGTACGCTGCAGTTTGACATTGTGCCACAAGGTGTCAGCATGTGCTACAGTGAACAATAATGATGACAGCACTGTAATAATATCTGATCCTATTTGCAAGGCTAATACCACATCTACTCATATCGGTGATGTCATCACCATTATCCATCTCCTCCTCATACACTTGGGGCTCAGAGAAATATAGAACGGCCTGGTCCCTAAACAGATTCTCTTGATTCTCTTTGATGTCTTTGTATGTCACTGTATTTACTGTGACTGCTCCCTATCATTCTTCATTTCCTTCTCTCTTTCCATCTCTTGTCTTCTGTATCTCTGTCATCCATCCATCCATCCACGAGGCTGCAGTGCTCCAGCAAAAGGCCACACCGTTTGTCCAGGGCAGCCTATGGGAGAAGAGCAGTCCAGCCAACCAGAGCAGAGGATGAAGAGCCGTCCTCGAGGCTGAGGGCCCTCCTCCTCACTGACAGCCTCGGACGGACTGTGTTGTACCACGAGTCTTCTCACCCAAAGCGAGGTGACAAAGTCCCCAGCCCAAACATCCCATGACAGATCCAAACTGTCACTCGTGAACGTAATCTGAGGAATTCAGGGACAGATATCGCTGCTGACAGACACAAACATCGAGACAAAGGCTGGAGCCAGGAAATAATCAGTGTCACTTTTAGAATTCAATTAAAATAGAGAGAAGAAAAGAGGGTGTTTTGTCTCTCCTTTTTCTGTATCTCTAGGCAGTGTCAGGGAGATTGGTCTATGGTAGTGTGTCTCTGTGTGTGTCTCTGTGTGTGTGTCTGTGTGTGTGTGTGTAGGAGGGTGAATGTTATAGTGTAAGTGTGTCTGGTGGGTGTAACTATGAGAGTATAGTGTATGTGGGTGCCTAGCTTTCTGTTCGGGTAGATTTGAGTGTATAGAAACTAGACCCTGTGTTTGTGTGTGTGTGTGTGTGGGGGGGGGGGACTTCTGACGGGGTGGGAAGATAGCTATGTGTAACAGAGAGTGGGCACGTGTGGGTGTTTGGCTTTGTGTCGAGAGGAGGCTGGGGAGGGAGTGGGGCTGTGTCCTGTGTTCCGGCGTGTGAGTGTGCAGGCGGTGACGTATTTCTGCATCTGACCAGAAAATCTGAGATAAACTACAAGGCTTTTCAGAAAGAATATTTTTCTTTGTGTGGATAAATATAGAGGCGTCATCGACGCCGAGGACAGAACGGAAGAGTTCAGAGAGAGAGGATGAGAGACAGAGACAGATTTCAGGGCTGGGTGGAGAAGGCAGCCTGAGAAAGGGGTTAGACATGATGGAGGTAAGAACCATCAGGAAAGGAGAAGATGAAGTTTGTCAGCGTTGAGCAAACTGACACACACGCTCACACACACACACACACACTCACACACACACACACACACACACACGTTCAAACACACACTGTGAGAGTATCAGGTGCGTCTGTGATTCGGTGATCCCTGCTGTAACACTTCACCCCTCTCTCCTGCTCTTGGCGACTCTGACACTACACAGCTCAATATGGTTGTGTCGTGGCATCCGGCTGGCACCAGGGCGGGCCCTGTCTGCTCCACTAACAGTGCCCTGGGAGCACTTTGGCAGGATGAGAGGCACTGCTTCTCTGGCCCTGTGGCTGTGTGCGCAGGCATGGCAAGGGGAGAGGCCTGTGTCCTTGAGCGGAGATCAAACATGAACCACTGACTGACTTCATGAGCTCAGCTCAGACTTACTGCACATAACTCAATCTCACACACACGCACAAATGCTGTATGGATGTACACACACACACACGCACGCATGCATACACGAACACACAAAAACATCCACGTGCATATAGTCGGGCAAAAACTATTAGTCACAGTTCACTCATACATGTATTATAGATAGATTATTCAAACACTTTTTTATCACAACTCAGAAGTCCTGTTTTAAATAGAGATGCACTCCTTCTGCGCACCAGAAACACCGGCACAGTGGAATACTGATTTACCTCAAGCAGCATTTACTGTGAACACACACGCAAACACACACACACACACACACTTGTCAAAGAAGTTAAGCTGAGCAGAGTTGTGCACTAGCTGAATGAATAATGAAGTAGGTCTGTTTGATTGCGTGTGAGTGATGGGGAGGGTTCAGCTATGACAGTTAAACTCCATCTTAGAGACACAGAGGAATAGGGCAACATGCAGTCACCAGCCTTTACAATCCCCCATCCTTCCAACACACACACACACACACACACACACCACACACACAAAGCACACTCCATACACATCCACGCCACCCACACACACTCACACGTATGCGCTCACACTCGCCACACACAATTTTCAGATTGTCACTAACAATATTCACATCCCCATAAAAGACGTGGCATGGAGGGCAGCCCAGCGTGAAGACCAGACCGGGCTGTTTGATGTTTGCACAGGAGCCAGTCATATACATGGAGCTGCTCACGTGCACACACACCATATCTGCTGACTTTGCGTACATCTTGTCTGATATATAATTCATCTGTAGGAGCACTAATGAGGAAAGCCTAGAGAGTGGCAAGGAAACAGGGGAGGAAGCCGGAAAGGAAGTAGAGGTCGAGAAAGGGAGGGGGGTGGGTGGAGAGGGGAGGAGAGAGGAGAGGGGTGGAGTGCTGGGAGAGGAGGGGGGGGAGAGGGGGGGGAGATAAAGGGAGAGTGGGAAAGCGGCGCGAGGCAAATCCAGGAGATTAGAGAGGTGGAGAGAGGGGGGCAGGGGAGAGGAGGATGGAGGAGAGCGGGAGGGAGAAAGAGGAGGAGTGGGCTTGCGGGCGGAGGAGGACTGTGGAGGATGGAGGAGGAACGACGTGACACCGAGAAGGAAAGGAGAGGGAGACAAAGAGCAGTGTGAGTCGACGGGAGAGGGGGCGGAGGGGGAGGAGGGGTGGGGGGGGGGAGAGTCAGATAAGGGGAAGACGAAAAAGAACTCTGTGTCCCCTGGACCACAGAGCCAGGGACGGGGCTGGGGATGGGATAGAGGACCTCATTATCCCCCCACTCCCTGGAACTAACCTCTCTGTCGACACCCCCTGGTCCTCCTCCTCGCTCCACCGCAGCACAGGGACCAGAGCGCGCTACCGTACATCTCGTGTTTAGGTTTCTCCCTTTCGAATCAAACCCCTTTTTGCTCTTTCAGACCGTCCACAGTCTACGACGTCTGTCTGCATCAGTCCACAGTACCACACATGCATCCAGTCCTCTGCGTCCCCCCACCATGCTCACCCTCCCCTGGGGAGTCAAGACCCTCTTGATGTGAGCCTCACTGGACAACACATGAACACAGCCAGGGGTCAGGGGTGAGAGGTCAGTGTGATCCTCTCATCAAGCCACCGCGACAGGACACGGCCACATCTGACCCAGGTTAGTCTGGGTTAAACTGAGGCTTGGCGTGTCGCCACAAGTACCATTCAGACACTCAACAGCCATTAGCTGTGTAGCTAAGAGGACTGCTGCAAGCCCACTAAGTATATATATATATATACAGTGTGTATATGTATATATATATATAGTGGGGCTCCAGTTCAACATGCTGTACACACTTACGTTACATTAGCCACAACACTCTTCACCCGCTGCCCTCTGCATCTCAGCCTGCCGCCCAGCGACGTCCCTCTGAGTAGCCAGACCCAAAGGAGAGAGCGGTTAGGGGGCTACAAGAGCTCACGTGTGGGCCTGTCAGGGGGCGGTCTCACAGCTGACCTGCTCCATGACGATCACAGGGCCTGTCAAGCTGCTGTTCACCTGAACCACAGCCCCAGCAGCGGGAGGATGAATACTTTATAACCCACCATGAAAGAGCTGTGGCCCTCCGTGTACTAATTGCGCTTCCCTTTTTATAAATTGACCATCTGTCTCCCGAGTCTTTGGCAAAAGTGTGCCTTTCTTGGCCGGCGCAAAAACATTTTTTTTTTTTTCCTCACTTTGAAGGAAAGACAGCGACGTGTGATTCAGGGAACGCGCTTTCTGAAATATCCACGGACACAGACGGTGTTCTTTCAGTGAAAAGCAAAAAAAAAAAAAAAAAAAAAAGGACAAACAGCAAGTCCTGAAAAGATGTTCCAGACTTCATTTGGTTCGGTCATTCAGACCCTGGTTAAGAATAGCCCCCGACAACACAGCTGAGAGTGAGCAGGAACGACAGAGAAAACATGAAGGGGAGAGTATTAGGAGAACACACAGTACAGTGGAAGCCATGAATATGCAGATCAAAAAGAAGAGCAGAGGGCCCATGTAGGCAGACTTGCGGAAAGACACAACCTCTCCAAAGCTCTACTGCACCAAACACCCAAGCAAAGCTGCCTAACGGATAGGATCCACACAGCCATTTTGGATAGGTCGAATCAAACATGCCAGGAGCTGACTGGCCTGTCCTCGCAAACAGCAGGGACTGTAACGTGGATGTCAGGAGGGGAACTGTATGTGTGGATCAACAAACAAATGAAGGCCTCCTGGTTTCCTCTCATCACCCAGGCGCTCTCTCTCGTGCTTTTTCCCGCCCCCTCTCTGCTATTAATTGAGCTTGTTAAGCCTGTCTCCGCTTGGTAGTGTAAATACATTTCATACAGCCTGCTTCAGCACTCCTTGACACTCATGGAGGGAGCCTGGTGTGGAAGGCACTTTAATCAGTCATGTCTTCTTCGCAACAAACTGTAGTCATTTGCAAAATCCCAGGTCCCTGATACAGTAATAAACGTGTGTGATTAAGTGAGATTTTGACATATTTTACCACCTCAGAACAACGTCAACACCGGCAGCGAGCGATTCTATCTACTGTTAAATGACCATACTCTGTCTCTGTACTCCTCTTCTCTCCTCTCTCCTTCTATTTCGGTCAGCTGACCAGAAGGAGCTGTGTTGTCAAGGGAACCAGCTTACATAAAGTACACTTGAAGTGAGTGATAAGCGAATGAATGCTTGATGATTAAGCAGTAAATGCACTGTGATGACAGACAACCAAGCACTCTCTGTTTGTCCCTCTCTGACCACAATAGCCGGTAGAGGGGTGGGCGTCTGACATTTCCCACACAAAGTACTGTTAGCGGCACACATCATACTTCTACCGAAGTTCATTCAGCTAAACAATGACAGTGTGTGTGTGTGCGTGTGTTTCAACCGTTCCTCATCTCTCCTCCAGTCCTATTATGAGGACGGTTAGAGCACCACTCTACAGGCAGTTGGTCCAGCTCCCAGTGGCTCCCACCAGGTTGGGCTCTGCGTGGATGAGTGTGTGTCTGTGCGTGAGGGAGGAAGTGTGAAAGAAAACTGGGGTTCCAGAGAAGGAACGGCAGAGCCCCAGACACGGAGCCCTGGAGAGCAGGGCAGAGCCGAGCCTGGGGCCTGGAGCCTGGGGCCTGGGTAGGACCACCCTGGAGAGCAGGGCAGAGCGGAGCCTGGGGCCTGGGTAGGACCACCCTGGAGAGCAGGGCAGAGCGGAGCCTGGGGCCTGGGTAGGACCACCCTGGAGAGCAGGGCAGAGCGGAGCCTGGGGCCTGGGTAGGACCACCCTGGAGAGCAGGGCAGAGCGGAGTCTGGGGCCTGGGTAGGACCACCCTGGAGAGCAGGGCAGAGCGGAGTCTGGGGCCTGGGTAGGACCACCCTGGAGAGCAGGGCAGAGCGGAGTCTGGGGCCTGGGTAGGACCACCTTACGTAAACGCTCCCCAACTGATCGCCAATTTCCCGCCGGGGCCCGCCTGTGCAGAGCCCGTGCTTGGAGATGGGAACATGTGTCTTGTGTGTGATAATGATGATGATGATGTGGGAGCTGTGAGGCTGTGCGAAGAGTCAGATAGGATGCTGTCGCAATGGCAGGGGTTGGGTTGAGACAGATAGAGAGAGAGAGAGAGAGAGAGAGAGAGAGAGAGAGAGAGAGAGAGAGAGAGAGAGAGAGAGAGAGAGAGAGAGAGAGAGAGAGGGGGCTGGGGTGGATAGAGAGAGAGGGTGAATGAAGAAGGTTAGCATGCAGAGCGCCTATCCCATGCAGGTTAAGCATAAAGCAGAGCCAGCCTCAGGTCCCCTTACCCCCCCCCCCACGCCCTCCCCATCTCACCCAGCCGAGCCGGTTCCCCTGCCCCGTTCATACACTCACACAGCCTCACACAGCCCCGCACACAGGGCCAGATGTGGCCAGAGGGAAAGAAAGACAGGGAGAGGGAGGGGGGGCAGGGGGGCAAAAGAGGAGGAGCGCTACCTGACACACGCTTCTGAGGTAGTTCACCTCAACCTCGCCATTCACAAAGCATGAGGCCGTGATAGCGAGACAAAGAGAGAGAGAGAGAGACAGGAGAGAGAGAGAGAGAGAGAGAGAGAGAGAGAGAGAGAGAGAGAGAGAGAGAAAGGGGGGTTTTCAGAGGACGACCACATGCCTGTAACACGGCCCCCTCATGTCTAACACTCTACGGTACAGGTACACAGGAACTACAAAGATGAGGAAAAGCATCAACAGCGGGAAGTGTTAATACCCCCCCCGAAAACGTATTCCCCGACACACAGACAAAATACTGACACTCCTCCAGCCGCTCTCTCCCTCACTCTGTCTCTCTCTCGCACTCTCAGTGTAACCAACGGCGGATCAGCTTACCTTTGTAGTCACAATGCAGAGGCAGTCCATGGTACTGAGAACAAACAGGTGGGGTGTATCTCAACCCCCCCACCCCCCCACAACAGAGGGCAGAGACCCCGCACCCCTCTCCCCAGCCTGCCCCACTCCTGCACTCTCTCGTCCTGCCTTACCCCCCTTTTCTTTCCTTCCTTGTATGTCTTTTTGGACTAACTGAACCAGCGAGGGAAAGAGAGGATGGAGGGAGGGGGTAATGTGAAGAGGGAGGGGGAGGGACACAGGGAAAGAGAGAGAGAAAGAGCAAGAGAGGGAGAGGGAGGGTGGGCTCAGAATCTGTATGAGAGAGGGAGAGAGACAGAGAGACAGAGTGAGAAAGGGAGAGAGGGGAGAAGGGAACGCGTCTGTGTTTCAAAGCCAGAAGAGATAGAGGGTAAGAGGGAGGCAGGGGGAGAAATGGATGAGCATGAAAATAGATGGACAGAGGGGGGGATGGAGGTGGAAAGGAAAGGTGGTGCGGGTAAAAGGGGCGATTCGCTCTGCGAAAGAAAAGAAGGATAGAGGGAGAGAAATAGAGAGAGGATTAGACAGTGAAATAGCAGAGGAAGGAGAGGGAGAGCTGAGGGAGGGGACAGTGAAGGAGAGAGAGAGAGAGAAAGAGAGAGAGAGAGATAGAGGGGGAGTGTGTGTGTGAAGACAGAAGGAATTAGACCGAAAGAAAATGTGTAGAGAGAGAGAGCAAATTACATATGCATCACAGAGAATTGAAACACATACGACAACCAGAGTGACATAAACGACCCAAAATGAAAAGCGATTGCATAAACCACAGGAAACAACGAGCGAAAGAAAAGGCGTAAAGGTTTTCTGCTTGTTGTGGCTCTCTGCAGCTGTTGCCTTAGCAATGGTGCAGTTGTTGCCGTGGCAATCGGAAGGGTTGTTGTTGTCATGTGGACGTTGCCCCAATATTATGGTTTAAATATGGTTGTGATTACAATTTTTTCTTGGTTTACCAGAGCATGTGTCTAGGTTGTGCATATTCATGCACACATGTACATGCATGTGCGAGGGTGTATGTGTGTGACGATATGTGTGTGTGTGTGTAAGTGTGAGTGTGTGTAAGCATCTGGCTAAATATCACATGTGGATCAGGAATTTAATATAAGTATATATATGTATATATATAATATTGTTCATGGCCCACACTAGGGTTTTACATTGTCCTTGTTTCAAAAGGTAAAATGTAAAATAATATTCTAAATCCAGTCAATTAATGTTCTACATTCAGCATGGAATGGAATAAACGAACTGCAGTAAAAAAATATATATAGTGTGTTCATCTATGGGTACACTTTTCCTTTAAGACTATGGACTGCACCATTTAAGGCTGCTTTATGGGGGAATATGTACTTGTGTGTCTTTGCTTCATCAGCTCTGTAATTGTACAAAGCCAGCATAGCCTCCCTCCCCCCTGCCAGATCCCAACCACGCTGGAGCAATGGTGCAGCAATAAAGCAATTCTAAATGATGAACACACACTTACTCCCTGGGGTGAAGACGAGAGGCATGGATCCAACCTAAAGCTAACAATATAACACACACACCTTTACATACACAATCAAGCAGGCACACACACACACACACACCTTTACATACATAATCAAGCAGGCACACACACACGCACACATTCACCCACAGTGAATCTGTGTACTATGTGAACACAGATATAGTAAACTGTATTTGCATAATAAGCATGCATTTTCCCCAAAAATACTAAATCCATAGACTTGCTTGTATCCCCAATATTCACAGTATAGAGCTTTTACCTCATGGTCCACCAGATGTACAGAGAGTAGGGGACAGAGGGCCCACAGAAAGGGGATTCCTGTTGATCACAATGGACCAGATACTAACATAGACCTGACCTATATTGTCTTCCTTAGCGCAAAACAAACACTCACATTTATCGCCTGTGGGCAAGCGACTACAATCAATCCCTACTAAGCCATTCAAGTGTACCATGAAAAACCATACCGCATGTAAACATAACGTTAAAAGTTCCTGCATCATCGCAATGCACGTGTGTAATGACAGTTATTCAAGTCAAGTGACCTTAATATTTCTGACCCGTTTATCAGATGACATAACCCTTCTCTAGAGTCAGCGAGGGAGAGAGCAAAGGGTTACACACCCCCTAACTGGCTCAGCTCAACTTCAGCCCCTCTCCTAACCATGCCTCCTCAGCGAACCACCTACCATCTGAAATATTCCTCGCTAGCAGATGAGTAACAGGGACCCAGGGATGAAACAACATGAGTTAAATTAAAGATCATTTTAAACTTACACATTTTATAGTATGTTCCACTCTTAGTAATGCGTCAAGTGATGTATTAGAGCAAACACACCACCACACCAACACACAAACTCTTCTATGTTGATAGTGTCTGTATGAAATGTGATGAAGAAGTGGCATAGACAGATATGTCTCCATGTGGCAGAGACAGCATTGTGGAACTCAGAATGCTGCCTGAATGCTGGAATGCATTCCCAACCACCCCCTCCAGAATCTAGAACTCGACAAACACTCACCGAGAAGTATGTAGCCTCCATCCTCCTGTTCTTCTGCTTCAAGACTCTGCTCTGCTGGCCCCACTGCCTGCCTCTGAGTAAAGTAGGCCAAGGACAAGCTCTGGTCATCCAAACAGGCTAAACCCAGGAGGAACATGATGTGGGTGATCATGAGGATGCTGCAGATGGATCACATCTTTCCAGTGCCAAACTCACAGCTTTGATATGAACTGGGTTAAATGCAAATTTTCCAGTACCACCATATCACAACGACAGAAATGTGTGTCAGGCGTTTGTTATGTGTGTGAAGACAGCAGCGTATGCACAGACTTGAATAGACAGAATACGTATTTGCTCATATGTTAAAAGTTTATAGTATATATTACAACTTAAAATTTATTTTGAGTTTATATAAGAGCGTGGCACACTTGATGAACACTCTCAAATAGCCCGTGTCAAGGACATATCCACATTAAATACAATTCAATATAAAACTACATTTAAATTTCGCTGTGCTCATGTTTTATCCTCTTTCTAACTTACGAAAATAGTTTAGCAGTATTTCCTGCTGCCATTTCCTGGAGTCTACTGCCACGCCGTGGCAAAAATAATTAACTACAACTGAGTAGGCCTACAGCATATAAATAAAGACGTTCCCAGTGTGTATCAGATTAAGCCAGATGTGTTATTTTGGAAGACCATATAGCATATAGCAGTAGCTAAAAAATCCAAACAACACACTACTGAAGGGGTAAGTTATGAGATTATGATCTAAACAATCGATCTAAAAGTTTTAACAGTTAAATAAATGTGTAAATCAATTACATGTAAATGTGACACTTTGTTTCCCCCCAATCTTGTATGTAGAAATCTAAATTTAGCCTCGTGTAAGAAACTACAACAGTCTTTCATGTTAAGTTAAAAGCCCCCAATTTTTATTAGTAGACTTGGCATTTAGCCATCAGTAAAGATGATAGACTAACGTCTCCTTCTGCCTCCTCTCCTCCTACGCCTCGTCCTGGGTCTGCGCCTTCTGCGGACGGGGCGGGAGGAACGTCTTGATCGGCGTCTTCTGGGCATGTTGATGATAGATGATGATTCAATCTATACCTATTGAGCTGCTGGGCACGCTTCTTATACTATTCTGCAGTCAAAAAATTCAGGCTTTTGTGACGTCACGAATACGCGTCAACAAAACTCCAGACGTTCAGGCTATTGTGACGTCACGAAGAAGTTTCAACAAAACTCCAGACTTTCATGACCGAAGGATATGAAAACAAGAGATGCACTTTTCACAATTGCAGACAATCGTTAGTGGATGTGCGTCCTCGATAATTTTTTTGTGTAGTTATTATAAAAAATTGCCTATATTGTATTTTTAAAGACTAAACTCTCTCTGCCCTCACTATTTTCGTTGTTGTATTGGTACGGACTTACGATTTACTGTAACTTGCAGGCTATTAGTTTAAAGTGTAGCCTATAGACCTTTCATGTTATCCATTTTCATTTAGCGTTAAAATAAAGTTCAGTTGAAAATGTATAAATTCAGCTCGGTTATTTAAATAAAAGTCATATACGTAGATAGCCATAACAATGTCAATGACTTAGATTGATTGGGCATTCAATTATTTTGTGTTTCTTAATCTTTAAAGTACAGTCAGGTGAACTGTGTATTCTTGCTCAGTGTTTAGTCCATTTACATTTACATGTATTCATTTAGCTTTTATCCAAAGGCACTTCCAAGAGAGAGCTTTACAAAGTGCATAGGTCACTGATAATAACAACAAGATAGCCCCAAGCATTGCGGGTAGCCAAAACAAGAAGCACACATTGTGAACAACCCAAAAATAAGTGCCAAAGGGAAGAACCATAAGAGCGTGTAGTTAAACAAGTTACAATTACATAACATGAATCGTTAAGTGCAAGTGTACCTGTAGAAAAGCAAGCAACAGTAAAAAAAAAAAAGAAAAAAAGAAGTAGAAGAAACACTTCCTGGAGGACAGGAGGACTAGGACCCGGCGTAGGAGGAGAGTTCAAACAAGGAGACGTTATCAGAGTCCCCAAACTACAGCCCGCGGGGCCAAATACGGCCACGGCCACGCATTTGGACCGGCCCTCTGAAAAATGCCAGAGACATTTTATTTTTTAATTCACACTGATTATTTTTGCATATGTAAGTAAATATTTTGATTTCAATAGCAATGAATATGAAAAAAATGTCATTATGACAGTAATAATGCTCTTTTAATAGGCTATACACCAATACCACGAAGCAAGTGACAGAGAGAAGCAAGGGGGAAGCCGAGTGGTTAAGACATTGGAAAACCTAACAGGGCCTAAGGTCACATTGAAACAAATGATTTCGGGCAGGTTTCGTAGTCAGTTAAGCCAAAGAAGAACTCTACGCAGGCATTTGGTCTAAACTGTGGGTTAATCACATTGGGTCTTTGTTTCCTTCAAAAGATTCAAAGCCTTGAAACACTGACAACCATCCAAATTCAGTTAAAACATAGTAAAGAAAAGTTTTCGACTGAACAACAGAAGTTGAGGACCTGGAACATAATGCCTGTGTTTGTCACAGAAAGGGTTGAGTCATAATTGAGTTTCCCGTCCTCCAGGTTGTCCACTTCATGGTCGTCATCTGACCTCTGTTGAGGTCTTGAGATATGTCTCAAATGTTTCAATGTTCACCAGACAAATATTTTAAGAAGCCCAATGTTTAAAACTGTCCAGTGTTCCAAGACATGGTTGCAGATGGATAATGAAGGCAGGCAGCTGGCTTGTTCTGGGGTACAAAGGTACTATGTAGGCTGTTCCAAGGGTTACCTTCCAGACCTTCCTTCGAGCAAGTAGGAATTTGTTTAGTTTTGTTTGGGTGCTGTCTGACCCTGGTCTCTTGCCGTAGGTGTCCGAAGGCTGAGGCTCCAGTATGAACCTGCCTCCTGGGAGCGAGGCGGGAAGTGTTTCTTCTACTTCTGGGTTTTTTTTTGCTAAATTTCTGTGAGGAAACCTAACCCTAATTATACCTGTTGTGGTGGGATGTGACATCATTAGGGTAGTTTATGACGTCACGTGGTTGCTTTGAAATATTGTCACTTCGTAAAAATTATTGTCTTTAACTATTGTCTTGTGGAAACTGCAAGTGCAGCTCGTATCTAAGACGGATTCGAGAGACCGCAGATAGAGTGCGGCTTGTCTGGATTGTTATATGTTTTAGATCTATTACTTTTATCACTTGAAAATTGTTTTTGTTGATTTTATGTAAAGCACCTTGAGCTGCAATTCCTGTATGAAATGTGCTATATAAATAAAGTCTTACTTACTTACTTTATCCTAGATTTTATTGTCACGTTATGAAAACTATTCTCTTTATCATTGTCAGAGTTAGTGTCTCCATTCATATTTCCTTACACTAAACACTGAACAAGAATACAGGTAACCTGACTGTGTTATAACGATTATATGTACTATAATAGTAAAGTTACACAAATTGATTGAATGCCCGATCAATCTAAGCCATTGACATCGTTATGGCTATTTAAGTATATTACCTTTATTTATATAACATAATTGAATTTAAACATTTTCAACTAAACTTCATTTAAAATGAAAATGGATAACCTGGCTGAAAGGTCTTATAGGCTGCTACACTTTAAACTAATAGCTGACAATTTGCAGTAAATCAATGTGTCCGTACCAATACAGCAACAAGAATAGTGAGGGCAGGTGGGTTTAGTCTTTAAAAATACAATATACGTTATTTATTTTTTTATAACTACACAAAAAAATTATCAAGGACACAAATCCACTAACAATTGTCTGCAATTGCGCAAAGTGCATCCCTTTTTTTCATGTCTTTGGATTATGAGTCTGGAGGTTTGTAGAAACGTCGTCGTGACGTCGCAATTGCCTGAACGACTGGAGTTTTGTTGAAACGTATTCGTGACGTCACAAAAGCCTGAATTTTTTACGTAAGAGTAGTATAAGGAGCGTGCTCAGCAGCTCAGTAGGTATAGTTTGAATCTTCATCTATCATCAACATGCCCAGAAGACGCCGATCAAGACGTTCCTCCCGCCCCGTCCGCAGAAGGCGCAGACCCAGGATGAGGCGTAGGAGGAGAGGAGGCAGAAGGAGACGTTAGTGTATCATCTTTACTGATGGCTAAATTCCAAGTCTACTAATAAAAATTGGGGGCTTTTAACGTAACATGAGAGACTAGTAGTTTCGAAAACGATGTCCCATGTCACGATGCTAAATTTAGATTTTGCTACATACAAGATCACATTTACATGTAATTGATTTACATTTATTTAAATGTTTAAACAATTGATTCAAATGTTTTAAGTAGGCTATGTTTAGTTTTTTTATCCCTAACTAAAATAGGTGTGTTAGACTTCATGCAGCACCGGCGGCGCCCGCCTTGAAACCAATCCCAAAGGGTTGCATGTAAAAAGGCGCTGAAGGCAGCGCTTTTTTCAAAAACAAAAAAAAAGGTAAAGTGTGAACGCGGCCTTAGGTGCGTTCGACTTCACGCAGCCGCCGCAACTGCATGAAGTCGAACACACCTATTCTCAGCTTTAAGGCAGCCGGCTGCAGGCGACGCCGGCGTTTCATGACGTCGAACCGACAGTCGGCTGCAGTCGGCTGCCTTGAAGCTCAGAATGCCATTGGCTGCTTCAAGTCAGCCGGGCTGCAGGCGGCTGCAGGCGACACCGGCGCCGCATGAAGTCGAACGCACCTATCATCACAGGGATACTGTTACATTCATTTCCCTAATTGGCCAACACTGAACTAAATAATCCAGACATGGTCTGGGTTGGTTTGAATTTGAATTTTTAGTTCAATCAGATTGTGTTTGCTAAGGAAGTTGTGAGGAGGCTGATTGGTCCTTCCTCTAATGATCACAGTCAGAATAACAGAATATGTATTTATTTTTGAAAAGACATTGAGAAAATTAGACCTACAGTCCCAGCATTGCTGCTCTTCTGCTTGTCACAGGAAAATCAAAACAAGCACGAAAATAAAGTGTACAAAGAAATCATGGACTGATTTATGGGAGCAAAGCTGGATGAAGTGAGTTCAATCAAAGTCAAAACCACTGTTGCTCTGTATTAGTTGGCAGCAAATTTCAAAACAAAACAACATCTCACACTAAGAAAAAATAGTAACAAAAACATTGTAATCTGAACATTAACAAAATTCAAAGAAATAATATAGGCCAGTCACATGACCCTATAGAGAATCTCTGCCCTCCAACCTCAGAGCCCAGAGTTACCTGGCAAAGTGTACTTAAATTTACTAGTTCAGGTGAACCCACTTGGTGACGCTCAGGCACAGGATGATGTCATACTCCTGCAGCTGGGTCTCTAGCAGCGCGTCGTTCTCCAAGACATAGTTAGCCTGCAGGGTCACATGAGGGAGACAGAGACAAAGAGAGAGCCAATCTCAGAGCCTAGAGCTACCTGGCAAGTGTACTTGAATCTACTGTGAAGCAAGTGACAGAGAAGCAGGGGGGGGGGTTTGGTTAAGACATTGGAAAACCTAACAGGGCCTAAGGTCATGTTGAAACAAATGATTTAGGGCAGGTTTCGTAGTCAGTTAAGCCAAAGAGGAACTCTACGCAGACATGTTGTCTAAACACACTGGTCTTCTATGACTGTGGGTTAATCACATTGGGTCTTTATTCCCTTCAAAAGATTCAAAGCCAAGCTTTGAAACACTGACAACCATCCAAATTCAGTTAAAACACAGTGAAGAAAAGTCTTTGACTGAACAACAGTCCAAACAGTAGTTGAGGACCTAGAACACAATGCCTGTGTTTGTCACAGAAAGGGTTGAGTCATAATTGAGTTTCCCGTCCTCCAGGTTGTCCACTTCATGGTCGTCATCTGACCTCTGTTGAGGTCTTGAGATATGTCTCAAATGTTTCAATGTTCACCAGACACATATTTTAAGAAGCTCAATGTTTAAAACTGTCCAGTGTTCCAAGACATGCTTGCAGATGGATAATGAAGGCAGACGGCTGGCTTGTTCTGGGGTACAAAGGTACTATGTAGGCTGTTCAGACCAACTGGTCATTTATAAAACAAGTAAATTGGCCTCTCAAAACCTGTAGAAAAAGTAAACAATAAAAAGGGGAATATAAATTGAGATGCCAGACATTCATTTGATTTTCCTTGTGACCTTCATTTACAGGTGCAGCTTACCTTTTGAGGAACTCTTAGGTGTCCCAATTAGCTCATAGCTGGAGAATCCCACTTCGCTAATCAAGTACGTTGAGAACTGGTCTGGTCTCAGGCAGATGCCGTGGTAATTCCGAAAAATGCTATCCTGTAACATTGAGATCACATTTTGTGTTAAGCCCCAACAATGTAGTTTGTCCTCAATATAAAAACAACAACTTTATTCTCCTTCACACTACTGGTCTCAACAAACTTCAAAGATATAGTTCATACTATCTAGTAAAATATGCAGAATCTCCAATAGTCATCCTTCTTTAGAACATCTGCACAGTCTAAAGATTGGACTAAAATCTGAGGAAGGTACTTTTCTCAGAAATATTGTGCCTACTAGGAATTTGTTTTGTTTGGTCTCTTACCGAGAGCTTCTTCCTCTTGCCGTAGGTGTCCCAAGGCTGAGGCTCCAGTATGAACCTGCCTCCTGGGCGCAGGTGTCTGTAGACTCGGTGGAAGAGTCGTTTGAGGCCGCTGTCTCCCCAGTTCAGGTGAACCCACTTGGTGACGCTCAGGCACAGGATGATGTCATACTCCGGCCGCTGGGTCTCCAGCAGCGCATCGTTCTCCAAGACATAGTTAGCCTGCAGGTCACATGAGGGAGACAGAGACAGAGAGAGAGAGAGGTTAGCCAAACCAACACGTTCTGCCTGCAGTTTGTTACATCCATAGGCAAATGTTAAAAGTACACCCACTAACCTTGACAAAGGAGACGTTTGCAGGGAAGTCCCCGGGAGGCATGGTGGGGGTTTCTGGCAGTGGAGGTGCTGCTATGGGTCCTCTGGAGATCCGGAGGGACACAGGGAAGGAGGGCTTCCCCAGGGGATCCGCAGGAGCTCCAACCGAGTCTCCATGCTCCGCCATCCCTGCTCTCCTCTCCTCCCTTCCTCCGTCGGTGGCAGGGCAGGGCTCACCCTGATCGGTGGGTTCAGACGAGACGCTTTCTCTCTTCACCTCTCCCACGGCATCTCCATTCTCAGCTGTAGCTTCTCCCGGATTACGTTTGTCCCCCTTTTGTACGTCTCTCTGGATCCCTCCTCCGGTTCGGTTCTCCTCTTCCTCCTCCTTATTCTCTCCCTCCTCTTCCTGTCCCGCAGGACGCTCTGCCCCCGCCCCCTCCGCCGCGCGCCGTGCCTCCTGGGCCTTCATCTCTGACAGGTAGTGTCTGATGTTCTGGCGGGCAGCATGCACCAGCGCCCCATCAATGTCCAGGCCGAGGATGCGGGCGGGACGGAGCTTCTTAGCGATACACAGAGTCAGCTGTCCGGTGTTGCAGCCCAGGTCCAGCACCTCCTTTCCCTGAAACCACTCTGGACGCAGCACTCGGAACCTCGGGTCCTCGCTGAAGCCCGGGTTGCGGTAGCCATAGTACTGGCTGTAGTTCCCATACTGGAACTTCATCCTTTGTTGCTGCGGCTGCTGTTTCCGCTGGTGCCGGCCTCCTTGCCCAGGTTTGGAACCCGTCACTGGGGTGTGGAAGGTCTGAATACTCTTTCCTGTGGCTGCACCTCTGCTCCTATCCTCAGTGGAAGGCTTTCCCACCGGAGTGGACTGGGCAAAAGGGGGCTCGGTTTTACCGGAATTGCGCCTGCGCTTGCGCGGGCGGCTGGTGTGCTGGTGTGGGCCACCTGCCACGGTGGAGGGCTCCTCGGGGCCGCGAGGCTGGGACGGGTGGTTCGACACGGGGATCACCGCCTCCTCCTTGCAGATGGAGGGTTTGGGCTTATCGTTGCATAGGGAGGATCCTGGGACACTGGACAGCACTCTGCTCCCTTTGAGGGCAACTTCTGAGGCAGGGGCGGAGCTACTCGAGGGCAGCGAGGAAGTACCGGTGTTAACGTCACTAGCTTTCTCCGAGTCGGACGCATCCAGGTGGGGGGCTGATATGCTCCCGGTCCCAGCTGAGCCCCCTCCCCCGTGGTGTCTGTGCCGGTGTCTCCGTCTCTTGAACGGTGACACGAGGAAGCCCGTGCCGGTCATGCCGCTGTTGAGGTTGAGCGGGTCTGTGATGTCTCTGGGTATGAGGATCTCCACAGGGTCCCTGCTCTTGGCTGGCAGGGGGGAGGATTTTGGGGTCTCTGCGTTCAGCGCCCTGTTCACCTCCTCGTCCAGCAGGCTGTTGAGGTTCAGCGGGTCGAAGATGTTGCCACCCAGAAGGAAATTTGTGGGAAGGACAGAGTCGCTTTCGGAGTTGGCACGCCGTCGTCTCTTACCAGATGGTGGATGCTTGAAGCCTGTGGTAGATGTGCTGCGACGCTTTGATAGTTTCTGTGGTTGTTGTTGCTGTTGCTGCTGTTGTTTGGGCTGCTGCAAACCGTTTTGGGTGTTGAGAGGCTTCTCGTTCACTCTGACTCCAACATTTTCAGTCTGGTTGTGGGAGTCAGCTGGGCTGGTTTGCTTCTTTTGGATTCCGCCGGCTAGCCCAGTTGGGCAGGCAGACGCACCATCAGTGATGCCAGAGTTGGCCAGGGAGACTTCTGTCATTGTGGAGGCATTGTTGTAGCTTCCGGTGCATTCTGAGAGTTGCTGGAGTTGCAGCGTTGGTGTAGAGTTTGCCTTCGTACTTCCAGTTGTGACAGTTTCTTTATCAACCGACATTTCGATCATCTTTCACTCAAAACGTTTGGTGCGGACATGGAAGCTTCTATGGATCTGAAAGTACATACACAAAAAAATGGTATCTTTATTAACTTATTTGTTTGTATAAATGCAATCATGTACCTTGATAAAACAATCACATTGTGCAATCCAACCGAAAATAATTATTTATGAATAATTATCCAAGGGTCAGCCAGTAACACATGATTAAAAAGTTCATCTGTTACGGCGGAAGGCAAACGTTGAATGAACGTCATGCACCAGTCAAAGCAACGTTACAATGAAGAACATAGACTGAGGTGATTCTACGTCCTCACAGCACTGCTCAAGAACTCGTTTTCTCAATAATAATATAACGCTGCTATATATTATGCTAGCTATGATTAGCGCTGTTTTGCCAACATCAATCTATCTCAACGTAATTTCCAGAATTCATGCGATCAAAGATACTGATACTGTCTCAGTGAAAACACACAGAAGTCAAAGGACATGAACTAAAACTGCTATTTGGCTAGTGTTACATTCAACTGTGTATACTCACCATCAACACAACACGGTTCTCCCCGCCTTCTGGTGAAGCAGAACTGTCACAGCCACACTCCCTCCCGAGTTACAGATGCCTCCCCCAGCATCGGCTTCGTCGATTGCGTTAATTTTTTCAAATGTACTAGCACTAAATGAGTTAATCACGTCAGGAAGGGACTTATACAAAAAGAGAGAGATGCGCCGTGCGTGTTTTAAAGGAATGTTTGGCTTGTTCAGTGCTCCAAACTATAGTCCGTCTTCAGTATGGTAACTTCTAGCTCAACAGCTCAATCTCGCGCAGGTTGGAGATTCCAAGGGTTAATTTATCTTCAGGGTTGAAGCAACACTGAGACTGATAGACCATATAACCAATGAGGTAAAGAGTTTCAGCCAGTGCCCATGAAATCTACCAATCAGGGACACGTTTGGGCTGGCTCATGTTCCTAGGTCCTGTTTAGCATTACATATAGCTATCCATTGATTTGCCTGCTTTAAATAATTTTCGGGTCGTCTGTCCATTTGGTGACGGTTCAGTATGTTCCCTCATTATTTACAACATCTACGACCCTTTAGTGAGTACGGATTGCCATCAAGATCATGTTTCACAAGCAATGGGTAGTACAAACACTCATACGTTAACCTCTGCCCCTCACCCTGGTTTGGACATGTGGTACGGTGGAAAATAGCATGTGGTGATGGGACATGTAGTTTTACGCTGTAGTCCTGTGCCTTGTTGCGATTACTTTTTTCTTTGACATTGTTCAGAGGCGGACAATATAATTTCTACCATTTAGCCTACTGACCTCAAAATACTACGACTAATAACAATTGGAACAACAATATAACACTCTCTTGGTCATGTCTAAACATTAAGTTATAATAGGCTAAATAACTATGGCTAACAAAACAAATACCATGAAGCCTTTGAAAGAGTTTCTGGTTTGAACTTTCTGATATAAATTTAGTGACGTGGAAAACATTCTTAAAATAATCTCTATTGCTGTGAACATTATAAATGAGCACTGAGAAAATAATACAGGATAGCAAAATTATATCATTGTTTATTTACAAGACTTTGGTCATGACAGAATATAAATATATAACATATGTACAAAGTTTCGCATATAATTTAGAAAAAGGAATGTTAAGCAGAACTTCATACAACATAAAAACACATGCAATTTCAGTTTGCTTACAGTCTAGTTAAAGTGACAGTGAAAAGTTACACATCAAAAGTGTGATCATCCAAATATCTTCTATAGGGGAAAAAGACAGCCCTGAAGACATCCTTCATGATCTGAATCTTATGATTCTGACATACATCAGTCATACTGGCCAAAGACTATCATTTGCACTGAGTTATTTTGTTAAAACTTACTCTCTTGTTTGAATGTTAAGACCAGGGTCTCCACACTGCCTGGGGATCTACTTGAAACAGTGACCGCCTTAGAGTCCTTGCTTGGCCATCGGGTACAGGGGCAGATCGATGCAGAGGGGTCGAATGATTGGAACCAAGAGGAGGCTTCGCTGTCATCACTGGCATGACCGGAGGAGAGGTGTAATGAGTTGATAATGACAAGGATTCTGAGGAAAGCTGCGACGGAGACGGAGGGAAGGGAAAGTGGCAGGGCAGCGAGAAGAACGGAGGGGTTGTGATGAAAGGTGGTGGTGAGCTGGAGTAGCAGGGGGAGGGTGGAGGTGAGACCGAATAAGGGGGAGATGGGTATGGATGTGTGAGGGATTGGGCTGGGTGTGGGTGGTGGATTACAAAAGGTTGGGGATACATAGAGAGAGAGGTGTTGATGAAGGGGAAGGGAGACTCCCTGCTGCCTCTGGGATGTCCCATTGACGAGCCGTCTTTCCTGTCTTGAAGCCTCTCAAAGCAGTATGTCCTCTCTGTTGCTGGACCCCAGGACTGGACTTCCACAGGGAAGCTCTGGTTCACGGTCCACCCAAGTGGATAGGTGCTGTGGGCATCGAGATGATCTTTCAGCCCCTGGACGAAGCTGTCTCTCTGGGAAGGTTCCACCATCTCAATGAAGTTACCCAGACAGGATAAACACTCCTGGAAGCCTGCGCTGTAGATAGGGCTGAGTGGAGTCTGTGTTTGTTGTTTGTGTGTGGGGTTTAGGTGAGATGTCCTTTGAGAGGTTACAGTGGTAGTCACTGGAGCAGAATAATCTTTTTTGGAAATGAGATGGGTTTGATCAATGGAGTCAGACCATAATGGATTATGAGCGTAGGAAAGAAAAGATTATTACAAGTTTTTTTGAAAGTCATTTGAGCAGATTGCCAGATAGAAGAGTGTGTGTGGGTTTTTTCAGAGAAGGAGAGGAAAAATGGGGTTACAGAAACAAAGGGAAACAAATGATTAGCACTCTTGATAATGTTATAAACAATATTATAGCCTACTTTATTTTGGAACCAAGGGAGCAGAAAATCAGTCTCTGTAGATAAATGTATGTTTGAAGATTTTTATACCTTTGCTTTCGTTTCCATTTTCTTTTCTTCGTATGTAATCCACTGTCATTTCTAATATTTCAGCTTTTTCCAATTTGGGATTTTTTAGCCGCTGGGAGAGAAGAAAATGATCAGTGACTATTGCATATTGACAAGAATCAATTTACCATATAGCGATAAAAGAAAACAGCTAGGCTATACAAAAAAGTAAACTATTGTACAAACAGCCGTTAATGCAAAAGTTGTAAATTATTGTACCATGTCTGAGGTGTTGCTTAACAAGATTGTCCGAAGCTCATCTAAACGTTGGTTTATTCTGTCTCGCCTCTTTTTTTCAATCACCGGTTTTAGAACCTGAAAAGTCATCATTTTAAATAACACAGAATTAATCTTCAGACCCAAACACATATAACATACACGTTGTGATTCATCTAGGCCTATTTCTTTCACTTACCCTTTTTAGACGATCTGGTCTACTCATTTTAGATCCTAAATGGTCATCCACGTTGGTCATCAAAAATAGAAACAAACAAAATTGACAATGAATTATCCAAGGTAATTGACAAAAATGCAATCCTCAGGCAGCGAACAGTTTGCTGAAAGCGGAGATTGAGAGCATATATAGGGTCAGACAGGTCATTCCTCATTGGTTTAAATGTGTCAATGACGTATGCAACATGTGTTAACTGACACCAAATGGATAACTGCTGGAGATTAGATCTAGGAAACTATTACCAAAATGAAAGCATATAATTCAATAATCACTTGCTGCTCCTGTCTTGCCGTATTTTTCATTGCCTAGTTATTGAACGGTGTTTATATTTTATAATGCTAATATAGACAACAACAAAAAATCCCCAAATCCTTGTAGGCTACTTTCTGTGATTAAAGCGTAGAGAAAATACTTATATTTCAGATAGCTAGGAGTGTCCTCACGTAGACATATGCATTATTTTATTTTTTTAATGATTCGGCATGTTGACCTCTGTTTGACATTTGTAATTGTATAATGTTTTTATACCATTATGAGTGCAATTGAGTAGTAAACCATTTATGGGTTTGTGCAAATATATGGGCAATTTGGTTTCGACTTGTTGTGGGTGTGTCTTCACACTCACTGCAACACAGCATTTGTGTATCTCGTCCTCTTCTCGCGACCCCCCACCCCATACGCGTTTTCATTTGTCTGTAGACAAATGTGTAAGGGTCATGTCACAGGTTGTCTCGTGGGAACAGAGACGTCTAAACCAGAAGCAAGTGTCAGAGTTAACCATCACGTGAGCGTGAACACATGCGTCCTAAAAATGTATGCAAGCCACAGAAGTGTCGATTTGCGCATGATCAGCAGGATTCAACAACTGTGCCTTATATTCCCACCAGGGTGAATTATGGAACGTAAATAATGTTTAAGTCTACACTTGTGTTCTGAACATCTTCTTCTGTGAAAAAGTTTGCTAGAGAGGTCTGTTGATGGTAGAATTTGGCCCGGGCAGTCCCTTCTGGCCCGTACGCTATATACAACGATGTGAATAATGCAGAGCAAACAAACATCATACTTATTAAATGGACGTCCCTGAATGAATGCTTCTTAAATACCCTTATTATTATGTAGCATTATAGACCTATTGTTTTTTTTTCACGATCTAACGTCACACAGACACCCAACCGTAACGCACAACCGACTCCGGTATAGGCTTTTATTTTTTAACATTGAACCTTTCTGAACAATATATCATTTTTTCAAAATGAAAAAGTGATGAAGTCATACCCCTGAAGACACAGGCTGACCAATTGTCTTGCGACCTCATATGGAGACACGTTGTTATTTATTACCTGTTAGAACTGAAACAGTAGGCTGGTCACCTCATAGAAGTGTCGCTACCGTGAAGTGCGCTCGTTCCCACACCCGCACGTCTATACCCGCACTTACACCCAACATGGACAATTAATTACAATGGTGAAGCACCAAGTGTTATCTGTTAAGCACGTCTATGAAAACAAAACAAAAACTCGACTCCGAGTAAGGACCGCTGTTTTCTGTGCATTTCGTCACACTTAGAAGTGACAGCCTTTTGTGCTGGAACACCCGTGCTCCTTCTCGCAAGCTCGTGCCCATGCTTGGTGAGCAGGTGAAAACTTGTGCTGTTGCACAACAACAACCTTTTAAACTTTAAATTTCACGGCATTCAGCAACAATGCTCTACAGAGAGACATTTCAACCAAACAGATGTGGCTACTCTACTGAATATGAGTTTATTCCAGACTGACAGACAATGGGTTTCAATGTCAATTTAAATCACTGGTTTGTGTACATTATCATTTTCTCAGCACCGTTGCATTCTCCACCCCTACAGTACAGACTGTAATACTGTTCTATGAACTTTTGATACGTGGTCTTCTGATGAACTTTCTATGTGCACTATAGACCTAAGTCGGTTTGAATAAAAGCGCCTGCTGAATGTAAAATGCAAATAACTGATTTTTGCAAGGCGTCCATGCAGGCATGCAAGATAAGTGTAACAGTGTGAGATAGTCTCAGGAGATTTTCCCATGGGAACAGGGACCATGTAGAATACATTTGCAGTTTATTACCTGTTAGAATTTGTACATCATTTGGTAAAGGGTGTCTGGAAGCCAGTGGTTCTCAGCTTCACACGCACAACTTAAACTGTAAAACGAATACACGTAGGGGTTATAAGGACTGCTGTCACGATACATTTTACGCAAATATCTGTCTAGACTTTTCAATTAATTCAGATAGCCTATATATACCGAGACCATCCAATACAATTTTGTTTATTGAGATTTGAACATCTAAATTAGCCTATGTTTATGGCCATACTCAATCCTGTTTGCTGAACGTATTTTACAACCTGCAAAAATGTAAGCTACCCATTTAATGCGTTGAATTACAATTATATTTCATTGATATTCAGTTTATTAATGAATCAATTAGACCGAGAGAAAACGTTTGATTTGTTCTATTTCAGGCAGTTGGCTGCTCTTTTTCACGCCTCCCTTCTGATAACAGTACGCGTGCCAGTTTTGTGTCTCTTGTCTTGTCATTGCGCGTCATAGGGAGAGTAGACTATAGTGAAGTCCATGCGTAAAATACATAAAGGGCACACCTAACATCCGACTTTTTTCAGTGCACTAGGCCCCCAGTTCAACTGTTTATTAACGTAGTCCACGTTGGTCATTATACATTTTTTTTTTAGTACCATTTCACACCCCGGTGTGGAACGGCCGGATGTCTGACCGATATAAAACACCTATACCTTGCGCGTGGCCTTATGCGTAAATCCAGTGCGTTTGGTCACACACAGGGGTGTTTGCCGTTTGTCAGCTGCCTAACAACAACACCTTATTGGTAATGTTTGGAATAACAGTGGCCTTCTCTCACACGCGTGCCTACTCGGTAAGCCGGTGTTAACTTGTGCAGTAGCATTTTACCAACCCTCTGATCTTTACCCGGACTTTAGCAACACGGCGCTGCAAAGTAGGCTACTTCAATTGTAGTTCAAACCACAGTAGCCAAAAATGCAGTTCATATAGGCCTACTCTGTCATTTGTTAGAAACTTCTTTACACAACTTACTTTCTGTAATATTATTAAGTTCTTTGAGTGTTCCACATGGCCTATCAAATCTTTCGAGTGGAGTTATTGATTTTTTAACGAATTAACCAATGTCCACAATGATTTGGGATACTTATATTTAGGTGCAACAGTGGGAGATGGTTTCTTAAAATGTTCCCACGAGAACAGAGACCCCAGAGACAACATTTGCAGTTTATTACCTGTAAAATGTGAATACAATTTAGGAAAGGGTGTTTGGAAAACTGCTTCCCAGATCCACACGTTGAAATGAAAACAATGCCATTCAAAAAATGAATCAGGTTTACCGTTTCAATGATTAAACACATTTCCACCAATTCTCATAGAGCTCATTAGAACATTCTAAGTGGAATATATTTTGTGTCACTGCCAACATAAAAAAATGAATGTTTGTTCTAACATGCACGTCTGTAGGTGCGTCTCCGCATGTGAGAGGAAATCGCAGTTGTCGGCTGCTAACACCTCACTCTAATTACAATACGCGTGCCAGTTCTCTCCTCAGCACGTGCCGTTTGCTATGGGAGTGAAAGGCTGCAAATGAACAGTGTCCGTGCAGTGTCCTTAAATAATAATGAAACAAGATATTCTGAACTGAAAGAAATTGCCAAAGATTTTATTACTGTATTGCTTAATACCCATGGCGTTTGGAGTAAATACAGACTATTCCGTGACCTTCCTGACCACCAAAATATAATACATGACTTTGGATGAAAGCGTCAGCTAAATTAATTAACCTAAATGTAAATTACTTATTTAGGACTACCCAAGGATTCCACGCATGTACTATATGTGTAGCGGTGGGAGAAAGTCTCTGGAGAGTTTCCCATGAGAACAGGGACCATATAGAATACATTTGCAGTTTATTACCTGTTAGAATTTATACATCGTTTAGTAAAGGGTGTCTGGAAGCCAGTGGTTCTCAGCTTCACACAAACTAGTGAGTTAAACGTGGGATTTGCAATCACGATTTCTCACAGTTGGTAAGATAAATATCAGGCTAGATCCATGGCAAATATGTAGGCCTAGCCTACTGTATGTATAAACAACGAGACAAAGTCTAATTTAATTTATAGAGATCTACACAATGCTTATTGCAACCATATTTTACGCAGTTTGCAAAACGTAGGCCTATTGAACAACTTCCAAAATGCATTACATTGATAAAAGAATATACAAATAAAACCGAGAGTAAAAGTTTGAGTCGATGCGTAATATATGCCAACTGAATTATTTCCTGTATCATCTGTCTGAGCGTCTCTGCGTGTTGTGAACACGCTTGCCAGGTTTGTGACTTTAGACTTACCGTTGTGCAAAAGTTTTTTATCAACTTGTATTAAGCACACGTTTAGTTCAGTCAAGACAATCACGTTTTACATTTGAGCATTTATAGTTACATGACATGGACATGTAGGTTTGACTTTGGCGGAGTGGATGGTCTAAGGGAAGCACTCCCTGCCTCCTCGATGCAACACACACATGACATATGAGCCAGATTATATCTCTATGAGCAATAGAGATATAATCCCCTTGATGGATAGAACATACAGGGGGAGAAGGGGTTGGTGGAGGGCGGCAGCAGCACTGATCATACAACAACCCTTGTGAGTGTATGCGTGCGTATTATGCTTTTCTTTTGATGTGTCTCCTTATGTGCGGGGAAACAATCGCATTTGTCCATTGTTAACACCTCACTTCTAATTACAATACGCGTGCCAGATCACTCTGTAGCACGTGCCGTTTACAATGTGAGTGATAGGTTGCAAACGTTCTAACTCACCATGCAGTGGCCTTTAATATACAAGTAAAGAAACAATAACTTTTAAACTAAAACAAATGACCAGAAATAGTATTCTAATTATTCCTTGCCTTGAAGTTCTCACACTCATCACTTTTGAAGATGGTGGTTCTAGTTGGTGATCTACCAATCATGTTGAAAAAACCTTAATCACCCATGCACAATAAGACATAAAACAATGTAACGTTGACTACATTTAAATCATGCCATGTAAATTTACTCAAACTAGAATTAAATATGAGGTTCATAGTAACATGCATTTATTCATTTGTTGAATATTTACAGTGCGCCTCAAGGACTGTTGCGCGCGTCGCAGTGATTGGTTAGCTGGTGAGGGGAGGAGCAGAGTCAACTCACGGAGTTAAAACGGTTCTGAAAACTGAGATGTCACATTCAGCACACCACATCTTCTGTGTGTTTCTTGTTGATTGTATTATTAACGTTCCCTGGAATGAAAAAGTGAAACGAAATGCAGAACGAAGTGGGAACTACAAGTATGGATATTACAATGAAACTTCAAAGAGCTGAGACAGCGAAAATGTGCAAAAAGGTAATAATTCATTTTGACCGTTTGAAATTCTATATTGTTAATGTTCGTAAAATACTGAAAATTGACGTTGGACAGACACCAGATTCAGTTTAATTTGGTGGATATCAACAACGACAAGTGTCGAAGTGTGACATCCCACTGACAATCTCTTCCATCTCTCATAGCTTCTCAAGCCTCAGGTGGAGAGGCGACGCAGGGAGAGACTCAAGCACAGTCTGGAGCGTCTGACAGCCCTGCTGCTGAAAGAACCACAGCAGGTAACCACCTTCAGTCTCACTCACAACTTCCCCATGCTGACTCTCTTAAAGTAGCATGTGGCTGTAGACACTCCCTGGTTGCAGAACTGTACATTTACTTCTGTTCCCCTCTTCCTCAGGGTCAGTATCAGCGTAGAGTGGAGAAAGCTGAGATCCTAGAACATACGGTTGTCTTCCTGAAGAACACTGGTGATGTGGAGAGAAAGAAAGCGGAAGTTGGACAACATTCCTTTAAAGATGGGTTCTCCACCTGCCTGCAGAGAGCTGCACGGTTCCTCGGCCCTGAAGGAAAGGGGTTGCTGAACTCCCCTCTTGCTGGTCATCTTGTAAGCCAGGCTGTTGTGGGTGTCAGAGCTCCAGTTCACCCATCTGACATTCGGATCAGCATGAAGAGCCCTCCGTCCAAACCTCAGATGAAGATGCAGGACTCTGGGTACACACACCAGGGTTGTGGGCTCATCAAGAACCATCATAAGTCAACCCAACAAAGGGATGCCAATGTTCTCTATCATCGCCAGTCTCAGAGCCAAGTTATCCCAAAGGTCCAGAACCTCTCAGTCAGCCAGGCTGTGTGGAGACCTTGGCCTTGATCACACACAATAATGGACTGATACTGAACTTGAATTCAAATGGCTGAAAGCCTTCATGCAATTCCACATATATCTCTCTGAAGACTACTAAGGAAGTCTTTTTTCCGTTTTCTGTATCCAGTGTTGTAAACACTAGACTCTGATGATTCATTGATTTGCAGTGAATGCAATACTGTACTGAGCAGCAAATGTAAAACATGTAAATATGATGTAAATATGTTGACATTCTGAACAAAACAGAAACACTGTATACCTTGTTGGCACATCACTGTCATATTTATCTTATCTATTTTTTTGCACGCTAATTTATATGTTTACATTTTTTAAGCTAAAGAAAAATAAAAACGTTCCTCATGACGTTTGTGTCTTGATTTTTTATGCATACTTGTGTTGGTTGGTTATTAACATACATTTGTCAGCACGTGCTGTTTTTCAGTGTCAGCACACTTGCAAATGTCAAACATGCATTGCCGGTGCTTTCGCACCTATAGTGTTATGTCGCGTGCCGGAAGATGAGAGAAAGGTCCCAGTGGGAGCCATTTTTCCACACCTCAGGGCTTAAAGGAAGAGTTTGGGTCATTTCTTTGAACTTACGCCTTTTGTGGACATAGACGTCCGTTAACATGAAGCCTATATTGCTTTCAAGTCCAAATATGGTTGCACAAGTGATCTCAACAATTATATGTTGGTTGTAAAATAACCATCAAATACTTGAGAACATTTACTAGCGCTAGACTCCAAAGGGAATTAGGAACAACGATATATTTGACCAAATAAATTGCTAAACAATTAAACAACTTCCAAAAATATAAATACTATTCACGTTCCGTCAAAAATTTCTGTGTATAGGCTACATGCTTCCTTCTTTTCGACTTCCAACACTTTGCAACGTGCACCTCCAGTTCTTCGAACATGACAATGTTCATTAAAATGCTGTGGTTGATAATAGACCGACATTTAGATCTAAATATATGGTCCATGATGTGCCATGCTGGGAACATGTACTGGTCCCTTTCCCTTGGGAAAGGGGACTGCAATCAGTTCTCTAGTACCTGTTAAAAATAGTACCAAGGCGCAATAAAGTGTAGGCTAGTAAGCAGCCGCCTCTGATGTCGTGGGAGTTTTGGTTGGTTCCCCAGTTTATTTCCACTCACACGTTGACTTCTTTAACACATTGTATGAAAGTATTATTCCATTAATCATATAAGTGTATCTCGTTCAAGACATAATTCATGAATGCATATTAGGTGTATGCGTAAAATGGGCATAAGGCACGCTCCTGAACAACCATTGTCATTGCGTGGCATATAGGCCTACTTTTTCATGTAAAAGCGAGGGCCCATAATGGTCACGCTTCCTTTAATAGCAACAGTTTCAAACTCCGGTGTCAAACGGGAGGAAGCCTGTCCGGCTCATTCTCACACCTCTCCTCACGCGTGGCCTTGTGACCGGTTTCACACTTGTCCACGGGACTGTGTTTCCGCAATTTTATCGCATTTTTGACGGAGACACATATAGGCATGTGCTCTCTCCATCAATTAAATTTGTATTTAACAAAAGCAAATGCAGAGACGTGTTCGGAAGCATGCCCAGTTAGCTCAAACAGACACATCATTTTTTCTCCATCGAACTAAACTAGACGTAATCTCAGCCCTAACAGATGCTAACATTAATTGATATTTATTGGGAAAACATACATAAACGGCCACACATGAGAGACACTGTTTGTGCAAAGGGGAGCCTTTTCCAGGTATATTGACCCTAAATTGATGCACAATCTAAGTAAATGTATATCTCTGAAAGGCAGACCGAATGAAGCTGTCGAGTCGTTCAAAATGAATGATCACTTTTGTCATCAAACGAAGTCAGCAGTGAATCGCATGTTTCATTTTTTAACAAATGTTATTTATACATGTTTCATTTAGGGTTTATCGAAGATTAGTGGCGTTCTCAGTTCCCACTTTCAAAATAGCAGTTCTCCAGACCTTTTTGCGCGTGCCATTTGGGCAACTTAAGTCCCTGTTGTGCCATGACTTATAATCCTCTGGTTGTCACCTTTTTAAATTCACACGTATGTGACACATTTGGGGAAGAGCTCGCAGTTGTTCCTTCTCGACACCATCACACACGGCTCATTACAATAAGCGTGCCGTTTGTGACTGCTGGGTGTCTGAGTGTTGTTGGCGCGGGAGTGGGAGGGGGGGCGGGCGGGGGAAACGACCACTCTTTGATCTCACTCCATAGCAACTCTATCTCTCGGCCTTCACGTTTTTATACATGATTTCATCAAGTGCCATGTTAACTTCATTTGATAGGTTTACCTGTCTTGATGTGATTACACGTGTTTAGACTTATGGGTGATGGTTCAGACTTACATCTTCAAACTGTAGCGCATGTATTTTATAGTTTATAGTTGTCAAAAGTGGGAAGTCTTTCAAAGTTGTCTGTATAGACGACGCATCCAGCATTGGTTACATCCCAAGATGGGAGGAGCTCAGAGTCTCCTTCAAACTTAGTGGCCTTTAAAAGACACTGAAAAAGAAGAACGTCCCATTCACAAATGTATACCAACTGACAGTGCACTCAAGACTACTAACTACTTGTCATCAATTTCAACTTGTGGATACTGCCAATAACTTCAACAATCTTGTGATTATTGATAACGCTATTACAGAGCAGATCAACCCTGGTGGAACAGCGAGCAAGAACATGGATAGAAAGGTAAGAATCCCTTACAGCATCAATATAGATTGCCTCTTAACTGTATATATAAGCTGCAATATGTGATTACATTTTTAATGTTCATGCCAATACCAATGCATACTTTATGAATAACAACATGCGCCATGGCCTTCAAAAATAAAATGTCCACCACAGTAATGGCATAAATGTCCTCTTAAATAATGACGCACACCGTGTATCTGCTCCTGATGCTGCCTGTCGACAGATACACTTGTGAGACCTCCCAGTGACAATCTCTCTCATCTCTCATAGCTTCTCAAGCCTCAGGTGGAGAGGCGACGCAGGGAGAGACTCAACCACAGTCTGGAGCGTCTGACAGCCCTGCTGCTGAAAGAACCACAGCAGGTAACCACCTTGAGACTCCCCCACGCTGACTCTCTTAAAGAAGCTGTAAACACTTCCTGGTTGCAGAACTGTACATTTACTTCTGTTCTCCTCTTCCTCAGGGTCAGTATCAGCGTAGAGTGGAGAAAGCTGAGATCCTAGAACACACGGTTCTCTTTCTGATGAATACTGGTGATGTGGAGAGAAAGAAAGCGGAAGTTGGACAACATTCCTTTAAAGATGGGTTCTCCACCTGCCTGCAGAGAGCTGCACGGTTCCTCGGCCCTGAAGGGAAGGGGTTGCTGAACTCCCCTCTTGCTGGTCATCTTGTAAGCCAGGCTGTTGTGGGTGTCAGAGCTCCAGTTCACCCATCTGACATTCGGATCAGCATGAAGAGCCCTCCGTCCAAACCTCAGATGAAGATGCAGGACTCTGGGTACACACAGCAGGTTTGTGGCCTCAACAGGACCAATCATAAGTCACCCCAACAAAGGGATGCCAATGTTCTCTATCATCGCCAGTCTCAGAGCCAAGTTATCCCAAAGGTCCAGAACCTCTCAGTCAGCCAGGCTGTGTGGAGACCTTGGCCCTGATCACACACAATATTGATAATTACACGTTATTATAATATTTAAAATGGCTTCACTTGCTTGAGAGCCAGGCTGCCACACAGTTTTCCTCCGACAGAGATTGGACACGAAGGACACCAATTACAAAGTGTTGTGAACACTAAGTTCCTTTCTGCCATACAATTACCACTGTGCCACACAGAATTGCATTTAGTAAAATTGTAAATATTGTAGATTAAGCTATATATAACATGCACCATGACGTGTAGGCTACTGTGTAACTTTTAGTTCTCTTGTCATTATTTTGCACACTAATTTATATGTGAATTCTCTAATGTTCATGTTGTCTGTTGGAGTACACAATAAATCCTTCCATATGTTTAAATCATGACTCTTGGTAAAATCCTAATAGTTTATTACACAACCACAAACATACCATCAAAAGTGACGCACCATTATAATCACAACCTTGAGGACGACTCTTATCTGCTTGGAGAAATTCCTAAGATGCGCACAGAACGTGGGGAATGAATAGCATGGCTGGAAACACATTGTAATTTAAACTCAAAACACCTATTGTGGCACGAGCATGCAAATGTTGAAGCGTACAATTGACACGCGCCGATGTCTGTGGCGAGGGGGGAATCAAAGAAGTTGATTCAAATGAAAGGATTAAGTCACACCGTTTAGGCGTGAGAGGATGAAGCTTTTATTGCCCTATATTCATTCAGGAAAGCGTGAACGTGTTGGCTTGTCATCCGTTCTCATGTTAACACCCTTTTCAAAGTTTCCATTTGACCACAAGGGAAACTTGATTAGTTCCCATGCAGTCTTCTCACCTCAACGGCATGCTGACTTTGAAACAAGTAGACCTAAACTACTTTAAAATTGGAGGCGCAGATATAGATGTAACTTTCTTTATCCACTTTTAGGTATCTGTGATAAGAACGCTATGAACCTGGGGTTTACCGCATACATAACATTGTTTTCAGTTTCAATCCACTTATCGTCTTCAGCTCCTAAGACCTGCAGTTTGTTTCAATATCCGCAAGAGGGAGACATAGTATCACTCCGGGTACAGAAAAGTTTAGATGTTTTACTTCGCTGTGTATTTCTTGCTTGCTCGGATTATATTTTCAAATTTAATTTCAGTGTTGCGGTTTAACCGGGGGGCATTCCAACCCAACAAGACCCGAATTAATTTCTCACAGTCTTAGTCTCAATCATAGTATAAATAAGATGTACTTGTTCAAACATGAACTTAATTGTGGGAAAACTTAAACACAGTGGAAGTATGTATCTCTCTGTGTCTAAATCAGTAGCTGACTATGTGCCTAACCCTAGCATGTACAGTACCAAACACACGTGAATTCACAACATTGAGCGCTCTTCATTTGTTGTAGAGAGCATGGCTGAAGAAGAGCCTGTTGAGGGCTCTCAGGCTCTCCTTTCTTTTGTTGCCTTCCAGTGTGCCGTGAACGGAGTGTATCTCACACGTGGCGACAGCTTGACACCATGTCTCCCATTGTGCACCAATTTACTGCTGCACAACAGCTTCAGTTGGGTTAGAAGAGGCCTCCCCCCTCTCCCTCTCTCTAATGTAACAGGGGAGAAAAGAGGGGAGCGGGCGAGCGGGGGGGGGGGTGTCTCTCTACTGTGCCCCCCCCCCCCCTCTCTCTCTCTTTCTGCTTCTCTTTTCTCATGCTAATGTGGTCCAATCCCGGTCCCCGGTGCTCCATCTGCCCTCCCTGAGGGCTGGGGCCCCCAAACGTTCCAGACGGGGCCCCATTGTTGCTGTGTGTCCAGGCAGAACACGACGCGTAACACCAAGCCCCTCCGTCAGGAGCACGAGCCTGCAGGTCATTATCCTCCCATGTGACGAGGGAGCGCTCTCAAACGGAAGAGAGGAGAGCCAGCTCGCGTGTGTGTCCCCCCTACTCCCCCCTCCACTCCCCCTCCACCCCCCCCACCCCCCCGCCCCTGCGTTCAGCGGCCAACAGTTTTCTCTTTCATTCATGTCTGCGTGTGCCGCAGCCCTGCTCCACTTCCTGTCTGTCATCATCTGTTTGGTAGGAATAGTCTTGTGGGTGACCAGGCACCACTGGAGAAAACACGAAATAAGTTCTTAGGAGTAGTATTCCTTCCTTCAAAATAAATAGTATTGTCATAATGATGTACCTGTTAATGTCCTCTATGTGTTTGATCATTTGGTAATTTTGTGTTCGGGCATTTTGATCATTCGATTAGAACCTATTCGAATAAGGAACAACATATAATTTTGTCTCCCCTGAAACTTGCATTCTCAACAGATTTGCTCACAAGGCCCTGGGACATCTGTGTAGCTGCAAGGTGAGTGAACTTGTTCTTTTGCCCACAGCACCATGACAAGCAGATTATGTGTTGCCGTTGGGGTTGATAGCGTTTCCCCCTTCCTTTGCAAAGCTCCAGTTGAAAAAGCTGCTGCTGGCTGCATTGAGATTAGTTATTGAACTGGCTTAGCCAAGGAAAACAAGGCAGCCTCAGTGGCACTGCACACAATAGGCCAGCTGTCAGTGGGAGGGGCCTGCTTGGGCCGGCGCCGCCATGGATAGGGTCTTTGTGTCAGGCCCTGCCTGCTGATTGGCCGGGCCTATGAATTTATGCGCCTCGGTGCTAGCAGGCACACCACGCGCTGATTAATATTGACACAAGGCTTGATTGAGGGCAGGCAAGTGAACAGGGTGGGGGAGGGGTGTGGCTGGCCACACTCCACATAGACAAGAAGGATGAGGAAGAGGGAGAGGAAGTATCCAATTCCTCTAAGAGTGCAGTGAGTTCTACTTTGACTGTAACTCGTAAAGAAGGCTCAACTAGGGACATGTTTAGACATGATCCCCCCCCCCCCCCACCCCCCACACACACACACCCTATACGTCTGAGGGGATCTTGATGCAGCGGACGGAAGGATAGACACCCTGCTCCTTAGGATGCTGCATTACATGTTGACATGAGCGTAGGCTCTCTCTCTCTCTATCTCTCTCTCTCTCTCTCTCTCTCTCTCTCTCTCTCTCTCTCTCTCTCTCACTCACACACACACACACACACACACACACACACACACACAGGCTCATTACATTCACACTCCCCATCCCCCCAGTCCCAAGTGACCATTCGAGTACACTCCCATGCTGCTTGGCATTCAGAGGTGCATGTCATGACCACTCCCTCAGCAATGCTGCTTGAGTTTCTGTCGGGGAAAGAACCAACTTGTTCACCAAACTAATAATCTATCTCTCATTGTGATGTTTCAGGCCTGTTTGTTCTGGTTGATGCACTTCAGGCGTTGTCTTTGAAATGGCAACCGCATGTGATCAAAGCTCCCTGGACAGAATTTGGAAGAGAAATAGACAGTGGAATCGTGTCTTTATTCTGTGAGCAAAAAACGTAATCAAAACCTTCCCTTTTGTACAGAAATTGTACTGATCTTTTACTAGTAAGAGACAATAAGTAATTAAATAACAATGCACTCTCCTCTTTTATGGGACATGTCTTCTGCAACTCATGTTCGTTCCTGTTTTCGAGGATTCCCCTCTGGAGATGTGCAGGAGTAGAAGGGGCTGTCAGGGGAGACCAAAAGAGACTGCTTTGTTACGTGCCTGTATACAGTGTGTGTCCAGGACTTATGGAGGCCAGGGGCTTGATCCTAACCCTGGACTGAGGTGTTGTCAGTTTTCCCTTCCCACCAGCAGCAGCAGCAGACTCTGAGCTGTGCTGGCCTGGTTCGTACCCCCGGCTGGTTCGTACCCCCGCCTGGTTCGTCCCCCCGACTGAGTGGCAGCCTGGGTTGACTCTGAAAACATTCAGCTGGGTGAATTATTCACTCATCACAGCGGGCATCGCTGTGAGCAGCAGCTGCCATCTCAACCACTCAGCTCTCAGGCATTCAGAACCCAGCTCCAACTGTCAAACTCAAGACAGGTCCAGCACGCGCTACCTAAGTCAAGACAGAACAGAACCACCTTGCTAGGATGAAGATCGAGGTAGTGACCTAGCTTTCTTTTTGGCCCAGTTAAAAGGCTTGGCCCAAACTGGGTAAGGTGTCAGGACTGCAGAGATGTCTGTTGCTGACTTGTCTCTCTCTTCCTGGGTCAGTGCAGCATGTACCCTCAGGGTCAGTGTGGAGACAGTTGTTTTGTAAAGCTGCTATCATATCCCAGTTTTTCAAGCTGACACCTGCGTTCAGTTATTTAGACCATGTGTGACTTGTAACAGCACCGATTTATTTACAACACTCTTCAATGTTTGAAAACCAACTTTTGAAAACCAACGTAAAATAATCTGCAGTTGTGCACACTGTAATTTCATGAACAGACCATACGATGGTCTTACCATACGATTATTTCACAGATTTTGGTTAATACCACATAAAGGTTATGGATACAGTCCATGGTTTAGTATGTCACTAAGTAAAAGACCCACTGACCTCAATTCGTGCCTAATCCCTACCATGTCTGCATATCCCATGTCCAGCAGGAAAGGCCAGTGGTGTGGTGATGCTAGTGGTGAACATGCCTGCAGCAAGGATAGAGGGCTCATGTGAGCGTGACCCATTATCTGTTACACTGGTCAATCCACAGCAGAGAGGAAGGCTCGTTGGCAGATATTAATCCGCAGTGGTCAAATAAAGAGCTTTAAACCTTTGGACAAACCACTAAAATGTTAGTTGGAGCCTTTCTCTGTCTCCTCTCTAATCCAGCAGGAGACGGACGACCCCGGTCCTGATCCAGAGATCAGACTCCTCTGGGATGGGCAGAGTGCAGCGCACATGCCCCCGTTCCCTTAGCAATGTTATGAAAACCGACACCACAGATTCATTAGAGTGACTGTTGAGCTCGAACTTTCCAGTGGGATGACAATGGTAAGGAGCTTACCCCCCCCTTCCCCCTACCCCCCCCCCCCTGCCCCCCCAGCTGAATTGTAATGTAAACGCTTTGAAGTTTTTGTGGGACAAACTGGTTCTCGTTTGCCTGTGGAACAGACGGATTGGTGGTTGTGAAAGAGGTATCTTTCCCACAGGTTTCCCATGCTATGGAGGGACACACTTTCCCGTATATCTTCCCTTCCAGCTCCCCCACCCCTTTCTGTCTCAGCGCTGCCAGGCTTAGCAGGGTGGAGGAGTCCCATTATAAGCTGTGTGGTCTAAGTGCTGCTGTGATTGACCTGAAAATGGGTGTGCAATGGATCTGACTGTCCTGTTCTGTCACCAAACCTCTCATTTACTCCTCCACTGTTATACCCCAGCAACATTGATTTGAACATTTCACTTGAAGGCCAGAGACCAGAGTCCAAATGCACTTTGATGATTCTTTTGGGGTCGCCTTGCTCAATTGAACCGCAATTATCAGCCTTCTATTTTGTCTGAACATTTAGCACATTTTAAATGGAGCCAGAATATGTCAAATGAACGGCTTTTGAAATGTAGATACTGTGTTGGTTAACTCCATCTTACTCATACAAAATGGACCTCGGCAACTTGTTAACACATCGAGGTCATGGAGTGTGGACAGACTTCCTTTTAGAACACCAATGAGAACATTAGAGGTTGAGGAAGAACCGAAGGAGGAAAAAACCCGTTCTTCGTGATCCCAACCAAACCCGATCTGGTTCCCCATTCAAATGCCATCCCGATGTCACGCTCCCATGCAAATACCTGGCCACCAGTGCATCCCCCCTCCCCCCGTGGCCATGCAAATAGACCAGGCTCACCATGTGGGAGTCGCCTGCACAGTTGGTGGGCCTCAGACAATGATCCCTCTCTCTGACCTGCCTCCTGCTGCCTCTGGGGAGCTTCGGCAGGGACGGGGCCCAGCGCGGCTCATGGGTAAAACATGGGGCCATCTTCAAAGGAGCACATCAGTCATCTGGCCGGGTTGACAGGTTTGGTAATGCTTGTAATTTGGTCGGGTGGAAGACACAAGCAGTGGTCTGAGCCCCCGCTACTCAACCACCTGCTGGTGGGTTGTATGTCTGGGATTCAGACCTGGATTATTGATTACTACGGACACTGCCACCGTATGAACATCTAAACCCCTCATCCCATGTCAAATTGCGAGGGTTATGTATTTACGTTGCGTGGCACATTTCGGCAGGACAACTCAACAGGAGAACGTGAGGGGGAGACGAAAGGGCAGAGAGAGAATAGGGGAGGGGGGAACATTATTGTAAACATTCATTTGTGTAGAGTGGTGACTCACAGTAAACAAAGTACGCCTTCTATTTGTTTAACTACACGCCATTCTCCTCCCACGTCCATGCTTGAAGAGAGGTCAGATGGTGTGGAACAGCCCTGTAGTTTTGCAGTGCTACAGCCAGGAAGCCCTTTACAACCCTCTTCAGTGCAACACAGTGGACAGTCAGCATATCAAAAATCCTAACTCGAAGCATCGACGATGACAGAGTAGTATAGAAAGAGCCATCGTTCATGTACGTAAAGATCAAGTTTTGCAGTCATTCTTCCAGAGTACAGTTGATTACCAAAAACACGTTCTCTTTGAGATTTTTCTGATTGCAGGATTCCAGTGCCACGATAACAAGGAAAATCCTTGAATTTCCTGCAGCGAGGGGTGATATTTTCACACCCATCACAGGCTCTTCCCCAGGACAGCTAAATATAGGTCTGGGCGGATCAGCAGGAGGGAGACTGGAGCCTGAGGCAGGGGCTGGAGCACAGGGCTGCTGTTCTGTACCACGGCAGAGAGAGAGGGAGAGAGAGAGGGGGCAGAGAGGGAGGGAGAGAGAGAGGGAGAGCGGGAGAGAGGGAAATGGGGAGACAGAGAGGGAGGGGAGAGAGACGGAAAGAAAGCGAGAACTAAGGCAACCCACCTCACTGCCTCACCACAAAGATATTTGAGAAGCATTATTAAGCTGCTGTTGATATTCATGCCGTGTTTCCAGGCGGAGTTGAGGCAGGGCTCTGGGGCTCTGGACAGAGCCCACCACCACCACCACCCCCATCACCACCCTCAACACCACTACCACCACCACCAGCCCCACCACCCCCATCACCACCACCATCCCCACCACCACCATCACCATCACCACCACCACCGCCACCACCACCACCACCACCCCCACCATCACCACCACCACCACCCCCACCACCCCCACCACCCCCATCACCACCACCATCCCCACCACCACCACCACCACCACCCCCACCATCACCACCCCCACCACCACCCCCACCACCCCCATCACCACCCCCACCCCCACCACTCCAACCACCAACCCCATCCCCCCCAGCACCACCAGAGTCAGGCTGAGCTCTCCTGATGCTAACATGGCTGCCTACCGCGCCAAAGCGGTGGAGGGGTTGCCATGACAACTTGCTTTGATTCATTACGGCATTTTCAAGGGATAGCTATGCATGGGTGTGTTGGGGGGGGGCATAGGGGAAACAGAGAATTAGAGTGAGGGAAAGATGTTGTTCTGAATTGTGGGAGGTGTGTGCTCTGAAGTCTGAAGACTGTAAGGCTACCACATTCATGTTCTTTAACACTCCCGGCATGTTCGGTGTCCTTAGACATTTTTCTGTGTCCATGACACACTTGTGGAACTTCGAAGTGGAGGTGCTTTTGGCTGCAGTATTTCAGCTGTGGCCTTGTGGTGAGACTGAGGCACGATTGGCTGGAGCCTGGATTTGGCTATTGCACAGGCTGTGGTTTTGGCTGTGGGGGGACTGGGATCCCGTAGAGGCTGTTTGACTGGGCAACAGAGGCTGGAGAGGCTGTGAGGAGGCTGGAGAGGCTGTGAGGAGGCTGGAGAGGCTGTTAGGAGGCTGGAGAGGCTGCGTGCACGCTGGAGAGGCTGTGTGGAGGCTGGAGAGGCTGTGAGGAGGCTGGGGAGGCTGTGAGGAGGCCGGAGAGGCTGTGAGGAGGCTGGAGAGGCTGCTTGGACGCTGGAGAGGCTGTGAGGAGGCTGGGGAGGCTGTGAGGAGGCTGGAGAGGTTGCGTGGAGGCTGGAGAGGCTGCGTGGAGGCTGGAGAGGCTGCGTGGAGGCTGGAGAGGTTGCGTGGAGGCTGTGAGGAGGCTGGTAGCTGCTAACAGAAGATGCCCCTGTGGCTGGTACAGCAGGCGTGCTCCAGACACCGCTCATTACTAAATGTCACCACAGAGGGTGATGTGCGGGCACAACCTCGTACGGGATATTTATAGGATTCAGTATATAAAGTTGATGGCCAGCACCAGTCCGTGGACGGAGTAAATCAGGCTCCCTCACAACTGCAGTGGCGGGTTGTCATGTCAGCCCCTCCCCACAGCTCCACCGCCGCCCTTCAGCAACCCTGGGAGTCTCAACTGGGTCTGACTGCTGCGCTCTGGCCCGCTCTGCCCCGGGCCCACCTGCCCGCCTCAAACTCCACCGAGGTGTCTCAATGACGGTTCACTAGTTGGAGGGGGCTCTGAAGGGAATCGTTTCCTGTCGTAAAATAGGACGACAGTGTGGCCTGGGTAGAGTGTGTCATGAGGTAGGGAATGTGATGGGTCATCAGTCACTGTGAAGGTCAGGCCAGGGTTCGTAGCCACACATTCAGTCACTCCTGTCAAGTGAGTCAGGGGAAACAGGCTTGGTGCAGGTCTCTCTGGATGAGATGAATGATGGTAGAGTGAAAACAAAAAAACAAAGGGTATATTGTGCTTAATGTGAGTCCCTGCGGTCTATACAAATTGTATTGGAAAATAATCTACCGCCCTCTCCTCTCACAATCAGAGATATTGTGGCACAACGTTATTCTTGTACCAAATCCTGTCGTCCCAAATGTATCTAATCTATCTTCCGTTTACACAAACGGTTGCATAGTTTTCATCGCATATGAATTGTCAATCCTCTTTCTTCGCTTGCATTCAGCCTTTTTGAATTTCATAATATCTGTGTCTTTTTTTGGAACAGAGGTGTGAATCGTTTAGTGAGCAGCCATCTCTCGACCCACTCCACACACAGCTAATGTGTTTGCTTTAGACTAACTCAGTTAACCACACACTGCGGCGTTTAGACAAGCAGTTAAGACTGTTTGAGCGCCACCCTGGCTTCCACCGTGCTGTGTGTGTTTATGAGTGTGTGTGCGTGTGTGTGTGACTGTCACCACACCATAGTGCCCATTACTGCTGGGTTAGTTACAGTGGGCCGGTCAGTAGGAGGTGACGCAAGAGAGAGGGAGCTTACTGATTGGATCAATAAACGCCTAATTACTTTGGATTCACAAACTGACCTAACTGAGCTTGTGACCCCCCCACCCCCCTTCACTGTAAAGATGAGAACATATTTCTAGGCTAAAACTAAATACTTTATACATTCTATACAGTTCTTTGACTGATGCATAGCTGGTATTTAGAACACATTAAAGTGGGTAGGAAATGTTGACAATTTTGTGATAAAACACCAGCATTTTCACATATAGATTAACCTTTATCATTACATTTTGAGGCTTTTGTGTTGTTATTTGTACAGCTGTACAGTTGTACAGTTGTTTAGTTTCGGTTGACTCAACTTGATATTCAGATTTGGAAGTTGTGTTCTCTGTTGATCTTGGGGCTGTGTTTTGAGATTCAGACTTAAGCCTCCCTTCATATCTCTGCCTCAGTGCCTTAAAATAAGTGTCTGCATGGTGCTACTGTTAAATATAAAACAGAGACACTAGTGGCAGACATTTTTCATCGTGTGTGTTTTAGTCAACAGTGTGTACTGCATTTGGATTCCGACTAGAGTTGCGTATGAGCTTCGTAAACATCATGAACATAATCAGAGGTGTAAATCATGCCTGCTTTGGTCTGTGTGAGTGTGTGGGTTCCTAGTCATGTCTTCCTTGAGAGCTCGTGACTGCAATGTGGCTTCCTGGATAACAGTGTGTCATTAGAAAAGGATCTCACTGGCCTCAGAATAGACTACCTATTTCCATGCTGTTTATTTGGGACTCCTCATCCATAATTAGAACTGCATTTTTTTATTTGTTATTCATGGATATAGATTGTTGCTGTATGTGACGTCATGCCAAGCATATTTGAAGCATGTGACTGAAATGCACACCCATGGCTGTGTCCTTCAATGTATTAGCTATCACTGTTCTGCTACCCAAATCATCTGAGCTATTTTTAAACCACAAGAGTACGTACACTTTTCTGTATAGAGTAATTAGTTTTTTCTCTGTTGAGAGAGAATCGTAAAGGATTCCGTCCTCCATTTGAATGAACGCTGTCACGACAGCCATATTATTCTCCAACGAGGGATCGACATCACAGGGGTTGTCACGACAACCAGCCGTGATTCAGAGTGCCTCCGATGGGTCTCCACCTCAGGCAAGAAGCACTAGCCTTGAGATCAGAGAAGATGCTGAGCCAGCCAGCCAATCACAGGTGAGCTCGGGAAAAAGATGACATCATAGGCAAATGAGGGCAAATGGAAAGTGTTTGGTTTGTTATGTCCGCCTACCCAGGAAGCCAGAGTAGCTACGGCTTGTGGGGTAGCATCCATTACAGACTGGTGAGTCTGCAGTATGTATAACAAACTGTCTCTTCCTTATCTGTCTAGGAAACATTGATTGTACAACATCCATCATTTCACAACAGGATGTGCACATTTCGAAACCTTATGCACACATGAGTTGTAAGTGACCAGACTTTCATAAAAATGTTTAATAAAATAAGTAGTTCCACATTTTTTATTCGAACAATCCTTTAGTTATACAGTGAAATTGCTTTGTAGTTAACTAGTTCATGGTTAGTATAATATGCTTTTCTTTAGCTTTGATAATAAAAATACAATTTCCTACAAGGTACACAAATGCATGTGAAGCTTTATTTATTTGGGGGTATATTTGTTACTTAAAATTCATACACGAGACCTAAAAGTTGTTCAGACTAAAACAAGCAAAATACAAAGACAATTTTTTTTCTTCGGAAGTCTTATTATTCTAAAAGAATGATTAAAGATAAAAAAAGAAAAAAACATATTCCGCCCTCCCTCCTCTGGTTCTTGCTCAGCAGGTTTGGTCTGTCAAACAAAAGATCAACTCAGCCTGCCTAGATCCCTCCTCCTCCCCCAGAGCTGCTAGCTTCATTAGCATGCCGCCTCTCCACCAATGAGCTGCACCGGGTGGATGACATCATGGGCTAGGGAACAGCGAGCAGCCAGTGATGCATCCAGCCTACCGAGCAAGCCTGAGTTTGGGGTCAGGAACCGGTCTGACAAGAGAATGGCAATCCTGCCTGTAAACTGTCAATAGGACTGCACATTTGAGGATGAACCTACCAGAATACTGGATCCAAAGGCGACACACCGAGAAAGAGAATGTCAAGACATATTTCAGGTAATCCTCTCTGTGTTTGTAATCGGTGATGTGGTTGAGGGAGAGAGAGAGAGAGAGAGAGAGAGAGAGAGAGGGAAGGAGGGAGGGAGGCAGGCTGTGTATGTGGGGGGTGCTTTGTAGCCTTTTTCTCTTCCTCTCTGCATTCTGCCTTGCTCGAGAGGAGGAGGAGGAGGAGGAGTAGGCAGCTGTTTTGATCGGCGTTCTCACTGTTGTACAGATTGGGAAATGGATGCCTGCATCAGTGGATGGACGGTAGATGCGGTAGCTAGCCAGCTCAGTCTTATCAGCTCCCCCCCCCCCTCACCCCACCCCATCTCTCCCTAGGTTTGATGGACCCCCCCCTCCCCCTTGTCTTGTCTTGTCACAAAAAGCATCTTTGTTGACGTTCAAGGCTGTGATCGGTGGGCTGTGAGAGTGTCGTGTGTGTGTGTGTGTGTCAGCTCTGTAGAATAGAAGCAGCAGGAGCCACACAGTAACAAAAAAAGAGGCAACGCTATTTTGGGTGGATAAAGAGGAGGCTAGCGGATGGATCTGAGCTGTGCGTGCCGTGGATGGGGAGTGATGGATGCTTGATATGTACTCAGGGACGGCCCTTTGTTATCTCTCTGCTCTGTCTCTGCACCAGGGTTTTGCTTCTGGGAAGGGTTTATATGGGTTGATTGATTTTTTTCGGTCTCTCTCAGAGCACAGAGACGAAGGTCTGTGTCATGGCTGTTAGACGGGGCTGTGGAGCCTGGCTCTTTCATGGCCGCCCTGCCGGCTGTAGCGTCAGGGAGATCTACAGTGTCTGGTCACCTGACTGCGATGGGGATGGGGATGGGGGTGGAGACTGAGCGATTCTGTCTCAGTGAAGCTGGGAGTGGGTCAGCTCCCTATCCCATCACTGGCCCTCGGTTCTTTTGCATTATATTGTGCAGGGACAGTTGGGGCAGAGCTGGAAAGCAAGGTGAGAGATTCTCCCCTGGAGTGACGGCCATTGCTGCCTGTCTGAAGCAAGGCCTGATGGAAGGCCTGCAGCCTGGACTGGCTAGTGAGAGAGGAGGATGCTGGGTAGTCAGGGGGACGATGGTGGGGGGAGGATGAGGAGATGGAGGGTTGGGGGAAGGGGAATGGGGGATGGGGCAGGTGCTAGACCCCGGGAGAGCTGGGAGTGCATGAGGAATACATAATCATCCGTTCAATATCAGGTCCATCCATCCCGCCATCAGTCACAAGTGAACACTTTTCATCGGTCCTTGCTTGTTGCTGGGTGACAGACAGACCGTGTTTTGATGGGTAGAAGCAAAAAAAAAAAAAAAAAAAAAAGAACTGAAGCAGAGGTAACGTGTTTGTGATGACATCATGTGATGAGAGCAGAGAGCTGTGTCTGACTAACTGTGGATTGCTGTTGGTTGTGTGGATGACTGAATGGACACATGACTTCTCCTCTGCTCAGACAGCAGACCTCAGGGTGTGGATTCCCACCTGCCAGCCAAGAACAGGCCGGCCCATTCAGAGAACTCGAAGTCAAAATGGAATCAGAAAAACAAGCTTGTCCTGAGCCCATACATTCATATTTATATCATTCAAGCAAGCAACAGTTTTATAGATGTATTGCCGTGGCTTCGAAAGCTGAGGTTAACAGGCTTGCTTTCGCAGACGTTACAGCACAGGAGAGCTGTTTGAACCTGGGTGTTATCCAAAACTATCCCTTCCCTTCTGAGAAGAGAGGAATTATCTGTGTGTGTATATGCACTTGTGGGTAAGCACACGTTTGTGTGTGTCTACTGTGTGTCTGTGTGTGTATGTCTGTGTGTGTGTGTGTGTGTGTGTGTGAGGGAGGGCTGTCGTTATTGAGGGTAACACAGTGGTGCTGAGGCTTATCCCCACAGGAGGGTGCCTCTGTGGGGCGGAGGGACATGCATGGATGGCCACTCTGAGGAGGAACCCACTGACTGTCTGTTCTGAGCCCGCGAATAGCAGCATCCAGACTCACTTCAAATACACATACAGCAGATGTATATTTGGGGTGAAAGGTACATACACACTGGATATAGCTGGGTATAGTGACAGTCTGGGTTCAGATGAGTCTCAAACAAACGAATGTCCTTAGATCTCCAAGCGTGACTGACCAGATCTGTTACATATGCTCCTCATGTGATTTAGGACAGCACTAATTCAGTTTCCTGTCTGATGAGCACACAGAGGGCATGATTTGGACTACAACAGTGGTGGCCTCGGTTACCACTGAATCTTTGATTGTCTTTCCAGTATGAAAGAAGCTTGTGTTGTATGTTAGTGAGCTTGTGATGGTGGTATACACACAGTGTGCTTTCTCATGTGCTGCTTGTCTGCAGGTTCACCATGCAGGTCAGGGAGTCTGTCTGTCTGTCTGTCTGACGGTCAGTCTGGTTGCCTGCTTGTCTGTCTGTCTGACTAGCTGGCAGTCTGGCTGGTTTGCTGGCTGGCAGGCTGTCTGGTTTGCTAGCTGGCAGGCTGGCTGGCTGGGTCTGTTGGTGTGCAGTGGTGCTGTACCTTGTTGTTCAAAGTAACTCAACACACCGGAGTTCTCTTACATCACCTCAGCCAGCAGTTAACAAAAGCTCCAGGAAACCCTGAATCTAGTCTCAGTCTCCGGCCTGGCCGAAATACGATATTGCAGATAAATTAGTTTTTCCATCTGTTTTGAGGTAACATGCATAGTCTTCAGATCCTAGTTGAGCCCAAGTAGAAGGCTCAGTGGTACAGTAAGGCTGTCCTACTGTGTAGCAGGCTTGTTGACATGACTGGCTATTGCTCCAGAGCTTCAGTCTGCACTGTTAGGTGCTGTCAGACCTACAGACTGTGTACAGTGGATTAGCATGCAGGATTGGGAGCCATCTGGCCATTTTGCCTCGCTAAGGGAAGGGTGCAAAGGGAGGGGGGGATATGGGAGAGAGAGAGGGATAGAATAAGGGAGTGAGATAGAGAGAGGGAGGGTGGGGGTAAACACTCACACACTGACACATTGACACAACTCCCTTAATCTTTGAGGTTGGGAGTGTTAAGTTGTTGTAAAGCGTGCTTTGGATGTGTCTGTGCAGTAAGTGAAGCCTGATAAGCTACTGGTAGTGACGTTTGGCTGTTTGTAATTTCTTTGACTTGTGTATCACTCTATATTATAATACCATTCAGCTGTTTCAGAAAGGGTCTGTCACCAGCCTGCAGTGTAAAAAGGCCCAGCTCGTGGCAAAGTAGACACCATTTAAACCGGCTTCTAAAAAGCTTCATTTTCTACTATAAATCTACAAGTATTTCTTTCCCCGCTATGATGGCATTATGGGGAGCTCTGGTGTCACTGAGATGTTGACAGAGAAACGTAGTGACCATTGACAGTATGGGGTTAATGAAGGATCTGTCTCCCATCTGTTCCTGTATAACAGGCACCACTATGTCCGTCTGCCCGCCTTGACTGACTACAATGGCTCAGAAGAGAGGGAAAGACTGCCGCTAGCCCGAGGCCCACTCTGCAAGACCTACTTTCATTGATGGCTGATTATAGTACCACACCTAAAAATAGAAGGAGCCCACAACAAAAACACAATCTGTGTATATTGACACAACTGAAGTTGTCGCAACCCAATTACAAACACTTATATTTTACGATAGTACTAAGCATGTTTGCACGAGCACTAGTATTAAGCTTGTTGGCACGCATTTTTTTAACTGCGGTTTAGGAGTTCTGTCAACATTTGTCACTCTGGGCATGGTATCAAAATACCGCAGGTGAAATATTCAAAACAAAGTATCATCTCATCTACCGGAGCGTTTCATTTTCCAGTGTTTCTGGCGGTTCAGTATTGTCTTGGGATAGGTCCTCTCAAGAAGACTGATGACAGCCAATGAGCCGGGGGTGATGACGCTGTTCCCTCCAATGGTTGAGGGGGAGACGGGCTGAATTCACACCAGTAGAGTTTGAGAGAGACCTGTATGCGAACGCACACACACACAGAACACACCTACACACACACACACACACACACACAGTGTTTTATGCCCCAAAACAGAGCAGTATTGCAAAGATAGTTGTTAGATGGATGTGGGTGAGAGCAGAAAGCATTCCTTTGAATATGGCCCTTTTATGGAAATGTATACTTGGGTGAGTTCCAGTTCTGCTTACTTGATCATCTCCCTTTACATAAAAAGATCATAATCATGACTGTGTTTGTGGTCAGTACAGCTCATTGTCATAGATCTCCATAAGTCTACACTACATCCTTCCATTAGAAATGAAGATCCTTTTAATCAAGTGAAAACGGTTACACAGCAGAGATGACGGTATCATATTAACCTGACGAGTTATGATTGACGAGGTAGTCGGTCGGTTTGTATTAAGTGACCTTGGACTTCAATTAGCATCTGAGAGTCCTACAAGAAAGGCTGATTTGTACACACACACACACACACACACCATGGCCCACCTGTCACCTGTTAAGAGCTGCAGATCTCCTGTTGGTTATCTCATTCATGAACTTCACCATGGGCTACCGGCTGTATGCAAAGCAGGCTCCACTTGGAGGAGGGGGCCAGCTCAGGAACATGGTGCCTCAAGGAACAAAGCCTCATGACATGCTGACAGATCGATGGGACAGAATCAGAATCACATGAAGTGAATCATCCGTTCCAATATCTGTCTCAGTTTTTGTCTTGGGGAATTCTAGGGGAATTCACTTGGGAACTCATTACGAGATTTGTTCCCCCCCCCCCCCCCCCAAGTTCACAGATCACACTGACTAATGAGGTAAATTTGATTGTACATATGTTGTTTATAATCTTTAATTAACCAGTCTGAGTAACAGTTACACGGCAGAGATGACAGTTGTAAACACTGAGTGAGCAGTGATGACTTCATGCACTTTTGAAGTTGTCTATCTTGTGACATGTGCTCCATTGCCTGTGTGGCTGTCAAAGAGAGCTCTTGTTTTCAACTCTACTCAAAACTCTCTCTGCCTTTTCTCTCTCTTCCTCTCAGCCCGTTTACTACCCCCCTTCTCTCTCTGAGGCAAAAAAGGAGGTAAAATAATCTTTTCATTCCTTCCATGACATCTGCTGTTCGACTCTCAGATGAAGCATTGTTTCCGTGGTGACCTTGAAAGGGAAATCGCGCGAGAGGTGCGGGTTTGGGCTGCGAGGAGACGACATCTGCTCTGATCAGGCCTTGGTGTGGGGGAGGGTTCTGCTTTGGGTTGGGTGTGATTGGTGTATGCATGTCTGGTGTGTGTGTGTGAGTCAGTCTTTAGCTAGCCTGCTGACATAGCTAAGGGTTGGTGTGTCCTCCAGTGGGCTTCAGAGCCACGCTAACCTAGAAACGGGACAGAGGACTTCTCATACAAGTCCTCCACAGAGGACTACACACAGATGACTGGAAGCCAGCTAGATTTCACCTGGGCTTGTTCTGGTGGTTTTCTCTCTCACATATTCCAGGATAAAACCAACCACTGCAGGACACGGCTCATGCGAGAGGTGTCGGGCAACCAACTTACAATATTTCTGTGTAAGCTGAGTGGATAACCAATAACTAACCTGCTTCCCAGGCAGAGACAGGGCTGATACAAACCTGAGGCACAAACCCAGACCCAGACGCTGGCCTGATCAGGGGAGAGAGGTGATCTCCAGCCCCAGCCCCCAGCCCCAGCCTCCGGCACCAAGCCCCCAGCCCCAGACTACAGCTCCCCCTGCTTTCGCCCCCTGCAAATCCAGCATTAATGTTTGATCAGCGCCAAAAGAACAGAGAAAAATCCAGCTCTTCATGGATATATTAATAGTTTATGGCAGAGAAATGGGAAAATAGCCCCAGTAATTTCTAGGTTAGGTGGGCGATGCTCTGGCAGCAGGCAGCGGTGAGTGGTCTCTCTCTCTCTCTCTCTCTCTCTCTCTCTCTCTCTCTCTCTCTCTCTCTCTCTCTCTCTCTCTCTCTCTCTCTCTCTCTCTCTCTCTCTCTCTCTCTCTCTCTCTCTCTCTCTCTCTCTCTCTCTCTCCCCCTCTCTCTCTGCTTTTTATGAAAAGTGTACAATCCTATTTATGTCAAGATGTTATATTCCTGTGATCCCAGCTCAGCCAAGCAAGGAGAGTGACGACCATTTAGGCCCCGTTTGCATGTAAAGCTCAGTATCTCAATTTCTCACGTCTCCCATTTCACTTTTCCGCCTGTTTTCACAGCTAGCGGTAGGCGACACGATATTGTTTTACAGGCGGTGCAGCTTGTTCAGTGCAATATTCCAATCAAAAACCCCACGCGGTATTTATGGATGGATAAGAGGGTGAGACCCTCCTGCTGTCTGAGTGATGCAGTTTTCCTGCTGAAGCGTCACTACCTTCACCCCTGTATAAACAGAGAAAAGACAAGTTGGAGCTGAGGGTTTATCAAACAGGGAGAGTTGTACAGTGGATGCAGGAGATGCTCAAATCAGGGGCAGTGCACTTTGAAACCTGCCTGCTTGCCTGCCTGCCTGCCTGTCAGTCTACCCAGTAAATAGGTCAATGTTTTATGCTACACTGACTGATAAGGAATGTCTGGGCGCCCGTGGGGGCGGCCATCTTTAGCGGTCCCTGAGGAAGCTGACCACTCAGCAGTCCTGCAGCATCCATCCATCAGATGACCAGGCGGGGGGAGCCACGCCCTGAGCCACGCCCTGAGCCACGCCCTGAGCCACGCCCTGAGCCACGCCCTGGGATGAGGGAGACACATTTCCCGCGGGCTGAACGCAGACAGGCCGACAGTGGACACGACACCAGCAGGACACCTCCTCTCTGCCCCCCCAGTGTGTCCACGCCCTCCCTCTGCATCTCCTCTCTGCTTGCAGTGAGTGCTCACTGAGGAGGATTGCTTGCGGCAAAAATGGCCAATCTGTCTGGAATGTTTGTATTCATGCTGGCTGGTGCTCATTCAGACTGGGGCTGTTTCTGAGTGCCAGAGCCCATTGCCAGTCACCAGACTCATCGGTGGCGCAGAGGGAGTCAGATGGCTGAGCGGTTAGGGAATTGGGCTATTAATCAGAAGGTTGCCGGTTCGAGTGCCAAATGATGTTGTGTCCTTGGTCAAGGCATGTCACCCTACTTGCCTCGGGGGGAATGTCCCTGTACTCACTGTAAGTCACTCTGGATAAGAGCGTCTGCTAAATGACTAAATGTAATGTACTGTGCAGGTGTGTCCTGAGTAGTGTGTTCTTTGAGGAGGACAGCGAGGTGTTTCTCCATGGAGCAGGTGGGTCAGTTGTTCTGCGACAGAACACTGATTCATTTGTGTTGGTTCCTCTAAAGACACACTCAGCAGTACAGACACCATCCAAATAAAACTTGCTTTCGGCTTGATGTACTGTAATACAAATGTATGCATCCACAAGTTTGTTCCCAATTCGTAATTTGTTTACACGGCTGCGTATAGTGCATCACTGAGTGCAGCGTTCCTGATCTCCATGCTTGAAGTGTTGATCTTCTCCTTATTTTGCGAGTCGGTTATACAACCATTGTTTTGTGGATTCCGCAGTGACCGACAACATTCTGACCATGTGCCTGTGCTCTCCTGATGTTCCAGTTTAGTATCAAGCTGCATAATTATAATTTGGTGAAAGTGAGAAAAGCTGTCTGTGCTTGCTTGGTTGACCGGGCAGCAGAGGGTAAAAAGAATAAGAGATAAGGTGTGTTCAGGTATATCCAGAAAAACAGCTTCAGATGCCATTGATCCAGTGCAACTCCCCACGCCCATTCAACAGCAGGAACCAGTATTGTGTAGGAGGGAGGCTAGCAATGAAGACTATTTCAGTCCGAGGCACTAAACCTCTCATGTGTCTTATCACTGACAACACACACAGACACACACACTCAGTCTCACTCCCACACTGTGCTGCATGTCCTCTTAAGGAGAGGAGTCGACCCATCTCTCCACACCAGTGTTGAATCATCTCTCTCCTGCACTCCTAGACGGGATTTACTGCCTTTTCATGGGAGTGACCCAATGAGGTCTGACAAGTGCACCTTTTCCATACAAAGGACGGAACTAACTCACTCCTATGTGATCTTATTCATACATCCAGTATACACCCCAAACTCCCCCCCCCCCCTCCCCGCAATCATCTACTCACAAAATCACAGTGCATAGAAAATAATACAGTTTCAGTTGGCATAGAAATGGTAGCAAATGGACCACCTACTCCTATATAGTAGTGGGGCGTATTTCTGTCTTACACTCACATCCACTTCCGATGCCATCTTGGAGTGGTTAGGGCAAGACAGCAAAGAGAAAGAGGTGGTACAGGAGTGGTTCCTTTGCCCGGGGTCTTTGTTTGCTAATGTAGGTCTCCACTCAGAAGGGCTCCCTGGCTGCCCTGGTTCTGAGACTGGCCTGTACAGCACATGGCCTGGGGAGGGAGTGGGGGGGGGGGGTGGGGGGGTGGAGGGGGGGCATTGGCAGTGAAAAGAAACTGAGATGGAGGCAGGCCACGATAAAGGGAAGAGAGGATGAGAGGAGGGGGTGGGAGATGCTAAGATGTAGCCTATAGCCCACTCAAACATAACCATCAATTGTGTGGCTCCGAGCTGCTCGTTAGCTTCCCTTCCCTGCACAGCATGAGGAAAACGTGCTGTCATCCTGGGGGCTGCGCTTCATTGACATTTACTTGTTTACATGCGAGTAGCAATTACTGTAATTGAACTCCAAGTCAAACTCTGCAACTTATCATCTCAATCCAGAGCGCGGAAAAGTCCAGGAGATTGTTAGTGTGGTGTCTTTCACAGAGACATATCTAAGTGGACAGATTCTGTCCTTGGAACCCTTCAGATGTGCATTCCATGGAGATCTGAGCATAGCCCCTCTCCTTATTTTCATAAGAGGCCAGCGCTCTGATTGTACTTGGAGATCCTAACTAGGACTTGGCTGCAAGCTCAAGGTCTGACTCTCGGAGTAGATGCCTCTACAGGGCCCATTGTTTGCCATGCAGTTCAGCCCATGCCCCTGTATCTCTCATTATATTACTCTGCTCGTGATGCTCCAGGAGAGCCTCCCAGCTGCAATAACAAGACAGGAAAGAGAAACATCCACCTATACTATGCTCCACTGCAGCCCCTGGGCCCTGACCTAGCCAAAGGCCTAGGCCTCACCTCGGCAAACAACCAGATTCCCAACCTGGGTCCTAACCTGGTTCCTAAATGATCTTTCCCGTTAAACCTCAGCCCCACCCACTATCTACTGTACACTGTCAACCAGTAGCCAGTATGTCAACCCCTTACCTGGTAAGAAGGTGAGAACAAGTGTCAAGTAACCCTGAACCAAAGCAGTTCAATCAAGGCCAGGCCGTGGTGACACCATGTGTGGAAACCAGCTGTTTCATGGCTTATGTAAGCAGGCCTATTGATTGATTAGACTGTCAGTGTTTCTTTTCAACAGGGAGTGTTGATAACTGTAACTGTAAGCGTCTGTGGATGCTTGGTTGGGTCTGATTATCAGGTTACACCATTATACAAATCAGGAGCACATTGAACAGAGCTGACAGGAAGAATATTGAATTGAATGAACCCCAGAGAAGTGAATGGTCAACAACAAAACAACACAGATAATTTCAGTTGCAAACAAGGTCCAAAGTCATGGGAGATGGAGGGAAAACAGTTTGTTAATTTCTGTTGCTCCATAATACTTATTTTTATGACTATTTTTAATCACCATTTCTAGTAGATTGCAGCGGACGCCAAGTAAAGTTTTAGAAACTGCCCAGTGGCATGTGGATGGGCTCATTCAGTCCTAAATCTTCAGCAGTTTTATGGGCATCATTTCCCCCCCCCCCCCCAGTCAGTGGTCTTATGATTGGATCGTTTCTTTCACGACACGCACAAGACATCAAACACCATTTGCTCAACACAGAAGACGTCCTTCAGGAAGCAGATTAGGAAGCCTAAGAGTCCAGATACGACAGGAAATTGTAGGTTTAAGCAGAGGCAGATTAAGGGATCTTGTGCCCCCCTGGTGCCCAGAGAGCTCTGCCTCACTCTGGATGGAGAGGGGCGGCCAAACTGCCTCACTCTGGATGGAAAGGGGCGGCCAAACTGCCTCACTTTGGATGGAGAGGGGAGGCCAAACTGCCTCACTCTGGATGGAAAGGGGCGGCCAAACTGCCTCACTCTGGATGGAGAGGGGCGGCCAAACTGCCTCACTCTGGGGAGAGAGGGGCGGTCCAACTGCCTCACTCTGGGGAGAGAGGGGCGGCCAAACTGCCTCACTCTGGGGAGAGAGGGGCGGTCCAACTGCCTCACTCTGGGGAGAGAGGGGCGGCCAAACTGCCTCACTCTGGGAGGAGAGAGGCGGCCAAACTGCCTCACTCTGGGGGGAGAGAGGCGGCCACACTGCCTCACTCTGGGGGGAGAGAGGCGGCCAAACTGCCTCACTCTGGGGGGAGAGGGGGGGCCACACTGCCTCACTCTGGGGGGAGAGGGGGGGACCATCACACTGAGAACTGGGCCTGCACCCAGAGGAATGGGGCTTTGGGTGAACTTCTGACATCTCCACTCACACATCTGTGTTACGTTTGTTACCGAGCTGAAATCCAAGAATGTAACCGAGATCCCATTTTGTAAGTTGCCTTGAAGAGGCAATAACCTTTTGGATAATACAAATTCTTTGAATCTTCCCTCTGTCGTAGGAGAGTGGTTGTTGATGTAAAGGAAGCCTGCGGTGTTGCACAGTGAGAAATGTACATCTGCTTATTTTGATATCTCAGGAGAGAGCCTGCTTTGGCTTTGCTTCCCTCTGGCCTCCATTTCTCTGTCTCAATTGTCTTCCTGCCTCTGTCTCTCCCTCTCCTCTCTCTAACCTCCCAGTCAATGACTAACACCTCTTGTTCGCCTCTCCTTCCCAGGACATTGTGAGTGCTACTAAAGATGTCCGATAGTGTCGATATTGAAGAGAAACCACCAGCCCCCCCCTTGAGAATGAACAGTAGTTCCCGAGACTCTTCGTTGTTGAATCACGCCTCCAAACCACTCCCAATGGCTCCCGAAGAGAAGAACAAGAAGGTCCGCCTGCGCTCCATCTTCCCTGGGGGAGACAAAAGTGAGTACACGCCTCTGCTTCACCCTTCACACAGAACCTAGAGGACAGACGGAACCCGTATAAAATAGGCTGAGCCACTCTCTGGCTCCACTGACAACATCAGACTGTTTCATCAGTGTCACGCCTGATTACTCTTTTGTTTACCTCCATCAGCAAACAAGAAGAAGGAGAAGGAACGTCCAGAGATATCTCTGCCCTCCGACTTTGAGCACACTATCCATGTGGGCTTTGATGCTGTAACAGGAGAGTTCACTGTGAGTATACCCCTCATTCACCTACTGCATCTTCCCTCAGACCTGCACTTGGACTGCATTTGACCGTTGGCTTTCATCCTCTTGACCTTTCACCCCAGGGCATTCCGGAGCAGTGGGCCAGACTCCTCCAGACCTCCAACATCACCAAGCTGGAGCAGAAGAAGAACCCCCAGGCCGTCCTGGATGTTCTCAAGTTCTACGACTCCAAAGAGACCGTCAACAACCAGAAGTACATGAGCTTCACGTCTGGAGGTACACAACCACATACCGAGGATGCCCCCTCAAGTTCAACAGCAACCGACACACACCTCTGAGCAACAGCTTGGATCGTTACAATATCCAGATGTAGATCTGAGACGCCTCGCTCGGTGGTTACTGTGTGAAAGTTGACTTCTGACAATCCCTTTCCATTTCAGACAAATCAGCACATGGATACATAGCTGCCAACACTCTGGTAAGTACTGATTCACTTCAAACCTCCTTTCCTTTTAGTAAGTCCTTGTTCATCACAGAGTAGTCAGATTGCCAAGAGCTACTTTGAAGAGAACACAAATAGTAATCATACTGTTTGACATGCAGCAGAGTTAACTTGAAAACGAACCTCTCACGCTACCTAATTCGATGAATTTTTAAGCTTTCAGCTTTACGTAGAAAGGACATTTATGTACATCATGCAGAGTCCATCATACACAGTAAGTGCTGTGATGGCGCCGTGATAGCTTTTACCTGCAGCACACCCGTAAGAGTGTTTTCAGGAAGGTCTGAATAATCAATTAGTAGAGAGAATCTGTTGGGAGAGCTGTCTGTCTCTCTGTCTCTCTGGTTCTGCAGGTACTGCTGTATGAGCAGTTACAATGTAGACTGGGTGCTCAATCATCTTCTGTCTTGACCTCACATGACTAGATGAGCTTTTCAAAACTTTCCCTTGAATCAATTTCCCGGGGATCAGATGGCTGAGCGGTTAGGGAGTCGGACTATCAATGAGAAGGTTGTGGGTTTGATTACCGGCTGTGCAAAATTACATTGTGTCCTTGGGCAAGGCACTTCACCCTACTTGGCTCCGGGGGAATGTCCCTGTACTTCATGTAAGTCGCTCTGGATAAGAGCGTCTGCTAAATGTAAATGTAAATTAGCTTAGTGACTACTCTCCGATCCGTGATGATTAATGTAATTGTTCAATTTCAGAACATCATATTACAGATGTTATACTGTTAAACCCTATTAGTCACACATTGATCCCATCAGGACAGGGGTTAAGCAGTTAGTCTTTATACAGGTGATTACATTTTCTCACAAATAGGTATATGTAAGCATTTAGCATATGGTAATTGGACAGGTAAGTGACTTTAGATAATACATGAAGTCATCAGCGTGTGCTTTGAAGTGAGAAAATAGTGAAAGACAAAGCAATTGAAAGGTTTATTTTATGTTGTTTTCTGACGTAAGGGCTTCTCCTGAAACGCTTTCTGTGTTTTGGGTCATGGGTTTGCTGGACTGAGTTGATCGAGCTAAAAGAGATAAATAGACCTTTAGACCTTTAGTTTTGTCGGTTTTATTTTGTTGGTCACAGTTTTGTTGGCCAATCTGTCATTTCTAGTCTGGTTCTTAGAAGTTGCTGGCTGTGACACTGAGACTTGACTCTGAGTATAAGCATCACTCCAAGCTATCAGTGAACCAACCTTGGCAATAAACCACTTGATAAAAGCAGAGGTTTAGTCCAAACATACCACTCCTCAGCAGTTCATCACAAGCTAAGTCTGAAGTGTGCAGCTCCCTCCCTGTTCCATGATAGAGGCAACAGGAGGTACTCAAAGTAGAGCAAAACTCTTATTGGGATTCTGTCACATTACTGCATTGATCACCTTGCATTCTCCACGTCAACAGCAAGGTCAGCTCATCTGCGATGAGTCCTCCCAGCATGATTGGTCTTTTCTAAGAAGGTCATCCTTACCCATCATGCATCCCTCCTCAGACGACATTGTACGTGAGGAGTTCTGACGCACAAAGGCAGGCCGATGACAATACTAGAAGCCTACCTCCATCCCTTTAGTATCGGTCCCCTGCCCTCGGCCCCCTCCCCCCCACCCCCACCCTCCTCCCCCAGTCCCATGTGCTCTGAACTGTTGTGTGGGTTTATGTCGAGTAAATCCTCCCGTTTTCAACCTCCACATTCAGAACCGACTGCTGTCGTCTGGGCCTCCGGTCAGCCTTAGAACCTGCAGCGCATTATTTGACAAGGTAACTCCTCCATATTACTTTCCACATTGCTGTCGCTCCGCATTGGCTGCCGCTAAATTTGACCCGTTTGATCCTCTAGTCTTGTTGATGCCAGATCTGATCAGCTGTCCGGGCACCCTTGAAGGTTCGATGGGAAGGATCCATACTTCCCATCTGCTAAATGTTTGATTTGAAAGATTTTAGAGACATCATCACTCTCTGTAGTACACATTTTACGGGGGGGGAAGGAATTTGATTGGGTGTGATTAACTTCCAAATTACAGAATGTAGATGCAAGACATTTTCGAATAGGCCCGTCCTTCTAACGACAAGGCAGGGGAACGTACCAAAAAGGGTTGTGATGATTGTCAATTTCCTGCATGTAAGACGCCATGTTCCTTACCCCGTTCGTGACCCACATAGCCAGTATATGCTAAACTCCATCAGCGCCCCCCCAGATAACCTCACGCCTCTGGAAAACCCCAACACAGCACCCCTCCCTGCTCTACTGTCTTCCTCAGCTCCATATTATGGAATCACAGAGTCACCCTATCTGTTTATCTGAGGTCGGCCCATGCTAGAAGCCTCGCCTCAGTCAGCAGATCGTCCTGAGGAGAGGGAGGTCTGAGTCCCTGCATGGCTGACCGGGGAGCTAGCGGCTGCCCCAGCCCAGACAGCTGCTCACCACTCGGATATGCTGCCTTATTTAAGCACATCTGGCTAATCATGACATCATAGTCTGCATGCCAAGACTGGAAGTGGAGGAGTTCTTTCCTGTTTCCACTGAGGGGCCCCGTGAACCCCAGTGGTCTCAGACATGGCCATCTTCTCACCCCTAGGATGGACCTCTGCATGGTCCCAGACCATGGTACTTCAATTAAACAAAGCACCGAAACACCATCAGTCATTTCCTGAGTCTACCAGGAGCATGCAATAGGTGTGACACAAGAGAGTTACAGTATCAATGGGATGTTTTTACGCGTGAATATTTGGGGGTTTTAAGTATGGAGTGGGAAGAGGTAAGGGAGTATCATGGCAACAGGGCAGACTGCATCTTGTATCTGGGTAGTTCTGTGAAGCGACGTTGCAGATAAACTCTAGCATGCGCTCTTACTCTCAGCTGTGAGGTTGCTCCTGTGAAATTCCATGCTCCCCAGTCAGAGCACTCCCTAGGTAAAGCACGCTATATCGAGTGACAACACATATGGGTTTGCTACACCCTGGTACAGATAACCTGTAGCAAAGTCCCCCTTCCATGTACTGATGCACAACTGTCTCCCGTTGTTGTTCCTCTTAGTACACTAACCTCACTTCATTCCCCTTTCCACAACCTTCTCCTGCATCCTTAGTCAACTTTGGATTCAACCAAGATTCATGTCCATTAGCTTCCTCTGCCCTTTTTCAGTAGCAGTGTTATAATTGAATTATTATATTGTGTTTATTATTTTAAAGTGCTGCTTTTTGAGCGTTTAAAAACTCTTAACTTCTGATGATTCTCTTGTTTTGACCTTCTGGTAGTTGAAGCCAGAATTTGCCTTGTTACTAAATGTCATGTTTATATCCTGCCATGTCCCATGTGTATCCATCAGCTAAATGATACAAGTTGGTTTTAGGCTACTCGAACTATACTGTAAATACAGTCAGAAACTACTAGTGGAAGCTGTATTTAACTCAGGCTTAGAGAAACCTGGACTGCTTGCCTCTCATCCCTGGAGGCTTCTTAATTTGGGTTATTCTAAGTCTTAGTCTCTCCAGTCTCCATATCCTTCACAGCAACTGCGGCCTGTCTCAAAGGGTGTTCTGGTTCTCACTGTGTTCTGACCCCCAGGGTGCCAAGACCTCGTCATCGGAGCCCCCAATAGCCCCGCCTGTGTCGGAGGAGGAGGATGAGGAGGAGGAAGAGGAGGAAGAGGAGGAGGATGATGACGATGAACCACCACCTGTCATTGCACCGAGACCCGAGCACACTAAATCTGTGAGTGTGTGAGCTCACGATGACCCAGTGTTTTGCTCCCCGAGTGGTAACCCCAGGACTGCCTGTTGTGAGTGCTGGTCTCTGGTCTGTGAGTGCTGCCCTCCCTGCTGCCCTCTCCTGATGGAGTACCTCTCCTCTCCTCCCCTCCAGATCTACACGCGCTCTGTCATGGAGCCCACCAAGCCTCCCACCCCCGTGAAGGAGGTCACCACCCCTCCAGAGTCCCAGGTCCAGCCGGACAACACATCCAGCACCCTGTACCGCCACACCGACCGGCAGAGGAAGAAGTCCAAGATGACAGACGAGGAGATTCTGGAGCGGCTGAGTATGTCTCTTTTAAAACCCATGAAGTCCTCTGGATGTTAGATAGCCTGAGTCTGTGTATGTGTGCGATGTGCTCCCCGTCAGTCCTGCTGTAAAGCCATCCTGCAACAGTGATTAGTGTGGACTGCTCAATAAGCCTGAGATTACAGCCTCAGGACGGCCAAGAGGGCCTCCATAGACCAAATGCTTCTCTCTCTCTCTCTCTCTCTCTCTCTCTCTCTCTCTCTCTCTCTCTCTCTCTCTCTCTCTTTCTCTCTCTCCTCTGTACTGTCTGCTCGTGTCCCCGTCCAAAAGCATCAGCACTGCTCTGCTGGGCCGGCCAAACTCCCAGCATGCACCTGGAGCTCAGTGTATTTACCTGCAGGATTTAGGCCCCCCAGCAGGACACATCGCTGACTGAAAAGGGCAAGCTCACCTCTGAATGGAAATGTTTGTGCACACACGTGTTTGTGTGTGTGTGTGTGCATTTGCCTAACTGACCTAATTTAGACTTTTGCATGGTTGACTTAGCCAAACACCAGACTAACCACAGACTGAACATGTGTGTTTTCTTCCAGGGAGCATTGTGAGTGTTGGGGACCCCAAAAAGAAGTATACTCGCTTTGAGAAAATAGGACAGGGGTGAGTCCACTTTCAATCCAGATCCACTCGCCAGTTCAATGGCTGTTATTGGAGCAGGGTAGGCAGCCTGCGCAGGAGAAAGAGAACCTCCCTCTGCAGAGGCCGGAGAGAGACAGAGGGAATGAGGAATGTTTGAAGAGTAGGAAAAGAAAAGAGAAGTAGAGAGGAAATGAGAACTTTATCCTGACATGGCCACATGCCAGATCAGATCAGACCCTCCTCTCCTTCTCCCTCTTCATCTGTCTCTCTCTCTCTCTCTCTCTCTCTCTCTCTCTCTCTCTCTCTCTCTCTTGATTTCGTAGGGTGAGATTAGCCCAGACATCTCATCTCCACACCACAAGACTTTAGCCAGAAACTGCAGTCTGTTTCTCACACCAAAATAAACCCCTTGATCTAAGACAATCCTCAATCACTGTGAAACAAAAGCTACTGCACAGCTACATCTCCATACTGCTTTAGCTTCTTCAAGCCCTCCCTGCTATTGACCCATAAGGGTTTTGTTACCACAGAAGTCCCCTGATATCCAGTACCCTGCCAGATACAGTGTATTACTTCTGAGGAACCGTGGAGAAGCTCCCACACTTGAGCCTGTAGGTGGGCGTGGACCTCTCTCCACGCCTCCCCCAGAGTCACCTGACAGGTATCAGTGGCTGGGCCTGTTTCAGCCAGCGCTGACCGCATCAAACAGGAGCACTGCTTCATTATTCATAGCCTCTGACAATACAGTCGTGTAGCCTGACAGTCCAGGAAGGGGGGGGGGGGGGCGGTGAAGGGGGTGAAGGGGGGGGGGGGGGCTAGAAGAAGAAAGAATGAAAGGAGGAAAGGAGAATGGAAAGGATAGGAAAGAAAGAGACTGGTAGAAAGAAAGACAGCAAAGAGTGCAGGCCGATGATTAGCTGTTTATAATAGACTATCATGATCATTTGTACAGGTTTGGTGGTATCAGAGCAAAGTAATGGGTGAAGGTTTGCCTTGGGTTGGACAGATACTAAACTGAGTATTAAACAGTAGGCGGAGAGTTGGCATGTCTGCCCCTTCTTAAGGCCCTCCTTGGAACTGGTCTTGAAATGGGAGTACTAATATAAACAAAGAGTGCTTCAGTCAGGTAGAAATACGACACGGTCCTCTAAGGTACCTCTGACTACAGCCAGTGGTGTGATCAGCGTCTACTGTCACCGGGGGTAGAGGGGGAGGGACTGTCACCAGGGCCATGCTGTGCCTGCCAACACTCCCGGGTATTAGATGGCAGAGAGAGAGAGAGAGAGAGAGAGAGAGAGAGAGAGAGAGAGACAGAGAGAGAGAGAGAGAGAGAGAGAGAGAGAGAGAGAGAGAGAGAGAGAGAGAGAGAGAGAGAGAGAGAGAGAGAGAGAGAGAGAGAGAGAGAGAGAGAGAGAGAGAAAGAGGAAGAGAGAGGCATCATGGTTCAGGCCCACAGGCCTCAGTACCCCTCGACAGAGTTGGACCAAACTGATTATGACAAGATTCAATTTAATCTGCATTTAACATACAAAACAGATATGCCGGGGCTCCTTTAGAGGGCATCTCCGCATTTTAATTCCCCTTCAAACCCAGCTCCTGCAGTCACGAAGAGGGTTTATTCTGCTCATTACAGTGGACCAGGAAGACAAACGTTATACAGACCTTGTGCCAACACAAACAGCTTGAAACCTGCTGGTCTTAAATATCTTGTAAGGGTATGGCTGCAACCCCTGTAAGACCAGGAAGAGAAAGGTCACGTCATTAACAGTTTTATTGCTCCCATTACACACAGTAGAGCATAAACCCAGAGATGTCAGCTGCACAACCCCTGCTGTGGTCAATATCGCCCTCTAATGGTTACATGAAGGGATCTCCAAGTGACAATGACTTCTCTGTAACTAAGACCAAGAAACCGACTTATTCTAGCAGCGTAAACAATTAGCAAGATTATTCACTGTGCAAGACAACTAGATCAAGATGTTTGGTGTTTGTTTATTTGTCTGTTTTCAGTGTTGAACCAAGGTGTTTTTTCCCTGTTTCCGCAGAGCCTCTGGGACTGTGTACACAGCCATCGACATTGCAACCGGCCAGGAAGTAAGTTGACTCGACTTAGCATTTCTGTCGTCACCTTAGACGGCCCCCTCAAAATCTCACGTGTATCTTGCGTGTCTGTTTCTTTGGAACCCCTGTTCCCCATGAACCCTAACCCCACCTGGTGGATATGTAACGCTGTCGTCTCTGCTGGCCTTGTTCCCAGGTGGCCATCAAGCAGATGAACCTGCAGCAGCAGCCCAAGAAGGAACTCATCATTAATGAGATCCTGGTGATGAGGGAAAACAAGAACCCCAACATCGTCAACTACTTGGACAGGTGAGCTCTCACCTGTCAGGTGACCTCCACCCTGTCAGGTGACCTCCACCCTGCAGCCAGCTGCTGTAGGCGGATACATGGTCCTGAGACAGGGATACTGCTAGATATATACTTACGTCTCATGCTATGAGATGATAGAATCACATCATGGTTGAACTGGGCGACCGCAGTCGCAACAACCGCTAAATGTCATCTTCCCGTTCCCTCCTTCTCTATATTCCCATCTCTCTGTCCCCTCTGTTCTGCCCCTGCTCCCCCCCCTCTCATCTCCTCCACAGTTACCTGGTAGGAGACGAGTTGTGGGTGGTGATGGAGTATCTGGCCGGAGGTTCTCTGACTGATGTGGTGACCGAGACCTGCATGGACGAGGGCCAGATCGCTGCTGTCTGCAGAGAGGTGAGAACCAGGGTCTCTCAGGCCCTCCGCAGCACACTGAGACAGGCCCCCAACACCTAGTCAGGCCCAGATGACAAGGCCCAGAGATCATGGTGTTGGTGGTGTTTTAGATGTATTTTCAGGTCTGTCCTCCTAACCCAGGCTTGTCTCCACAGTGTCTCCAAGCTCTGGACTTCCTCCACTCCAACCAGGTGATCCACAGAGACATCAAGAGCGACAACATCCTGCTAGGGATGGACGGCTCCGTCAAGCTGAGTGAGTGGACCAGCAGGGGGCAGGCTTGGGGCTGGGGCTTCCACACTGCGCTAGGGTCGGAGGGGGACGCATAGCGAGGGCAGACGATCTGACTGGTCTGGGGGTTCTCTCCTTGCAGCGGACTTTGGCTTCTGCGCCCAGATCACCCCGGAGCAGAACAAGCGCAGCACCATGGTGGGAACGCCCTACTGGATGGCCCCAGAGGTGGTGACCCGCAAGGCCTACGGGCCCAAGGTGGACATCTGGTCCCTGGGCATCATGGCCATAGAGATGGTGGAGGGAGAACCTCCATACCTCAACGAGAACCCCCTCAGGGTAAGACGAAGAAAGATACTTTCCAACATAACTTTTGTTTCTCTCCCGTCACGCGAGATGATATCGAACGTCATGTGGATGTTATCCGCATGACGTTAAAAGGCCCGTGACCTCACTTCCTCTCTCCTCCTCAGGCTCTGTACCTGATAGCCACTAATGGCACGCCAGAGCTCCAGAACCCAGAGAGGCTGTCGTCTGTGTTCAGGGACTTCCTCAACCGCTGCCTGGAGATGGACGTGGACCGCAGAGGCGCGGCCAAGGAGCTCCTCCAGGTACAGGTCCCACACAACCGCAACCCCGACATGACCGCTCTGTATCGACCGTCTTGCTCACTGACAACTTAAAGAGAGCCAAACTCTGATGTTTCTCTCCCTTTCTCTCCCCCCCCCCCCCCCCGCAGCATTCCTTCCTGAAACTAGCCAAGCCCCTCTCCAGTCTGACCCCCCTGATTGTAGCAGCAAAGGAAGCCATAAAGAGCAGCAGCCGCTAGGGGGCGATGTGTGACCACACACACGCGCACACGGTGCCGTTTCCCTGGTGTGTGGGGTTTGAGTGATGGTCCCAGCTCAAGGACGGACACCTGCCTCATGCTGAGGATTGACCAACCACATCCAGGCAGGAGCCGGCTCCACTTCCTCCTGTCCTCCTCGCTGTACTCACGGAGCAGTTAGTCAGAAATGCGCACCTGGCGCACGCGTGTGTGTGTGCGGTCCCTGAAAAAAAAAAAAAAAAAAAAAGACAGGAAAATTAAGAAAAAAATATTATTTTTTTCAGGAATGACAGAGAAAGAGAGAGAAGCAGGGAGAATAGCGGCTTTAAGAGCTTGTATTTTCTTCCCTGTACAGCTTGTCTCTCTTCTCCTCCAGCCCCTTCTAGAAGACACCACCAGGCCACACCTGCAGTGACCAATAGACATGAGACATACTCTGGGCCTCTGGAACCACCTGCATGACTATGGCTCTGTATAACCAATTCGCTCATCCTTTGCAGACGATCCTGTGTGTGTGCGTGTGAGAGTGTGTGTGTGCGTTTGTGTGCGTTTGTGTTTTTTTGGGGGGTATTAATATAAGAAAAGTAGGAATGTAGAGAGGTAGCGAATATCCATCACAGCCATATGGCTTTTGCACTCCTGGGTGGAAGTTTCCAGACAGCCTACAACTGAGAGGTTGACAGAGATTGGCTGCACTGGGGCTGCAGTGCAGGCTATCTATCACCACTGCCTTTCTGTTGGAGCTCTGGGCGAGGAGTCAAGATTCAAAGTCAAAACTTAAAGGTCAAATATTTAAGAATAGTTTTTCATAATTAAGTTTAGAAAATGAAGGCCCATTTCTTGTGATAGGCATCGTTCAAGACTTCAGATTAGGTATTAATTAACCAAGTCTGTTTTCAGTCAGACAGTTGACATTGAGGGGATATAGTACAGCTCATTGTGTTCGTGTGATTGTTATATGGAGATTTTCGGCCAACGACTTGAAAATATTGTACGTTTTGTTTCTCTGTCAGTGTTTGCCAATATCACCACTTGTTTTACATCTGAGCCTTACTTTTGCATGTTTTATCGGAGACCTGTCATTTTACCTCTATGTGTCTATGGCAGATTCCTTTAGTGTTTAGTGTGTTAAGCCATCTGTTCAAATGATCTCTGTCCTTGAGTGAGTCCTACAAATTCCTCTGTTGCTCAGTCCATGCAGGGTGTACAGTTAGTTAATATGGTGTCTTTGTCATCCCCCCCAGCAGAAGATGCTGCTTCCATCAATACTCCAGTGTCTTCATGTTACGAAAACTGTTTCCTGTACTGTGTTTGGGAGTATGGTCGAATTTGTTCTACGTGTGTGTTCCTGTGAGTTTTGGAGATGTTTGGAAAGTTGGGGAAGGTGGCTATATAAATAATTTGCCCAGGGTTAGGTTTTTAAATCACTGAGTGCCATTTTATGATTGTAACTCGTCTTAAAGACAATTTAAAACCATAGATATTTAAGAGGAAAGCTATTCTTTTCACTCTGCGCCTGTCTGCCCATATCAAAAATAGTTCTAAAAATATATATATTTCTTGCATTGTTTCCTTGTCTCCCTCTTTCTCTCTAGTTCTTTCTATCTAGTTATTCCTCTCTCTCTTTTACCTCTCTCTCTTTCTCTCTGTATATAACTGTGTCTCAATGACTCTGTATTTAGTAGTTTAGTCATGCTTATCCCTGTGGTATCCTCTCCTGGTTCATGTTGCCACATTGGACCCAGGTCAGAGAGACATGTGGGCAGGAGAGACAGGAGTCCCTGGGTTGGATGTGACGAGTGTCTGAGCTGTAGTTCCAGCAGCTCCTGGTCTCTGGTCATCCCGTGGTGTTCCAGACATCATCAAGCCCATCCACTGGCTCTGGAGTTGAACTCTGGAACTTTCCAGTTCTATCTCTGGTAGATGGCACATCTGCATGTCTGAGTGACAGTACGGTATGGGTCGTGTTATTGATTTGATTGCGTGTAGGGTGAGTGTGCGGTGTGTGTTTATTCTTTGATCGTGTGCGTGCATGCATGTGTGAGCGTGAGTGTGTGTGTGTGTGTGTGTGTATGAGGGAGAGAGCTACCTCATGCATTAGATGCCTCACTCCTGTTTTCCAGCTTGACTGAAAGGTATAGGCTAGCTAGCAGCTCAGTTATATGCTGTTCATGTTACTGTGCGGGATGGAGGGCAGACTGGGAATGTCCACTTCAAGGAGGATGTGACAGATTTCATGCATGGGAATATGTTATTTCATCTCCAAATAGTTAACATTGTTAGGATATGTGTGTATGTATGTAAATATGAAAAGGTAAAAATGCCCTTTTTTCAGAAATGCTTAACTTAAATGACCATATTCAGGTTGCTCTATGGTACGGTATGTATTTGTAAATGTTTTGCACCCTGAAAAACGGAAAAAGAAATAGGATCACAGTCTCCTCACCTCTGGATGGAACTTTCCTGAGAGAGTTGGTGAATGCAGCCCTCTGTGTCCAGGCCTCACAGTCTGTCCAGAGCACCCCTGCTGTGTGTCCCCCCCCCCTCTCCCCCAAATCCTCCCCGCCGGTATGGTCCAGGCCCCAGGACCGTGGCCTCTCCTCCATGTACAGGCCTCAACTGAACTATGAGCACAAAGATGAACTCTGGGACAGCCGCAGCTTTGCTGGCTGGCTACCCTTCCCCCGGTCTCTCCTGTACCTTCCTTCTGAATGTGTAAACCTGTACAAGTGGTGTGAAAATTCCTCTATTAATGTGTAACAAGACAACATTGGAAGAAAGACAAAAAAATGGTTTCTTTTTAAATTATTACTATAATTATTATTATTATTCTTCTCTGGGTTTGTAAACTGCTGAACCGTCTTTGGATATTCAGCAGCCCTTTCCCCATCTCTGGAAAAAGAGGAGGTAAACGCGACGGGGGTGAAATGACTGTTTTGGATACGCTATTTTTAATTGTGGTTGAAGCAATAGACTTTTTGAACTATGAATTGTGCATGGCTGTGTCTTGAGTGTAAAACAACAACAAAAAACGGCAGTTTGGAAACTGGACTGAAATAAAAAAAAATGAAAAAGGCGCAGTGTTTTCACTAAGTAGGCTGTTAAACAATACTGTACGTGTTCATTTTCATGACATACAAGAGGTGGGTGTGGACAATGTTTTTCTTTTTAAAAAGACTTTTATTCAAATAATGACAAAAAACATGACGATAATCCGAACATTGTCAGTTCATTTAATAAGTATTTACAGCCGGGGTAAAAAAGTAGTTAAAAGGTATGTATCACTGCTTTGTAAACTCCTCCCACCGACCTACGTGTGATGAGGAACCCGAAGACACAACCTTACTACAGAGATGAGCTGCTCTACATACTGACAGAAGGGGGAGGAGTTTCACACAGGTCACATGTCAGATTGGGTGTTCACGTCTGTTAAGACAGAGCCTCAGGGAGAGTGTTAGTGTCCCAAGGATCCCACTGAGTAAAGGTTTTTGACACAATGAAAATAAATCAATCATCACTTGGGTGAGAAAGGCAATCATTCTTGAGTACACTTAGCAGACACCAAAAAAGCTCTATCAGAATTAAATTGTGGATATAATAAAAGCTAATAATAACATGACACAATAATGATTCGATTATCGGGGTAGTAAAATGTCAAACTGATGCGAAACCCAAAGCCAATCCTGAAGAGACTCAGAAATGTCATAGTATAACCACGGAGAGCAAGAGAAAACTTAGCAGACAGCTGATCATCTACAGTTTAGAACACAATCCAGTTCCAAACGTTCTTGGTGTTGAGTGTTCTAATTCCTCACAACAGGCTCCAGCAGCTCTCTGAGAGAGAGAGAGAGAGAGAGAGAGAGAGAGAGAGAGAGAGAGAGAGAGAGAGAGAGAGAGAGAGAGAGAGAGAGACAGAGAGAGAGAGAGAGAGATATGAGGGGGGGATATAAACAAATACGGACAGGGAGAATAATGTCAGCCAATCTCATTGCAAGAGGCCCACAATAAACAATGTCGGCCTTTGGGTGAACCTTTGAGAGTAATGAATAAATGGGAGCTGGCTGTAAAAGACTGTAGTACCTGCACCCTGACTCTGTGTCAGTGAAAACACGTAGCATGAAGTCTCCCAGTTTCTCTGGCTTGAAGGTGGAGGGGATGATGATGTAACGACCCTTGGGCAGCATCCACCTCCTGAACACGGTACGAGCTTTGATGAACTCTGACCCGTCCACGTTTTCCTCGGGGGTGAAGTGATGTATGCGATGTTTTCTGTTGCGTTCCACCTTAAAACGAACACAAACAGTAATGTGATTCAATCACATAAATCTTTGAAATAGATATGCAAACTATGGTGTTTGTTTAGCTCTAATCACATCCAAAATATATCAAGTTCAATTAGTGTTCTTATTGAAATGGCCATTCTTGTTCCAGTAAGGTCTGGATCTTTGTGTAAACACCCAAAAGATTTGGCCAAATTCTTTGACTGAGGGGGAAAGCCAAGTATGGAGCCCAAAGGAGTCCATAAAAGAATCTGACCTTAGAGTGACCAGACAGTGACCTTGGTGTGACGCCCCCGCCCCAGACAAACACCCTGTCTGTAGACGCCTCGCTGGCCAAGCCTTCCTCCCAGTCCTGCTGCTGTCCAGTACAGTTCCACAGTCTCTGCTGTCCCCCTGACCCACCTTGAGGATGGTAAAGCCGATGGTGAGGTTCTCTCCTTGGCCGATCATCCTGTGGATCTTCATGTCTCTCTGCTGCAGGGAGATCCGGACCTTAGCCATCTGCTCGGTCACGTCCAACTTGTACTGCAACAAGAGAACAAAGACATGTCTACCATGAAGCACCGTGGGCAACGTCACCACCAACATGCTAGCATGACGTCTAATGTGAACACAGCTCTTGTAAAGACTTTCTCTTGAAAAGTCTTGTGACTCGGGAGTTAAACTGGCTAATCTATGGCAGCTCTCTTGTGTCCACATATCTGACTGTCACGTGAGCTGGTGATGGTGTGGGCGGGGCTAGTACCTGTGGGTTCTGCAGGAAGGTCTGTTTGTTCTTTATGGAGCCACCACATCGATTCTTCAATGGTTCCACGTGTTTGGTCCAGCTACCAAAATGCACCACCTCGTTCCATGTCTTGTTGATGCCGTCCAGGGAGGTGTTGATGACGTGACATACGTCTGCGAACGTGAAGTACTTACACCAGTCAGCGAACGACATCCTACCAACACACACAAAACGTACAAATGATTAATGCCACATTTACTCACACATTAGAAAAGCATTAGAACATCATTGTAGAGATGTGTCGACGGACTTTACGATTGAGATATTAACAGCTGTGTCCTTAATTCCTCAACCAAAAATTCCAAACATCCCCAAATGACAAAGTTCTTTTGACACTCACCAAAACTCCCCATCATCCTGTACAGTGATGCCAAGCTTGTTTCTCTCCACACTTCCAACATTCTTCCATTCTGCTGAGCTAAACAGAAAGGTTGGAGTGGAGGGTTTGACTGGGAAGGATACTAAAGGAGAATGGAGAATGTGTAGCCTACATTTCAGACGCAGATGCCGTCCTGCTCCTCATCCTCACCTGTCGCTCCAGGCTCCGTTCCACTCGGTCCTGCCCCAGGGGTTTCTCATGCGTATCAGGGGAATGGCCTGCCCCTCTTTTTCCAAATGCACCTTCTTCATCGCGGTCACTGCGTAGGCATGACCCTTCACCAGCCCACAAGACATCCCCGCTTCAATTTCATCACTTTCTGCCTAGTGGAGAGACAAGCACAGAAAACTGTCTGAGGAGCTGTTTCCCTACCTGGATGACTCAGTCCATGATTTGGGTTGACTTGAAGAGAGCTCTGAGATTCAAAGAACCGATATGGAGCTAGTGATGATCCCATCCCGGTTGTAGACTCTCAGCAGGTCCCCGAACAGTTTATCCTGCTTTTTCTTGTCGCTGTGGAAGTCTGTCTCCAGATCGATGGTCTCCGCCACGGCTCCGCTGAAGTCCACCACGGCGTCCGCCGTGTTGCCTCCGTCCAGAGACTCATAGCAGCCAGACAGTCTGCGTTCAGAGAGGTCAGAGGTCATGAAGGGATACAGGAAGGTCACTCGACACAGCTGAGATGTTTACACTGTATACTGTCACACTAACTTGGCATAGGCCTTCTCCAGAAGGGCACTCCAGAACTCGTTTTTGACATTGGAGTGGCAGTAGATGAGTTTTCCATTGATGGTGGGCAGTCGGTCATCCACCACCACATCCGTCCACTCACCAAACACCCAGAACTGGAAGTGGAAGATGCCAGCATAGCGCTCTGGGTGTCTGGGATCCCACTCCTGCTCCTTCCAGTCAGGAATCACCTGCAACACAGTGATGAAGCAAAGAAATTGCTTAGAAAAAAAAATCTAATATCCTTGCTGACACCTGTGCTAAGGTGAATTATCTTCAGCAGGTCCACTTGTCACCCTCATCTAAGGCTCAGGCAGGATGGAGGGACATGAGCAGAAAGACAAACTCACCTTTGGCCAGAGGTCTGGCTTCAGAGCCAAGCAGGAACAGGCCGCCACAAACCAGCAGTTACCCAGTTGTCCCTGGTTCAGGTCATGGGAGCTGATGCCCTCCACAAACAGGTGTGGATCATCGCTGATCTCCTGCAAAGGAGGAAGAGGAATTTCAAGAGGGAAAGATGGATTCAGTTTGATTGAAAACAATGTGTTTTGTTACGTAATGCCTTGTCAGACTCTTCTTTGTTCCTTCAGACTAATGTCAATCTTTGAACCGTGGGTAAATACATTCAGCATCACCTGGACGTTTTTCACAAGTGATCAACTATTCAACATGGGTTCTACTAAAAACCTTGAGGCCCTCTGGAAATGCCATTCATTGTGCAATGGAACACAGTGATTCTTCCTCATGATTTCTAAGAATCCACCCATGACTCATGCAGCACAGTGTTAAGGCCAAACCTCAGGTATTCACCTTTGTAACACTCCTACGCACTACATGAATACACCATTAAAACAAATCAAACCGAAGGCCGAAACGTCATCCCTGCATCCGTTGACTGTGGAGCGTACACCTTAGATCTTGTTTACATGACGCAATACTTAAAAATTCTCTTTGTAAACTTAAATTGAAAGAACTTGGGTGAAACCCAAGAAATAGGGAGTGAGGATGAGGACAGAAAAAGGTTTGGTGTGTCTCACCCGAGGTCTCTTCCACACAACATCACCCCGAGGTGGTTTCTTGTAGAACAGAGACGCATTCGTGACAGGAAAATCTGGGTCCTCAAACAGCTTCTTGTTGTCGAGGCAGTCCTTCTTTAGGTGGGAGTAATGCTGTTTTTTATAGTGAGTAGCCGGGGAGGTCATATTTTCTCTCTCACAGAAACTGAGAAGACTGTAAGACAGAAATTCAGAGAAGTGTCACAGTGGCTACATATCACATTTTACATCATAAAAATTGCATATATATTTCCAGACTACATGACATGAATATTTTTTTAATCCTAGAGGAGAAAAAACTGATTGAAAAAATACATATAAAAATAAACAGACTATGGACAAGTTATATTAAATAATATTTACTTCTTTCCACTCTGTCACACTGTGCTATAAATACAATAATTTGTCATAAAATCTTTACAAAGCAAAGTCAAAGTAGAGGTAGAAATGTGGACTGTACCTGACTGGTAGTGTTGTGGATCTGCTGCTTTCTGAGAGTGTCTGAGAGGAGGAGGATCTTCTTACTCTTCAATAATGTTCAGAAGTTTATCGTGTGTGTGATAATCTTGGGAGCAAATCTATTCCTAGTATTGAAGTTGTCGTCCGACCGGTTATTTTGGTTTTTGATTTAGATCAACAAATTTTATCTGGTTGTAATGTACTTCTCTATACTTTTCATAGGCATCCAGTATAGCTTTGACTACTCACCGAAGTAACCAATCTTTGAACCGTGGGTAAATACATTCAGCATCACCTGCACGTTTTTCAAAAGTGATCAACTATTGAAATATGGGTTCAACTAAAAACCTTGAGGCCCTCTGGCAATGGTATTCATTGTACAATGGAACACAGTGATTCTTCCTCATGATTTCTAAGAATCCACCCATGACTCATGCAGCACAGAGTCAAGGCCAAACCTCAGATAATCACCTTTGTAACACTCCTATGCACTACATGGCCATTAAAACAAAACAAACAAAGGGTGAAACGTCATCCCGCCATCAGTTGACTGTGGAGCGTACACCATAGATCTTGTTTGCATGGATGACTTAACGTAATACTTAAAAAATGATCTTTGTAAAATTGAATTGAAAGAACTTGGGCACTAAAGGTAAATCCCAAGAGTTAGAGAGTGAAGGATCAGGACAGAAAAAGGTTTGGTGTGTCTCACCCGAGGTCTCTTCCACACAACATCACCCCGAGGTGGTTTCTAGTAGAACAGAGACTCGTGACAGGTATTCGTGACAGGAAAATCTGGGTCCTCAAACAGCTTCTTGTTGTCTAGGCAGTCCTTCTTTAGGTGGGAGTAATGCTGTTTTTTATAGTGAGTAGCCGGGGAGGTCATTTTTTATCTCTCACAGAAACTTCGCAAACTGAGAAGACTGTAAGACAGAAATTCAAATAAGTGTCACAGTGGCTACATTTCACATCACAAAAATTGGATACATATTTCCAGACTACATGACATAAATAGAGTAGTCTGGGAGGTCATTTTTTCTCTCTCACAGAAACCTCTTGAAACCGCAAACTGAGCTGAAAGGACAACATGAGGTTTTCAGACAGAAATTTAGATATGTTTCAGCGAGGCTACTTATCACATTTCACATAAAAAAATTGCCAAAGATATTTCCAGACTACATGACAGAAATCATTTTTTATCCTTGGCACAACAAACTGATTGCGTATATATACAGTATAAACAGACTATGGACAAGTTATATTAAAAAATATTTGAGGAAGAGAGAAGGCTTACTTCTTTCCACTCTGTCACACTGTACTATACAAGACCTTGTTATGAATTTGTCAAAAAACTTTACAAAGAAAAATCTAAGTAGAGGTAGAAATGTGGACTGTACCTGACTGGTAGTGTTGTGGGTCTGCTGCCTTCTGAGTGTGTGTGAGAGGGAGGATCTTCTTACTCTTCAATAATGTTCAGAAGTTTATCATATGTGCGATTATCTTCGGAGCAAATCTTTTCCTCGTATTGAAGATGTCTAAAGCCACCTACTTGCCTTGACCTGTTTTCTCCTAAAGACCTGCAGCCAGTAGCTTCACACCTTTTTTCATGGACATCATATGGTCTTTTTTTTGTGATGAGGCAGTTTTCCAAGCACAACAGAGTGACTAATGAATGTAGAGAAGCTTCTTTATTATTATTTGTATGTGCTTATCACAAACTTAAAGCACACATTTCAGTTTCCAATAACCTTTAAAGGGCATATTACCATTGTCATAATAAAAAAAAACACCCAAAAAATGTATTTACGGTAAGTACATGAGCTTGGTATCGGTGCATCTCTAGGAGACATCATCCAAAACATCGTTGTCTTTTGATCGGATGAGAAAAAAGCTAAAATAATAGCCATAAACATTTTAGGATGTTATCCAGATAACATGAAAGTACATTGTTGGTCGACGGCAGCAGTAGTTTTTGTCAGTTCATCCATTTAATAATATTTCGGAATAAGAAGCACCAGTATTGGAATGAGAACATTATAGTATTTATAGCCGGGTAAAAAAAAAACAGTTAAAAGGTATGTATCACTGCTCTGTAAACTCCTTCCACCTACGTGTGATGAGGAAACCAAAGAAACAACTAGAGCCTGTTTAAGGAGAGCCTTGCTATTCCCTATTTTGTTGCAGTTCCACCAGAGTTCCACTGGGAGTGATCGCGGTGGAGTGCAAAATGAATGGGAGTCGATGGAGCTAAACGGCTAAATTTGTCTCTTTCGCCTGATTGTCCTTGAGAAATATCAGATTTTATTGTAGTTTTTGCATTTTCAACATGGATTACAGGTCAAAAGTTGAATGAACGAGCACTTATGTCCTTTCAATTTCTTACAGGGTAAGTCGTTGTTGCCCATAACACGCTAGCATTCTGCCAAAGAATGCTGATTGGTTAGTGAAGGACTGACTACGACCAGAGATACCGCTTGATGGCATCCGAAGCAGAACCAGAATGTCAGAGCATTAACAACATTTGCAAGAACATTATCAAGCCAAAACTCTTTTTAGCATGTGTATTGACAGGGAGAGCCTAACCTGTCAGTTGTGTTGTCGATGCCTCGAGAGAAAAGTGGAAGTAACCAGAACTTGCCGTCAAGCAGTAGCTCTAGTCGTACGATGTTTATGACGTCAATGACATTTTCAAAGGCTTAAAAAAAAGGCTACTTCTAGCAACCAGCATTGTGTAATTTTTTTTCTCCTCACCTTTCGAATTCAGAATTCGAATTACTAAACAAAAAATATTATCCTGAGAAAAGTGGATTTTGAGGGGTATAGTTCCATAGACCTCCATTCATTCTGCACTCGCTCGTTAGCGCCCTCACATGGAACTGCAACCAGTTCATAACCCGGAAGATTCCCGAGAGTGACAGTTCTCCCCATAGACATATTAGACGTTCTCTGGCATTACTGCCTGAAGTTAGCCAAAGGAAGCTACGAAGAAAAGAAGCCACTAGGGGACGCTGTGTGCTCACACACTCTTGGAACTTGAATAGTTATTCAAGTATAAATCATATTTTTACATCTGTGTAACCTTGCTAAAATAACACATTTAGTGCTGTAACGTTCATAGGTGCTGTAAATAACACACATTATTACCATCATAGGAGTATTGTCGATTACAGTATGACCAATATAATAATCGTGGGAGATAAGAATCACTGTTATTGTAATTACCCAAAATAATAATCCTGCCTGCTTTGCATTTGCCTTAATGATCTTTGATGTGTGCCTAAATGATTATGTGTTGTTTGAAGAATTTATTGATGTTTTATGCCACCTTCTCTCTTATAAATAATTAGGACTTTCATTTTGACAAGGTAAAAGGTATCGCAGATTTAGTGTAGTGTTAGTTTTGTTACAGACGGAAAAAAGCAAAAATGATAGCCATAAACAATATCGGCTACGATGTAATTCAGATAACATGAAAGTGCATTGTACAAACCGAATAATCAGAATTAAATAGTGGATATAATAAAAGCTATAATAACATGACACAATAATGATTACATTATCGGGGTAATAACATTTTGAACTGATGCTAAACCCAAAGCAAATCCTGAAGAGACTCAGAAATGTCATAGTCCCACAGAGAGCAAGAGAAAACAGCTGATCATTTTAGAACACAATTCAGTTCCAAACGTTCTTTGATGTTGAGTGGTCTATTTCCTTTTAACAGGCTCCAGAAGCTCTCTGAGAGAGAGAGAGAGAGAGAGAGAGAGAGAGAGAGAGAGAGAGAGAGAGAGAGAGAGAGAGAGATGAGGGGGGGAAATAAACAAGTACAGACAGGGAGAGTAATGTCAACCTAATTGAAAGAGGCCCACAATGAACAATGTAGGCCTTTGTGTGAACCTTGGAATAATGAATACATGGGAGCTGGCTGTTAAAGAATGTAGTACCTGCATCTTGACTCTGTGTCAGTGAAAACACGTAGCATGAAGTCTCCCAGTTTCTCTGGCTCGAATGTGGAGGGGATGATGATGTAACGACCCTTGGGTAGCATCCACCTCCTGAACACGGTACGATCTTCGAAGAACTCTGACATGTGCATGTTTTCTTTGGGGGTGAAGTGATAAAGTAAGCGATCTTTCCTGTAGTATTCCACCTTAAAAAGAACACAAACAGTAATGTGATTAAATCACCCGAGCAAAGTAAATCTTTGAGATAGATTGGGGTTTGTCTAGCTTTCTCAGATCCAAAATATATCAAGTGTGATTAGTCTTCTTATTGAAATGGCCATTCTTGTTCCAGTAAGGTCTGGATCTTTGTATAAACACCCACTGATGGATCTGCTGTTTGTCCGACAGGAGAAAAGTGAGATTCCGATGATTTGGCCAAATTCTTTGACTGAGGGGGAAAGCCAAGTATGGAGCTCCCTAAAATGAATCTGACCTTGGAGTGACGCCCGCCGCCCCAGACAAACACCCCGTCTGCAGCCTCGCTGGCCAAGCCTTCCTCCCAGTCCTGCTGCTGTTCAGTCTCTGCTGTCCCCCTGACCCACCTTGAGGATGGTAAAGCCGATGTGGAGGTTCTCTCCTTGACCGATCATCCTGTGGATCTTCATGTCTCTCTGCTGCAGGGAGACTAAGACCTCGTCTATCTTCTTGGTCACGTCAAACACATACTGCAGCAAGAGAAGAAAGTCATGTCTACCATGAAGCACTGTGGACAGCACTGCTAACAACATGCTACCATGACGTCAAATATATACACAGTCTTGGTCAGGAGTTAAGCAGGCCTGGAATGACAGCTCTCATGTGTGTATATTAGAACCCCAGTAGTGTGGGACTGGCTGGTACCTGTGGGTTCTGCAGGAAGGTCTGTTTGTTATTTATGCAGCCACCACATCTATTCTTCAATGGCTCCACGTGTTTGGTCCAGCTACCAAAATGCACCACCTCGTTCCATGTCTTGTTGATGCCGTCCAGGGAGGTGTTGATGACGTGACACACGTCTGCAAATGTGAAGTACTTACACCAGTCAGCGAACGACATCCTACCAACACACACAAAACGTACAAATGATTAATGCCACATTTACTCACACATTAGAAAAGCATTAGAACATCATCGTAGAGATGTGTCAACGGACTTTACGGTTGAAATATTAACAGCTGTGTCCTTAATTCCTCAACCAAAAATTCAAAATATCCCCAAATGACAAAGTTCTTTTGACACTCACCAAAACTCCCCATCATCCTGTACAGTGGTGCCAAGCTTGTTTCTCTCCACACTTCCAACATTCTTCCATTCTGCTGAGCTAAACAGAAAGGTTGGAGTGGAGGGTTTGACTGGGAAGGATTCTAAAGGAGAATGGAGAATGTGTAGCCTACATTTCAGACGCAGATGCCGTCCTGCTCCTCATCCTCACCTGTCGCTCCAGGCTCCGTTCCACTCGGTCCTGCCCCAGGGGTTTCTCATGCGTATCAGGGGAATGGCCTGCCCCTCTTTTTCCAAATGCACCTTTTTCATCGCGGTCACTGCGTAGGCATGACCCTTCACCAGCCCACAAGGCATCTTCGCTTCAATTTCATCACTTTCTGCCTAGTGGAGAGACAAGCACAGAAAACTGTCAGAGGGGCTGTTTCCCTACCTGGATGACTCAGTCCATGATTTGGGTTGACTTGAAGAGAGCTCTGAGATTCAAAGAACCTCTATGGAGCTACAGATGATTCCGTCCCTGTCGTAAACTTTCAGCAGGTCCTCAAACTGTTTCTCCTGCATTTTCTGGTCGCTGTTGAAGTCTGTCTCCAGATCGATGGTCTCCGCCACGTCTCCGCTGAAGTCCACCACGGCGTCCGCCGTGTTGCCTCCGTCCAGAGACTCATAGCAGCCAGACAGTCTGCGTTCAGAGAGGTCAGAGGTCATGAAGGGATACAGGAAGGTCACTCGACACAGCTGAGATGTTTACACTGTATACTGTCACACTAACTTGGCATAGGCCTTCTCCAGAAGGGCACTCCAGAACTCGTTTTTGACATTGGAGTGGCAGTAGATAAGTTTTCCATTGATGGTGGGCAGTCGGTCATCCACCACCACATCCGTCCACTCACCAAACACCCAGAACTGGAAGTGGAAGATGCCAGCATAGCGCTCTGGGTGTCTGGGATCCCACTCCTGCTCCTTCCAGTCAGGAATCACCTGCAACACAGTGATGGATAGAATTTTTTTAATAATATAATTGCTGACACCTGTGTTAAGGTGAATTATCTTCAGCAGGTCCACTTGTCACCCTCATCTAAGGCTCAGGCAGGATGGAGGGACATGAGCAGAAAGACAAACTCACCTTTGGCCAGAGGTCTGGCTTCAGAGCCAAGCAGGAACAGGCCGCCACAAACCAGCAGTTACCCAGTTGTCCCTGGTTCAGGTCATGGGAGCTGATGCCCTCCACAAACAGGTGTGGATCATTGCTTATCTCCTGCAAAGGAGGAAGAGGAATTTCAAGAGGGAAAGATGGATTCAGTTTGATTAGAAAAATGAGTTCTGTTACGTAATGCCAAATTGGTGCCAAAGGGAAGAACCATAACAGCATGCAGTTAAACAAGTTACAATTAAACAACATTGGATTCAAAAAGTGCAGGTGTGTACCTGTAGAAGAACAATCAACAGTAAAATATTTCACAGCGAGTACATTACATACATTCAGTATCACCTGGACTTTTATCAGGAGTGATCAACCATTGAAAGAATGGTAGCAAATTCTACTGAAAACCTTAAGGGCTCTGGCATTGCTCTTCATTGTGCAATGGAACACAGTGATTCTTCCTCATGATGTCTAAGAATCCACCCATGACTCATGCAGCACAGAGTCAAGGCCAAACCTCAGATAATCACCTTTGTAACACTACTATGCACTACATGGCCATTAAAACAAAAGAAACAAAGGCTGAAACATCATCCGAGCAACAGTTGACTGTGGAGCGTACACCATAGATCTTGTTTGCACGGATGGCTTGACGCAATCGTTTAAAATTCTCTTTGTTAAATTGAATTGAAAGAACTTGGGCGCTACCAGTGAATCCCAAGAATTAGGGAGTGAGGAGGAGGACAGAAAAAGGTTTGGTGTGTCTCACCCGAGGTCTCCTCCACACAACACAACCATGGGGTGGATTCTTGTAGAACAGAGATGCATTCGTGACAGGAAAATCTGGGTCCTCAAACAGCTTCTTGTTGTCTAGGCAGTCCTTCTTTAGGTGGGAGTAATCTTGATTTTTATAGCGAGTAGCCGGGGAGGTCATTTTTTCTCTCTCACAGAAACTTCGCAAACTGAGAAGACTGTAAGACAGAAATTCAGATAAGTGTCACAGTGGATACATATCACATTTTACATCAATTTTTTTTAATACATATTTCCAGACTACATGACATAAATAGAGTAGTCGGGGAGGTCATTTTTTCTCTCTCCCAGAAACCTCTTGAAATCGCAAACAGACAGAAAGTCCTATGTCAGAATGGCCACATTTCACATAAAAAAAAATTGCATACATATATCCAGACTACATGACAGAAATCATTTTTTATCCTAGAGGACAACAAACTGATTGGAAAATAAAATACAATATATATAAACAGACTATGTAAAAGTTATATTAAAGAATATTTTGAGGAAGACAGAAGGCTTACTTCTTTCCACTCTGTCACACTGTTGTACAAGACCTTGTTATGAATCTGTCAAAAACTTCTACGAAGAAAAGCCAAAGTAGAGGTAAAAATGTGGACTGTACCTGACTGGTAGTGTTGTGGATCTGCTGCCTTCTGAGAGTGTGTGAGAGGAGGATCTTCTTACTCTTCAATAATGTTCAGAAATCTATCATGTGTGTGATTGTCTTGGGGGCAAATCTTTTCCTAGTATTGAAGATGTCGTCCAACAGGTTTATGATTTAGTTCAACAAATTTGATCTGATTGCTATGTATTTCTCCATACTTTAATAGGCATCCAGTAGAGCTTTGTCTACTCACCTGAGTAAATGAATTGTGTAAAGTCAGAGATTTTTTTTAAACTCCTTTCAGTTCCACTATCAGTATGAACAGCTTCAAAATATGGGGTTTCAGTTTGGACAGTTACGCCCCAGATGCATGTTGTTACTCGGGGGTTGGGAGGTTGGGATCCTTTCATGGAGGCATGATGCACTAAGATAAAGTCTCAAACTAATAAAAAATGTCCAGACTAACTTCTTCAGAAAAGCTATCTCTCACAGTAACATAGGTCTGTGTCAGTCTCCCAAAAACCTCAGAGAGGACATGCCAGGTCCCCACAGTGTGGTCTGAGGTGTTCAAACATCATCCAGCAGTTCAGGTGTCCTCGTGTGCCACCCCCCCCCCCCTCCCCCTCCCGAAACAACATCTAGCTTCACTTGTCACTCTTCCTAGCGAGTGTGCAAATTACGTTTTTTTTTTTTACCTAATCAATGTTCGATACATCGATACATTTATATGTCGTTCTTACCTGTAATCGTATTACAATATATTTACCATATTCATTCAACAACAGGTTGGCGATGCGCAGAAATGTGTACTTTATGGCAGGGAATATGACACACGCACGAGGGTGAGGTTCATCTGAATCAGAACAAGCTTTAATCGCCACGCGAGTTCACACAAACAAGGAATTTACTGCGACAAGAAGGTGCATACAATAAATATATACGGATCTTAACTATAAAACTTTAAGATAATTTCATCCAAGTAGCTCCTCCAGGTAAAGGTCACTGTGACCAACAGCTCAAGACACAGCTTGCACATGACCCAATCAGTCAGGCCTGGTACTGACCATCGCAGCAGTCTCCCTCAGCGTTCCATTCCTGCCTGTTCGCCAAGGACTTAGCAGCAAAATAAGCCATAAAGAACTTCAGCCACTAGAGGGCGCAGGTACACACACACACTCTAGGAACTTGAATTGTAATTCAACAGCAACACACTCTCCTTCCCATGGACACCTTTAACTTTAATGCTATATTAAGGAAGTATAAATCACGTTTTTACATCTGTGTAACCTTTCTAAAATAACACATTTAGTGCTGTAACGTTCATACATGTGCTGTGAATAAGACACATTATTACCATCATAGGATTATTGTCGTTTACAGTATGATCTATTTATTAGTGCTTGGAGACAAGGATCACTGTTATGGTAATAAGGACATTTTATTGCATATTGGACATTCAAAAAGTGATGACTGTGAGGAATTTAAAGCAAATTTCCTTCTAACACATCAGGTTTTTTCACATATCCCAGGAGCGTATACATCATTCAAAACATTTTTGTATTTTATCAGATATATAAAAAAAAAAAGCAAAACTAAAAGCCATACACAGTATACAATGTAATCCAAATAGCATGAAGGTACATCGTTGGTCGCCAGCAACAGTAGTCTTTGTGGTTATATGTTGTTTTCGGTGGTCAGGCTGGTAGATTTCCATATCGTCGTGATGACCTACTATCTATGTGTTGTTGTTGGTTTCAAGAGCTGTGCAAGTGACTTCATGGTCACCTGACCACGGTGGGAGGTCACAGATCAGTGAGCTTGGAGGAGGTGGCTATACGCAGGCTGATGGAGCCAGGCATCTCGTCTGCCATCTTCCGGCCCCTTTTCCTCAGCTGGATCTTCTGCGGTGCGGTGGAGTCGGTTACCGAGCCTGTCAGAACCACCTGGCCCATGAACTGGTCCTGCACAGCATTGCTGTTCCACACCTGGACAGGGACATGAACAGGCGACAGTGTGACGACAGCTGCCATAGACTCTACTTTTTGACTGAGTTTTGAACTAACGCTTAAATGCGGCATCTCACCTCCACAGTGACTGGCTTCCTGGGGGTCTTCCTGTAGAAGATGGCGCTGGTCTTGAACTTGGGCTCCAGGGTGTCCTTCTGAACTGTGGACTGCACTGAGGAGCCCTCACAGGAGATGACCAGATAGGGGTCTGCACCTGTAGTGTACAAGTTGTCGGGTGGCCGTGGAAGCAAAAAGATAGATTTCTGTGACACAAGGGCACTGGCACATAGATCATTTATCCGTCACATAGATAATTTATCTGTGGTTGACCATTATGTTTAGTTTGTTAGAAAGGTTGTTTAGTGGGTTGGATAATTGATAACTATAATTCTGATGAACAGACAGTCTGTCAGTCTTTCAGTCAGTCTCCTACCTCCTGTGCTGTCCTGGTTCTCCAGCCCCTCAGCTTTGTGGATGTAGACATGGGACACAGCCTGAGGGTAGCCCAGGAACGGACTCCAGCACTTCACCTTTGGCTTGTCCTCCGTCAGCTCTCTGTAAGGGCCGGGTGAGAGGGGATGAGGAGGCATGGGTAAGTGGGGTGAGGAGGCATGGGTGAGGGGGGTTGAGGGTGAGGAGGCATGGGTGAGGGGGTGAGAGGGTTGTGGTGGGGGGGTAAGATGGCCGGGGTGGGGAAGTGAGGCGATGGGGATAGGCATGAAAGAGGGACGAAACAAGTACAAATAGGGAGGGTAAAGTCACAGGCCCACAACACACATGCATCACTGCTCGAACAATGGAAAGATGAGTGGACTTGGCGGTAAAACACACTGCTGTGTCCCCTCAGCTCTGGTACCTGCATCCGGAATCTGTGTCGGTGAAAACACGCAGCATGTACTCTCCCAGTGTCTCTGGCTTGAAGGTGGAGGGGATGATGATGTAACGACCCTTGGGCAGCATGCACCTCCTGAACACGGTACGAGCGTTGATGAATGCTGACGTGTCCATGATCTGCTGGGTGATGATGTCATGCATGCGGTACTTCCTGTTGAGTTCCACCTATAAATCAAACAAAGTGAAACGTTTTTGTTTAGAACATTAAATCATGCTTGAGCAATGTACCTTGTCCTTGACAATTACTTTGGAGTTTATGGTGTTTGTTCAGCTTGTTGACGTCAAATTTTAATCAAATTATTTGTGTTCTTGTTGAAATGATTATTCTTGTCCCTGAAGTGAACTGTAAGGTCTATTCCTTTGAGTAAACACCCACTGACTGATCTGTTGTTTGTCCAACAGGAGAAAAGTGAGATTCCAATGATTTGGCCAAATTCTTTGACTGAGGGGGAAAGCCAAGTATGGAGCCCAAAGGACTCCATAAAATAATCTGACCTTAGAGTGACCAGACAGTGACCTTGGAGTGACGCCCCCGCCCCAGACAAACACCCTGTCTGTAGACGCCTCGCTGGCCAAGCCTTCCTCCCAGTCCTGCTGCTGTCCAGTACAGTTCCACAGTCTCTGCTGTCCCCCTGACCCACCTGGAGGATGGCAAAGCCGATGGTGAGGTTCTCTCCTTGGCCGATCATCCTGTGGATCTTCATGTCTCTCTGCTGCAGGGAGACCAAGACCTCGTCTATCTCCTTGGTCACGTCAAACACATACTGCAGCAAGAGAAGAAAGTCATGTCTACCATGAAGCACTGTGGACAGCACTGCTAACAACATGCTACCATGACGTCAAATATATACACAGTCTTGGTCAGGAGTTAAGCAGGCCTGGAATGGCAGCTCTCATGTGTGTAGATTAGAACCCCAGTAGTGTGGGACTGGCTGGTACCTGTGGGTTCTGCAGGAAGGTCTGTTTGTGGTTCATGCAGCCACCACATCGATTCTTCAATGGCTCCGCGTGTCTGGTCCAGCTGCCTAAATGCACCACCTCGTTCCACGTCTTGTCGATGCTGATTATCGAAGTGTTTATGAGGCGACACACGTCTGTCTCTGAGAAATACTTACACCAGTCGGCGAACAACATCCTACAAACACACACACATACACACACATACACAAATGATTAATGACACGTTCCCGCCGCACACCAGAAACACATTAACACTTAATAATTGAATTCAAGTTCTGTTGACACTCACCAAAACTCCCCATCATCCTTCACAGTGATGCCGAGCGTATTTCTCTCCGTGCTGCCAACCTTCTCCCATTCTGCTGAGCTACACAGAGAAAAGATGGGGAAGATGGAGTGGAAAAAGACACGGAAAGGTCTTCCGACATGGCACTGATGTCTAAATGTTTCCAACTCTGAGCAGAGAGGAGGAACGCTGTCGTGCTCCATGTCCTCACCTGTCGCTCCAGGCTCCGTTCCACTCGGTCTTCCCCCAGGGGTTTCTCATGCGGATCAGGGGCATGGTCTCGTTCTTGAAGTAAGCCCGAAGCCCTTCGCCCAAACGTACCCTCTTCACCGCTGTGACTGAGTAGGCGTGACCCTTCACCAGCCCGCAGGCCATCCGCGTCTCAATTTCATGACGCGCCGCCTGACCGCGAGGACAACAAACGGTTAGTCAGGCTGCGCTCTCGCTCGCTGGACAACCCGCACGGTGCAGGTCCACTTGGGAAAGCTCTGGGATTCAACCAACCCGTATGGAGCAGCTGATGATCCCGTCCCTGTCGTAGACTTTCAGCAGGTCCTCAAACAGTTTCTCCTGCTTCTCCTTGTCGCTGTGGAACGCCCCTGTCTCCAGATCGATGGTCTCCGCCACGGCTCCGCTGAAGTCCACCACGGCGTCCGCCGTGTTGCCTCCGTCCAGAGACTCATAGCAGCCAGACAGTCTGCGTTCAGAGAGGTCAGAGGTCATGAAGGGATACAGGAAGGTCACTCGACACAGCTGAGATGTTTACACTGTATACTGTCACACTAACTTGGCATAGGCCTTCTCCAGAAGGGCACTCCAGAACTCGTTTTTGACATTGGAGTGGCAGTAGATGAGTTCTCCATTGATGGTGGGCAGTCGGTCATCCACCACCACATCCGTCCACTCACCAAACACCCAGAACTGGAAGTGGAAGATGCCAGCATAGCGCTCTGGGTGTCTGGGATCCCACTCCTGCTCCTTCCAGTCAGGAATCACCTGCAACACAGTGATAGGCCAGTTATGGGAAATATGATGACAATGTATGACATTGCTTTTCTCTGAGCTGGGGTCATTCTTGAAGGGAACTAATGAATCAGTTAGTAAAAGGACTGTGGAACCACATTCTGTAAGTTTACATCTACTTTTAAGTTTGAACTGGATGAAGTAACCTATAAGCAGACCTACATCTCATCCTGTCCAACTCAGAGAGGATGGAGGAACGTGACAAAGACAGACTCACCTTCTGCCAGAGGTCTGGCTTCAGAGCCAAGCAGGAACAGGCCGCCACAAACCAGCAGTTACCCACAACTCCCTGGTTCAGGTCGTGGGAGCTGATGCCCTCCACAAACAAGTGAGGATCATCGCTGATCTCCTGGAAAGGGGGAAGGGTGACTTTTTGTTCATACTTTATGAGTATCGTGTTCTTTTCTCTTTGTAAAAGTGGATTGTGTTTCCTGGTGAGTCAGAGTGAAGAGTGAGATGGATGAGGACTGAAAATTAAATATTTGACGTGTCTCACCCCAGGCCTCTTCCACTCCACTCTGCCAGGAGGTGGTTTGCTGAAGAACAGAGACGCATTCGTGACTGGAAACTCTGGGTCCTCAAACAGCCTCTTGCTGTCCAGACAGTCTTTCTTTAGGTGGGAGTAGTGCTGGTTTTTGTATTGCGTAACTGAGGAGAACATCTTTTGGACCCAGTCAACTCTTCAAACTGCAAATAGACCAGAGATGAAGACACCAGGTTACTGGTAATTCAGATACAGATTCAGATGATAATAGTATCAGAATGGTAACTTTTCAACTTTGATGGTGGATTTTAGAATACCAGTAGATCAGAATACCGCCCATAAATTCAAATGTTGGTTGTTGAAACACTTCAGTATCATTTGAGTAAAGACAGCCTCACAAACTCCCACAGGACAATAAACTGACTCAGAAATTCAAAATATCTAAATGTACTGGAGACATTAAATGGACAACTTGTCGGGAAAAGAAGCTCATGAGGCTGGTCTATAAAAAGCAAAACATGTGGTCCCTCAGGAGATTATGATATTGTAACATCAGTGACCAGTGGGACTTTTGCCCCATCACTCCAGTCTCCCGATGATCCTTAGCTATGACAAAAAGTCTGCCTGTCAGAATGCCAAGGTACTTATCCTTTTGACGTTTCCATGAAAAACACAGGCAAACTAATCTGTATCAAGGGAATTACGTTATCTGCTTCATGGAGAGTCAACAAGTTCTGAAATGTACTTTGAGAAGTTAGGGATTGTATCTTAACAGCAATGCATGTCTCAGGAAATATATTTCAGAGTAGAGCACATTTGGGCCACAGTGAGAGGCAGCTTATAATTAATATTCTCAGGAATCTGTCAGTCCATGATTGTAATCATGTTACTCATGTCACCTCGGGGGTTCAGCAACAACAGCTAACAGGAAAGCATTAATCCGATATTCCAAAATAAATGAGGAAGAGAGAATTCTCCTTTCCAGTCTGTCCCACTCTGACTACCAGACCGGTAGACATATTCGGTATCTTTGCCACACCTTGTTACACCGCACCTTGTCACAAGTTTGTCACATAGCTTTAACAAGAAAAGTCTAAATAGAAAATCGACAAATGTCGACTGTACCTGACTGCCTGTGTTGAGGAAGCCACTTCCTTCTAGCTGTGAAGAGAGTGAACAGGAGGGTATTCTTAAGCCTTTTGTACCTGCCTGCCCCTCCTCCAACATCTCCACGGCCCGGTTAAGAGGGACGTGCTTTGAGCCACGCCCATTACACAGTGAAAAGTGTGTCAAGTTGCTACTGAGCACTGTTTACAGTAGCTGACTGTGCCATGAGGTGGACACACAAAGGAATCTCAGATTTATGGACTGAAAGAGATGACGTTTTGATGTAATAGAACTAAACCGTATTCTATTCAATGAACAAACTGTATCAAGGTGTAGAGGTGTGTATGCATGTGTGTGTATGTGTGAGCGAATCCATTTGCCTGGCTGATGTGGTCAGACAGGTTTCTTTTTGGGTTTCAGGGTAGTACAAGCTTGGGCTGTTGCTGTGACATCATTTCATGTTGTTATGTGACAGTATTACTCACAGCTAATTGGAACAGTGTCATGTTTATACATAATAGCTCATAGCTTTGTCCTTGTGTGTCGTTGTGAGTTTTATTGTTTTAGATAGCCCTACAATCACTAACTCAGATGAAAACAATGTTATCTGTGGCTAGAATTTCACTGATATCATAGGGATCGACACACCTATACCTACATTTTAAAACACTTTCATTATGACCAGTCTTAAATACTGACAGTCATGGCACACTGTATGATTAGCTACACAATATGTAGACTCATTATAGTCAGTCGAGCCCCAGAGACATGTTGCTACATGGAGGCTGTGATAGAGAGCATTCCATTCTCTCTCCCTCAACAGAGGAAAGACACCCATATCCTGCTCACCATATCCTGCACACTACTTAAGTAGAGTGTCTCGATGTATAACAGATTAAGTCTAAAATAAAAACTACAACTAAATTCTCCAGCATGCTCACTCCCATAGCCATGTGTGCAGGTAATTGCATGTGGTATAGTGTTTCTTACCTGTAGGCTTCCTAAAAACCTCTGAGGATGTTCCGGTTCTTCACAGTGTTCTCTGAGGTGTTGGCTTCTGGGACTTCCCAGAATCAGCCAACTGTTTTAATTCTCGTTCCCTTCTGTTCCCTCCCTGTACGACCCCCAGCATTCCTTGTCACTCCACTTAAACAGGATTGTCCACTTTCAAAGCATTTCCATTTGAGTTTCAAATTGAGTTTCACCCAAATTGGTCTCTTCTGTGTAGACACACAGTGCATGAAACCAGTCTGACGACTGCCTGTTTGGTGCATCGGGATGTTATTCACATCCTTGGCTCTAGACTCATTCCATGGGAGTTGAGTTAGATGAGAGATATGTTATTCTGCTTTCCTCCCCAGGCTGTCAGGCTTGGTTACAGAAGGTGCAACAGGGTGCAGTCAGCCATGGGGGCACAGAGAGAGAGAGAGAGAGAGAGAGAGAGAGAGAGAGAGAGAGAGAGAGAGAGAGAGAGAGAGAGAGAGAGAGAGAGAGAGAGAGAGAGAGAGAGAGAGAGAGAGAGAGAGAGAGAGAGAGAGAGAGAGAGAGAGAGAGAGAGAGAGAGAGAGAGAGAGAGAGAGAGAGAGAGAGAGAGAGAGAGAGAGAGAGGAGGAGGGGAGGGGGAGAGGTACAATATCTGCACTTCTTTTACTCAGACAAGAGAAAGAGCTCTTTCTGTTTCGGGCAGTTCCTACTCTACTGTCTGCCAGTCTCCCAGCAGACCCCCCCCCCCCCCCCCTCAACAGTTGCAGTGCCTGTAACTACAGAGTTGGGTTGTAACTACCTGACTGAGCCTCCTTAGTTTTAATAGTTATTACCCTTTAGTAAAACACCAGTACGAGTTGTTACAAAAGTGACCTGTCTGCACTCTCCAAGTTGTTGGAGTGCTTGTTGCCACAGAGGGAGGTTGTTACCTGTCTGTTTGTTATTCTACCACAGTAACAGTAACAGAGGCTGTTAGAACACAGTTGTCCCTTCAGCATCTCCCTGGACAGAAGATGGTTCCCTGATAACAACCCAGAGATCAAACAGCTGCCCAGAGCACACACCAGAATAGAAACACATGCATGACAAGCAAAGTTTCCTCACAATTAACTAACGTTGTTGGCTTGACCCCTCCTTGTGAATGACGGGTTCATACAGAAAGAAAGATGATGAAAATGTGTTTTAGCCCATAGGGCTGGACATGTAAAACCTCATCTAGCCTTGATATTGAGCTGACCACAGATAGCTCACTGCAAAGTGAATGTGTTGAGACATGGGCACCCAATTTACATTACTTTAATACTGTAGGAATCGAATCCTTGTCTGCAGTAAGAAGACATGTTGTGAGCAGAGCTTGTACTTTGGATTCTAACTCAGACAGACCCTGTCCAGCAGCCAGTGTCCGAGCCAAGAAGCAAATGAGGGTCAAATCCAGCTGGAGTTAAAAGCATAGCCTGAAGAGATTCTCAAATGAAGAGATCAACAGGAATGTGAGGAGAGAGGTCAAAGGTTGAATATAACCCCACAAATCCAAGATGTCTTTAAGATTAGAGTATTTGTGCTGTATTATAAATTGCATCTTATAGTCTCAGAAGGTGGGTTAGTTCAGCATTCTTACTCGTAGTAGATAGTCCAGCAATTCCGGTTCCCATGATAAAGATGTGGTAGTTGCTTGAAATGGATATTCCAATACTAGGTTGATTCAGCCGGTTTCCCATAAAGGCATGACGACAGACTTGACTAACTACTCAAAAGACGTTCAAACTTCCTATGGAGTCATATGTCTGTCTTATTTCCTATCAAGTTTATACTGTTTCCCCAACATACATACTAAAGGTTGTGGCCTCCTGGTTATCCAAGCAGAGAATATTCATGATTCATATGCTGCTTGTTGTTGTTTCTCATTCACAATACATGTAAAACAAACAAACACTCTCTCTCTCTCTCTCTCTCTCTCTCTCTCTCTCTCTCTCTCTCTCTCTCTCTCTCTCTCTCTCTCTCTCTCTCTCTCTCTCTCTCTCTCTCTCTCTCTCTCTCTCTCTCTCTCTCTCTCACACTCTCGCTCTCTCTCTCTCTCTCTCTCTCTCTCTCTCTCTCTCTCTCTCTCTCTCTCTCTCTCTCCTGCTGAAGTTCTATGGGGGTTTTGTGTTCAAAGGCAACAAAGCCCTTTTGTACTGGCAGTGTGTCTCACAGAAAGGCTATTTTTAGCCTTTAGCATCAGTATCTGCCTATGGCCTTATCGTTCTCAGAGAAGAAGACAATCATGTTGATATTATATGAGAGCAGGAAACTGATTTATAACACACTTCCTGGGGTTCATGAGACCGAGCGGCATAAACTGGGGCAGCGATGGATATATACGTTTTAGTGAGACAGTCATGTTTAATATTCGGTGCCATTTTCCTTTTAAAACCACAATCTATGAAGGTCAGTGCTCCTGGCAGCCTTGCTCACAGTGCAAATGTTACACCATCTCTGTCAAGTAATTGCAGTAATTACTCAAAAGCCAGGCCCCATGATTGTGACCTTGTCATCATGACTAATGTCAAAGTCCTCTTCATGCACCAGTTGAGATTTGCTCTTATTAAGCGAGTCCACTGGAAAAACTGGCTCCCTGAAGCCAAACAAACTGACTGAGATCTCAGAGGGAATATTTCCTGGTTTAACAGGGCTGATAAGAGCGTTCCCTGCCACGAAACACTCTCAGTTCTGCCCTCGTGTCTGATGGCAGATGGAAGCCAGAGCTCAGGGTTCTCATGGCAACTCTTGCAGGATTCCTCCACTCTACTTCATACCATTACATTCCTATGGAGAAGTGCCAAATGAGTCCATGTACCCTTCATGTCATTCTCAAAGCAGCCACTAGGAGGCAGACAAGCCATGCCAAGGTGTATGTGAAGGCGTAGTACAGCAATGGTGTAATGTTTGCTGTTGTGTTTTAAACGTGTGTGTTCTGGGTTTTCACATATTTGAGGTGTATTTGATTGAACCCTTGTGTGGTGGTCGGATCTGTGAGACCACAAGGAATTTTGTTTGCAACAGGAAAACTTTAACATGCTCAACAATGACACCTGAAGTCCAGTCGTCAGTGGTTTTGTTCTGCTGCTTGCATTTAACTCACATTTAACTCACATTTAACATTTTCTTATTAATAAGAATAAGAGTATAGCAGACACCAGGTGGACTATGTGTTCTGTTACAATAAACTGGTATGTGATCTCGACCATGGACGGATTAAGAAACCACGGACCCCTGGGCCTGGATGTGTCAAGGCCCCCCCCCCCCACACACACACACACACACACACACCGGCCCAAAAAAATGTGTTTTTGCAAAAAAAAAAAAAAAAAGGAATAATATTGATATTGTTGTTTAAAAACGCAAAAGTACTCGAGCAATCAACAAAATAAACATAGTTTATGTTCCAAAAATATTTGATAGCTGTAACCATAGACTAGAATGTACATTTGTAGCCCACACAACAGTCTCTTTTTCTTGAAAAATTACCATCATAGGCTTAACAATATTATATCGTCAATAAATAGTGTGTGTTGGGGGTGCTTAGACACAGCTCTAATGCTATTGTTTTGCACTTGCTTTTTGGATTTCTCCCTACAAAGTAGAAGGGCCCATATTGTATGGAGTACTCAGCCCCTCTAAAGTCCTATAGATAAACTGAGGGGATAAACACTCACTTGAAAGGTATCATGATGGTTTCTTTCTTGTGACATCTTCAAATTGAATGTTGAGGCTATGTTTTTGTTTAATCAGTAGGACTTTTGGGGCCCTGTTAAAAACATTAATGACTTAAGCCTAGCATATAGCGGCTACGGCGCATATCATCATATGCACTAGTGTATATGCATAATACACTTGTACATATCAAGTTAACAACAGCGAGCATACGCAAACATACGCAGAGGCTCTGGGTTAGGGGCCCCCTGAGCTCATGGGCCCCTGGGCCCGGTAGGCCCATTGGTTAATCCATCCCTGATCTCGATGTATGCACCACTAAAACAGTCAGGTTGGAGCCACGATCTCTCCTCACCGAGGCCGGTTGGTCGGCATGCAGTCAGCAGACAGCAGTACTTCAGTCTTACAGAAGGGGGCGCCATAGCCTTGTTTAGACTGCAGTCCTCTGGAAGCAGATGACCCTTTACCTGGGGACCAGGAGCCCTCTCTGTGTGTTCTGTTCCAGAATGCACAGGTGTTCTGTTCTGTTTGTGTTCTGTTTCAGAACTCACAGGCTGCTGCTTTGCATGGGATTGAAAATAAATACAGAAAAGGCTAAGGATATTTATATATTCAAAATATTTTAATTCAAATATGTTTATATACATTTTAAAGACCAGATATATGTTGTCGTTTTCGGGTGTTGGAGTAATGCCATTGTCACTCAGGTAAGCTGAAAGTGTGTCAACAACAAACAGAGAAACATGAAAGATTGTACATACAAAATCTCCCTGTAAAAGAAGTGTGCTTTATTCACATCTCCAGCTAATATCCCACAGACTATCAACCATAACATGGTATAAATACATCTCAAATGCCAACTGTACCTACTTACTGTGCCTAAGTATGTATGACGCATGAATCTACCACTGACGATCGTTTATTGTGACATGGTTGGTTTTCTGCTGTTTTAGATGCACTCACTTCAGCCTTGACAAAGCCTGTCTGAAAGGGGGATATACCCTAGCGTTGGCAGGCAGTGAGTCAGGGTTCAAAAGGGTTTCTGAAAGGTCTGGCAGAGGGTGAATGTTGCACACTGAAGCACGCTGTAAATGTAAGGGACTCTCCCCTGCAGCGTGCAGTGCAATTAATCCCCAAGAAACTCCTGTTTAGACTGGAGATCAATGTTGACTATTGAAAGACTCTCTGTTACCATGGCGACGGAGACAGCCCAATGGCGGTGCTCCTGAACAGAATAGTAAAAAGGTTTTTTTTTATGTGTTTTTTTTTTTACCCACAACGTTGTCTGCTCTTTTGTATCTATTTCTGTAGCTCTGCCTTGCTTCACCAACCAGAGAGCTGCGCATGACATTCAGACTCATACACACTCTGATACAGGCACACACACACGCACACACACACACACATTACACCCCCACACACACACATTTTCAGTCTTCTACACACTAGCAAACAGACACACGCACACACACGCAACACTCACACACATTCCGATCAAGCGCACCAGGGAACACAGGTAGAAACGGGCTACTGAGGCTACTGTTTCCATGGTAACCATAAGGTCATCAATTTACTTCATCATTTACTAAAGTGCTAAATACAACCAAGACCACTAGCCTACAGAGTAATAAAAATACTTGCACACAGACCACGCCTATCTAAAGGTACATGGTCAAAGTATTCTTGCCTACAAAGATACAACATTGCTTAAAAATTCTGTAATTTTGTTTCTCCTCTACCCCTTGGATCAATACTAAAATGTTCAACGACTTTGCTGTAAAACATTGTACTTGTACTTATGACATCACAGTCCAAACTGCATCAAAGCAGTGATGGAATGGAATGTCAAAAAGTGCCCCAAAACAATTAACTCTAATATGTCATAATAAAAACTGCATTGCGTTTTCATTATTTATACTGCAGTCATTGCCAGGCTGTAGGAGTGATTAACACTGTATTTTAGTGGCTGTGTAGAGGATTGTCTCACTGTCAGCAGAGCCTGCTGGTCACAAGTCCTTGGAGAGAGGGACTACTGTATGTGACGTCATAATAACATAGTGGGTGGATATGGAGCGTGACACAGTACGAGTCTGCACCATAAAGCGAAGAGCGTGGACTGCTGAGTCATGGGAGACGAGCGTAAGAACTGAGTCAGAAGGAGAACTGGAATACAACTCTTTTAATTGCAAAAAGGGAATCGGTAAATACATAGAATGAAGCACTGAAACAAGCCACTGTGACATTGCAAAACACCAATAAAGAGGACATTGTAAATTTTCCAGTAACCCAAGTCATTCCACCAGAAATGCATTCAAAGAGAACAGAAAGAGCACATGTGCACCATGACGAAGCATCCTGGAATCCTACAAAACAAATGTAGACTGCAGCTCTACAATTCAACACATATAGAAATGTTTTACAAACAGTTTGTGAACAGAGACACACATGTCTTTGTTTTCCTGTTTCTTTTTTTTTATTATCAAAAGACTTCAATCTAAAAAAAAAGGCACCACAGGGGGTGTGGTTTACACCCTCCATCTTGCATGGTGGCGGCGGCTTCACACTAAACAACTGACATTTACTGTTAATGTTAGGCTGTAGAAAATCTGGGGGCAAAGAGACGAGATATCGAACAACTGGCGGGAGAAAATACATCGGATTTCGTCCAGAAAAAAAAAAATGTTATTTTCTTACAAATCGTTGATTCCCAAAAGGTGTAAAAGTGGACCTGCTGTTGGATTAGCTGTTGCGTTGACATCACAGTGCCCCCTGCTGGAGTAAGGTGTCATTGAGGGACTCAATGGTGGGTTGTTGCACATTATAGTAGAACTGTGTGGTACAGTATGGCTTTCACAGAGTCAGACATGTCCCAGGGTAGGTAGAGCACCGGTTCACTTTGCTTCCTTACAGTAATGCCTCACACTCTCACACGCTCCTCTATGACGGCCAGGAAAAACCTCCATGCCTGGGCCTAATCCAGTCAACTTCCTGTCTCACAACAATGTTTAAATAAGATTTTCACAGGACATCCTCCTCAGAAACTTAACATCGGTGTGACCCTTCATGTGTTATTCTCCAAGAACATGAACATTTTTTTTGTTTCAGACAGAGATAGAACGTTAACATACGTTAAAATATTTTTTTTACCAACCCCGTGTAAGAAAAGAATCTTCATATGTAAAGTATTCATATTTCTGCTTCCTATCTTAAAATTGCGATAAATCAATTAACACTAGGTAAAAGTCATGCAAAATGTGAGAAGCTCCACTATTTGTGTGCAATCTAATTTCCCTAAATGAGCATGAACTAGTCAGATATTGTGTCTTGGGGGGAGCTCCCAGTATCACACGGTACTGTTCTTCTTGGGGAACCGAAACATATTTACATTTACCATTTTCTCTTTTCTCAGTCATATATATACTTTGGCTTTGACATCTTCATTGTCATTTAAACTCTTCAGAGTGTGTAACCTGGTGTTCCAGTGCAGTGGCAGTCATAACAACAGCTGCCAGAGCAGATCAAACTGCACCAAGTGACACGTTTCCAGAAATCTGTTTTATTGCCATGGTTACAGTGCATGTTGTTACAAGACTGCTTCAAAAAGCTTGGTGATTGGCATCTGCGTGTCGCACGGTGCGCAACAAGCATCCGGAACAGAGAGTTTGACCCGAGAACAGCGCCGCAGCAAGGCTACTTTTTAAAACGGAACTTTCTAGGGGCTTAAACAATCTGTACGTTGTCGTCTTCTTCCCAGGGTCAGTTTGACATGAGAAGAAAACAAATCAGTTTGTGTTAAACTAGGGCCTAATTCTTTTGACTTTGGTTATTTTATCCCCAACCCCCATGTCCCTTTAGCTTCAACTCTATCTGTACATGCCCGGGGTGCTATAGATGAGACGTTTGGCCAAACCGTGCATTACAGTTTGTGAAGACCTCGTCAGAGAACGCGCGATGTTGTCTGAATGTGTGGCGGATGTCGGTATTGACATTATAGAAGCATGGTTATGGTTACAGTATTAGCAGGGATGGTGCGATGGCTGTACACGTTATTTACAGCAGATGAGAAAGACATTCACCTAAAAGTGTTCTAATTACTTGTCACACCTTGAATCATACAACGAAAAGGAAAAAAGGAAAGAGGAAAATCATTAGCATCAGGAACACAAAAACAAAGACTCAGTCTGATGGATACCCCTGGAGAAAAGTCCGTTTGCTGCTTGGAATTATGCACATGAAGTGGGAGTGTCTATTACGCCTGTGGTTTACATGGAAGAATTTGGGGATTTTTTAAATATACTTTTCATAGTTTGTAAGGACTTCCTATTAGTAAATTGCAAGCTCTCTTTAAAGAGAAACATTTAAAATTCAACTTCTGACAACTGGCAGTTTGGGAATTTTAATGAGACGTGGTCATCTTTACATCATTGTCGTATACGCCCAGCATATACATTTTTAACAATATTTGTTATAAAAAAGAAGAGATTTTGTGGTGAATTCTCAAGCAGCAAAAGGTGGAACAGCCCTAGTGGTGAAGGTATAGTAGACGACCGTCACCAGGAAGAGGCTGGGTGCAGACTAGAGAGGTCCTCCCAGACATTAGGGGGCGCCAGCACCAGAGACAGCTCTGTGTGTCTACATAGACTCTCCCAGAGAATCCTCATCATCCAGAGACAGAGGCAGGTAGAGATCCTATGGGGGGGAACAGATAGAGGAGAAAATATTGTATTAGTAGTTCACATATTCGTCCGATATGAAATGGGACACAGGGGGGGGGGACAATTGTAAGAAATCGGTCAACAGAAAGGGGGAGGAGAGGAGGAAAGGACCGGTGAGTACCTTCTGCTTACGGTTGCTGCCAGGACTGGTGGGGGTAGAGGTGGGGGACTGCTTGGAAATAGGGGTGGAGAGCTGGCTGCTGGAGCCTGTCCCATTGGCTGAGACAGAATCAAAACACAAAGAGAGGAGGAAAGAGAGAAAATAGGGAGAGATGAAGAGAGAAAGAGAAACCTGGGGGTTAGATAGTGTGTACGAGCAGCCAGCCGCTCTCCCTGGGCCTCGCTCTGCTCCCAGCCTCTCCAGAGGGGCTGACTGGCCCCCTATTTGAGCCTCAGTTTGCCTTCCCCCCCGCCCCCCGCCTCCACAAACACTGTCTGGTTGCTACGATACCGCTGGACCTTGTTTAAAGCAGTGATGGCGGTTTGTGTAGTAAGACTTTTAAAAGCCTTTTGTCTTTGAGGGACAAATAGAAACCGTGAGGACCGTCTACACAGCAGATGGCTTGTTTCACTCTGGGTCAGTCAGGACTGTAAACAAGTAGCTTTTGGGCAGCTTTACAGCTGCAGCCAACTTCATCCCAGGACCGCTAAAAGTGTCTGTTTTGCTCAAAAAGAAACTTTATGAAGTGCGTTGTATAAATGGAATGTCCTATTAATTCAGGCAGCATAAAAACAAGCAATGTAAAGAAGCAAGGTGTTAATAAGGATGGATGCAGGAAGGGGTTAAGCAGAAACATGCACCACAAGTAAAGGAAAACATGGCTTTTATTCAAAAAGAAAAGTGCAACAAAACTGAACAAACAAAACCAAGAATGGAGTGAGAGATTGTCAGACCACCATTGAAGATAGAGGGTTGGGAGGGGTTAGTATCTGGGCTGGGGTGGGAGGGGTTAGTATCTGGGCTGGGGTGGGAGGGGTTAGTATCTGGGCTGGGGTGGGAGGGGTTAGTATCTGGGCTGGGGTGGGAGGGGTTAGTATCTGGGCTGGGGTGGGAGGGGTTAGTATCTGGGCTGGGGTGGGAGGGGTTAGTATCTGGGCTGGGGTGGGAGGGGTTAGTATCTGGGCTGGGGTGGGAGGGGTTAGTATCTGGGCTGGGGTGGGAGGGGTTAGTATCTGGGCTGGCTGTTTAAACGAGCAAGCTGACCATCAGGGCCAGAACTATAGCATACAGTCTCAGATAATCAGTATACAATATCATATCACATACCAAACCATTCAACAGTATATCAATTCTGCCTGAGATAAATAAAAACACTTAATGCTTTAACAGTACTCAATTTAAATCCGTATGATTCTGTTGTGTGTTTTCGTTTAATTCAACAGTATAACAGAAGATAAAACCAAAGACATATCTTGTGTTACCGGGAAGATCATATAGAATATATGACATTTCAAAGAGCCCAGTTAACCCTTGTTAACAGTAGAGGTGTATGATCCCCATATGATACTGAAAGCTTACACCAGGAAGCCTTTGACCTCCCTCCTAATCTTTATCTTTCCCTCAAACACACACACACACAAACGCACACACATTGTCACCTGCCTGCTGACCCTTCCAGCCTGGCATCTTTAGCCCAGGGCTCCCCTTCCCTCCCTCCCTCCCTCCTTCCCTCTCTCAGCGTTTAAAGACATATTAGGGGCCACCAGCCACTTGGCTGCCTATCTGCTGTCTCAGAGGCCCCTTTGCCCCACCCACCCCTGCAGCGACTGAAATATGAACAGCTCAGAAAGGGAGGGGGAGGAGGGGCAGCAGGACCCAGGAGCACACCCCGATCCTCCACCCGGCCATCCATCTGGCTGTGGAGTGACACAAGGTGACAGGAGGACACCTAGCCACGCGTTCTGCCGCCCGACTACTGACCCCCGCTGTGACCCCTTTGACCTTAAATGAGACTTTGAAACTGCTGCCTACCCCAGGGAACGTGTGCATGTTCTAAAATCTGTCTCTCTGTCTCTCTCTCTCTCTCTCTCTCTCTCTCTCTCTCTCTCTCTCTCTCTCTCTCTGTCTCTCTGTCTCCCTCCCCCCTCCCCCTCCCCCTCCTTCTCCCCCTCCCTCTCCCTCTACCTCTCCCCCTCCCTCTCCCTCTCCCTCTCCCTCTCCCTCTCCCTCTCCCTCTCCCTCTCCCTCTCCCTCTCCCTCTCCCTCTCCCTCTCCCTCTCCCTCTCCCTCTCCCTCTCCCTCTTCCCCTCCCTCTCCCCCTCCCCCTCCCTCTCCCTCTCCCTCTCCCTCTCCCTCTCCCTCTCCCTCTCCCTCTCCCTCTCCCTCTCCCTCTCCCTCTCCCTCTCCCTCTCCCTGCATGTTATTCCCACACCAGACATCGTATGTCACAGATAATACCAGCCCTGTAGACAGACAGCTGGTCAGTTCTTACAACCCTACCCCTCTGTAGCACCTTTGTTTTCTCTTTAAATTCCGTCAGCATATCTGGATTAGTATAATTTTATCATTCGTAATCTGCACAGATTATCCCGATCATACAAAGGCTGGATTTTGTCTCCCCATTTCTGTGTATTATTGCAGGGTTTTGGTAAACGTGCAGGAAGTAATGTGGTGAGATTAGAAGGTCCATTCTGCTCAACAGAATCCAGACTTTCTGGACAGACAGACAGACAGACAGACACCAGGGTCTCTAGACATCCAAGCTGACCAATGACAACCCAGGCAAAAACATGCAAATTACATACAGACATAATTCAAAATAAAAAAATAAGAAAATAAAACTGAAGCCAAACTCCAAACAAGTAATATAATGAAAAACAATTTATATATTGTAACTGACAAGTAAAAACTGTATAATCATGCCCCCATATCAGTTGGATAGGTCTAGCTGTGTTAAGAATCAGGAAGGAAGCTGGTGTTTGAAGGGAGAGTATAACTCTGTATCTGCAGTCTATGTGAGGCCAGGTGGGACTGCGTCCCAGCGTGCAGGGCAGAATAGATCAGATAATAATGGGCTCACTCGATTCTGCTGGAGACTTGCTGCGACGGGTCGGACCTGGACTCTTAGAGATCCTCTGGGGTTTGGGCCCCTTCATCACCCTGCATTCTGAGGGGACGAACACACACACACACACACACACACACACGCACATCCGCACACACACACACAGATACAGATAGAAGAAGAAGCATTAGAGAAATGAAAACTGAGGCCATTGTAGCTGCAATAGTCTGTTCCACATAGAAAAGAAAAGCAAAACTGACAAAAGAACAGACTTGGATACAAAGACACTGAGAACAAACAATGAGATCCCAGAGAGTGTATTATGTTAATTCGGGGCCAGACTGTGCACAGATGTGTTTATAATGAAGCTCATTGTGACTCTCTTGTTTTTAATTAGAGTCATGGCATGAAGCTGGCCAGGATCAGCTGTACAATTTAATGCTTTATGCAAGCATTCAGGCAATTGCTTAGTAGCTATTACTCAACGCATTTTATGTATGTATGTATGCAACATAACTGCAGGGTGTGTTTTACAGCAGACAGTTTACAGTTTGTGTTTTGCATGCAGGCAAGGTTCACCGCATGTAGTATGTATAGCAGCTAGGTTTCTATGGCGCAGTTTATTCTGGGTCATGGCATTAATGAGGCTAACTAACAGTATGGAGCCCACAGCCACAGACTGTTCTACCCTGTTCTGCTCGGTTCTAGCCTGCTCTGTTCTACCCTGTTCTGTTCTACCCTGTTCTGGATAGACCCACTCATATGGAACCAGGACCAGACTAGCTCATATGGAAAAGATACAGAAAAATCCTTAAGATGTTCAACCTGCAGCTAATGTAAACATTCAGAGTTGATTCTTGTATCCCACCAGAGCACTTGTTACCATTAAATATACACAACGTCAATAGTGTACATAGTGTATAAAACCTGTCTGCAATTCATGTTCTGTATGACGTTGCATAAGTTTAACATCGTTCAGCTTGCCTTATCTTATTTACACAGGTAAGTGGACATTCTCGTAGTAAACATATACAGAGTACAAAGTAACACTGAAGTCACATATGTAAACTTTACTAAGGTTCATGTATATCTCTTTCACATGGGGAGGCCCAGGCCCCGCTCACGCGGATGTCAGCCTGAACTTGACGTGACCCCAGAGTGCAGAACCTGCCCACTGACCTTGGTTATTATAGCCCGCCGGGCCTGATTTGGGTTTGGTTCCAGAAGGGTAGTGTGCTGAAAGAAAGGAACCACAACATTAAAGCACACTGGCATCTCCTTCTGGTTCAGAGAGGGCAGGCAGTGGTGTGGGGGATGCATGGACCCTGTCTGCCCCCCGTCACCCACACTGGAGCTGGGCAGAGCGGAGGAGGATCCTATCCTGCCCTGCCCGTGAGGCTCTACGGCGGCGATGTCAAGGTAGAGGATGAGAGAGGGGAGGCTGGGTGTAGAGATGTATAAATAGATGTTGGTCGGTCGGTCGGTCGGTCGGGAGGGAGGGAGGGAGGATTGGTTCTAAGGCTCCTCATCTCCTCACGTGGAACAGCACAGGATCTGACCCAAACTTGTCACCACCCAGATGAATGTCCGCTGCTCTACACTGTCTGCTTCCTGCGCACCTCACAACCAACACGCAGCCACACCCCTGTGTTCCACACAGCGTGGTCCTCTGAAGATCTGCACCCTACACATCAGCTGGGATCTCATGCCATCTCTCTGCGTGTGGAAGGAGTTCACTTGTCAAGACCTCAAACACCAGACAGCAACAGCACCTTCTAGTCCTTCTAGCTTCCTATGACCCCCTGATATTTGTACAATGACACCCCAGAGACAGCCCTAATCTCTCCATCTACATGTCTAAATCACATTTACATAAACTCCATCTTGATAATGAGCTCTAAGGCAATACTCATTTGAGAGACTTAAGCTTTGGACTCAGGGGAGTGAGTTTTACCAAATCCGTCCATGTACACATGACAGTCCACCTATAGCTGCTGGGGTATAGTATCATCTAGCAAGGACACAGGGAGACGGCCATGATGGGTTTTCCAGTGTCGAGTGACTGACGACACATATGCACAGAGGCTTATGGTGATGTTGACATTACTGTGAGAGGCCTCTTGCCAAAATGTCAGTTAACTGGGTTGTAGGTATTTATTTAACTTCAGGAAACGTTCCTTCTGGAACCCGAAACAAACCCGAGTTCCTCGTGTCTACGGTGTTTTGAGAGCGGTCTGTGAATGTGTGCCAAGGATGAGTATGAGAGATGTACATTTAGTGAAAGTATGATTTTAACCAATGAACATTCAAGAACAATGGTGAATATAATATAAGAATACAGAGAGTCACACAGATCCCCAAAAATTGGGTAAGAATACAACCTGCGTTGGCAAAATAGTCACTTGCAAAGGAATGTTTTGTGAGACGTGAGGTCTGTGTTCGAGCTGGAGGGCAGCAGTGTTAATGTGAGGAGCCGTGAGAGAATTTGGGGGGGGGGGGGGGGGGGGGCCGGGGCTGAAGCCCGGGACATGATGCGGGGAGGAAGTGATGTCATGCGCCTCACCATTCTCATCCAGGGAAAAGTCATCCTGGGCGTAGCGGAACTTCTCTGGTCCACAGGCAATAAACACATCGTCATCCCCGAAGAAATCCTGAAGGCAGGTGACCTGGCGGAACAGAGAGGTGACAAGTTAGCAACGACAAAGCACATCTGGAACTGACCAGGTCAAGGGTGACAGTGACCTCAGATGTAGTGACACAAGGTGTGAAGACACACCTTTAGTGGTCGTAACACATTTAACTGACAGAGCAGCCAAACCCTGGAGCCATTGTGTGTCCCATTGTGTGCCTCAGAAACACTGCTTCCTTTTAAATTCCCTTTTCCGCTTGAGTGCAATTAAAATGCTGACTGGACTAATTAAAAAAGATAATACACTTGTATTTGGAGATTATTCCATAGCTAAGGGGCTAGTTCACAGATTTAGCTAAAAGCCCTGTTAAACACCCCACATGGAGACTGAACCTGATTATGGCCGAATAAGACCAACCGACACATGGGGTCTTAAACTGTAAAATCCAGGATAAACACCATGTTTAAGAGAACAGGAACCTCGACTACATCCCAATTAGCCAGATCCCACTCAGCCTTCATATGTACATTCACAGTAGACAAGCATTTTAACCTCGACACCAACTCACAAGACTTTCCCTGGCTCCCGGTAGCAAGCCCGTGGCAAGCCCCTGGATGTAGGTCAGCTCTGTGCCTCTGACACCCGACACGTTGGAGGGTGGTTTTTACTACAGATACACAGTGACAGAGTAAGGTTACTCCTTTCACATGAAGGCTATCTGCTCACTGGCCTGCTGCTGACTGGAGTCTCTCCTCCAGTCCTGTCCTCTGCAGCTGTTCACGCATGCTACACTGCTGATTGGACAGAAGCCTCTGGCCCCGCCCTCAACACACAACCCCACCCCAATAGACAGGGCCAGACACTCAGACTAGAAGGCCTATCAGGGCCTCTTACTCAGGGATCTCAAAAACAAAGACCCCCCCCCCCCCTCGCTCTCTCTCTCTGGTCTTCCTGGAGACAAGGGGGTCGTAGGGCCACACCCCAGGAGTTTAGGCTCTGGAGGGTGTCGTGTCCCGGAGGCAGCGCAGCCTCCTTTGTGACACACGGCTCAGCTATGAGCTGCTGCTAATTCTGGAGCCCCTCACCCTGGCAGCTGCCATGCTGGTTGTCTCTCTGTACTGGAAGTGCTGCTAAATGTGGACGGGTGTCCGGTCGCCGTGGAGTCTGCCAGCTGTACCCCCTTCACGTACCCCTGGGGACCAGGAGTGGCGTGGAGGAGGAATGAGAGGGGCAGACTTCTGGGGGGTGAAACTGTGTGACATACTAATCCTGTTCATATTGGTTTTGTAGAGCATCGACTGTAGAGCTCTAATGAGACGATGGACCTGTATGTAGTGTTACTTTCATAGTCGATCTGTGAAGCTTAGGGGGGGAAAAAAATCCCTTTTGTATTCGCTGCAGCGCCACCATTACCGTGTGGCATTTACAAGGGGATATATCTCTAATGGTGACATTTTACAGATGCCTGTGAGGTTGTCAATCATGACTTAGGGAGCGAAGTACTCCCCTCACCACCCCCCCCCCCTCTCCCCACAAACATTCAACGACCACGTCCTCCAGTGGTGCTGAGGGAGAAGTTGTGTGTGTGTGTGTGTGGGGGGGGCTACAATCTCTAGGGGGTCTGCTGGAAAGAGAGGGGAGGGGGGGGCATGTGTCCCGCTGATGGAAACATCTAATCAAGTCTGGCCCAGGCTTCCCAGCTGCACTACTAATGCAATCAATGCAGCGAGACAGTGTGTGTGTGTGTGTGTGTGGGGTTCAGCCATGGGGCCATGCACTGGGGGGGCCCTGTTGGACTACTTAAGGACTGCTGAGGTCTTTCTCTGACCTCCAGCCCAGCGCTCTAGTTAAGAGGTTAAGTTAAGGGGTCACGCAGGTCTGAACAGAGGTCATTAGTGAGATGAGACCGTAACAGACGGACGACAGGAGGGAATCCCTTAAGAGACGAACGGAGACCTCAGCCCCCTCGCCTTCAACTTGACACACTCTATGACATGTCGTTTTCTGCTTCCGTTCATCTTCAGGATGCGTATTCACTTCCTTGTTGACCTGTTTAGTGACTTCTTATCTTTAAGGGTCAGGCAGGGAGAAGCGTGCTGACCTGAGGGCATGGAAACAAGCCCATGTACGACATCATACCATCACTGCAATCAGTCATGCTGCACATAATGAGACAATAACAGTTTTTGAATGAATCCTTCCCCCTCTATATCCTCCAGACCTCCTGGAAATGAGCTGTGATAGGAGGATCTGGAGTGAATGAAACTGTCATCTTTGGGGTTAGCTGCTGCAGCCATGGAAAGAAAGCAGTCAAAACAAGGCGTCGACGGAGTCAGCCTTTCCATGACGCGAGGCTCTCTCACTCCCCTCTCCTCCTCTCTCACTCCCCTCTCCTCTTCCCCCCCCCATCTCCCCTCTCTCCCTCCTCTCCCTCCCCTCTACTCCTCCCCTGTCGCTCCCCTCACCCTCTCCTCCTCTCACTCCCCCCTCCCCTCTCCCTCCCCTCTCACCCTTTCTCTCCCTCCCCTTTCTCTCCCCTCTCCCTCTCCCTCTCCTCCTCTCCTCCTCTCCCCCTCTCCTCCCCTCTCCTCCTCACCCCCCTCCCCTCTCACTCCCCTCTCACTCCCCTCTCCTCCTCTCCTCCCCTCTCCCTCCCCTCCTCCCCTCTCCCCTCCTCCCCTCTCCCTCCCCTCTCACTCCCCTCTCCTCCTCCCCTCCTTTCCTCTTCTCTCCCTCCTCTCTCCAGCCCAGCGGCGGCAGGTCAGACATGCTGCGCTGCCTCCACCACATGCTGCTGACGTCTCCCCCCTGTCTGTCCATCAGTCAACTCCCCTCAGTTTCTCCAGCGGTCTGCATCACCTGAGTGACTGAGTGGAACCCACAAATGCTTGGTCACATCCGGAGGAGGAGGAAGAGGACAGACCAGCCCTCTGAGCGCTGGCCAGGGGAAGAGGGGATGTCATGCACCCTGACAGCCGACCCTGTTTGTTTGGGTGGAGAGTTGTGCTGACTCAGGCACAGAGCTAATTGAGTGCAGCGCTGCTGATTATGGAGATGTCCTGACTGACCTGACAGCTCTGCCACTAGGAGGCGGGGCTAGGCAGAGACAGGAGCCTGGGATAGGACTAGGCCTGTCACTCACACACAAGAATGTGTGTTTGTGATGGGAGTAGAGGTGGTTCAGGTTCAGACAGAGGCAGCGGAGAGTATAACACTGGTGTGTAGACATCCACTTAATCCTGATTGGGCGTCGTTCCACCAGCTCTCATAAGGCCTTGCGTGGTGGCGTGCGAGGCGGGGCAACTGACCCTCATCTGTCACCTCCTGTCACCCCTCAGCCTCGCGGACACCACAGATCACACCAGGCTATCAGCCAATCACAAACAACCAGGGGCGGGGGCAAGGCTGGATACAAGCTGGCCATATCAACTGCATGACTGCCATGAAGAGTCAACAAAACAGCGAGATTAACCCTGATCATTTCAACAACAACAAAATGTCAAATCACAACATTGATGAATTGCCAGACAGCTATACAAGAGATATCAGAAGCTCGTAACTAATTACAGAGACTTTAAACTACATCTCTCTCTGCCACCCTGCAGTAGGAGAGCTGGGCACAGTCTCAGGGCCACATGGCAGCAGTACCAGGAGGGTGGGGAGGAGGGCGGGGAGGAGGAGGAGGATGACAGCCTAGGAGACGAGGCTGATGTGATGCGAGCTGAAGGGAGAGAGCCCAAAACCTGGAGGAGCAAGGGGGGGGGTGACCTTCAACATGGGGGAGCTTAGACGACTAAGTACCAGCACGCTACACACACATACACACACACACACACAGATACACCCCGCCCCCCCCATCCACACATACCACACACAGCTTTGTGAGCCAGGGAAATGGATAGGGACAGTGTAGGCCACCAACAGACATCCCCTCAGAGCAGGGAGACTACACTGTAGCCTCAACAGAGAGTCACATCAAGGCCCATCAGCAGCTGGATTGCCAACGCAGTACCGACACACTCAGCGCCCCCGCTCACAGACGGCTCTACACACACAAGATTAAAGGAGTAGCAAAAGATCTGACTCCGTGAGCTGTTAGGCAGATTGAAATCCCTTTCGCACGAAGCGTCGTTCAGAAGTAACAGCAGTAAAAGATCTGTAGAAATGGATTTCCCCCCTAGATTGCCAACAGACAAGCCATCTCTCTGGCTCGTATGGCCCAAAGCAGTTCATTACTATTTAAGTATGAGCCAGTGGAGAAGCATGATTACAGATTTGTTCTTTCGACTGGCTGGGAGTGAATTAGCACTTAGCAGGTTAATCCTTTAACCTTGAAATGGTGCTGAGCCGGGGAGGAGGAAGCCTATGAACAGGGGAGGGGTGTTGTTGAGCGTTTCAGAGCACTGCACCCCCGAGATTTCTGCAGTCCCCCCCCACCCCTCCTCCCTCTCCTCAGACGTACGGAGGGGGGCGGAGGGGGTGGGGGCTAGCGGAAGAGAGAAGGGCGGCCTTCAACAGCCACAAACTGCAACTGGACATTTAAAGGCCGGTGGAACATGACCATAATTCCACTTAGACATCATCTAGAGACACGTGAGCTCCCTGCGCCTGGCCAGCCCGCCAGCACCCACAAAACACAGGGCTGCTTACATGGCAAACCAGAGAGAGATCAATGAGCCAGAGTAACCACGGCAACAGACACACAGGATCCATGCGCTGCTGGGGATTCTAGGAGTACAGGGCTGCAGATTTCCTGGCATACAGTCAGCGTCTCTCTTAGACAGAGAGACAGACAGGCAGGCATACCACGGCATGTCCACTACAGTCATCAGTCAAGGTTACTCCGTGGGCTAATTAGCACTGAAGGCCTTCCCAGAATTCAGCAGCTCATCTCCACACATGACCATTATAGCCTCTCCAGTCTATGACAGAAAACGGACAGGCAAGGAGAAAGAAACGCACACACGATTTAGCGGGGTCAAAGGTGGGATCCTTTGTCTTGTCAGAGAACTGGGAACAGAAAAGGTAGCGCGCGCGCGAGAGAGAGAGAGAGAGAGAGAGAGAGAGAGAGAGAGAGAGAGAGAGAGAGAGAGAGAGAGAGAGAGAGAGAGAGAGCAGGGTTGGACAGAGGCAGACCAGGGGATGATGTCATCCCAATCTGCATGCTGTCTCCCAGGCCTGGCTAAAATGGCGGTGCCACTGTAATCCCATTAGAGCTAATCCCAGCTCTGTGGCCTGCTCCTGGGTACAGGTTCCCAGCTCCCTCCATACCCCTCCAGTGCAGAGGGCTCTCTGGGTGGGAAGGTGGGGTGGAGAGACACAGGGGGTCCTAGGGAGGCCCCCTAATGAAGCTGTATGAGTACACTGGCAAAGATGCTCACTGATGGGGTGTAAAATTGCTCCCCAGCACAGAGAATGTGTGAAATCCAAACATTAGCTCCCATTCTTCTTCCACAGGGGAAAAAAATGTGTTTTTGACTAATCCTATTGAAGCTTGTCCTGGGACAGTGCCCACGGAAACAGAGGTAACTGAGGTCTCACACACACACACAGCACAGTGTATGTCAACCCTGTTTTGGTACAAGTTTGTGGTTTTAGGGGTCAGAACTGCCACAAAATAATCATCCCATACAATTCCATACAATCCTCCACTTCCGATTGTAACTCTAGGCCCTGGGTGTGGCCCTTCGGAAGCCATGTCTGTCACCACTGACCCAATCCCTCACATCTAACACCACAGATCCCTGTCAATCACACAGAATGAGATAAGCCTTCATACATAAACATGGCTTGGCACTGAAAATCAATACACCTCATCTTAGCACTAAGCATCCCCCGCACAATTTACATAATCAAGCAAACATTTTCATCTCATTCATTATTAATGAAACAATTATCTGTGTGGCAGTGCCACAGTGATACTTGTCTTCGGGTTATTGTAGAGACATGCAGCCACCCACAACGATAAGGCATCGTCATCACAACCACTTCCCCCTCGACAACCACACAGCCGTGTGAAGCTAACAGCAACATCTAGCCGTTCAAGAAAAAAGTTGCTGAGATTGGAATTTAATCCTTGTCTGCATCTCCAATCATTCTTAGAGTAATACCATTTTACAAAGCACCAACAGTCAGCAACAAATGAACCTGTCCGTGGATTTTCTTCAGCTTTGCGGAGGCCTGGAGAGGGGCATCATGGGAGTGGTTAGAGAGCAGGACAGAGGCCAGCCATGGAAGCCCAGACAGCCCCAGTCCCCCAGCCATCTCCCTCCCCCTTCCCCTCTAATCCCCTCCCTATTCAAACGTGCCGAGCAGGAGAACGATTAGTCCTGTACTCACGCTCTCAGGGCTGCCAAGGAGTAGCTGACATATGCAAAAGGGAGTCTTATCTGCTGCGACTCAAAGGGTATTCGGGGGGTGGGTGATTTCCATAAATCAGGAGTTACTGGGTAGAAGTGAGAGAGCGCAATCGCTCCCGCTCTTGTCTGCTCCTTCTGGGGGAGGGTGAGAGTCAATTTCTCTCCTCCAGCATTCAATACGCCTTACCCACACACACACACACACACACACCCCAGTCTTGAAACCCACCTCCGAGCAAACTGTGGCACTATCCCAAGTGGGCTGCGTCTCTTTGCTGAGTAAAAAAAAAAATATATATATATATAAAATCAGACTTGTGTCCTTGAGGACAACATGACCCACATCTGTCTTGTGTGTTTTTAGGAACGGCGAGAAGTCTGTCTGGAAAAGGCGGCGGCAGCTTTTGAAAAACAAAAAAGGAAGAGAGGAAAAAAAAAGAAACAAAATCAGACAAGTGTGGAGAACAAATGCATGCTAACAGTTATCCTGAGAGTGCTGCTCCCCCAGAGAGACGGGGGAAACACACCCAGCTGGCTGAGATGAGAGGTGTCCATGTTCAGACAAGCCAGGACAGACAGCTCCACACCTGGAGCTGACAGGGCTGAGATGCCTCAGTCTCTGTCAACCGTCACCAAGGAGACGAAAGGGGCCTGTCTGCCCGCCCCGAGGAACGTTCAGATCAGACGAGACGAGCGTCATCCAGAATTCTGGAAAGGTCAGCCCATCTTGTCATCTTGAACCCCCCGGCAACCAGAACCAGAACCTCCCAAAGAGCAAACAAAGTGTGGATTTAAAGCTGTCCCCCCACCACCCCCACCACCCCCACCACCCCCACCCCAACACACACACACACACACATCCTGCAAACACACAGACACAAACACCCCAACTATAGTGGACATCCTACAGAGAGCTTGGCTCCTCCCTGACCGCAAGTGCCCCCCCCCCCCAACCTGCCCCACCAGGCCCCCCCCTCCCCCCACCAGGCCCCCCCTCCCCCCACCCATAATCCCTGTATTACCAGCTGTCAGGACCACATGTCCCCCAAACATCCACACTGCCAGCAGCTATGCAGGGACCCCACAACTACAACGACTGAATTATTCAAAGCTACTTTCTAGAATGACACGATTCCAAACAATAGCTGACAGCCCCAGATGCCTGACACATAAAGACCAGAGGATTAGTAGGTACCAGTAGTGGAGTCAGTCTACTACCCCACATTGCTTTCTCGCAACTAAAAAGCAAATGTGCCCTCAAGTTGGAGGAAACTCATCTCACCCAAAGGCAAAAATCGAATCTGCCGTCTAAGGAGCAGTGGAATAACTTGACCCAATTACCTAGGCCCAGACACTTTGCCTTGTAAGGAATTCATTTTCAGGGACAAAATAGTTGCCTGTAGCCAAGCTGAGAACAAGCACAATAGATCACTTTCAAGAGGATCATGTTACAAAGAGAAGCCATACATTCAACAGTATACTCTATCCCTATTCTGCAGGGGTGATATGATTCATGTTACACAAACTGAGAGAAACAGTTAGATGGATGTGTCTGTCTGCCTTCAGCAAACAGCCGACGAGTGATGATTCACAGCCTGAAAATGGCCACTGCATCTGCAGCAACACTCACAAAAATATCAGTTACAATCCCTCCCTATGCCAGGAGTTTTCACTGAAACCTTACTCTTCCTCTTGTTTTTTTAAGCCACGTTTAAGGGAGAGGAATTTCTCAATGAAAAGCGAAACAATGATGCATTTGGAGCAGCAAAGGAAAAAGCCCTCTTCTGCTCGAAACCATTTTCGCTCGGAGAAACAAAGCAAGCATTTCTGTGTCCCGAGCGTAGCAAAGTGAGATGGCTGCGCCCCAGCTTCTGTCTCTGACCTTCAGCTCTGAGCCAAATCAGACAGGCAGCAGGAAGCAGTATCTCCTCCATATGCAATCTACAATCTTCCTCCTCCTCACCACAGCCTCAGGCTTTGTTTCCGTTTAAGAATGCATCTATTACCATTTCACTGTGGAACTAAGGACTGATGAGCTCCAAGATATCTCTCTCTCTCTCTATCTCTCTCTCATTTTCTCTCCCCATATCCCCCACCCTTGCCTGGACACCATCCCTGCCGTTGCCCCAAGCAACCATTTTAATATAACTCCCTGTGGAAGCAATGCAGAGCAATTACAGCATTTTGGGAGAGGGCGGGCAGGGAGGAAAGGAGAGGGGGGGGGTGTAATCAGGATGTGTGGAGACACTTGTCTCACACGTGTAGAGGGATCACACTTATCGCACAAACACTTGAGACAGAAAACAAGTGTCAAAGGAGAAATCTGTAAAGCCACATACTGAATACAGCCGTTATCAGAGGGTCTCTTATTAAAAACAGATGCTAGCGTTGGTAGTAGACGTGTCTTATCTGCACCATGGGCAGCAGCTGTGATACAGCACTGTTTCCACTGTGAAGTACACGTTCCACTCAGTTTAATAGAGGTGTGTCGTTTATAAAACAGTCGCCAGATCTGCGGCAGAATGCAGATTCCCTGCAGAGGGTTGATCATCTTGAGGGGAGTACCACTGTGTTATTGGGGACAGTCCTGGGTATGCCAGCATGAAAGCCCAGTGGATAAACTTGTACCTTGTGACCAGCCCCAGAGGCTGCAGGACTGTCGTAGTTTATGATTAACCCTACCAGCAGAGCAACAGTCTCCCTCCACTGCAGCTCTCTCCAAGATTTCTCTCCCTCTCTCTCTGTCTCCCTCTCTCTCTGTCTCTCTCTCTCTGTCTCTCTCTCTGTCTCTCCTTCTCTCTCTCCCCCTCTCCCTCTCCCCCCTCTCTCTCTGTCTCTCCTTCTCTCTCTCCCCCTCTCCCTCTCCCCCCTCTCTCTCTCTGTCTCTCCTTCTCTCTCTCCCCCTCTCCCTCTCTCTCTGTCTCTCTCTCTCTGTCTCTCTCTCTGTCTCTCTCTCTGTCTCTCTCTCTGTCTCTCTCTCTGTCTCTCCTTCTCTCTCCTTCTCTCTCTCTCTCTCTCTCTCTCTCTCTGTCTCTCTCTCTCCCTGTTCTCTGTCTATCGTAGCAAGAGACAGGAGAAAGAGGCAACCTCTATCTCCAGAGCCAGACAGCCATGCTAAATCATCTCAGCAGGTCCTCCAGGAGCAATTTAACAACATCTCACATTCACTCAGGCTTGTGCTTCCATACACATGGTGGGATATCCAGAAACAAAACAAAGTGGCGCGTGAAATATTAAAGCCCTGAACATACGATCTGGGGTCTGGCAGGGTGCACACTGCGGTGGTTTCTGCTGCACCAAGCTTATCTCGAGGTAGAGGAGGGGTTAGAGGGAGTAAGGGCTGGGCGGGGGGGGGGGGGGGGGGGTGTGCTTGGAGAGGGGTGTGGGGGGTGTAGTGGTTAGACAGGTGAAAGCTAGAGTTGGGTAGAGTGGTTGAGGAAGCAAAATAAGAAAAGGCACAACCAACCCATATCCAGTTAGATTTTTCCACTGAAGACTGTGAACCCGCTGTTTACAGCCAAGTGAGAGAATGTAACTTTGGGGGATGGAGACCTGGGCAGAAACGGTAGCTGGCTATGCTCCACTGCCCTCAGGCTAACTCTCACCGTCTCTCCCTCCCTCTGCAGCCGCAGCAACATGATCGATAGTGTGCGCTCTGAAGCCTGCAGAAAACAGGCCATTTTCATCCTCCTCAATACCCCAGTTTTTCTCAGACCACTGGGTGATAAATGTGCTTCTTTCTCTTATTGATTCTGCTAAAGGTAAAAAAAAAAAAAATCTACGTGCTTCGTCGATTAAATGGCTGTGTTCTTTAAATGCTCAGCCGAATGAATTTCTACCTATCACAGCCCGGCTAACTCTGAGAGGATCACAGCCCTCACACGATATAACTGAGGGTCTGACTCCCACGTCACAGTGACAGCATTGTCCAGACAGCACAATGAAAAAGAGATTATTTAACATTAGTGTGCGTAGCAACAGCCCTGGGAGAAGACACCCAGGACAATTCCTCAAAGTCCCCAGTCAGCTCTTTAACAGCTAAACAGGTTTTCTGGACCAGAGATTTGGGATAGGGTGAGTCAGCAATGAAGGACACTGAAACAGTGTTTTCCTCCCAAATTCTCCCACTATCTTCACTTCCACATTTTTTTGTACGATTCAAAGTGCCTTTTATCATAACACTGGGGTATAGTCATTGTGATACGTCATATTAAAGGGTAGAATCTCCTTGAAAATGCAAGAAAACATCTTATGTGAACATAGAATGGAAAGTCATAATCTCCGACTCAGGAGCCCTGATTCAGAGCCACATATTCTTAGCGGCTTCCAGAAACATCTATTTGAAACTGAATGCCGTTATCTGTCCCAGCTGTCATCTGTGTGTTTCCTAGGGAAGCTAGGGAGGAGGCCTGGGATATTTTGGGGCGACTGGCACTTTGAAAAGAGAGAAAAGGCTGTGAAGAGCCTCGTTTGCCGGGCTTAAGGATGAGACAAGCCCGTGGAAAGCAAGGATTAACTGGATTATGTAGCAACATCGTGGGTGTGCACCCCATGCACATTCTGAGTCACTGCTCTGAAAACTTCCTAAAAGTGCCTCAAAGCTGAGTCCACGATGATGTTGCAAATTCTCCACAAGGGCAGATACATTCCTTTATATAATGAGCTCAGGTTAAGTTAGGGACAGAGGTAAACAGACACTATCTAGTTTAAACAAGTGCTCGTCTCATGTTCAATAGAATGGGTGCTTCAGAAGCTTTTGTGAAACTGTTTTGTCTGAGTAGAAAAGGTTCTTCCTCTAGTTAGTGAAAGACAACTAAGCTAGGAACCATCCCTGCCCACCCGCTCGATATCCTGTGTATTGTCACTGTTATGTACCGTCTGGGAGTGACTTCAGCTACATGCACAATGAATTTGGGTTCCAACGAAAAAGGAATTCTGGGAACATGGATGCTGCTCCAGTGTGTGACTTTGGGGATGAAGACAAAATGGAGGATGAGAGAATTGAGTGTGTCTATATTCAACTGAATGACACTAAACAGGGCAGGGGGCGCAGGAGTAGGGTGGGGTGTGTGCTGGCATGGTAGCTGGTGGGGGTGTATGGTGCCACTGGAGGCCTGCTCCCAGCCTCTTCGCGGTGGGTTTGGACGAGTAAAAAAATTGCTTTTCAGCTCAGCTCGCTGTGAGGTGTCCCAGCGGGGGCGATAGTGCTGCAGCAGTTACTGCAGGCTACGTGCTAGGCAGGGGAGGCTAGCTCACGGTACATGCCGGGTACAGAGACTCAAGATTGGACACAGGTAACAGGACCCGCCCCCCCCTCTCTCCTCCATATCCCCTTCCAGCGGGTCACATGATCCCCCCTTCCGTGTGGGATGTAAACAGTCAAGATAATTACTTACTGCAATAACACAACATCGACACACACACACACACAGTAATCACTGTTCAGGTCGCACAGAAGAAGACATGATACCCTCTACCTTTGTTACTGACGCTGGTCAGGTGGTAATGTGATAGGGTCCGCCTGGTAAAGCATTACTGCTGAATGAGGTGTAGAAGAGGGGCCAGGCCTGCACCACGGACAGCACACAGAGCCCCCTGCCCGTCCAGACCCAGGCTGGCTTCCTCTGGGAGCTGCCTGCTCACTCAGTTCCTCTGTATTAGTGAGGTTCAGGCGGAGGGAGAGCGGCCAGGGCCTGTCACAGCTTATTGGGGTTGTAGGCTGTTATGACGTTCCAGTCCCTCCAGGTTTGATTGTATCTGTCTGGCAGACAATTACTAAAACATCTCAGAATCTCCATCAAGGCAAGAAAAACCCTTGTCTTGTCGAAATAATGACAACGTGGCATAACTAAGAGATGTTTCTTTCAAACATGGTTTACTGGGTCATGGCTTTATCCCCCTGGTGAACTGAGCTGCTTCACCACACATCCCTCCTCCACAGCTCTCTATTAAATATACGTTACTCCTCTCTCTCTCCACCCCCTCTCTCCCCAGCTAGCAGTTCCTTTCCCTGTGGCTCATCCCCTTGACCCGATCCAGCCCATCCTCAGCCTCCCCCCGCTGCAGCAGTGTACCCGGGCGGCCGGATGAGCCAGGCAGCAGCCAGACCTGGCCCAGTCATGGAGGCCAGCTGGAGGCTGATGTTCCCCTGGCCCCAGGAGCGGGCATCACAGCCGTGATGTCACTAATAGGCTCCAAATGCCCCCTCAGCCTCCTCCAGCTTCACGCCGCTGCCTGTCTCTATGGAAACAGGCTATTGGGGGGTGGGGGGGGTGAGGGGTGTGACTGATGTGGCTGTGGTGTTATTAGATTGGGCTCACACCCCCTCACCCACTGCCCAGGAAGTGGTCACTGATGTGGAGAAGATAAGAGGAGGGGGAGGGGGGGGGGGGGAGCCAGACGCCGGCTGAAATGTCTGATCAGGATGCTGCATCATGTGAGCCACGCCCCTTTGTCAGCTCATCCATCTTTCTCTCCCTCATTTCCTGTCGTAGTACTATGGCAGTTACTGAACATGAGTGCATTTATGTGTGTTTGAGCATGTGTGTGCCAGCAGTGTAATGTTGTACATCTGATGGGGTGAAAAGGTGCCGCAGTGAACCGCATATGGGGGAGGGGGGGCGGGGGGTGGAGCCTGTGAGACCACAATGTACAGAATGTAAAGAGCAAACTCAGCGCATTGCACACACAGCCATTGTCATGGACACAGAGTCCATCACTGCAGAGTAAATCACCATGACAACCGCCTCCGCCGCATGCCTTGCAAAACCAAACCTTTCCCCGTGGTGGAGAAGCAGAGAGAGAGAGAGAGAGAGAGAGAGAGAGAGAGAGAGAGAGAGAGAGAGAGAGAGAGAGAGAGAGAGAGAGAGAGAGAGAGAGAGAGAGAGAGAGAGAGAGAGAGAGAGAGAGAGAGAGAGAGAGAGAGAGAGAGAGAGAGAGAGAGAGAGAGAGAGAGAGAGAGAGAGAGAGAGAGAGAGAGAGAGAGAGAGAGAGAGAGAGAGAGAGAGAGGAAGGAAGGAGGAGAGGGAGAGAGCGAGCCTTGGTACCACCACGGACGACCATGTCTCCACGCCTTGGAATGGACCGATCCACATTCAACGCAGGACTGAACTTGACTTCTGCAGGATACTAAATGTATGCCATCCTCTACCATTCACTCTCTACTGCAAACGTGCACCTATAGTGTACAGAAGACAATCACAACGTGACCTTGTGTGAGGAGAGTGAATGAACACAGAGTTATTAGAGTGCAAATTTGCATTTTTAGTGCCTCTTTGTCCGGATCGGTTTAAAAGACATATGGCAAACCTCTGCACAGGACCTTGAGGCAGTAATGAACTCTCTAAATCCAGTTACAAAGCACAGCACTCGCCACAACCCTGAAAGACACTCCAGACATTCAAAAACTGAATAATCATTCCCCTTGGGAGTAGATAACCAAACACTTCCTGTGTAAGTTCCCAATAACAGCCATAGTTTGCAGGAATATGCTAATTCTAATCAAGGGCATACCCAACCTGCACCTGTTCACTGAGAGCAGTCCAGCAAAAAGGACTGTGCCAATCACAGAGTCACTTTACAATACAGGCACCTCGGTTAAGAAGAATGGGCACAAAATGGCCGCCAGCAAAAGCCTCTCTCCTCTCTAATGTACCCTGCAGGGATGCTGAGGGCCAATGAAGGAATTGACTTCAGCTCTATAGACAAAGGGGATAATTATTTCCCCTGCGCTGAATATAAAACATCCTAAATTGCTGTCTTTCAAGACCAATAATGCACCAAAGACCCTGTCATCCCAGCCTCATCTCCCTGGGCTTGAAAGCAGAAGCAGTTATGGGGAAAATGGGGGCTATTTTCTTGTACTGACAGCAAGAAGGGTGGGGGGGGTGTTCACACTGTTAAAAGAAGGGTGGAGGTTTTCCTTCAAGGACAAATCAAGCTGAGAAGGACTACATATCCACATCACTGCAATTATATTTATTGTCAGCTCTCTTTTCCATCCTCTCTCTCTCCCCCTCTCCCCCTCTCTCTCTCTCTCTCTCCCTCTCTCCCTCTTTCCCTCTCTCTCTCTCTCCCCCTCTCCCCCTCTCTCTCTCCCCCTCTCTCCCTCTTTCTCTCTCTCTCTCTCTCTCTCTCTCTCTCTCTCTCTCCCCTCTCTCCCTCTTTCCCTCTCTCTCCCTCTCTCTCTCTCTCTCTATCCGACTGTCTCTCACTCTCTATGACCGTCTCTCTCTCTCTCTCTATGACTCTTTCTATGAGTCAGAGATTGTGGTACAAGCAGTGAACCCAGTGAACCCAGTGAACCCGCACCCTTACACATAGCTACACGCACGGGGACAATGAACACACATACTGATACAGACAGACACCCCCGCACACGCCCGCCACAGGATGTGCTGACTGACAGACCAGTCCACACCAGCTGGGCTCTCTTTGTGCCTCGGATGTGGTCTCCTAGCAACCGGTCCCACCAGCTGTCGGAGGAGAAGGGGAAGAGGAGGAACGGTGCAGGATCAGGGAGGGGCTGGCACTGCATCAACACCCCCCCTCTACCAGACCACCACATATCAGGCTGCGCTCTGCAGTCTGCGCTCTGCAGTCTGCGCTCTGCAGTCTGCGCTCTGCAAGCTGCGCTCTGCAAGCAGCGCTCGGCAGTCTGCAACCTCCCCGGCTTTGCACACAAAGAGCAGGAATACTACACACATGCCATCACACGCACACCGACACCGACACACACACACACACTGTCACACACACACACCGACACACACGGCGCGTCATACGCACACCGACACACACAACAACACACCCCACTGCTGCAGGAGGGAAGTGTGCATCACAATGAGGCTGCCAGCGAATGACACGTCATCTGTGATGGGTTGAGAGCGATCAACAGAGAGTGACATGAACATCAGAGGCATGGACTTGAACAGCGTTAATACCTAGTTACTGGGCTGGCTGACACATGGTTAGTGTGTGTGTGGGTGTGTGTGTGTTTGTGCTGGATCAAAGGCAAATGTGTGGGATCAACATGGTCGCCACAAACTGAACTTGTCATGCAGCACACAGTACAGCCTATGCCTGCATGGCACATGCAGTCATGTTCATTGTTAAAATCAGTGTGAGAGATGCATTCTCATAAAACATTTATGGCTGGCAGGCAACAGCCAAGCATTCTTAGAGAGAGAAAGAGAGAGAGAGAGAGAGAGAGAGAGAGAGAGAGAGACAGAGAGACAGAGAGACAGAGAGACAGAGAGACAGAGAGACAGAGAGACAGAGACAGAGACAGAGACAGAGACAGAGACAGAGACAGAGACAGAGACAGAGACAGAGACAGAGAGACAGACACACATCAGAGATCCTAACCAACAGAGGCTCAGTGCCTTCCAGCAGCTCATGAACTTCTGACACCGTCTGTTGTTTGAGGAGAGCTCTCCGCCCCTGTGTGTGGGCCCTGCCAGAGCCTGGCTCGTCTCGTCTGACTGGAGGCTGTTTTTAGTGATGCAGGTTTAGTGAGAGCCTATTGAGGACGGTGTGTTCGCTTGACCAATACCCTAAACAGTGTTAGTTAGCTTGACCAAGACCCTAGACATTGTTAGTTAGCTTGACCAAGACCCTAGACAGTGTTAGTAAGCTTGACCAAGACCCTAGAGGGGCTATTTCTCTCTATCTACAGAGTGCAGCTACGCCCCGCCTAATCCCAGGGACTGTGATGAGGGCGTTATTGGAATATGCATGAGGAAATAACCGACTGAGTGAGATCAGTCTCTTTTCCTTTCAATCAGCCCAGACACAAAGGTGTGGAGGTCTGACTGGTCCCCACAGGCAGCCAGGGGGGCAGCCAGGGGGGCAGGGGGGGGGGGCAGTGGGGGGGGGGGCAGTGGAAGGGGGCAGCGGGGGGCTTCCAGAGCGGATACACCGTGGCCCCCAGATGCATGTGATGGCAGATAGAATCAGAGTGTTCCAGACACGGGGGATTAGGACCCGTTTAGGCATATCAGAGGTGGGCCTTAAGAACAGCTGTGGCCTGGCCTGGCAGAGCGCTGTCACGTCCAACCCCTCCTCTCCTCCTCCTTCCCCTCCTCTCTTCCTCCTCCCCCTGTATGAAGGGAGACAGGAGCCGGAAGCACTGAGCGGGTCTGGGCCGTTAGAGAGGAAGACCAAAAGACTATGAGTCAGACAGAATATTTATTGAGTGGTGTATCTGTCTCCTACACTATCCAATCAGTTATCTTCCATCGAGTGTTCGGGCTGGCCTGCGGAAGGCGTCTCATAAAAGAATCCCCACGAGAGGTGAGGCCACTTTGAGCTCTCGGAGGATTCCTCAGTGGCATTAGCTCCACCACTGAACGCAGGCCTGTAAACCTCTAAAACCCCCTCCGTCACAGCTGACCCATGGCCTCTGCATACACTCATCACGCCACTTCCTCCCTGCCAGGGTAAACGCGCGTTACGGCTTTGCTCTGGCCGGGATCCAAGAAGGGACGCTCGGACTACAAGCTATGAAAATGTTACAGCACCTGAATCATAAAACACACCCGAGAACATGACCCGATGGGTTGGGAACTGTCTTGTTTGGAAAGTGTCTTGAAACCTTTAAAAATTCTCTCTTCCACACACAGCCGGGAGGTCCTGCCTGCGCACAATGGAGCCCAGTTGGCACACAGATGTTGGCCTAAATGACAGTCATTTGTCACAGAGAGAGAGAGAGAGAGAGAGAGAGAGAGAGAGAGAGAGAGAGAGAGAGAGGGGGGGGGGTGGGGGGGGGAGAGAGAGAAGTGTGTGTGGAATGGGAGAGTCCCAGTGTGCCACAGACTCATGAATCCAGTCAGTCGTGTGGAAGGCTGAGGAGAGGCTATCACAGCACAGACGCTTCCCTACCCCCGTTCTCCTTTAGACACACTGAACCACCGATGCTCTGCTCGACCACGTCGGTCTGCTCAAGTGGGGCTACCGAGGAAGTTAAAGGGGTTGTGGTCTTCATTGTTCTGTTAAAACACAGTTGTGGATAATGACAGGTATGCACACACTCCCCTTTGCCGCAGAATATCATTCCCTGACAAAGGTAGCCACTGGGGGAGGCAGTGTTCTGAGAGACTGAAACCCACAATCAAGCACCTGAGGTTTGGCCAGGTGACTGTCCGCTGTGTCAGCAGTCTTCTGAGCATCACTGATCAAGAGATCCGGACAACAAAAACACAAGCCGCGATATTCATGAGTTGTGTCTGTATTGTGATACTACTGTTAGCTTCCCTTTGCTGTGTTTCTAGTGAATGGGTTTACATGATCGTTTCCATAGATATTAAAGAGGATGGTTTCTCTTCCTCTTTGATCCTGAGGGCCGTGGTTTCTCGGTCAGTGTGGGTGCTTTGTTCTGACGTCTGACCACAACCGTGGCATGTTGTCTAATTTGACTTTGATCCTTTTCTAAAGACCCACTATAAAGCAGGTGACTGGGCGATTTTCAGATGCCCAACATTCTCAACATCAGGCCTATACATGACCCTGCACCTGTCCTATCCTGACTGGGGAGTCGTGGTGTGAGGGTGAGTGTGTGGAGTCCAGGTGACGGAGTGAGCAGGGCGTGTCAGGGGGCGTGTCGGGGGGGGGGCGTGTCCTACCTGCTTGCCGTCCAGGGTGTAGATCTTCTTCACCACGCCGCTCTCCAGCTTGATGGCGTCCGTGATGTCGGTCAGCACCTGGTCGAAGGAGTGCGCCGTCTTCTTGTTGAGCAGCACGCGCACCGCCTTGCGAGGCTTCACGCCGCTGCGCATCACCGTCACCAGCTTGGGGCGGACAAACTCCTTGCCCTCTCGGGCCTCGCCGGTCGCCTTGCTGGCCAGGGACTGCAGGTTCTTCTGGCTGGCCGAGGCCTTCACGTTCACCGACCAGTTGGGGTTGACGTTCTTGGTGTAGTCCACCTTCTTGTAGAAGTTCTCCGAGGCGCAAACGTAGCTCTCCCCTGAGGGGGAACAGAGACATGCCAGGTGAGAGGGAATGCTCCTCGCAGGTTGGAAAACGAGCAGGGGGAACTTTGTTTAACATCTAGAAACCACAGTACTACTCATGTCCAACTCCCTGAGGAAAGGTTGACATAAACAGGAAGGCAAGTTATTTGAGACTTCCAGACTAAAAGGCAGTGGATTGTGGATTAAATATCCGATAATAGCAGATCACATTCACAGTTTCAGTGAAGAGCAAAGTATAGTGCATACATTATTGATGTCATATATATGATTTCGATAACAGAGCCATGATTCCAAGTTTCAACCACAAACTCTGCAGGCTCACTCCACCAGAACAGTTGCTGTGTTGACAAACTAGAAGTTACTGTCCCAGTTTGTAGCTAAAGTGGGACAGTGAAGGCTGTCTCCTCCCTCTCTGAAATTGCATCAGAATCTCCCCTGACCTGATCCACAGCAGGGATGCGACACATTGAACCTTCCCCTATCATCAGACAGCAGGAGGATCCTGGTCCTTCACAGATATGACACTCAGCAACGGAATGAAGCAATCAGAGGAATGGATTGATCTCTCTTTTCCTCCCACTCTCTCTCCCACTCTCTCTCTAACACACACACACACACACACACACACTACTGCAATGTCGTAGTCCGACATGAGCACTTCACAAGGGAAGTGAAGTACAGCCATGCAAGCGGCATCACTCCCACTCAACAACCCGCTCTTTCGGGTGACCTGAACCGACACACGGTAACCAGCGCAACATAGGGTCCTGCAACACTGGGGTGTCAGATTCTCTCCCTAGCTCAGCCCATTAAGTAATCACCTAAGTCAATGTGGAGCAAGCCACTGTTTGCCCTACTTCTTCAGTCATTGTGCTGACCGGTACAATGCCTAAACTGAGGTGACATCACCTCCAGGGAATGGCTCAGCAAGATAGTGGGTGTAACTGGACCTGGGTATGCTAGCTAGGTTTCATCTCTCCAGGGTCAGCTCGTTTTGTCTGAGGACTGCTGGTAGGAAACCCTGATAAGAACAGAGGCTGTGGGAGACTATGTCTATGAGGAGCAGGTCTAGAACATGGCTCAGAGGAGGAGGAAGAGTGGTCCAGTTCAGCCTGTCTCTGGAGCCCGAGGAAACAGGAGGGTAGACGGATGAGGCCTGTCACACTGAGAGGAACGGTCTGATAGGAAGACAGATCGACTGGGGAAACAGGAGCGAGCGCTTTGAGACCATCAGTGATGTGCAGCTGGTGATGAGCGCTGGGGGCACAGAAGGGCAACGACACTCCACAGAGGACACCAAGGAGAGGGGCTGTGCGGCAGCTCTCAGGCAGGCGGTTTGGATACGAGCGCAGGGCTACCATCTCTTGGTGATGTGTGTCTATGTGTGGGCGGCTGTAGGCGTGACGCAGCCAGTTTCTGCACATACAGTGAATTGTTCCTTCACATCGTTCACGTGAGATGACTGGCTTTTGTACACTTCCAGACACAAAATAGGCCCACACTGCTGTCATTGCATTGCAATTTCCATAAATAGGTACTTTATGTACATGCGTAGATCATGTACCAGTCTACTGTAGTGCCCAAAAGAGGGTGATTGTCCTTCTCTCAACACACACATTTGAGTCTTTGCACATCAAAAATGTGTTTTTACAACCAAACCCTGTTTTTCCATGTTTTAGTTGTTGTTTATTACTGTAAAATTGAGAGAACATGGCAGCCTTAGTGGTGTTACAGTACTGGGACAGCTTATTATAAGTAACATGTATGTCTGAAAATGTACCTACAACATTTTAATAATATCAGACTTGCAATTGTACAGTATTGGCCTTATCCTTCCTCAACTGAATTTTAAATCTGGATATAGACAGTGGGCTCTGGTGCAGCCAAAAGTCCTACAGCGGCTTGCAGGACTAAGGTTCTTCATTCGCCTGTCTCAGCCTAATATAATCTGAGCCTTCCACTGCAGCCTGGCTTTTCTCGAGATGTCCTACTTGGTGTGACCTCCAGACTCAGACACATCCCAGACCCTTCCCATCGCCTTTATCCATTTTTCATATTACACCTCCATCTTTCCCTAAAACTCTCCCTTCCCTATCTTTCCCTCTCTCCCCTTCATTTCCATTTAACTCCTCTCTCCTCCATCATGTTCCCTTGACTCGTCTGCTGTAGTCCAGGGAGGGAGGGAGAGGGGGAGGCAGGGAGGGAGATGGGTGGGGGGGAGGGAAGCAGGCAGGCAGGATGAGGGGAGGCTGAGAGAAGCAGGGATGGCAGGGAGATCCAGAGGACATCAATCAAGCATGAGCAAGCAGTGTTACAGAGCGCACAAAGGAGACTGGGAGAGGAGAACCAAGGAGATATAACTATGCCTAGAATAAGCAGCAGAGTGACTGAACACACATAACTACTTGTTTTTTCGTGCTGTACTATACCACTCCCCCTCCCTCCACAAACACACACACACACACACATTCCCCCCGCCCTCTTTCAAGCAGCTCACGGGGAAAAGACAATCACCTTATCAAATTAAAACAGGGTTTATCTCTTTGTTTCATTTGCATAATCCCTTCCCATTTTCACCACACCCTTCCCTTTGAAGGCCCCCCACCGCCATGTCTCACACACACACACACACATACACACAAATAGAGTTCTGCCCAGAGGCCCAAAGGCTAACAGACCCCACACTCAGATTGGATAACATGTTGTTTTGTGTTCTTTCTCATTACTGTTCAAAAAAGACAGACAAGCAAAAATGAGATTAAAACCAAGAGGCTGAGGAAAAGAGGAAAAGAGGGATGGTGGAAATGGAGGAAGAGATGAAGGGGTAGCATCCGGGGGGGTGGGGGGGGAGGCAGGGGGGTTTAGAATTAAACGGAGAGAGGGTGGTGATGGAGTGAGGGATGGAGGGGGGCTGGTGAAGGGGGTAGGGATGGTGGGAAGGACAGAGGGCAAACATCCGGGGGAGGAGAAATGAACAGTGCCAATTAGCCAGGGGTGTTGAGAGTAATTGAAAAAAAAACGGCCTCCGGGACAGATGGCATTAAGGGAGAGATTTAACAAACACTGGCACTGTTAAGAAGCTGAATTCCCGGGTCACGAGAGTCGAAGACTTGAGGAACTGCGTCAGGTTGAAGAGTGAGACGACATCGCTGAGAAGGCTCTAACAGCACTCTAATAGCACCAAAGGTAAAGAACTTACAACTAAAAAACCTGAAGGCCTGGTTTATTGCCTGTAGAACAAAACAAACGGCCCATCCCATCCCTCCCCCTCCTCTCTTCATGCACCCTCACTGTCTTCCCCACATGGCTTTTCCTCTGCCTCATTCCTTCCACGCTCTACCCCTCCTTTCCAGGGCCGGCAATGACAAGCCAGAAGAAAAATTAACAGCCTACATTGTCGAAATATCTGTGGTTCTCAACAAGCAACCAGCTGGTGTCTGGGAGAGATCTCTACCCCCCCGAAACCTGTCAAACTCTACAGACTGTTGAGTCACATCTTTCCTGGTAGTTTTACATAACATACAGTATCTACACTACAGTACTACGGTACATGCTGTATGTACCACACAGTTAATCACATATTCAAGACGGGGTAGCCGACAAGCTTTCAAGGAGAAAGTATTCAAAGTCTTCCCTACCACTGATACCAAACATCTGTGAATAACATTATTAACACTGAGGGAGCAGCATGAAGCGGCTGTCTAGAGGATCTGTCTGGGAGTGTGTCTGTCTGAGACACAGTGATGACATCAGAAGGAGGGCTCTCTGACGAGGGGCAGAGCTGGAGGTGAAGGGCCCGCCTCCAGCTCTGCCCCCTCAGACAGCACGGCCCAGCTCCAGGCTGGAGCAGGGGCCCTGAGGGGATGACGAGGCCCGTTTAGACCCCACTTCCTGCCTCCTGGCTCTTGCCTCCAGCCTCCTGCCTCCAGCCTCCACCCTCCTGGCTACTGCCTCCTGCCTCCTGCCTCCAGCCTCCTGGCTACTGCCTCCTGCCTCCAGCCTCCAGCCTCCTGGCTACTGCCTCCTGCCTCCAGCCTCCAGCCTCCTGGCTACTGCCTCCTTCCTCCTGCCTCCAGCCTCCTGCCTCCTGCCTCCTGGCTGCAGACGCAGCAGTTTTGGCTTTGGAACCAGCCAGCCGAGCACTGATGCCACACTCTCCTCATCCTCGGGGAGGATTCTTACGCGTGTCTGGCCGGGAGGGCTGAGGATCCCTAATAGTAGTGTACGGTTTCACCCAATGAGAACAGCAGAAAATCCATACACACGCTGGCCAATTAGAGCACGGAGGAAATGTTTATGTCCAATCCTATCAAGGGAGTCGTTGTGGAATACATAATGACTACAGCCGTCGTTGTTGTCGTTGCGGTCATCACGGACGTCATCCTTATATTTATCCCTATCGTTATCAGCATCATCGAGGGAACATGTAGGTGGTGGTGATGTTGTGATATAAACCCGCTAGAGAGTTCTTCATCTCTTCATGGTACTAAACCTAGCTGGTGTGATGACACCATGAGAGGTTAGCTCTTAGGTTGAACCGCAGCCCTGTGGGTCTGGCAGCGCAGGGTGAATCGGCTGGCATGAATTATTGAGGCTTAACGGGATGACAGTACTTGTGCTCACTAACAGAGGTTAGTGGAGTGGCAGAGATGTCTCTGGAGAACACTGGTGAAACTCAGACTAAACATGGTATGAGTACATATCTAATATGTAGAGATTACAGACGGCTAGACAGGACACACAGATTCCTAATCCCAAAATCTTCTCAGTTCGGATGGGGCTCCCAGGCCTCAAGCAGATCCACATGAGCCGACCCCTGACCCCCAAACCCCTTCCCCTCTAGTCTCCAGCCTCTACCCCTTAGCCTTTATTCTTCAGCCTCTGGTCCCTAGCCTCAAGACCCTATCGGAGCCTAGATCCCAGCCCCCTAGCTCCCAGCGACTCACCTTCCTCCAGCTCGTCCATGGAGACGATCTTGCGCAAGCCGTCGATGGAGAAGATGAAGCGGACCCCCTGCGGCAGGTTGATGTGGTCGGAGAGGGAGCGCGTCAGGTCGGCGAGGAGGGCGTCGAAGGTGCGGAAGCGCTCGACCGCCACGGCGTACACGATACCCTTGAAGTAGCGGTCGCCATTGCGGTAGAAGCGCACCTTCTTGGCCTTCTTCTCGTTGGTGAGGGCCTGGAGGGTGCGCGTGCGGTAGAAGCTGCAGTGGGCGCTGTGGGTGGGGCTGGGCAGGCCGTTGGGGCGCCCGCCTCGGGGGGCGCGGGACGTCTTGTCACGCTCGTCGAAATGGCCGAAGTCCAGCTCCATGGTGACTGAGGTCAGGGGTCGGGGAGGGTCCGTGGATGTGTTCTGATGGTGGATACCTCTGGGGGGTCTGTTGTCGAGAGAAAACACACAGGGATAAGCTCTGGAGACATGGTTCTTTGACAAGGTCAAGGAGTGGGTGTAAACACTGTATGTTAAAAGACGTCTTCCCGCTAACTTCCCACAGAACAATATGCCGTAGTTACACCCCCTTCTTCAGTGAACCTTGATGAGCTGGAGGTCACAGGCAGTAAATTGACCCCAGCCTCGCCCTGCCTGCCCTCTCCTGAGGGTGTTGTGTTTCTGCAGGATGAAGAGAGCTCAGGCCCAGCCAATCAATTAGAGCCCCCAGCATCGATCAGTCCAACCCCTCGTGGAACCCAAACAGGGAGGTGTGTGTATGTGTATGTGTGTGTATGTGTATGTTGAAAGGCCCTGCCCCTCTCCGTGTTAGCTAACGGTGTGTGAAAGCAACTGGAGCGCTATCTGCTGTGACCGTGCTGTTGCAGAAACAGAAACTCTAACCTGGCTGAGGAAGAACCCAGGTGACTCGGAGATCAATATTTCATGACAGGTACGCAAACCAGGTGGACTAGGATGTGTGTGACTCACGTAGCTTCTAGAACCTTTCGATAATCCTTAAACAAAGCCCAATCTGAAAATTCATCTTACATGGTTACAGCACGTAGAGCACCTTTGTCGTTTATATGTTGTATTGTTCTGAGGCTGCTCTGCCAGTGGGTTCTGTCCTACATTCGGCTGCCCTTGAGAGGAGCGTGGCTAGAAAAGGGCTATTATTAATAACCCTCACTGGATACGAGATATATAGGAGAAACCTGTCTCCGAGGAGACAGGAGTTAGTGGTGCATTTTGTGGTCGAACCAGGATGATGGAAAAAAGGAAGGTGCTTTTCCTGAGGTGAGGGTTTTTACCTGGTGGCTGCATCATAGCCGCCCACATATTGCCCATCTTATCATCTTGTCATCTTATCATATACCTGATGGAGGTTTGCACTCCCTTGGTTTCCTCCAGTCTATTCAAATCTGTTTTGCCCTCATTTGATACTCAAACAAGAAACATTGTGGTTTAATGCTCATGCCTATGTATGGGTTCCAAATAAAGAAATAAAACAATGAAGAAGTTGTCCTCTCTGGTTTCAGGAAGATGTGATGGAAATAATGCGTGGTTCATCCAAATGTGAGGTTCATCCCACACAGTTCTGCTCGGCAGAGCCATAGAGGGACAGGAATAGCTAGCATCCACCTCCACAGTTCCTGCAAAAAGCTGTTGAACAACAGCAAGCTCAGTCAGTGGTGGTTAGTCACAGGTCCCTGTGATCTCTCCCTGCTCCCAGGCCCTGTGACAACGGGCCCCTGAGAGCAAGCAGTTCCTCCCACCAGGTGTGAGAAGGGCTAAATTCACCCAGGAACCTTCTACCAAAAGCCAGTCCCGCATCACAGGGATGGGATGAGTCACAAGTGGGCTCACTTCAGGAGCAGATACATGCTGGGCCCAGGGGAGAGAGAGGGAATAAGATTTTAAAAAACACTGTGTTTTAGTGGACTGTGCGAATGATTGGCAGAGATGGGATCTGCTTTCAACGTAGAGTTAGACCCCTCGAAATGCCGTGCCAAACTCTCCACGAACATCTGCTCCTTTTGAATGTAAGCAGACCTCTTTATCCCCAGCTCTAAAAGGACAGGCAGGCCGTAGAGCATGGTGGGAAGGCCAGGCTGGTCCAGAGCACTCTGCTGCCCAGTTCCAACTGGAACTCTGGAATGGTCTGTTAGAATAATTAAGGGATTAGCAACTAAATGGGCAGGGTAGCAGCCATTAGCGTGACACGGGGACTTCCCCCGTCGACAGCCACCACACAGGTCTCAGAGCCCTGCCGCTGAGGGCAGAGAGGACCCGCTGAAGGTCGCGGGCGCCACGCCCAGCCTGGTGGCATTACAGGGGGGCTTGGTGTCCTGGCGAGACTGGCAGCGCGGGTGTCGCTAACGCTCGCTCCGGCGGAAGACATTCCGGAACGGGGGAACGAGCGCCCACGTGCGAATGCCGCGGGCAGACAAAGAAACACCTCGGACCGTCTGCGGCCCAGACGAGCTCTGCCGCGGCGACAAACCCGACACTCCACTTCTAATGAATCTCATTAGGCGGCTCGCTGTGATCTCATCAAAATGAGCCGAGTTTCCCCTGTCAGCTACGGGGAGCACAGACGAAACGACGTAGCAGTGACGGGGAGGCAGTCTAGCGCCTGCCTTCCAGAACAAAGACCAGCGCCGGCACCACACTCTCTGCCGCAGACTCTCTCCTCCACTCTATCCTACTGTACTCCACTCTATTGTCGACCATGACACCGCCTATGTCCTGCTATGCTGAGCCTGTGTTCTGCTCCTCTCTCTCACCAACCGTCTCTGGAGGAGGGGATCCCTCTCTGAATTGCTCCTCCCAAGGTTTCTTCCATTTTTTTCTCCTGCTGGGAGTTTGTCCTTGTCTTCCTTGAGGGTTTAGGTTGGTTGAGGGGCAGTTCTATGGGCATATGTGAATCCCTCTGTGACATGCTTGCGTGTGAAAAGGGCTAAACAAATACAATTTGATTTGATTTTGCTACGAATGTGGGGATGGTTGTCAGCCTGCGTCGTACCGTGCCGACACCCCTGCCTCGCCCCCCGTCTGGGGAAGAGCATTGCTTCACCCATCTGACCCGTTGTTTGTGAAATAACGATTTCTGTCCTTTCCATTGGTCTGACTCTGTCGAGTGTGGAAGCTGTGTGTCTGCCACACTGTAGCCATGCTCCGCAGGGTAGCAGCACACAGGCTGTCAAACTTAGATCCAGGCTCTGGCCCTGCTCAGTTTAATACCCTGATGTTTTCTCCAATATCATTCCAAACTCCCTCCAGTGACACCCCCCCCCCCCCCCCCCCCCCCCACACACACACACACACAGTGACTCAAAATGTCCTCTGTTAAACTATTCCGGTCAATAAACACTCGTCAATAACCCAATAATTTGTCAGACCTATTGTTCAATAACAAAGCATTTTTCAATACCTCCCCCAGTCACTCCCTGACCCCTCCTCTCACACACACACAGACATACAAACACACACACAGTGATTAGAAATAGGGCATTTGTGTGCTATTACACAGTGTGTAGGGCCAGATGACAAGTGATAAATCAGTCCTACCTTAAGACAGTGGTCTCCACCCTTCAAACCTGCCCCCCACCCCCCACCCCCTCCCCCCCCCCCCCCACCCCTCAACCTCCTCACACCCAGACCACATCACCAGTCCTGGAGTGTACAGAGCCGGCAGAAGTCAACTGGAACAAAACACACAGAAGACCCCGCCCTTGTCACCCCCCACAGTCACCCTGTCTCTTCAACTGTCATCCCAGGAGAAGGCCTCTTTCATGTGACCGCAACCTCCCCTCCCTCACAACCTCCTAAAACCATCCTGCCCCTGTTGGGTGTCCCTGGGGGGTTCTGATATCCCGTCAAGAATGAATTTGGTCTCTTAAATTCTTTATGTTGTGTTTGTATTAGAAGAAAGGCTGGGGGTGCTGGTCACTAGGGAAATGTAGTAAAAGTAGGCCTGTCTTTCAGAATAGAACCATGCCTGGAGCTGGAGACTAAATGCATTGAGAAGCTCACAGTTAACAGGTTATAATCCACATCAAAATATCCCTCGGTACATTTAAAGACTGTACATGTGTAGAATAGAGTGGATCTATTACTCATGGGGCCTACATGTTACTGTGAGTGACATGGACTCATACTATACTGTACACTGAGATTTAGCCCATGTGGCTGGGGCAACTTTTAAAATAGCCCATAAACCCTTGGCCCTAAATTTAGCCGCACAATTATTGGATTTCTAGGTGTTAGATCTGGGCATGTCAGTTTGATTATCGGTGTGGCTGAAATCCACTATCTGGAATAAACAAGCAGCTCCTAAGAGCTAGGACAAACAGAGCTTCAGCCCAGCGCAGTGTCCACTTACAACTGGAACTAACACTATAATGTAGGGCACATCTGATTTGGTTTTAATAACAGACCTCTAACCCAACCACACTGAGGGAGTTGTGCAGTATTGGACACAAAGCTTTGGTGATACATTAGAGGTTCTTGTTGATAAGATGGCTTTGACACAAGATTGTTTATGAAATGATTCAGTTCATTATGGCCATTAGTGTCGGTGTAGAGGCTGCTATCTGAGACATTTCAATCACTGACTTCCAAGCCTTCAGCACAGGATTGGAGCAGCTTTTCCAATTATGCCTGGCCACTTCCTCCCAAATCCTTACCTAGTGACTGTGACCATACTTCTATGGCCCCAAACAAAGACACTACTACACCTCTACACCTCTCCACACCCCATCAAACCCTTTGTCTCTCACACACACACACACACACACACAAAATGATTTGTAATCATATGAGATGTGACTAGACTCTACAGGGCTTGTTAACCAATTTCTGCACAAACAATGGAGTTGTGTAGTGTACAAGTTCTGTGGCAACGCCCCACAGTGATAGCCCACAGAAGCTGAGGCACAGCGCACATGGAACACTGCTGATTTATATCTCTGCCATTAAATCCTCCTACAGCACAATCACATGTACAACCCCCATCGCTAACCCCAACCCCCAACCCCCCCCCATCAAAACCAGACTGCAGGAGTTAGAATAGAGAGGACCACTTTGTTACAGCCCAGGGATGCTGGGCAGTCCCTCTCTACCCCTCCCCCGCCCACCCATGCGTCTGACTGGAGCCTGATGACAGGCCAGGTGGGGGGGAGGGACCTGGGGAAGGACCGGGGGAGGGACCTGGGTGGGATGGGCCCTCCTCAGCTGACTGGGGCCAGGCTCCAGGGCCCATCTGCTTCTCTAATGGGCAGAAGGTAAATCACTGACTGACCCTTCCCCAGTCCCAAGTCATCCAGGACAGCCCATTGTCTCAGCGAGACAGCCTGGGCCCGCCCTCATGATTCTCTATACCATCAC